>NC_088602.1:305199-905199 GCF_036013475.1 Columba livia
TCGGTTGTCTCGGGGGGCGGCTGCTGGCTGCGCAGCTGGAGCCGCTGCGGGGGAAGGGGCTGCTTGGGGGCAGAACCAGGCGCCACGGGGGGTGGCGGCCCCGAGCATCATCCTGATGGGCAAAAGCAAAAGGGAGGTCAGGCCCTGGTTAAGTCGGGTGGATCGCGGGCAGAGCACGGGCGCCGGGGAGCACGCGCGCCGCGGTGGGCGCCGGGAAGGCGAGAAGGCTCCTCCATCGCAAGCGCCGTCCAGGCGGGGGGATGAGGAGTCGCTGGTGCTCCGGTCCCACCGCCACACGCGCCGGGACCCCGCAGCAGCCTCTGCTGAGGCCAAATAGGCATTTGTGCCCGTGGCCTCAGCGGGAAGCACGCAGAGCGGCGTGTGCGGGAGGAGGAGACGCAGCAGCGGTGAAGCACAGACTGCAGGGAGGGGGGTTCCTCCGGGCGTTCTCTGGCTGCACCACATACCGCGGAGCCTTTGTCCTGAGGAAACTGTGCCCAATCCGTATTGCGTCCCAGAGGAGACTCAAGGAAACTGCAGAGGCTGAGCCCAGAAACGGGTGACGGCCGTCAGGATGTTTCTTCTGCAGCTGCAGAGTGGTGAGTTATTTCAAAATGATACAGGAAGAAACCAGGAAACTGTGCTCTTGTTCTACGAGCAGCAGGGTTGGGTGACAATGAGATTATCACAGAGTCCCAGGATGTCAGGGCTGAAGGGCCCTGAGAAAGCTCATCCAGTGCAATCCCCATGGAGCAGGAACACCCAGATGAGGTTACACAGGAAGGTGTCCAGGCGGGTTGGAATGTCTGCACAGAAGGAGACTCCACAACCCCCTGGGCAGCCTGGCCAGGCTCTGACACCCTCCGGGAACAAGTTTCTTCTTCAAATTGAAGTGGAACCTCTTGTGTTCCAGTTTGCACCCATTGCCCCTTGTCCTGTCACTGGTTGTCACCAGAGGAGCCTGGCTCCATCCTCCTGACACTCCCCCTTTCCATACTGATCCCCAGGAATGAGTCCCCCCTCAGTCTCCTCTTCTCCAAACTAAAGTGACCATGGATTATGGAACTGCTTTCGCTGATGTTTTAAAAAATAGACTTGTAGCGACTGAATGTGGCCTGTTTGGGCAGGTTGGTCCTTTCCCAGTGTGCAGGGTTGGCCTCGGTGGTATCCTGAAGTCACAGAATCACAGCTGGTTTGGGCTGAAGGACCTTCCCAGCTCCAGTCCCCTGCCATGACAGGGACATCGTCACCAGCTCAGGTTGCTCAGAGCCCCGTCCAGCCTGGCCTGGGATGTCTCCAGGGATGGTTCATCCACCACCTCTCCGGGTACCTGAGGGACACGGGTCCCATGGTCACGCCAGGAGCAGCTTCCCGGCCCGGCCGTGGTGGGATCTGCTCCGGGAGTGGACTCGCCCTCAGCCCGGCTCACCCGGCGGCACAGCCAGGCCTGGATTAGTTAGTCCGGTGTCTAAATCCCAGCAATGCTGCTGACAGCAGGAACGGGACACCGGGGGTCTAACTGCGCAGAGATGAATGGACACTGTCATTCCTTTTTTACGCCTGCTTGGTTAGGTCCTTGTTGCTGTGTCCTGGCGTTCCCGTCGCCCGTCTAGTTGGTGTGTGACCTGATTGGTTCCTTTATCCGCGCCTGAGCCCTCCCTCCTGTGCTCAACGTGTTTGGCATTTTAACGGTTTGGTTAGACACTGAACTATCTGCACGTTCTCCTTACGGCGCCACAGATATCTCATTTAGGCCTTTGTTTTACTTATTCAGTATTTATTTAGTATTAACTATCCAGTCACCTCCATCATCTCATTGTAACGCTGTTTTTCTCCAGTCAGGCCGGTGTTTTCTAGGACGTCAGCAATGTGTCCTGTGGCCAATGGGACCTGGGGTGTGTGAGGAAGAGTGTGGGCAGCAGGTCAGGGAGGTTGTTCCTCCCCCTCTGCTCTGCCCTGTGAGGCCCCATCTGCAGAACTGGGGCCAGTGCTGGGCTCCCAGTGTAAGGACAAGGAGTCACTGGAGAGTCCAGGGAGGGACACGAAGATGCTGAGGGGTCTGGAGCATCTTTGTGTGAGGAGATACTGGGAGAGCGGGGGCAATGCCGTCCACACTCCTGCACCCGGCACACAACTGCACTGGAACTGGCCTGTGCCAGCACAGCCACCACCAGTTCCCAACCACCACCAGTTCCCAACCACCACCAGTTCCCAACCACCACCAGTTCCCAACCACCACCAGTTCCCAACCATCACCAGTTCCCAACCATCACCAGTTCCCAACCATCACCAGTTCCCAACCATCACCAGTTCCCAACCACCACCAGTTCCCAACCATCACCAGTTCCCAACCACCACCAGTTCCCAACCATCACCAGTTCCCAACTACCACCAGTTCCCAACCATCACCAGTTCCCAACCATCACCAGTTCCCAACGACCACCAGTTCCCAACCTACCACCCAGTCCTCCCCAATCCACCACCCAGTTCCCAACACCACCAGTTCCACCATACCACCAGTTCCCAAACTCCCCAGTCACACTCACCCATTACCCAAGCCACCACCAGTTCCCAACCACCACCAGTTCCGAACCATCCACCAGTTCACACAACCGTCAACACCCAGTTCCCACCATCACCAGTCCCAACCACCACCAGTCCCAACCACACCAGTCCCATTACCCACCAGTCCCAACCATCACTCCATCACCAGTTCCACCAATCCCAACCACCACCAGTTCCCAACCATCACCAGTTCCCACCACCATTCCAACCCCACCTGTCCCACACACCACCATTCCCACCACCAGACCCAACGTCCCCATCCAACCCCCCTACCCAGTTCCCAACGACCACCAGTTCCCAACTACCACCATTCCCAATGACCACCAGTTCCCAACCACCACCAGTTCCAACCACCACCAGTCCCACCCACCACCAGTTCCCACCACACCAGTTCCCAACCATCACCAGTTCCCACCACCACCAGTTCCCAACCTCACACCACCCAGTTCCCAACCACCACCAGTTCCCAACCACCTCCAGTTCCCAACCACCACCAGTTCCCAACCAACCACCAGTTCCCAACAGCACCACCAGGTCCCAGACCATCACCAGTTCCCAACCATCACCAGTCCACTTCCCCAGACACCACCAGTTCCCAACCATCACCAGTTCCCAACCACCACCAGTCCCAACCATCACCAGCACCCAACCACCCTCACCATCACCAACCACCCACACCCAGTTCCCAACCATCACCGAGTCCCGCCATCCACCACCAGTTCCCAACTCGATCACCAGTTCCCAACCGCATCACCAGATCCCATCACGAGTCCCCCAACCATCACCAGTTCCACCATCACCAAGTTCCCAACCGTCATGCAGTTCCCCAGTCCCATCACCAGTTCCCATCACCAGTCCACCACCATCACGAGTTCCCATCACCAGATCCCAACGCGGCCACCATTGCCTAGCCTTCAGGACAAGGACAAAGCATCGCCACGGGACCTCGAGCACCTTTTCTGGAGAGGAGGACTCTCCTCTGGAGGGCTCTTGTGGACGCTCTCGTGTCAGGACGCCCGTGTGACCCGGGAAAGCGCAGCCCAGAGCCGCCACCACGCGCAGGCTGCCAGGAGCCTCCCCACACGTGTCCTTCCCAGCCCTCCTGACACAGTCTGCAGCCTCCGCTGGGCTGCGCTTTGTGTAAAGAATATGTGAGCATGTTCTGCTGATTGCTCAGCTGCCGTTGCCCTACTTAACCGTGTCCGTGTGCCCGGGCTGCAGATCCTCTGAAGAACGCATCGTGCCTCCTCTCTGCAGGACTTCAGCACATTGCAGAGCGAGTGCCACTGCAGATTAACTTCTAAATCTGCTGGGTTTCCAAATCCCAGAGAGTCACGAGCAGAGGACGGACCAGGAGTCCATCTGAGGCCAAGAGACAGGACTCCGGGCAAACAGAAAATGGCCTGGGTTGGGGAGATAGATGGTTTGTGATACATGCACGTGAACTCGGGCTGTCCCCCTGCTCAGGGCTGTGTGAGCCTCCGGCCTTTGGCGATGGGCTGGAGCTTATAGTGTTTGAGCCTTTAGCTATACTTTAGGCTTGGACTAAGAGGAAATGGCCTCAAGTTCCGCCAGGGAATGTTCAGATTGGATATTAGGAAAAGATTATTAATGGAAAGGGCTGTGGGGCATTGGAACAGGCTTCCCAGGTAAGTGGAGGAGTCACCATCCCTGGAGGAGTTTAAAGGGCGTTTAGACCAGGTTCTTATGGACATGAGTTAGTGCTGGAGTCAGGTTACGGTTTGACTCGATGATCTTGACGGTCTCTTCCAACCAAAATGATTCTGTGATTCTATTTGCAGAAGCCTCCAAGCTTAAGCTCAGTTCACACGATTACCATTAACTTCGCCAGGTCTCTGGTGCCTGATGACAGTCTGTAACTCCCCAGCCAACCGTGTCACGCAGACCTGCGGAGCCACAGGGACAGTCACACGCTCACCGGAAGACAGAGCAAAGCGCACCGGCAAAGAACAGGACCCGACGCACGGGACAAGGAGCGACGGTGCAGGAGGCTCCCCAGCTGCCTTGGAGCTCCGCACTGGCTTCCTTGGGGAAGTTTGGATCAAACTGGGATTCCTCTGGTCAGCCGGCTGATCAAAAATCAGCGCTGGCCTCCGAGAAGCGTTTCTCAGCACTTTGCCACCCGCTCTGGGCACGGGGGGCTCCGCCGGGATGGGCGGGAAAAGGGGCACGTTGTGGGGCAGGAGCTGGAACAGAGGACGGGCAAAACGACACCCTGAACCAGGTTTTTAGTAAAAACCGTAATGTTTGTGCCACGGGTCTGGTCAGAGTGTTGCCCCGAGAGACGGGCGTTTGAAACGTGGGAACCTGCCGCACCCCTCGGGACAGTGAGCTGGTGGACTGTGTTGGATGTGACAGTCAGCGCTGCAGGCAGCAGCTGCAGCCCCGTGGCCCCGTGCCCCGGCCGGGACAAGGACGCAGCAGCGGGACAGGGAAGTCCCCAGGGCAGCACCAGCGGGGCTGCGAGCCCTTCCCCCCGCTGCCCTGCCCCGTGCCCCGCGCGGGCAGCACCACCAGCAAACTCCCCGAGGGGCGCCTGCCCCCCTCGATGAACAGGACCCAGCCCGAAACAGCAGCTCTGTGCGCTGAGAAAAGCATTTCTGCCTGTCTGACAGCACCGAACCGTCTCAGGTTTTGCTTCCTGGAGTGACCTGTGTGATCTGCCCTGTGACCTGTGTGATCTGCTCTGTGACCCTGTGTGATCTGCCCTGTGACCTGTGTGATCTGCCCTGTGACCCTGTGTGATCTGCCCTGTGACCTGTGTGATCTGCTCTGTGACCTGTGTGATCTGCTCTGTGACCCTGTGTGATCTGCTCTGTGACCTGTGTGATCTGCCCTGTGACCCTGTGTGATCTGCTCTGTGACCTGTGTGATCTGCTCTGTGACCCTGTGTGATCTGCTCTGTGACCTGTGTGATCTGCCCTGTGACCCTGTGTGATCTGCTCTGTGACCTGTGTGATCTGCTCTGTGACCTGTGTGATCTGCCCTGTGACCTGTGTGATCTGCTGTGTGACCCTGTGTGATCTGCCCTGTGACCTGTGTGATCTGCTCTGTGACCCTGTGTGATCTGCCCTGTGACCTGTGTGATCTGCTGTGTGACCCTGTGTGATCTGCTCTGTGACCCTGTGTGATCTGCTCTGTGACCTGTGTGATCTGCTGTGTGACCCTGTGTGATCTGCTCTGTGACCCTGTGTGATCTGCCCTGTGACCTGTGTGATCTGCTCTGTGACCTGTGTGATCTGCCCTGTGACCTGTGTGATCTGCTGTGTGACCCTGTGTGATCTGCCCTGTGACCCTGTGTGATCTGCCCTGTGACCCTGTGTGATCTGCTGCGTGACCCTGTGTGATCTGCTCTGTGACCCTGTGTGATCTGCTCTGTGACCTGTGTGATCTGCCCTGTGACCTGTGTGATCTGCCCTGTGACCCTGTGTGATCTGCCCTGTGACCTGTGTGATCTGCCCTGTGACCTGTGTGATCTGCCCTGTGACCCTGTGTGATCTGCTCTGTGACCTGTGTGATCTGCCCTGTGACCTGTGTGATCTGCTGTGTGACCTGTGTGATCTGCTCTGTGATCCTGTGTGATCTGCCCTGTGACCCTGTGTTTTCTGCTCTGTGACCTGTGTGATCTGCTCTGTGACCCTGTGTGATCTGCTGCGTGACCCTGTGTGATCTGCTCTGTGACCCTGTGTGATCTGCTCTGTGACCTGTGTGATCTGCCCTGTGACCTGTGTGATCTGCCCTGTGACCCTGTGTGATCTGCCCTGTGACCTGTGTGATCTGCCCTGTGACCCTGTGTGATCTGCTCTGTGACCTGTGTGATCTGCCCTGTGACCTGTGTGATCTGCTGTGTGACCTGTGTGATCTGCTCTGTGATCCTGTGTGATCTGCCCTGTGACCCTGTGTTTTCTGCTCTGTGACCTGTGTGATCTGCTCTGTGATCCTGTGTGATCTGCTCTGTGACCTGTGTGATCTGCTGTGTGACCTGTGTGATCTGCCCTGTGACCTGTGTGATCTGCTCTGTGACCTGTGTGATCTGCCCTGTGACCTGTGTGATCTGCCCTGTGACCCTGTGTTTTCTGCTCTGTGACCTGTGTGATCTGCTCTGTGACCCTGTGTGATCTGCTCTGTGACCCTGTGTGATCTGCTGTGTGACCTGTGTGATCTGCCCTGTGACCCTGTGTGATCTGCCCTGTGACCCTGTGTGATCTGCTCTGTGACCTGTGTGATCTGCTGTGTGACCTGTGTGATCTGCTCTGTGACCCTGTGTGATCTGCTCCGTGACCTGTGTGATCTGCTCCGTGACCTGTGTGATCTGCCCTGTGACCCTGTGTGATCTGCTCTGTGACCCTGTGTGATCTGCTCTGTGACCTGTGTGATCTGCTCTGTGACCCTGTGTGATCTGCTCCGTGACCTGTGTGATCTGCTCTGTGACCCTGCGTGATCTGCTCTGTGACCTGTGTGATCTGCTCTGTGACCCTGTGTGATCTGCCCTGTGACCTGTGTGATCTGCTCGCTGACCCTGTGTGATCTGCTCTGTGACCCTGTGTGATCTGCTCTGTGACCTGTGTGATCTGCCCTGTGACCCTGTGTGATCTGCTCGGTGACCCTGTGTGATCTGCCCTGTGACCTGTGTGATCTGCTCTGTGACCCTGTGTGATCTGCCCTGTGACCTGTGTGATCTGCTCGCTGACCCTGTGTGATCTGCTCTGTGACCCTGTGTGATCTGCTCTGTGACCCTGTGTGATCTGCCCTGTGACCCTGTGTGATCTGCTCGGTGACCCTGTGTGATCTGCCCTGTGACCTGTGTGATCTGCTCGGTGACCCTGTGTGATCTGCCCTGTGACCTGTGTGATCTGCTCTGTGACCCTGTGTGATCTGCTCTGTGACCTGTGTGATCTGCCCTGTGACCTGTGTGATCTGCTCTGTGACCCTGCGTGATCTGCTCTGTGACCCTGTGTGATCTGCCCTGTGACCTGTGTGATCTGCCCTGTGACCTGTGTGATCTGCCCTGTGACCCTGCGTGATCTGCTCTGTGACCCTGTGTGATCTGCCCTGTGACCCTGTGTGATCTGCTCTGTGACCTGTGTGATCTGCTCTGTGACCTGTGTGATCTGCCCTGTGACCTGCGTGATCTGCTCTGTGACCTGTGTGATCTGCTCTGTGACCCTGTGTGATCTGCCCTGTGACCTGTGTGATCTGCTCGCTGACCCTGTGTGATCTGCTCTGTGACCCTGTGTGATCTGCTCTGTGACCTGTGTGATCTGCTCTGTGACCCTGTGTGATCTGCTCCGTGACCTGTGTGATCTGCTCTGTGACCCTGCGTGATCTGCTCTGTGACCTGTGTGATCTGCTCTGTGACCCTGTGTGATCTGCCCTGTGACCTGTGTGATCTGCTCGCTGACCCTGTGTGATCTGCTCTGTGACCCTGTGTGATCTGCTCTGTGACCTGTGTGATCTGCCCTGTGACCCTGTGTGATCTGCTCGGTGACCCTGTGTGATCTGCCCTGTAACCTGTGTGATCTGCTCTGTGACCCTGTGTGATCTGCCCTGTGACCTGTGTGATCTGCTCGCTGACCCTGTGTGATCTGCTCTGTGACCCTGTGTGATCTGCTCTGTGACCTGTGTGATCTGCCCTGTGACCTGTGTGATCTGCTCTGTGACCCTGCGTGATCTGCTCTGTGACCCTGTGTGATCTGCCCTGTGACCTGTGTGATCTGCCCTGTGACCTGTGTGATCTGCCCTGTGACCCTGCGTGATCTGCTCTGTGACCCTGTGTGATCTGCCCTGTGACCCTGTGTGATCTGCTCTGTGACCTGTGTGATCTGCTCTGTGACCTGTGTGATCTGCCCTGTGACCTGCGTGATCTGCTCTGTGACCTGTGTGATCTGCTCTGTGACCCTGTGTGATCTGCCCTGTGACCTGTGTGATCTGCTCGCTGACCCTGTGTGATCTGCTCTGTGACCCTGTGTGATCTGCTCTGTGACCTGTGTGATCTGCCCTGTGACCCTGTGTGATCTGCTCGGTGACCCTGTGTGATCTGCCCTGTGACCTGTGTGATCTGCTCTGTGACCCTGTGTGATCTGCCCTGTGACCTGTGTGATCTGCTCGCTGACCCTGTGTGATCTGCTCTGTGACCCTGTGTGATCTGCTCTGTGACCCTGTGTGATCTGCCCTGTGACCCTGTGTGATCTGCTCGGTGACCCTGTGTGATCTGCCCTGTGACCTGTGTGATCTGCTCGGTGACCCTGTGTGATCTGCCCTGTGACCTGTGTGATCTGCTCTGTGACCCTGTGTGATCTGCTCTGTGACCTGTGTGATCTGCCCTGTGACCTGTGTGATCTGCTCTGTGACCCTGCGTGATCTGCTCTGTGACCCTGTGTGATCTGCCCTGTGACCTGTGTGATCTGCCCTGTGACCTGTGTGATCTGCCCTGTGACCCTGCGTGATCTGCTCTGTGACCCTGTGTGATCTGCTCTGTGACCCTGTGTGATCTGCCCTGTGACCTGTGTGATCTGCCCTGTGACCTGCGTGATCTGCTCGCTGACCCTGTGTGATCTGCTCGGTGACCCTGTGTGATCTGCCCTGTGACCTGTGTGATCTGCTCTGTGACCCTGCGTGATCTGCTCTGTGACCTGTGTGATCTGCTCTGTGACCCTGTGTGATCTGCTCTGTGACCTGTGTGATCTGCCCTGTGACCTGTGTGATCTGCCCTGTGACCTGTGTGATCTGCTCTGTGACCCTGCGTGATCTGCTCTGTGACCCTGTGTGATCTGCCCTGTGACCTGTGTGATCTGCTCTGTGACCCTGTGTGATCTGCCCTGTGACCTGTGTGATCTGCCCTGTGACCCTGTGTGATCTGCCCTGTGACCTGTGTGATCTGCTCTGTGACCTGTGTGATCTGCTCGCTGACCCTGTGTGATCTGCTCTGTGACCTGTGTGATCTGCCCTGTGACCTGCGTGATCTGCTCGCTGACCCTGTGTGATCTGCTCGGTGACCCTGTGTGATCTGCTCTCTGACCCTGTGTGATCTGCCCTGTGACCTGTGTGATCTGCTCTGTGACCTGTGTGATCTGCTCTGTGACCCTGTGTGATCTGCCCTGTGACCTGTGTGATCTGCTCTGTGACCCTGTGTGATCTGCCCTGTGACCTGTGTGATCTGCTCGCTGACCCTGTGTGATCTGCTCTGTGACCCTGTGTGATCTGCTCTGTGACCCTGTGTGATCTGCTCTGTGACCTGTGTGATCTGCCCTGTGACCCTGTGTGATCTGCTCGGTGACCCTGTGTGATCTGCCCTGTGACCTGTGTGATCTGCTCGGTGACCCTGTGTGATCTGCCCTGTGACCTGTGTGATCTGCCCTGTGACCCTGTGTGATCTGCTCTGTGACCCTGTGTGATCTGCCCTGTGACCTGTGTGATCTGCTGTGTGACCTGTGTGATCTGCTCTGTGATCCTGTGTGATCTGCCCTGTGACCCTGTGTTTTCTGCTCTGTGACCTGTGTGATCTGCTCTGTGATCCTGTGTGATCTGCTCTGTGACCTGTGTGATCTGCTGTGTGACCTGTGTGATCTGCCCTGTGACCTGTGTGATCTGCTCTGTGACCTGTGTGATCTGCCCTGTGACCTGTGTGATCTGCCCTGTGACCCTGTGTTTTCTGCTCTGTGACCTGTGTGATCTGCTCTGTGACCCTGTGTGATCTGCTCTGTGACCCTGTGTGATCTGCTGTGTGACCTGTGTGATCTGCCCTGTGACCCTGTGTGATCTGCCCTGTGACCCTGTGTGATCTGCTCTGTGACCTGTGTGATCTGCTGTGTGACCTGTGTGATCTGCTCTGTGACCCTGTGTGATCTGCTCCGTGACCTGTGTGATCTGCTCCGTGACCTGTGTGATCTGCCCTGTGACCCTGTGTGATCTGCTCTGTGACCCTGTGTGATCTGCTCTGTGACCTGTGTGATCTGCTCTGTGACCCTGTGTGATCTGCTCCGTGACCTGTGTGATCTGCTCTGTGACCCTGCGTGATCTGCTCTGTGACCTGTGTGATCTGCTCTGTGACCCTGTGTGATCTGCCCTGTGACCTGTGTGATCTGCTCGCTGACCCTGTGTGATCTGCTCTGTGACCCTGTGTGATCTGCTCTGTGACCTGTGTGATCTGCCCTGTGACCCTGTGTGATCTGCTCGGTGACCCTGTGTGATCTGCCCTGTGACCTGTGTGATCTGCTCTGTGACCCTGTGTGATCTGCCCTGTGACCTGTGTGATCTGCTCGCTGACCCTGTGTGATCTGCTCTGTGACCCTGTGTGATCTGCTCTGTGACCCTGTGTGATCTGCCCTGTGACCCTGTGTGATCTGCTCGGTGACCCTGTGTGATCTGCCCTGTGACCTGTGTGATCTGCTCGGTGACCCTGTGTGATCTGCCCTGTGACCTGTGTGATCTGCTCTGTGACCCTGTGTGATCTGCTCTGTGACCTGTGTGATCTGCCCTGTGACCTGTGTGATCTGCTCTGTGACCCTGCGTGATCTGCTCTGTGACCCTGTGTGATCTGCCCTGTGACCTGTGTGATCTGCCCTGTGACCTGTGTGATCTGCCCTGTGACCCTGCGTGATCTGCTCTGTGACCCTGTGTGATCTGCCCTGTGACCCTGTGTGATCTGCTCTGTGACCTGTGTGATCTGCTCTGTGACCTGTGTGATCTGCCCTGTGACCTGCGTGATCTGCTCTGTGACCTGTGTGATCTGCTCTGTGACCCTGTGTGATCTGCCCTGTGACCTGTGTGATCTGCTCGCTGACCCTGTGTGATCTGCTCTGTGACCCTGTGTGATCTGCTCTGTGACCTGTGTGATCTGCTCTGTGACCCTGTGTGATCTGCTCCGTGACCTGTGTGATCTGCTCTGTGACCCTGCGTGATCTGCTCTGTGACCTGTGTGATCTGCTCTGTGACCCTGTGTGATCTGCCCTGTGACCTGTGTGATCTGCTCGCTGACCCTGTGTGATCTGCTCTGTGACCCTGTGTGATCTGCTCTGTGACCTGTGTGATCTGCCCTGTGACCCTGTGTGATCTGCTCGGTGACCCTGTGTGATCTGCCCTGTAACCTGTGTGATCTGCTCTGTGACCCTGTGTGATCTGCCCTGTGACCTGTGTGATCTGCTCGCTGACCCTGTGTGATCTGCTCTGTGACCCTGTGTGATCTGCTCTGTGACCTGTGTGATCTGCCCTGTGACCTGTGTGATCTGCTCTGTGACCCTGCGTGATCTGCTCTGTGACCCTGTGTGATCTGCCCTGTGACCTGTGTGATCTGCCCTGTGACCTGTGTGATCTGCCCTGTGACCCTGCGTGATCTGCTCTGTGACCCTGTGTGATCTGCCCTGTGACCCTGTGTGATCTGCTCTGTGACCTGTGTGATCTGCTCTGTGACCTGTGTGATCTGCCCTGTGACCTGCGTGATCTGCTCTGTGACCTGTGTGATCTGCTCTGTGACCCTGTGTGATCTGCCCTGTGACCTGTGTGATCTGCTCGCTGACCCTGTGTGATCTGCTCTGTGACCCTGTGTGATCTGCTCTGTGACCTGTGTGATCTGCCCTGTGACCCTGTGTGATCTGCTCGGTGACCCTGTGTGATCTGCCCTGTGACCTGTGTGATCTGCTCTGTGACCCTGTGTGATCTGCCCTGTGACCTGTGTGATCTGCTCGCTGACCCTGTGTGATCTGCTCTGTGACCCTGTGTGATCTGCTCTGTGACCCTGTGTGATCTGCCCTGTGACCCTGTGTGATCTGCTCGGTGACCCTGTGTGATCTGCCCTGTGACCTGTGTGATCTGCTCGGTGACCCTGTGTGATCTGCCCTGTGACCTGTGTGATCTGCTCTGTGACCCTGTGTGATCTGCTCTGTGACCTGTGTGATCTGCCCTGTGACCTGTGTGATCTGCTCTGTGACCCTGCGTGATCTGCTCTGTGACCCTGTGTGATCTGCCCTGTGACCTGTGTGATCTGCCCTGTGACCTGTGTGATCTGCCCTGTGACCCTGCGTGATCTGCTCTGTGACCCTGTGTGATCTGCTCTGTGACCCTGTGTGATCTGCCCTGTGACCTGTGTGATCTGCCCTGTGACCTGCGTGATCTGCTCGCTGACCCTGTGTGATCTGCTCGGTGACCCTGTGTGATCTGCCCTGTGACCTGTGTGATCTGCTCTGTGACCCTGCGTGATCTGCTCTGTGACCTGTGTGATCTGCTCTGTGACCCTGTGTGATCTGCTCTGTGACCTGTGTGATCTGCCCTGTGACCTGTGTGATCTGCCCTGTGACCTGTGTGATCTGCTCTGTGACCCTGCGTGATCTGCTCTGTGACCCTGTGTGATCTGCCCTGTGACCTGTGTGATCTGCTCTGTGACCCTGTGTGATCTGCCCTGTGACCTGTGTGATCTGCCCTGTGACCCTGTGTGATCTGCCCTGTGACCTGTGTGATCTGCTCTGTGACCTGTGTGATCTGCTCGCTGACCCTGTGTGATCTGCTCTGTGACCTGTGTGATCTGCCCTGTGACCTGCGTGATCTGCTCGCTGACCCTGTGTGATCTGCTCGGTGACCCTGTGTGATCTGCTCTCTGACCCTGTGTGATCTGCCCTGTGACCTGTGTGATCTGCTCTGTGACCTGTGTGATCTGCTCTGTGACCCTGTGTGATCTGCCCTGTGACCTGTGTGATCTGCTCTGTGACCCTGTGTGATCTGCCCTGTGACCTGTGTGATCTGCTCGCTGACCCTGTGTGATCTGCTCTGTGACCCTGTGTGATCTGCTCTGTGACCCTGTGTGATCTGCTCTGTGACCTGTGTGATCTGCCCTGTGACCCTGTGTGATCTGCTCGGTGACCCTGTGTGATCTGCCCTGTGACCTGTGTGATCTGCTCGGTGACCCTGTGTGATCTGCCCTGTGACCTGTGTGATCTGCCCTGTGACCCTGTGTGATCTGCTCTGTGACCCTGTGTGATCTGCCCTGTGACCTATGTGATCTGCCCTGTGACCTGTGTGATCTGCTCTGTGACCTGTGTGATCTGCTCTGTGACCCTGCGTGATCTGCTCTGTGACCTGTGTGATCTGCCCTGTGACCTGTGTGATCTGCTCTGTGACCTGTGTGATCTGCCCTGTGACCCTGTGTGATCTGCCCTGTGACCTGTGTGATCTGCCCTGTGACCTGTGTGATCTGCTCTGTGACCTGTGTGATCTGCCCTGTGACCCTGTGTGATCTGCTCTGTGACCCTGTGTGATCTGCTCTGTGACCTGTGTGATCTGCTCTATGACCCTGTGTGATCTGCTCTGTGACCCTGTGTGATCTGCCCTGTGACCTGTGTGATCTGCCCTGTGACCCTGTGTGATCTGCTCTGTGACCCTGCGTGATCTGCCCTGTGACCCTGTGTGATCTGCCCTGTGACCCTGTGTGATCTGCTCTGTGACGCTGCGTGATCTGCTCTGTGACCTGTGTGATCTGCTCTGTGACCCTGTGTGATCTGCTCTGTGACCCTGTGTGATCTGCCCTGTGACCTGTGTGATCTGCTCTGTGACCTGTGTGATCTGCTCTGTGACCCTGTGTGATCTGCCCTGTGACCCTGTGTGATCTGCTCTGTGACCCTGTGTGATCTGCTCTGTGACCTGTGTGATCTGCCCTGTGACCCTGTGTGATGTGCTCTGTGACCTGTGTGATCTGCTCTGTGACCCTGTGTGATCTGCTCTGTGACCTGTGTGATCTGCCCTGTGACCTGTGTGATCTGCTCTGTGACCTGTGTGATCTGCCCTGTGACCTGTGTGATCTGCCCTGTGACCCTGTGTGATCTGCTCTGTGACCCTGTGTGATCTGCTCTGTGACCCTGTGTGATCTGCCCTGTGACCTGTGTGATCTGCCCTGTGACCCTGTGTGATCTGCTCTGTGACCTGTGTGATCTGCTCTGTGACCCTGTGTGATCTGCCCTGTGACCTGTGTGATCTGCCCTGTGACCTGTGTGATCTGCCCTGTGACCCTGTGTGATCTGCTCTGTGACCCTGTGTGATCTGCCCTGTGACCTGTGTGATCTGCCCTGTGACCTGTGTGATCTGCTCTGTGACCCTGTGTGATCTGCTCTGTGACCCTGTGTGATCTGCCCTGTGACCTGTGTGATCTGCTCTGTGACCTGTGTGATCTGCTCTGTGACCCTGTGTGATCTGCTCTGTGACCCTGTGTGATCTGCCCTGTGACCCTGTGTGATCTGCTCTGTGACCTGTGTGATCTGCCCTGTGACCCTGTGTGATCTGCCCTGTGACCTGTGTGATCTGCTCTGTGACCCTGTGTGAGCAGGGCTGGGCTGGGGATCCACAGAGGGACCAACCAGCCTGGGGTGCTGTGGTTGTGTGGTTCTGTGTCTCTCTGTCTCTGTGTGTCTGTGTGTCTGTGTCTCTGTGTGTCTGTGGCTCTGTGGTTTTGTGTCTGTGCCTCCGTGGTCTCTGGTTCTGTGTGTCTGTGTGTCTGTGTGTCTGTGTGTCTGTGTGTCTGTGTGTCTGTGTGTCTGTGTGTCTGTGTGTCTGTGTGTCTGTGTCTGTGTGTCTGTGTGTCTGTGTGTCTGTGTCTGTGTGTCTGTGTGTCTGTGTGTCTGTGTGTCTGTGTCTGTGTGTCTGTGTGTCTGTGTGTCTGTGTGTCTGTGTGTCTGTGTCTCTGTGTCTCTGTGTCTCTGTGGTTCTGTGTCTCCGCGGTCTCTGGTTCTGTCTCTGGTTCTGTGTCTCTGGTTCTGTGTCTCTGTGTCTCTGTGGTTCTGTGTCTCCGCGGTCTCTGGTTCTGTCTCTGGTTCTGTGGTCCGTGGGTGGACGTGCTCTCCGGGCTCCAGCAGAACCCTCAGCCGAGCCGTGTCCTGCCCTTCCCCTTCACCGTTCATTGCCGCCGTTCCTGGCGGTTTGTTTTCTTACAAGCCCCCGCTCCAGCGCATCCACCGGGTCCCGCGGCTGTGCCTCGGGCAAGCTGCCCGTGGCCCTTGGCACGGCCATCTGTCTGTCTGCCGGGCGCTTCCCGTCAGCGTGGACACAGCAGCACAGGCGTTTGTCCGGAAGGCTGAGGAAATGAGGGGCTGTCTGGAGATCTTCAGAGGAACAAATTGCGTCTCCCTGGAAGGTTCCTGAAGCTCTCAAGAAAGAAGCTGCTGTTTGTGCCAACAGCCCAACAATCCAATTTCAGGTTCATAAATGTAGCTTTGCTCAGAAGTTATTTGCATTTACCCCAAACTCAGGTACCAAATACTACAGAGACAACGTATTGCACATTCATTGTTGTTCGTTAGTGGAGGAGGCCCCGGGCAGACCCACGGCCGGAGTCGGGGCAGCACGGAGAGGCAGGACCAGGGACGAGCCCCAACGCACGTGTGAGGGCAACCAGCAGCCTCTGGTGTACGGAAAGCTCAGACGGTCGTTTCCAACACGTAACTCGGCTTCTGTCTCATAGTTTCGCGCAGGATTGTGTGCTGCTCAGAGAGCCATAAAATACCGTATTGCTCTTTTTCGCCAAATAATTGTAAGCCGTGGATCTGGAGCTATGGATCCTCGGAGATGATGCTGAGACGTGTCACGACTGAGCAGGTGTGGGGCTGGCGGTGCTCTGCCTTCCCGGCGCTTGTATCTACTAACGAAAACACACCGTGATAGCTTTTTATGTGCATTCTTCTGTTCCCCGTGGACATTTCTGCCGCTGCTGCGCAAATCACTGTGGCCAGTCCAGATGTGCAGGACCTGCTGCTCGCCTGGGGTCTGGGGGAGCTTTGGGAGATGAAGGAGAACTATACTGACACCTTAACGTTTTTGATGACAATATGGGTCAACCTTGGTTGCCCGCTGGGTTGACGGGTTGGGTTGTCCAGAGAGGTTGAGGTGTCTCCATCCTTGGGGCTCCCCAGGCACTGCTGGGATGTGGCCCTGGGCCACTGGCTCTGGGTGGCCCATCCTGACCAGATGGACTCCAGAGGGCCCTGCTGGCCTCAGCTGTTCTCTGCGTCTGTGGACGCTGAGGTTCTCCTCAACAAAGGTTATTTGGGAACTGCCAAGCCTCCTTCCTGCCCTGCCAAGGCCCGACGTCGCAGCCCACGTGCCCCCTTCAGAGCTGTCTGCTCAGGTGCTGACCCATGGGCCACCCCATGTCAGCCACTCTGACACCTCCCCAGCTGCTCCCACCACCTCCGTCTGCTCCCACCACCTCCATCTGCTACCACTACCGCCCAACTGCTCCAACCACCCCCCAACTGCTCCAACCACCTCCCAACTGTCCTACCACCTCCATCTGCTCCCACCACCTCTATCTGCTCCAACCACATCTCAACTGCTCCCACCACCACCCACCTGCTCCAACCACCACCAAACTGCTCCAACCATCACACAACTGCTCCAACCACCCCCCAACTGTCCTACCACCTCCATCTGCTCCCACCACCTCCATCTGCTCCCACCACCTCCCAAGTGCTCCCACCACCACCCACCTGCTCCCACCACCACCCAACTGCTCCAACCGCCACCAAACTGCTCCAACTACCTCCCAACTGCTCCCACCACCTCCATCTGCTCCCAAAACCTCCATCTGCTCCCACCGCCTCCAACTGCTCCCACCACCTCCATCTGCTCCCACCACCTCCATCTGCTCCCAGCACCTCCAACTGCTCCCACCACCACCCAACTGCTCCCAGCACCTCCGTCTGCTCCCAGCACCTCCCAGCCGCTCCGACCTCCAGCGAGGGCGATGCTGCCCGAAGATCAGCCCACCGCGTTTCCTCCACAAACGTCCCCGTTGCTCAGCAGCACCGGGCAGCGCGGGTGCTCCCACAGCTGGGGGACGCAGGGGACAGCGTGCGGCTGCTCGGCAGGAGGATTTAGTGGACACTAGACTGTCACTTGGGCCCATCCAGATTTGCTGGGAGCTGTGACTGAGCCAAAGGGGAGGGATGAACCGACGAGCAGTCACAGCGCAGCGGGCAGGGAGCGCCCGAGGAGCCCGTCGCTCCTTGGCCAGGTGCCGTTGCCCGGAGCACGAGCCGGTGGCAAGCGCTGGCCCCGTGGCTTTTTCTGTGCTTTGAATGAAGATGTTTGTCTGCGGTTACAGAGCACAGGGTGACACCGGCAGGCTGCTCCTTCGGGCGCTCCGGCGGTGACAGCCGTACCGAACAGCTCGGGGCTGCGTTAAAAAACACATTGATTATTGCTGATGTGAAAGAGCACTCGCCTGCCTGCTGGAACTGCTCTGGAGTTGCCCCAGACTTAACCTCAAACCATTTGAAATCGCACTAATTTGGCTTTCCAGTGCTGCCTTGTGATCTGCTGGAAGGTGAGCTCCGATTCCAGCGTTGTGGCTGGACAGGACGTTACCCGTGCCCGCCCAACCCAGGTGAGTGGTGCTCGCGCTGCTTTATCCACCTTCTCTGAAAGGTGTTCCTCGATAAAGGGCCCCTCATCAAACTCTGTGTTCACGTTCTTATATCTGGGGCCGCAACTCAAATCCTGGGGGCAGTTTTGGCCCCTCACACCAAGCAAGGCCTTGAGGTGCTGGAGCGAGTGGAGAGAAGGGAACGGAGCTGGTGAGGGGCTGGAGCACAAGTGTGATGGAGCGGCTGAGGGACCTGGGGGTTCAGCTGGAGAACAGGAGCTGAGGGGAGACCTTCTGATCTCTGAACTGCCTGAAAGGAGCTTGGAGCCAGGGGGGTCGGGCTCTGCTCCCCAGGAACAAGCGCCAGGAGCAGAGGAAACGGCCTCAAGTTGCGCCAGGGGTGGTTGAGGTTGGATGTGGGAACAATTTCTTCCCCAAAGGGCTGTGGGGCATTGGAACAGGCTGCCCAGGGCAGTGCTGGAGTCACCAGCCCTGGAGGGCTGGACAGACGGACAGGAGGTTCTCAGGACATGGGGCAGTGCTGGGGTGGGTTATGGGTGGACTCAATGATCTTGAGGGGCTTGTTCCCAGGAGACAACAATCAGCCATTGCAGTAATTGCCCCGGCGCAGTGGTGGGTTGCCCAACATTGGACAATTTTAAGATTCTGCTGTACAGGAGCTGGTCCAGCTTGTCTAGACCGGGCTTGTGCCAAGAAAGGCTGGACCTCATAGCCCCTTCCAACCCAGGATTTGGTGGTTCAGTGGCTGGTTGTGAATCTCATTTGGTCTGTCCCGATACCCACGAAGGCAGCACTGGCTCTATCCATCTGCTTCTGGGCTCCCGCTGTTTATCCCCTGCTCTCCATCCTCCACAGGTCCATCCCACAGAGGACTCGCGCATGGCGTGTCGAGGTGACCCCCCGGAGCCGTGCTTCCCATCCCAGACGGGTCCATCGCCATGTCCAGGGGACCCTCAGGATGTCCTGCTGAGCTGCCACCAGCCTGGGGACATTTCTCCCCACACTTTCCTGCCTGTGTGGATGTGGGGCTGATGCAAGATGTCCCGGGGCTGGCAGTGACCCCCGGGCTGCTCGGTGCACGATGTCCCAGGGCTGGCAGTGACCCATGGGCTGCTCGGTGCACGATGTCCCAGGGCTGGCAGTGACCCATGGGCTGCTCGGTGCACGATGTCCCAGGGCTGGCAGTGACCCATGGGCTGCTCGGTGCACGATGTCCCAGGGCTGGCAGTGACCCATGGGCTGCTCGGTGCACGATGTCCCGGGGCTGGCAGTGACCCCCGGGCTGCTCGGTGCACGATGTCCCGGGGCTGGCAGTGACCCATGGGCTGCTCGGTGCACGATGTCCCGGGGCTGGCAGTGACCCCCGGGCTGCTCGGTGCACGATGTCCCAGGGCTGGCAGTGACCCCCAGGCTGCTCGGTGCACGATGTCCCAGGGCTGGCAGTGACCCCCGGGCTGCTCGGTGCACGATGTCCCGGGGCTGGCAGTGACCCCCGGGCTGCTCGGTGCACGATGTCCCAGTGCTGGCAGTGACCCATGGGCTGCTCGGTGCACGATGTCCCAGGGCTGGCAGTGACCCCCGGGCTGCTCGGTGCACGATGTCCCAGGGCTGGCAGTGACCCCCGGGCTGCTCGGTGCACGATGTCCCAGGGCTGGCAGTGACCCCCCCGGCTGCTCGGGCAGCCTCGTTCCCCTCCCACGCCTTAATGCCCTAATCACTTTTTCCTTGGAGATTACCCAGAGCCTTCATTCCCCGGAGCAATTAGTCCTTCTCCTTTGCTCCTGCACTTTCCTTAAGAAGATTTATTGGGCTAATGTGCTGGTCCTGTGAATTATCCCAACAAGCCTGTTTTTAACAACCGAATGGTAACTTTTATCAGAGAATAAGGGTGTCTGAGCTGGGGGGCGTCCTGACCCATCTCCGAGCCCTGCTGGGAGCCCATCATCCGTGATGCGGTGAACAGCTTGAGTTTAAAAGCTTTTCCTCCTAATCCCTTTCCTAAGCCGAGCCGATGGCTGCTGCCGAGCCGCCGAGCCGTCGTGCCGGCCCCGCTGGGGTTTGGGTTTTGCTCTGCAGGATGCTGCTCCCCCTCCAGCCCGCACGTTTTAGAGCCACAAAACACTGCGATTGTTTTTCCTCACACCAAAAGTTGACAGACCCGCAGCATTGGAGGCCGAGCGACCAAACCCCTCCAGGTTGGGGCTTCTTGTCCTTCTGCCTCTCCCCACATTTCCGAAGAACAAACCAGGGATGTCCTGAGTTGGAAAGGACGCTCAGGGCTCACCGCGTCCAGCTCCTGTCCCTGCGCAGGACACCCCGAAACCCGCGGCGTGGTGCGTGGGTGGCAGGGAGACCTGCCCGGCACGAGCGGCGGCCCCAGCAGAGCCCACGCTTGTTTTAATGCCCTTATGGCCCCTCAGTCAAACCAGACGCTTCGCGGTGCAGAGTGGGCGATGCTTGTGCCACCTCAGATACACACTAGTGGCAATTTCATTAATTACTTCAGTTCCAGGGAGCGCTTAATCACCTTTATCTCCGCATCCAACTTCCTCAAGGTCAGTGCTTTTCAGATACATTTTGGAATTAATTTTCCCCCCGGGAAGCTCGGTTATTCCGCATTGCACTTGCTCCGGCTGGCCAAGAGAGCTCCTCGCTCCCTCCGCGCCACTCGCAGCCATCACGCCACGGAGAGTGACCTTGCCAGCCCCGGGCTGACCACGGCGCCTCCGCTTTCAGGTGCCAAGTTCTTGGGTCTGGCGGGCTGCTTGATTTCAAGGTGGGGAACTGCCCCTGGGGACGGCTGCTGTGTGCAAGGGGAAGGAATCCCCGTTTCCATCACCCGTGCAGATGGGCAATGAAGCACAAGCTTTTCTAGAGAGGCAAACCCATTCTCGGCATTGCTTTGCAGGTTTATTTTGAATAAATAAACTGTTGGCATTTGCAGGTCGGCCCCAGCGCGCTCAGCACCCGGCTGCTCGGGATGGGGCTGCAGCGCAGCCCGCGCGTGTCCGCGGGGACGTGGGGACTGGTCCCCCGGCTTCTGGGGCACCCCCGGCTTCTGGGGCACCCCGAGAGCGGCACCGACCCGCAGGAGGCGTTTGTTGGGTGCTGCTCAAATGTGGGCGGCTCAGCACGAAACAGCAGCTTGTGCTGCTTGGTGATGATGACATCAAGGTGTATATGGAATATATATGTATTATTGTTTTTAATGAGGTATGGCACATAATGAGGGAGGTGTTTTATAGCTGAAGGGTCAGTTAACAGGCTGGGCTGGTGCATACATCGGTTATTTTGTCAGACTTTATGAGCAGAGCTTGTACCAGAATAGAAATATGAACCACAACTGAAGAGTAAAACAAAAACCAACAACAAATCAAAGTAATAAGCTGCAGTGTAATGAAAGATAATTCCTTTGGCAGCGGGTGTGATCTAATAAACTCGGAGGATGGAGCAGATTGCCATGATTGCAGCCGGGCAGCCGGGGCCATGGCCGCGGTCTCACCGAGCACCTTGGACAACGTCCCCAGCTCCATCGGCAAGCGTTTCATGTCCTTGTCCTTGTGTGCAGCCCCTCTGGAGAACTCCCCGTGGGACGGCGGGTCCCGTGGGTGGGGTGAACCGCGGGATGCTCAGCACCAACACCCCATCGCCTGCGGGGGTCCCTGCGCAACGTTGGGTTCGCGGTCTTGGATCTGTGGGGTTTGTCTGGCAGGGAAGGGGAAAGAGGTGGCGAGAGCTCCCTGAATGCCATGGGGGGTCAGTGGGACATGAGGCAAAGGTTCTTCCCCCAGAGGTGCTGGACACTGAACAGGCTCCCAGGGAGGTGTCACGGCCCAACCTGACAGTGTTCAACAAGAGACCGGACACCGTCCTCAGACACACGGGTGACCTGTGGGGTGTCCTGTGCAGGGACAGACGTTGGAACCGATGATCCCTTCCAGCTCAGGACACTCTGTGATTCTGTAATCTGTGAATCCGCGTTTGCCATGAGCACAGCCTGGAGCGGCGATGCTCCTGCAGACCACACGAGCCATCGCTCCATCGCTGCCTCCGCTCCATGGTGCGTTTGGCCAGTTTCTCCTCATCTGTGCCCAAGCTTCTGAAGGTCGGTGTATGTCAGGGGGGGATGAAGCCCCCACCAGGATGCTGAATTATTAACCTCGTCCTGAGCGCTTCTGCCAGCTCTCCTGCCCCCGCCCCCAAAATGGAAACACACACTAAAAGCTGAGATTGAGGAAAATAAAGAGCCACAAACCACCAGCGGTCACCATCTCATCCGTCTCAGGGACCAGCACTTTTGCCAAACCAAGATGGCAACTTATTTCTCTTTTCCCAGCCCTCCCCACGTCAAACCCAAGTGGTTTTGTGTACGGCTGCGTTTCAAAGGCTCTGAGATGCACACCATGGCCATAAGGCAGCAGTGACATTACAGTATCACAGTATCACAGTATGTTTGGGATTGGAAGGGACCTCAAAAGCTCATCCAGTCCGATCCCCCTGCTGGAGCAGGAACACCCAGATGAGGTTACACAGGAAGGTGTCCAGGCGGGTTGGAATGTCTGCACAGAAGGAGACTCCACAACCCCCTGGGCAGCCTGGGCCAGGCTCTGCCACCCTCACCCCAACAAGTTGCTTCTCATCTTTCAGTGGAACCTCCTGTGTTCCAGTTTGCACCCATTGCCCCTTGTCCTGTCCCTGGTTGTCACCAGAAGAGCCTGGCTCCATCCTCCTGACACTCCCCCTTTCCATATTGATCCCCAGGAATGAGTCCCCCCTCAGTGTCCTCTTGTCCAGCTCCAGAGCCCCAGCTCCCTCAGCCTTTCCTCACACGGGAGATGCTCCACTCCCTCCAGCATCTTGGTGGCTGCGCTGGACTCTCTCCAGCAGTTCCCTGTCCTGCTGGAACTGAGGGGCCACAACTGGACACAATATTCCAGGTGTGGTCTCCCCAGGGCAGAGCAGAGGGGCAGGAGAACCTCTCTGACCTACTGACCACCCCCTTCTAACCCACCCCAGGTACCATTGGCTTCCTGGCCACAAGGGCCCAGTGCTGGCTCATGGTCACCCTGCTGTCCCCAGGACCCCCAGGTCCCTTTCCCCTACACTGCTCTCTAATAGCTCATTCCCAACTTACACTGGAACCTGGGGTTGTTCCTGCCCAGATTCAAGACTCTACACTTCCCTTGTTCTATTTCATTACATTTTCCCTGCCCAGCTCTCCAGCCTGTCCAGGTCTCTGATGGCAGCACAGCCTCCAGTGTCACCACTCCTCCCAGCTTGGTGTCACCAGCAAACTTGCTGACAGTCACTCTATTCCCTCGTCTAAATCGTTAATGAATATATTGAATAATACTGGCCCCAGCACTGCCCCCTGAGGCACTGCACTAGATACTGGCCTCCAACTGGACTCCGCACCATTGACTACCGCTCTCTGGCTTCTCTCCTTAAGCCAGTTTGCAACCCACCTCACTACTCTATTGTCTAGACCACACCTCCTCAACTGAGCTGTGAGGATGCTGTGGAGACTGTGTCAAAGGCTTTACTCAAGTCAAGGTAGACCACATCCACCGCTCTGCCATCATCCATCCACCTTGTTACATTCTCATAAAAGGCTATGAGGTTGGTCAAGCATGACTTACCCTTGGTAAAGCCATGCTGACTGCCCCTAATAACCCTCTTATCCTTGATATGCCTTGAGATGGCACCAAGGAGAAGCTGTTCCATTACTTTCCCAGGGACCCTGCCAGGTCGTGTCACGGTCCCTCCCGTCTCCTGCCACCCCCCTGCTCCTTCGCTGCGTTTCAGGGTGGCGGGAGGATTCTTGTGGTCTTGGGGGTGACACGATTGCAGGGACAAGCTTGAAAATCCGAATCTCAGAGGAGAGGGAAAGCACCACTCGTACCTGTTGAGGAGGTTTATATCCCTGGTGTCCTGCAGTGGAGACTCAGGCGTGGATTCCAGAAGTTCTTCTAAAATAAAGAGTTTATTTGCAAGGTGCAGCGTGGAGGTGCCTCCTGAGGAGGGACCCGCAGCAGAAAACACTTGGAACATTGTACCCCCAATCCCAGGCTGCACCCCCTGGGTGTCACTCGCAGCCAACTCACAGTCAGAGTCTGGGGTCTCCGGTTCTTCACTGATCTCTCCATTTTCATCAGGTGGGGCATCAATCAAAGTCCTGACCTCCTGCTGCTGTTTTGCACCCACAGCTGGAAGAAGTAAGTTCTTGGTAACAGCCGAAACGTTCTTCTGTTCCTCGTTGTCTGTTAGATGCCGTTTGGTTCCTTCACTTGTTTCCAAGGACGCAGTGCCCCTGGTCTTCCCTCTGGTGACTCTGAGGCCCTTTTTCCCTGATGAAGCAGAAAGGTCCAAGGTTCACAGTTTGCAGAAGTTATGATAAGCAAACTTATGCCACGCGAATTCTGTAAAGCGGTTTCTAACCAAGTTCTATGGGAAGTTCTACGTGATGTCCCCTGCCGAACAGCACCGTCCCGGCCACCTGTGCCCCAACTCCATCTGCTGCTCTGGGGACATTGTTGGCCATGGCGCTGCTCCGTGTCGGTGCTCTCCGGTCCAGATCCCGCCGGTGTCCCCGCCGTGGTGGGCTCTGCTGTGTCTGGTGTCAGCCCTGGCCCCACCTGGAGTGGGGGACACAGTCACAGTCTCCATGGAGTGCTGTCATCGCTTGCTTTACTTGTTGGAGGTGGCCATTGCCAATGCAGGAGGTATCTCCAGTGGTTTGGAAGTTCGTTTCAGACGAGCGTTAGTGCTGACCAGAAGAATTATAGAATAGTTTTGGTTGGAAGAGCTGATCAACATCAGAGTCCAACCATAACCCTGTCCCTGCCCCATGTCCTGAGAACCTCCTGTCCGTCTGTCCACCCCTCCAGGGCTGGTGACTCCAGCACTGCCCTGGGCAGCCTGTTCCAATGCCCCACAGCCCTTTGGGGAGAAATTGTTCCCAGATCCAACCTCAACCTCCCCTGGCGCAACTTGAGGCCGTTTCCTCTGCTCCTGGCGCTTGTTCCTGGGGAGCAGAGCCCGACCCCCCTGGCTCCAAGCTCCTTTCAGGCAGTTCAGAGATCAGAAGGTCTCCCCTCAGCTCCAGTTCTCCAGCTGAACCCCCAGGTCCCTCAGCTGCTCCTTGGAGAAGGTCGGGTCTGCAGAGCTGGAGGTGCCAATGAGCTCCCGCTGCTCCCAGATGTCCCAGCGCCGTCCTGGCGAGGGGCAGGTGGGATCGCTCTGGGGTTTGGGGAGGAATCCCCAGCGAGGGATGGAGCGGTGGGACATGCCAGGACAGCATCCGACTTGCTGCAGTTACTTCTGATCTGCAAATGTGTGAGCTCCCTCTTCTGCATCCTGTGGGTACTTATGCAGAGGCCACAGTCCAAATTAGCATGAGTCGCCAGGCGTGATTTTTGGTAGGCAGGATTCTGGCTTGGGTTTGTGATCCTGGCAGGGACTGCAGGAGCGGCACACACAGGATGGGGGATAACATCAGAGGAATATAATCTGTACATCTGGGCAGGTGTACTTGAAGGCTGAATAATATACATGATAATATACATAATAACACATATACATAATAATATACATGAAAATATATGCCAGAGACAATTTCTTTATTGGTACTGCTCCAAAGAAATGGCCAAATTTCAAATGGTGCTTCTGCACAGGTGAAGTTCCCTCCCCTCCCTGTAATAATATGAAATAGAGAAAATTCACAGGAACCGTTTAACGCAAGGAGCATTAAAACGTGAGGAATCATAACAATATCAGGTCTGAAATCCATGTGTGAGAAGGGTCTGAGGATGGAACGGTCTCAGAGAGAAGCTCATGCAGACTTTGGGGTGAAAATCCGGGGGTTTCATCAGCTGGATTGACTCAGCCTCGCATCTGTGTAATTGATCTACGATGGTTTTGCTCTTTTCCCGTGTGTGGGAGGAACTGTGTACCGAATACATTTAAAAAGATCAGGAATTAATTAATAACGTGTTGAAAGTATGGTTTCTTGTGGCGATGCAATGGTAGAGGATTTCTTTGGCGTGAAAATGCGCGTCTGCCCGGGTTTTCGGCACACGGCTTCCACCTGAAAGGTGCTGCAGATGTTTTTGATTGAATTACTGGTTTGTGACGCAATGGCGAGGCAGGATGGATGCGCTTCTCCTGGCGTCTGCTGCAACGTCTCCTCAAGAGCGGGTTGAGTTTTGAAAAACGGCAGCAGAAAAGGTCAAAATGGTGTTATCAGGCAGTTTAAATTCATGAAATACAGTCCCTGCCTTTTACCAGGGCCGTATTGCTGGTAGTGGAGTGGTGTTAATTAGAAGGCAGACGTGATGAAATTGTTCTGCAGATGACACGATAAAATATATAGATCCAGGCAGGAATGTCAGGGGGGTGACGGAGGCTCATGAGCGGCTTGGATGCTGTTGGGTGGAATCCAACACCGAGACGTGGCGCAGCGAGCGTGCTGGGTTCGGGTGTCATCCCACTGATGACACCAAGCTGGGAGGGAGTGTGGAGCTGCTGGAAGGCAGGAGGGCTCTGCAGAGGGATCTGGATAGACTGGAAAAATGGGCTGATTCCAATGGGATGAAGTTCAACAAGGCCAAGTGCCGGGTGCTGCACTTTGGCCACAACAACCCCCTGCAGCGCTCCAGGCTGGGCGCAGAGTGGCTGGAGAGCAGTCAGGCAGAAAGGGACCTGGGGAACTAAGGGACAGGAAGCTCAACATGAGCCAACAGTGTGCCCAGGTGGCCAAGAAGGCCAATGGGATCCTGTCCTGTATCCAAACCAGCGTGGTCAGCAGGACAAGGGCAGTGATCCTTCCCCTGTGCTCTGCATTGGGGAGGCCACATCTGGAGTGTTGTGTTCAGTTCTGGGCCCCTCAGCTCAGGAAAGAGATTGAAGTGCTGGAGCGGGTCCAGAGAAGAGCAACAAGACTGGGGAAGGGACTGGAACACAAGCCCTATGGGGAGAGGCTGAGGGAGCTGGGGTTGTTTAGTCTGGAGAAGAGGCGGCTTAGAGGTGAGCTCAGCACTCTCTAGAACTACCTGAAGGGCAGTTCTAGCCAGGTGGGATTGGTCTCTTCTCCCAGGCATCAGCAATAGGACAAGGGGCCATGGGCTTCAACTCTGCCAGGGGAAATTGAGGCTGGAGATGAGAAAGCAATTCTGTGCAGAGAGAGTGGTCAGGCATTGGAATGGCTGCCCAGGGAGGTGCTGGACTCACCAGCCCTGGAGGTTTTTAAACTGAGATTGGACATGGCACTTAGTGCCATGATCTAGTCAATGGACTGGAGTTGGACCAAGGGTTGGACTGGATGATCTCTGAGGGCTTTTCCAACCCAGTCCATTCTGTGATTCTGTGGGCGCGCCTTCCCCTCCACTGGGTGTAACGATGAACGTGGTGGGAGGAGAGGACCTGCTGCGTGCGGGCTGTGCTCTCCTGGGACTGTCTGCAGGCTTTGGTCGGGGTGTCGGCGCTGGAGCACATTGCCCGTGGTGGTGCAGCGCAGGAGGGTCATGGTGAAGACCCTCAAGATGAGGTTGTCGTGATTGAGACGGGCAAACGACATAGACCAAGTTCTTCCAGGATGAAAGTAGTAGATGCCATTTATTGCCACAAGTGCATTTTTATACAGTTCTACCAATTCATGTGTCTCTTCACTATTGGTTACAAGTTACAGCAGTAACATCTCATTGGCTATTTTTGCTATCACCAGTGTTACTCTTCTACTCCCTTCTCTCTCATGGGTACATCCTTAACATCTCCGGATACTCCTTTACTCCCATCTTTCTCATGTGTAGGCCTTGATATCTCCAAGGCTAATTTCTGTTCCCATGTCCTCCGTCAGGGAATCCACGGACCCACCGTAGTCCCACACATGAGGTCATGATGGAAACCCATGAAGAATATGATGCCCAAGGGCCTCCTAAAGTTGGTGAGACACGCCAGGATGCTGGTGGACACGGTTTTGAAGAGAAGAGAGAAGAGGAACAAGCTGTTCCGTGCCAGGCACAGCCTGGAGACGCTGCTCCATGACAGCGGGGGGCAGTGACCGCCCAGGGAGGTTCTGCCGGGGGACTCGACCGGTTTGTCCTGGGGAAGCCATCATCTGTCAGCAAATAATTCACCCATCTTCTCTCCAAAGCCCCCGTCCACTCCAAGGGCCCCTTTGGCTGGGACAGCCCTCGGTCCCATGGGCTCTCTGCTCTCGGTGTGTTTGAGGAAGCGTTTCAGGCTGGTTTGCACCCCCTGTGTTAATTGCTCGTTCAAATGTCTTTCAGCCTGTCTTGAATTTGCCCACCAGAGTTGGCACCCATTTTCTTTTCTCGGAGGTGCCTGCAGCATTTTTGGCCACCCCACCCCCACCTATCCGGACCAGCTCCCCCCTGCCCTCCCTCTGGAGGTGACACCTTGGGCACAGCGTTCCAGCCCCACATCTTGCGTGGTCTCCAGGCCACTGTGAGGGTTTCCTTCTCCCAGGACGGAGAATCCGGCTCCGCACGGTGGCTGCTGGGTTTGCTCTTCCCTCCAGCAGCTCCTGGGCACCAAATCCAGATGTTATTCCCAGTTTTGAGCTTCTGAAGAGCTGCTCCGTGAGACACCGAGTGTGCCCGTGGCCCTGTCCCTGCGTGAGGTCTGCCCGGTGTCCCCTGTCCCCCGGGCTGGGCAACTGCTCAAACCACTGGGTTTGAGTATCAGCCCATGCGTATTTCATTATTTGTTGAGGAATTTAATTTACCAGCTCAATTTAATCTGAAGATCTCCTCGATGTGGGCTGCGCTATGCTGCCAGCACTGGCGCCTCCTTTTTCTGTAGATCTCTTGCTATCGGTGTCCTCATGGTCATCTGTCTTTTGTCAGGTTTCTAGGAGACATTACACTCTCAGTTTAGGCCAGACTTTGCTGCGCTCATCTAATTTCTTACCTGACACCGGCACTGCTGGCACACACGTGTCCCTGCTTTGGTTCCCTTCTCTGCACCGCTCTTGGGTGACGCTATTGTATTTTCGGCCGTTTCCAGCCCCTCACTCGAGGACACTCTCAGAATCACAGAATCCCCTGTATCCAGTGCAGTGCCTCAGGGGGCAGTGCTGGGGCCAGGGTTATTCAATATATTCATCAATGATTTGGATGAGGGAATAGAGTGACTGTCAGCAAGTTTGCTGGTGACACCAAGCTGGGAGGAGTGGTGACACTGGAAGCTGTGCTGCCATCAGAGACCTGGACAGGCTGGAGAGCTGGGCGGGGAAAATGTAATGAAATAGAACAAGGGCAAGTGTAGAGTCTTGAATCTGGGCAGAACAACCCCAGGTTCAGTGTAAGTTGGGGAATGAGCTGTTGGAGAGCAGTGTAGGGGAAAGGGACCTGGGGGTCCTGGGGACAGCAGGGTGACCATGAGCCAGCACTGGGCCCTTGTGGCCAGGAAGCCAATGGTACCTGGGGTGGGTTAGAAGGGGGTGGTCAGTAGGTCAGAGAGGTTCTCCTGCCCCTCTGCTCTGCCCTGGGGAGACCACACCTGGAATATTGTGTCCAGTTGTGGCCCCTCAGTTCCAGCAGGACAGGGAACTGCTGGAGAGAGTCCAGCGCAGCCACCAAGATGCTGGAGGGAGTGGAGCATCTCCCGTGTGAGGAAAGGCTGAGGGAGCTGGGGCTCTGGAGCTGGACAAGAGGAGACTGAGGGGGGACTCATTCATGGGGATCAATATGGAAAGGGGGAGTGTCAGGAGGATGGAGCCAGGCTCTTCTGGTGACAACCAGGGACAGGACAAGGGGCAATGGGTGCAAACTGGAGCACAGGCGGTTCCACTTAAATATGAGAAGAAACTTGTTCCTGGTGAGGGTGGCAGAGCCTGGCCCAGGCTGCCCAGGGGGTTGTGGAGTCTCCTTCTGTGCAGACATTCCAACCCGCCTGGACACCTTCCTGTGTAACCTCATCTGGGTGTTCCTGCTCCATGGGGGGATTGCACTGCATGAGCTTGCCAGGGCCCACTCGGTTTCCTGCTCCTGAACCTGGGGCGGTTTCTCCCACCAGTGCTGGTGTTGCTCCACACTTCGGTGTAAACCTCCCCCTTTGTGATCCTCCTGGTGCTTTTACAGCTTATTTGAATTCTGCACAGCTCCTTTCTCTCCGTTTCTGGTGGTGGGGAGATGGCACCGGGTTCACCACGTGTGGCAGAGACCTTTGGAGAGGAATGGGGACGCGTGGGGATGCGTGGCACACATCGCAGCTCCCGCTGCTGCAGGAGCTGGTGTGATGGACGGGGAAGGGGAGGCTGCAAAAGGCAGGTGCTTGTTTGGGAAATGCTGTGCAACCGACATAATTTGTTTTTCATACAGCATTTGCCAAAGTTTTCCCATCAGGACGCCTAAAATGAGACAACTCAGCAGCGCGGAGGCGCTGGCACGGGGTGAGCTCCTTGCTGGCCTCATCAAGGCTCCAAGTGACTCAGAGTGCCTGGCAAAGGTTCTGCGCTGACTTAGGCTTGGTCCTCCTCCTCCTGCCCGGTGGGGACCACAGGAGGTGGGTCCAGGAGTGAGCAGTGGGGTTGTTGTCACTGTCTTCATCATCTATACGTGGAACCATCTCCAGAGGCTGCTGCTGTTCATGTGCAGAGCGATGCATCTGGGGAGCTGCCACAGCTCGGAGCTTCTGTTCTTGTGAAGATGGCAGCAAAATGATCCATCTCTGGTTAATTATTCACCTCTTGATGCAAATCCTGCAGAAAGCAAATGCCAGCAAAGAGCCTGTGAACTGCCAAGATATCTGTCCTCAGCCTTGGAGAGACCTGGAGCTGCTGGAGAGGGGCCAGAGGAGCCCCAGGAATGACCCGAGGCTGGAACAGCTCTGCTGGGGACAGGTGGGAGAGTTGGAGTGTTCAGCTGGAGAAGAGATTTGAAAGGGGCCCATATGAAAGATGGGACAGACCTTTGAGCAGGGCCTGTTGAGACAGGACAAGGGGTGATGGGTTAAACTAAAGAAGGGAGATTCAGGCCAGACATGAGGAAGGAATTGTTGCCCTGAGGGTGGTGAGAGCCTGGCCCAGGTTGGCCAGAGAGGTGGTAGATGAACCATCCCTGGAGACATCCCAGGCCAGGCTGGACGGGGCTCTGAGCACCCTGAGCCGGTGACGATGTCCCTGCTCATGGCAGGGGGACTGGGGAGCTGAGAAGGTCCTTCGCCCCAAACCATCCTGTGATTCGATGACTCTGTGACCCTGCACACAGCTGCTGCCTCCCCAGTGTGTCTGGCAATGGCATTGACCCCCAGGACACCCTCACAGAGGTCTACAAAGTGACAGGGACCACAGGGACCATGGTGACCACCCTCCGGGGGGCAAACCCCAGGCTGGGCGGGCAGCACTGGGTTTCAGATGTGAATTTGGGGCAGTTCTGCCTCCCGTGTGTCACTCCACGCTGGCACAGATCGGCTTCGATCTGTGGTTTCGCAGGATCCCTCTGCGGCTCCCCGGGATTACTCCTCCTCTGCGCCACCCCAGCGACGCAGACTGACTGTGAATTAGCAGGGATAATGAAGTAGGAAAAGAACAGTGAGTGTCAGGAGGGGAAAATCAGATAACTGGAGAAAATGCAAAATGTAAAAATAAAAGCAAGCCCCGGAACAATAATGTGCTGTGATTAAGCTGCTTAAAGAAGTGCAAACAAGTCCCAATGAAAATGAAAACAAGTCGCGCGTGCAGCCAGCGCCAGGAATAATTACAGCAGAAGCACCTAAAATCAGCGACGTTTTTAACTCTTAGAACAAACTGACAAAATGCAAAAAAGCGAGTGAATGTTGTGTTGGAGTAAACAAGTTTTAAAATGGCAAATGAACTGATGAAAGGGCTTGATTATTACAAATCCCTGTTCACAGCACGGCCCGGCAGAGCCCGCACTCGCAGGGCTGGCGCAGGTGCCGGCTGCGGCTGTTTGAAACGTGCAGACAGCGTTTTCCAGCCGGGGACGGGTCTCCGGGAGGTGCCGGCGGTGCCGGCGTCGCAGGTGTCACCAAACCCTGGACACCGAGTACAGCGGGGTGAACGTGCGGTTAATGACGCGTTGAGTTCGAATTTCAGCGCAGATTTTACAAAGGGTCAGAGGAGAAGAAGCCAACCTGCAGCTATAGTTAAAGTTTAAATTGAATAACAGCAGGCTGGGGTGGTGAGATTCGGTGCTGCCTTATGGGCTGGGACAGGATATATAGGATAGGATAGGATAGGATAGGATAGGATAGGATAGGATAGGATAGGATAGGACAGGACAGAATAGAATACAACAGAACAGAACGGAGCAGAACAGAACAGAATAGACTAGAATAGAATGGAGTTTAGAATGGAATGGAATGGAATGGAATGGAATGGAATGGAATGGAATGGAATAGAATAGAATAGAATAGAATAGAATAGAATAGAATAGAATAGAATAGAATAGAATAGAATAGAATAGAATAGAATAGAATAGAATGGAGCGGAACAGAACAGAATAGACTAGAATAGAATGGAGTTTAGAATAGAATAGAATAGAATAGAATAGAATAGAATAGAATAGAATAGAATAGAATAGAATAGAATAGAATAGAATAGAATAGAATGGAATGGAATGGAATGGAATGGAATGGAATGGAATGGAATGGAATGGAATGGAACAGGACGGAACGGAACAGAACAGAATAGAATAGACTAGAACAGAATAGACTAGACTAGAATAGAATAGAACAGGATTTCAGTTGGAAAAGATCCACAATGATCACCTTGTCCAGGTGTGCCAGACATACTGCGCATTCTCTGTTTACTGTTGTGGTTTAACCGGGTGCTGAGATGAGTGGACTGGAGTCACCATCCCTGGAGGGTTTAAAAGGTGCGGAGATGAGGTTCTTAGGAACACAGTTTAGAGGCGGACTTGGCAGTGCTGGGTTAACCGTTGGACTCAAGTATCTTAAAGGTCTTTTCCCACCAGAGCAATCCTATGGTTCTATGATTCTGTAACTCCCTGACCAAAAGTTAAAGTGCTTTGTTGAGGGCATTGCCCAGTGCCTCTGAAACCCTGGCAGGTTTGGTGACAAAGGCAAAGCCGGGCTCTGCCAGGCCCAGTCCCACCAGACAAAGTGGTCCAGCCTGTGAGCCCATCAGTCAGTGACAGAGCAGCCCCTGATTTTACACATCCGTGTGTCTGTCTGCTCCGTCGCTGGCCTGGGGCGCTGCTTTCCAGCCCTGTCCCATTGTGTAGCATCACCCCATGGCCAGTGAACGTCTCCCCCATTCCCTTTTCCCCCTAATTTTCCCAGCACCCCCCAGCCTGCACATCTGCAGCCTCATGTGGACGGGTCATCTTCTCCTCTGGGGGTGGGAGGGCAGGGTCTGAGGCTTCCGCAGGGTCCTCATCAGACACAGAGTCACTGATGTGCCAGCATGACCAGTAAGAAAAGTGAGCATTTTGGTCTTGAAGGGGGCAGACAGGACCCTGGGACCCTCTGGCTGAGCCCCTGTCATGGAGGCACCCCGAGGTTAGTTTAAGGGAAGACAGGGTTTTAGCACTCCAAAAGTGACTTAAATACAGGTTCAGATATCAGTTGAGGAAAATTATTAAGGGGCAGCAACTAGTACAACAGGAGGTCCACAGTGTCCATACGCATGGCTTCACCAAAACAATGCCGGAGCTGGCCCTGAGTCCGGGAAGAGTCCACACTTGCCTGAACACGGTGTGGGATTATTTTAAAGGGACACACGTACCCGTATTGAGTACGGGAAGTGCACACTCGCTATTCTGCGAGGGTAAATTTATAGTACACTCATAATCCTGCGAGGAGAAATACATGTGCAAATGTGCATGGAATATTACATGTGCTTATGTGGAGGAAAATACACTCGCGGTTCTGCGAGGAAATAATTTATACACGTGCTCGTAGTGAGCACGGAAAGTACGTGTGCAAATGTGCATGGAAAGTACACATGCTTGTATTAAGCATGGAAAGTACGTGTGCAAATGCACATGGAAAGTTACATGTGCTTATGTGGAAGCACGGGAGGAAAATACACCCGTGATTATGCGAGGATTAATTTTACACGTGCTCATGTTGAGCACAGAAAGTACGCGTGCAAATGTGCATGGAAAGTATAAATACACGTGCAAAAGTGCACGGAAAGTAGATACACTCGCAATCCTGCGAGGGTTCATTTTACTCACAGCCGTGGCGGCGAGGCAGGTGGAGTCCCCATCCCGGGGGGGGTCTCGGTGGCAGCATCCGGCTCGTGCTCTGAGAGACCCGCGACAGTGGGCGGAGTCTCGACGAGAGTCCTGTTTTTATTGGCTGATCAGATGTGACTGTGGGCATTCCAGAAGCTTCTCTGCACCCCCACACTGGCTGTGGGTGCCCCTTAAGCCTCCAAACATCCCCCACACTGGCCGCGGGCACCCAGTGGCTCCCTGGTGCCGCGGCGCTCCCTTCTCCTAATGGCCCTGGCCAGGGGCTCTGGGGCCAAACAAAAGCAGCTGTTGGCCTCAAACAGCAGAGAGAGAGGGAGATGTGCCTACTCCTTCCATATCGAAGGAGGGAGGGGGAGAGAGTGGGGTCTGCATCCTGCCACAGCCCCATGGGGCAGGAGGAGTGAGCTGGGGGGTTGTTGGGGTTCTGGCACAGGGGACTGGAGGTGCCGGGTGCTAAATCTGGGAAGAGAAGCTGCTGCAAAAATGTCCTGGTGAACGATACCTCGCGGGAAGGCAGCTGAGGCTTTTAAAGGGCACAGAAGAGAAATGAAGACAAACGCTCTTATGACAAAAACACGCAGCTCTAATATCGCCAGCCCCATCGCCGCCGTGGCGTGGGGGAGCAGGATGGTGCCGGGACCACCGGCATCTCCCCCCTGAGGAACGGGCACGTGAAAGGGTCTTCTCCAAATGCAGATGTGCTGGGACATCACCTCTGCTCGGTGGGCGTTGAGGGGGGGTCGGGTCACACAGCAGGGAGACCGAATGTATTCATCTTGTAAGTAATAATTAAAACAGGCTGATGGCTCTGCAAAGGCCCAGCGTCCAGCTGAGATTTCTGCTTCTCTGAGGCAGAAATTAGGATTGTTTAAAAAAATGAGCCTTGGCAGGAAGGTCCACAAGCGAGCCAGAGCCAGCCTGGGCCCTGCAGGGGAACATATGGATGCCATACGTGCTTCTCTGGGGTACCTCAGCCCCTGCCCATAAACCCCAGGACAGGTTTTCTGTCCAATGTCCCCACAAGCCCCAGGTCAGCCCTGCCCCACGCCAGCCACGGGGTCCTGGCTGCCGCCCCACTGGGGACACCGGGCTGGGGTGTCTGTCCCCACCTGTGCCTCATGACACCTCATGGGGTGTCTGTCCCCACCTGTGCCACATGAACCTCATGGGGTGTCTGTCCCTGTCTGTGCCACATGTACCTCAGGGGGTGTCTGTCCCCACCTGTGCCACACGACACCTCATGGGGTGTCTGTCCCCACCTGTGCCACATGAACCTCATGGGGTGTCTGTCCCTGTCTGTGCCACATGTACCTCAGGGGGTGTCTGTCCCCACCTGTGCCACACGACACCTCATGGGGTGTCTGTCCCCATCTGTGCCTCATGACACCTCATGGGGTGTCTGTCCCTGTCTGTGCCACATGTACCTCAGGGGGTGTCTGTCCCCACCTGTGCCACACGACACCTCATGGGGTGTCTGTCCCCACCTGTGCCACATGTACTTCATGGGGTGTCTGTCCCCATCTGTGCCTCATGACACCTCATGGGTTGTCTGTCCCCGTCTGTGCCACACGTCCATCATGTCACCGGGACACCTGGCCATTTCTTCATCTTGCAATAGGACAAAGCCACCCTGATCCCACCTTTGCCTTCCCCTCTGTGCTGCTGTGGCGCCCATGGCACAGGGAACCCTTTGGTTCAGCCCTGGAGCCTCATCCTTGTCTGTCCCTGCCTGTCCCTGCCCATTCCTGCCAGTCCCTGTCTGTCTCTGTCCATCCCTGCCCATCCTTTCTTGTCCCTGCCCTTCCCTGCCTGTCCCTGCCCATCCCTCCCTGTCCCTGCCCATCCCTCCCTGTCCCTGCCCATCCCTGTCTGTCCCTGTCCATCTCTGTCTGTCCCTGCCTTTCTCTGCCCATCCCTGTCCATCCCTGCCCTTCCCTGCCAGTCCCTGTCTGTCCTTGCCCGTCCCTGCCTATCCCTGCCCGTCCCGTCTCACCGGGGGGTTCCACACCGGGCAGGCATCCCCCACCCTCAGCAAGGAGCCCCAGGAGCTCATGGACCCCCCGAAATGGGCTGAGGGGTTTGTGGGGAGGAATTGCTGTTTACCCAGCCCCTGGGAAGCTGTTGCCTTGATGTGATCCTGGCAGGTAGGACGGGCTTTCGCTTCAGCAGAGTCACGTGCGTGTAATTACATGTAATTCTTTGCCATTTTGTGTGTGCTGTGACAATATTTGCTGTGGTTGACTCAGCACGAGCTGAGGTGGCATCTCACACGTGGCCGCACGCCCTAAGACCTTCCCTGTGGGGTGTCCTCTTTGTCACCCTCACCTCGCTGTGGCCACACGGACGGACCTTTGCAGCCCCCCCAGCACCGCAGGAAGGGGCTCTGGACACAGAAAGCAAGTCCTGTGTGCATGGGGGTTCCCGTCTCTCGGACAGACACTCACACCCCCTGGAACGCTGGGGATGAGGAGTTTGTGAAGGCAGAAGACATCCCACCTTTGTTCTGTGCCTCAGCTTCCCCTTCGCAAACCAGCTGGGAGATTTCGACCGTGGACACGCTGTGAAGGTCCAGGATGAGCTGCTGGGTCCTCCCTTCTGATGGGCAGGAACGTGGCACATGGAGATTTCAAGGGCCTTGGGTGGTGCTTTCTGATTTCAGGGTTGCAGAATACAGGAGCAGAGGAAACGGCCTCAAGTTGTGCCAGGAGAGGTTGAGGTTGGATGTGGGGAACAATTTCTTCCCCAAAGGGCTGTGGGGCATTGGAACAGGCTGCCCAGGGCAGTGCTGGAGTCACCAGCCCTGGAGGGCTGGACAGACGGACATGAGGTTCTCAGGACATGGGGCAGGGGTGAGGGAACAGGTGGACACGACGATCTTGAGGGGCTTTTCCAACCAAAAAGACTCTATGGTTCTATGACCAGGAGGCAGTCACCTGGAGCCCCCTTCAAACGAGGCTGGGTACCTTTCTTCCAGAAGCTGGACTGAGTCGTGCCTTTTAGAAAAGCCTCTCATCCTGGAGGTGCACGGGAGGAACAGCTGTGGGACTTAGAAGTCCTTTCTCCACTTAATCTCCGAATTATTAGTGAGATCTGCATCCATTCCATTGAAACTGTCGATGGGCAGAAGATCTGGTTCCTCAGGAGTGAAGTCACCCAACTCCGCCAGGTGAGCTCGGGAGGTGGAACGTGTGTGATAGCAGATGGGACTGGATGGTGGTGCCAAGGGGGTGTGATCCCCTGGAGATGAACCCCCTGGGTGGTGAACGCTGGCAGACACCGAAGCGATGGGACACGTCTCTGTGGGGAGAGGGACCTGCATCGCTCAGATTCCCAAAGTGTCCCAGTCCCCTGCGAGCTCAAATGGCAGCGGTGCGGGCAGGGATGTCCCTCTGCCCTCGTCGGTCCCCTCCTGCTGCCACCACGGCGTTCAGCCCCCAGTGTCACCCATCACGGCGTGTTGTCCTCCGGCAGTTCGGCTCGTGTTCTGGGAGACGCTGGTTTGACTCATTTAACCAAAACAAGTGACTCAGCTCCCAGTCCCATCTGTGGTGTCTGCTGGGAGCGGGGGGGTTGGCTCCTTTTCTGGGACACAATCAGGGACACACTGAAGTCACTCGTGGGCGCGTTGGTGGATGTGACGAGTCTGCTGAAGTCGGCCCAGCAGCAGCAGGGCTCTTTTTCAGGAGGGTTGTTGAGGACCAAGAGCAAGATACTAACTCTGGGACTACATCTAGGTCACTGTGTGTGCCTGAGGCTTCATCTCACACCAGTCCGGACTCCATGAAGGTCCAGTCCTTGCTGGTTTGTGCTGTGTTGGGGAAGGGGAGGTGATGGAGGGATGGTCTGTGGAGCTCTGTGCACCCAGGAGCTGTGACAGCAGCAGCGGAGCTTTGGTGTTACTGTTGGCGCACAAGCTGGGCAGATAGATTCTGCTCTGGTGAGACCCCCCTGCAGTGCTGGTCCAGCTCTGGGTCCCCAGCACAGGACACACATGGAGCTGCTGGAGAGGGGCCAGAGGAGCCCCAGGAATGACCCGAGGCTGGAACAGCTCTGCTGGGGACAGGTGAGAGAGTTGGGGTGTTCAGCTGGAGAACAGAAGCTCCAGGAGACCTTAGTGCGGCCTTTCCGGACTTAAAAGGGGCCGATGACAAAGATGGGGACAGACTTTTGAGCAGGGCCTGTTGTGACAGGACAAGGGGTGATGGGTTAAACTAAAGGAGGGAGATTCAGGCTGGATATAAGGAATTGTTGCCCTGAGGGTGGTGAGAGCCTGGCCCAGGTTGGCCAGAGAGGTGGTGGATGAACCATCCCTGGAGACATCCCAGGCCAGGCTGGACGGGGCTCTGAGCACCCTGAGCTGGTGACGATGTCCCTGCTCCCCTAGGGGGAGCTGGGGGACATTTGAAGGTCCCTCCAACCCAAACCATCCTGTGATTCTGTGATTCATTTCCTTGTGACCAGCTTGGCAGAAGGATTCCAACAAGTGTCCAGCACAAGTCTGGACAAGGTCTCGCCCTCAAGCGCCTCTGCAGCGCTTCACCGATGCTCTGAGCTCATTGTCCCACCGCACCATGATGTCCATCCACTGCTTCACTTCGCTCTGCTCCCCACGATGTGTTGTCGCGAACCTCCGCTGTGTGCGGCACAAAGAGCCCGGGGGACGTGCCACAGTGAGAGGGACCGGGCGGCCGGGGAGGGAGACGATCTGCGTGAGCCAGGAGCCAAAAACCCGTGTCCCAGAAAACACGAGCAAAGAGAAGAACACAGCTTGAAATGCAAGCTAAATACACGCTCAAGATCAGAAACAGGAGGGCAAAGAAAAGTATTTTTCTCAGCAGCCACAAGGTCTAAACACTCCCACATCTTGCATATTAATGTACCCGTGATCATCGCATAATGAAAAATACCAGATGGCATTAGATTTGTAAGAAGTTGACAGGGTTTGGTGACCCCCCCACCTCGCCCTGGATGGGCCGATGCAGTGATGGATGGGGATGGACAGCTACAGCTCCCAGACAAGCAGCTATTTCTGATGTGATGAAAGCGAAGCAAAATGTCTCGTTTCTGCTGTGCTGTGCCTGACCCACTAAATTCTGCCAGCACCCGCCTGCGGGATGCTGCCTTTCCAAAATTATCATTTACAGTTTGTACTGGTTTTCTCCTCTCTGCACTCTCCCCAGCTCATTTGAATTTGTGAACAGATTTGTGTCCACCACCTGTGTTGTGAATTGGCAGATTCACATTTAATCACCTGAAGCTGGAAGCACCAGAAGACCGGAGCATGCAGCTCCCCTTGGTCATGAGCATCTTCCTGGGACCTGCAGCATAAAAGACTGGGGGCTGTGGATCCAGGGGGATGGTGTGTGGTCTGTAACAGAACTGGGGGTGAGTGTCGGGATCTGATGGAGGTGGCGGGTACAGCACTGGGATGGAGAACTCATACTGAATGTTCTAGAAACAGGAAGGTGCGGGTGCATGTTCTAGGCAGGTCCTAGCTCCTGAGGTGGACACGGATTGCGTTGAAGGACCTTCCCAGCCCCCCCAGTGCCCCCCCTGCCATGAGCAGGGACATCTTCAGCAGCTCAGGTTGCTCAGAGCCACGTCCAGCCTGGCCTGGGATGTCTCCAGGGATGGTTCATCCACCACCTCTCTGGCCAACCTGGGCCAGGCTCTCACCACCCTCAGGGCAACAATTTCCATCATGCTCCAGCAGGTCACTTGGCTGCTGCTTCCCAGTTCAAGGGTTTGTGAAATGCTCCCTGGGGCAAAATGGGACGGACACAGAAGCTGTCCCAGGGCAGGCGGAAATCCTGGGAAAACTCGTTTCCACGTCTCTGGAGAGTCAGTAGTGCCACAGGACACAGTAAGACACAGTTACAGAGCCAGGAGCAGCTGGAAAAGGGCTGGGGATGGAAAAGGTGCCATCAGGGCAGGCTGGGGGCTCGGCGGGATGCTCAGTCCTTCGCCCTGTGGCTCATGTTGCTCTGCAGCCACTGTTTGCTGTTTGTCCTTCCCTGCCCCCCCTCAGGAGCCCCTCAGAGACCCCTTAACTACAAGAATCATTTGCGTGGGATCCCTGGTCCCCTCAGAGCCCGGACACGAGGGCTGCAGGCTGGAGACTGCCCACGTCTCTGTGTCACCAGCCTCCTTGGTTTTCACCCCATAAGGGATGGGGCTTAGCACAGGGGTGCAGCCATAGAGACGTGGTGGGGACGCTGCGACCACAAACCGGTGGGTGAAAAAGGAGAAAACACCAGCATTCCTACAACGTGTAGAGCGTCCAAGTGATGCTGCAGTGGGAGATGCTGGTGCTGGTTGCCTGGAGATGGGCTGGGAGACCCCGAGACTCAGTCTGCGAGAGATGGCGACAACCCCGCTGGCAGCAGGGCCACTGTCCCACCACCTGTGACAGTGACACGTCCGCTCGCACGGGCCAGCCCAGCGACACCCAATGCAGCAGGAATGAGGGATAATGCAGCTTCTGCAGCCACTTCTGAGGCAGAACAACGAGGCGGGGACGGTGCAGAGGATGGCGAAGCTGCCAGCTCCGTCTCCGTGGGATTGAGCGGGTCAATAAAGTCACGTATCTCTGGGGATTGCAGACAGCAATGTCCCAATCAAGCGCCGTGGGCAGCAAATTGCTGACTCGGCAACAAAAGTAAAATGAACAAGCAGCACCTGGGCAAGGCAGCGCTGAAAAAATGTCCCTCACCCTGGCAAACAGCCGGTGTCCTGGGCAGGGGGAGGGCGGTAACAGCAAACCTGCTGCTGCTGACACAGAAAGGAAGAGCCACACTGGCTTGGGATGCCTCACTGTCCTGGTGTGATGAAGAACAAGGTGAAGCTGCCCAGGTGTTTCTTGTTAATTTTACTTTTGTTTCCAAGTCACAATTCCACTGGAAAATAAGGGGACAGAAGGCCGGAGGTGAGACCTCTCTGTGCCTGGGAGCCCAGCCAGGACGGATGTTCTGGGTTAGAAGCCGGCCTGGCTGACAGCTGCCATGGGGTCTTTGGTTTTCTATTTAAAAACACCTGACAAATAAAGTGCAGCGTAAGAGAAACCACTAATCCCATCAGAGCTGGCAGCGCTCACCGGGGGTGAGCTCCCCCCTGCCGGACCCGACGTGAGTTGTGCTGTTCACACCAGAAGCCCGTTGTGATGTGAAGCATCAAGGGAGACTGTGCAGAACTGGACCCTGGACTGATGTCATATGTCAGCTTTTCTGCCCATCGGTCCCCACAGTGATGAGGGACGAGGAAGATGAAAGCTTCTGAATCCAGTCCAGGTTATAGAATCGTAGAGTCATGCAATCATTTGGGTTGGAAAAGCCGAGAAGTCGTCACCGAGAAGAGCCTGGCTCCATCCTCCTGACACTCCCCCTTTCCATATTGATCCCCAGGAATGAGTCCCCCCTCAGTGTCCTCTTGTCCAGCTCCAGAGCCCCAGCTCCCTCAGCCTTTCCTCACACGGGAGATGCTCCACTCCCTCCAGCATCTTGGTGGCTGCGCTGGACTCTCTGCAGCAGTTCCCTGTCCTGCTGGAACTGAGGGGCCACAGCTGGACACAATATTCCAGGTGTGGTCTCCCCAGGGCAGAGCAGAGGGGCAGGAGAACCACAACATCCGTGCCACAGCATGGAGCAGGGAGCTTGTGTCTGCTAACACTGTGTCCCACAGGCAGACCTTGCAGACCTCCCCTTCATGTTCCCAGGCTGCCCTGGGCATCAGGTGTGCAGTCAGAGGCTGAGGACCAGCTGGATACTGGGGGAGGTGCTGAGCATCCTTGGTAACCCTGTCACTGGGTTTAGATTATCATAGAATCACAGAATCATTTTGGTTGGAAAAGCCCCCAAAGCTCATGGAGTCCAACCATAACCCAGCCCTGTCCCTGCCCCATGTCCTGAGAACCTCCTGTCCGTCTGTCCAGCCCTCCAGGGCTGGTGACTCCAGCACTGCCCTGGGCAGCCTGTTCCAATGCCCCACAGCCCTTTGGGGAAGAAATTGTTCCCAGATCCAACCTCAACCTCCCCTGGTGCAACCTGAGGCTGTTTCTTCGACTCTATCATGGTGTGATCCAGCTGTGGAGAACGTTGGGCTGAGCTGCCGGACCGCGGCACCGTCCCAGCCCCGCGGAGAAGAGACGGACACCAGAACGTGACCCACTCAGTGCTAAGGGATGATTTTGCCGTTTTCCTGGAATCAGTTTGGACAACAACAATGGAAAATCGGTTGCTAAAATTAACTGTGTGGAAGGAATGCTTTGTCCATATAAATGGATTCAGGCCTTTGTGTTGCCAGATACCGCAACAAAGAGCGAGGGGGATCAGCCTGCGGAAGGCAATGAGCCGTGGCCGGAGATTTTGGCTGCTGTTCTCATTTAAAAGGCTGGTAAATCCCTGTTGCTTTTGAAGGTGTCAGTGACTGCGTGCTTTTATTGAACTCCAGCTTTGCTGAGGGTGGCTCAGCAATTACAATGATGCTGTTAATAAGAATTACTTCCTATCTTAGGATGTGTATTTTGTCCTTATTCTTAAGTATTTTTTGTTTTGTTCAGAAAATGAATTATCTCCTTTAGAGATGCTAAACGTCCCGTTTTTGTGCTGGAGCTGGTGCTGAGCAGCTTTCTTGGCTTTGCCGCTGGACTCCACGGTCCATGCAGGATGGGGCCCATTGCTGCTCGGGTCTGCTCGGTCTGAGCCTTGGGCTGGTGACACTTTGGGCTTTGCCGGTTCCATGTCTCCGTTTTCTCCATCAGTTTACACTTAACAAGTCTCCTGGATGTGATTCATCATCGCGGGTCATATGCAGCATCTCTTCATTTTCCACCTGAATCTTCCTCGGCTTCCTTGTGTCTCACCACGAAGGGGGACAGGACCAGCAAGTGAATTATTTCTGGCACCTGCCTTCCCCTTTCCAATATTTCCGACAGAAACAGCCACCTGCGTTACCTGAGCAACGTGAGCCCTTTGCTGCTGCTCCTGTTCCAATGAAAGATGTATTTGTCCCAGATGCGGGTGATCTATTAGCTTTCTCTGTGGCATTCAGAAATGATTCCTGGGCTGTGTTTGCCCCATGTGTTCGGTCCTGCTTTAGGCAAACATTTCACTGTGAACACGACGTGATGCTCGCGACGAGCCAGGAGGAGCATCTTGACCTTGTCCGTGCCTCTGTCACCACCCCGAGGGGCAACAGCTGGACATCGAGGGAACTTGCAGAAGAGATCCAGCGCCCTCTTGTCTCGATGTGACACGAATGACGCTTGTTCTTGTGAAGTTGCGTGACTCTCGCACGTCCCCGGTGCCAGTTGGGAGCAGCCCCGCTGTGCCGCATCCCCGTGCTCCACGGTGTCACCACGGTGCTCCGGCCGCAGCCGAGAACCCGCACGCTGCAGCAAACACTGAGCAGTGGGGAAGTTCTAATTGTAACTGCTCTAATTGTAACTGCTCTAATTGTAACTGCTTCCTGTGACCAAGGAATGGTCTGGCATGAAGGGCGAGGAGGGGTTAAACCGTCTGGAAGCGGGATTCCGGAGACAGGAGCAGCCCTTGCAGGGGAGGGAGGTTTCCCTGCGCTGAGACAGGAGCAGCCTCAGCATCCTCCTTGCTCATTAAGTTTTATGTTTAAGCACAAACGTCCTTCCCCATTAAGATTTGCTTTTACATTTAAGCACAAACGTGTGTTTAATTCACCTTGAGAAGTACAATAAAAATTCCCTAAGTGATACCGATGTGAAATCCAACAGACTGTTTGTTTATGGCGATTTTCACCTGATTTTCAGTTTTGCCGAGCTGATTTTCAGTTTGGCGAAGTTCCTCTCGGGAAGGGGGTCTCTGTAGAAGCACCGGAGCCCGATGCCGGCTCTGTCACCCGGTGCTACCGCCCGGCACCAGTGTGTGACAACAGCGCGTCCTCCGCGCTGGCGCTGGGAAGAGAAAACAGCGGGGAAGTGGGTGAGGGAAGTCCTGCAGATTTGTGGGGAGTTTCAGCTCCAAGTTTTTGTCTGGGCTGACTTCAGCATCCTCCTCCTCCTCCGAGACATCCCCCTGGGGCTGTGGTTGAGTTCATCTCCCGGGGTGATGGAAAGACACGAGGATTTAAAGGGATTTAAAGCGAGGAGCTGGACACATCACTGCCGTGATCTATGTTTTTTCCCAGTGCCCTTCGCCCAGCAGGGAGGAGATGGGGCAGTGGTAGAGCCAGGCTGGACTCGGGCTGCCCTGCACCGGTGGGGAAACTGAGGCACGGGGCTGCACAGCGCTGCTTTGCAAATGCCACCAAGGCCCAGCCCTCCCGCATGTCCCCTCAGCTGGTCCTGGGGTGGCTTCAACCTCGCATGGGGACATTTGGGGCCAAGGGGAGAGTCATTCCCCCTTCATCTGCAGGGGGTCCCCAGAGCCTGACCCTGGTGGCAGACGGGGAGGACGGGACGGACACGGCCATGGCTGGAGGGACCCTCGCCCGGCACAGGGGACGGTGTCACCGCACGAAGTGCTGGATGAACAATGACATTTTGCCTCATCCGCCACGTTCACCCGACCTTTCTCCAACCCACGGCCATTTCTTCAAGCACCTCGACAACTCTTTGCAGGGAAAACGCTTCCGCAGCCAGCAGGACGCAGAAAATGCCTTCCAAGAGTTGGCCGAATCCTGAAAACATCTTTATACTACAGGAACAAACAAACGTACTTCTCATTGGCAAAAACGTGTTGATCGTAATGGTTCCTATTTTGATCAATAAAGATGTGTTTGAGCTGAGTTATAATGATTTAAAATTCACAGTCCAAAACCACATTTTCTTTTGCGCCCACCTAACAAATGCGTTGTGGCAATTTGTGAGCGGAGAGGTCAAGAAATAAAGCTGGGTTTTTGCTGGTAGCGATCCTGCCCTGCAGCCCGATGTTCTCTGGCTTTGCTGCGCGATACCCAGCTCGTCCAGGTTCAGCTCGCTCAGAGGGAAGATGGTCCGGGAGCAAAAATAACAGCTCTTGAGCCTCGGTGCTGCTGTTTCTCCGCGTGTGTGTTCTCTTGACCTCGGGGATGTGCGGTGTTTGCCGCTGAGTTATTATGAGCTGTGAGCACCGTGTTCTGCCTCCCCGCGCTCTTCTCCCCAGGAGAAAACACTTAAAGGTTAAATATACACCGGCCATGGCTTGGTGAGGTTCTGCAGGTGAAAAGAAACACAAAACAAACACGGTGTATTTGGGCAAGAACCCACATTCTGTTTTGCCCACTTGGATGGCAGAGCCCAGACCCCAGAGCCTGTTTTCTGGTGCGGATTGTTCCCCCTCCCTTCAAAAGAAGCAGAATAAAAACACACCAAACCAAGCTGGTTGATACAGGGCTCAGCTCTGTGTGCCTCTGATCTCTTTATGGGCACTTTTTAGCGTTCTGGTTTTGGAGATGAAAGTCAGAAGAACAAAGCCCAGCGCTGACGTGAAGAGCTGAACTACAAAGGCGGGTTCCGGGAGAGCTGTTTTCTGCCGAAATCCGCTCAGATGCCACTTCTGTGGAAACCAAACAACAACCCCTGCCACGCTCACTTCTGAGCTCTGCCTGGCATCGGTACTCCAGAACCTCAGTACCCCAGAACCTCTGTACCCCAGTGCATGAGTACCCCAGTACCTCGGTACCTGAGTACCTCAGTACCTGAGTACCCCAGTAACTCAGTACCCCAATACCGGAGTACCCCATTAATCCAGTACCTCAGTACCCCGGTACCTGAGTACCCATTACCCCAGTATCCCAGTACCTCACTACCCCAGTACCCGAGCACCTCGGTACCTCAGTACCACAGTACCCGAGTACCCCATTGCCCCAGTATCCCAGTACCTCAGTACCCCAGTACCCGAGCACCTCAGTATCTCAGTACCACAGTACCTGAGTACCCCATTACCCCAGTATCCCAGTACCTCAGTACCCCAGTACCCCATCTCTGCCTCATTTTACTTTCCTCCTTTCAGGATCCCTGTTAGAGATGGGGGTGCAAGTGGGGTATACGGGGCATGGGATTGCCAGACTCGAGGGATTGCAAAACTCAAGGGATTGTCAGACTCAGGAGATTGTCAAACTCATGGGATTTCCAGACTCACGGTGTCAGCCGGACACCAGTTTCCCATGGAAAGCTGGTGTGGACCAGCCCAGAGCTGGGGCATCCCCAGTCCTCCATCAGCTGGAGCTGGTCTCACAGTGCCATGGAGCTCAGCTCTGGTTGTGCTCCCTGTTCTATGTAGCCGCGATGTCTCAGAGCTGGGCATGATCTGCTGCTGCTATGTAAAATAAGCAGGAAATCAGGCTTTTCACGGTGGTTTGGCATGTGCCCAACCCAGGGAAGCTGCACCCCCGCAGGCAGCGCCCCAAGGGTTCTGGGTGCCGCACTGACCTGCTGGCTCATGTTTTGAAGGTGGCAAGTGGCCAGGGCTGCCTGGCCACAGCAGGGACATAGGATCATAGGATCATTTTGGTGGGAAGAGACCCTTGGGATCTTTGAGTCCAGCCATAACCTGTCCTGGGCTGGCCCGAGATGTGCGCTTGGACACCGTGCTGCTGTGGGCAGCTCTGTGCATGGGATGTGGGGAGCATCCTGCACCAGCGCAAAGGTTCCTCTGTCTGGTAGCAAAGGTGGGGCCAAGGATGTGCTTGGCTTCCCAAGTGGGGAGGAGTGAGAGCTTCAAAACCACAAGCATCAGCCCAGAGGAGCTTTCTTAGCTGGGGCTGAGACATAGCGGAGCAGGCCGAGTCTAACCCAGGCCAGGTGTTGGGTTTTCTGCTCTCACGGTGCATCAAGGAGGGAGGAGGAAAGTCCCTTCCTTGCATGTTGCAGGTGAAATAAATGAAAATGATTAAAACCCCCTTGGAAATGATGGTGCAGCCGGCTGTGTTGCTGTGACTGCCTGGGCTGCGGTGGAGCCAGCTGAGCTCAGCCTGGGAAAGCGGGCAGGTGAGGCTGCCTGGATCAGCGCGGGAGCCTGGACGGTGCTGAGCCCGACCTGTCCTTGCTGTCACTGCTGTCCCCGGGGTGATGGGCAGCTTGGCTGCTCTTTGCACTGAGATGGGGCAGGGCGAGGAGGTGACAATGTGCTGTCACCGACGCAGTGGGAGGGAGGGACGAGGGTGTTCCCACAGGACACAGCGCTGCTCTCCGGAGCCCTTTCACACCTCTTTTCCCTTCACAGCATCTCTGCTTTTTGTGCGCAGGCCCGGTCAGTGCACCGGTGCTCCTGTGCGGGGTTTGTGCTCCCTTGGGTGGCCGCGGACCGAGACCCCGCAGAGACACCCGGGTTTGCATGAGCGGTCTCTCCAGGGACCGTGGACCCATCTGGTTAAACCATGTGCAGATCCGTGTGTTAAATGCACACACACGTCTGTGAGCGGGACACACCCCATGGTACACGGTAAAGCAGCACGGACACCAGCTGAAGGGCTTTGGCAGTGCTCGAGTGCATCTGAAATCTTTGTTGAAGTCAGAGCTTGCTCCAGCTGTGGTATCAGGGAGGACGATGGGGGTCCCGGTGAGGGGCTGCGTGAGGACGCAACTCGGAAGGCCAGGCTGGCGTCCCTGCTCCACGCCGGGATGCGGAGCATCCTCTGCCCTCCCCTCCTGGTCCTGCTGCACAGCATCCCGGAGGGCGCTGGACCCTCCTGGTGCCCCCAGCACCGGCTGTGATCCCCGGGCAGGGGTGCAACCCCCAGGAAAGAGCTGTGACCCCCTAGGAAGGGGCTGAGATGCCCAGGAAAGGGCTGTGACCCCTAGGAAGGGGCTGAGGCCCCTAGGAAAGGGCTGTGACCCCATAGAAAGGGGCTGAGACTCCCAGGAAAGGGCTGTGACCCCCTAGGAAGGGGCTGAGGTCCCCAGGAAAGGGCTGTGACCCCCTAGGAAAGGGCTGTGACCACCAGGAAAGGGCTGTGACCCCCTAGGAAAGGGCTGTGACCACCAGGAAAGGGCTGTGACCCCCTAGGAAGGGGCTGTGACCCCCAGGAAAGGGCTGTGATCCCCTAGGAAGGAGCTGAGACTCCCAGGAAAGGGCTGTGACCCTCTAGGAAGGGGCTGTGACCCCCAGGAAAGGGCTGTGACCCCCTAGGAAGGGGCTGTGACTCCCGGGAATGGGCTGTGGGACCGGTGACGCGGCAGTGGCTGCAGGGCCGCAGGACCGAGGCATTTCTTGCGTGGCAGAGACCTCTGCAGTTCTCTCTCAGAACACTCGGCGTTTCTCCTGTCCTGTGTGATGTGTGTCCCCATCTCGCCTCTGCTGTGCAGGCTGCAGCACCAAGAGGAGCTTTCCAGGCTCGTTGCTCGCTGAGCCACACGCTCCTGTCCTCAGATCTGCCCCAGAGAAGTCCCTATGAGTCCCCTCTGCTCTCCTGGTGACAGCCGCTGTTCCTGGGGTGCCACCCTTGCTCCTGGGCCCCCCGTCAGCCCCAGTGATTCTGGGTGCTGGGGCATCCCCCAAGGGCACATGGTGCGCCCCCAAGGAGGGGTCCTGCCCCCCGAATGCTCCCAATGCCTGTGCTGGTGGGGGGGGCTGCAGCACGGGGCTGCTCTGGGTGTCTCTTGGGGACACCCCATCACTCAGTCCGGGGTGGACACGGCACGGGGTGCAAGATGCATCAGCCACAGAGGGGCAGCTGGAAACTGGCCCGTGGTGGGGAGTGTCGCAGGGCTGCAGGGAACCCAGAGCTCCTCGTTTAAGCCCCGTGTTTGCAGCGCAGCAGCAGCACATCCTGCGTATGACCCCGCTCTCGGCAGGGACGCGGTGCTGGCACGGCTGGGACATCGTTACCGGCTGCAGGGGGAATTGCTGCCCACCTGGCAGAAACCCAGCTTCTGTCTTGGACGGGTAGCTTAGCATAATTCAAATTCCTCCCTAAAATGAGAACTGAGGGGAGTCTAAATGATGCATTTTTAAATGCACAACGCGTAAGAAGAGAGACAAAAGAGATGTTTCTAATTCTTTGCATGGCTCCCATTGAAAATTCCCATGACTACTGTGGGGGTTACGATCCCCCGTTGATGAGCTATTGCCCTCCCAGGATCTCTGCAAGCCCAGGGCTTCCCATTCCAGCCCCTCCCTTACCCCAGGAGCTGGGGGAGCCGTTCCCTGGCTCTGGGGACGAGGAGATGTGACCCAGAGGAAAGTGCCCTGGAGGGGTGACAAGCAGGACACGTTAATTTCCTGCCATGAAGTTCCCACTAAAGATAAGATGATTCTAAAGGTAAAACTATTGTGTTGTCGCGATGTCACAAGAATGTTGGAGCTCAGGTGGTCGCTGGCTCTGCCAGTCCTGGTTTGTACAGACGTTTTGCAAAGCTGAGCTCACCCCAAGCCTGAGAGCAGCTGATGACCTGTTTGCCAGCTCTGTGTACCGGGGGAGCTGCGAGAGGGATGGAGGAAAACAACATCCTCGCGTTTTCAAACAGCCCAGGTCTCAAACGCTCAGACTCTCCCAGATTTGGGAGGGGTGCAGGAGATTCCACTCCAGACCGAGCCACATCGCAGCAGCAGCAGCAATCCCAGGGCAGCGCTGCCTGTGCTCAGCGGGAGCATCATCCCCCGGTTCGTGTATCTCACCATCTGCGTGTTGCTCCTTGGGTAAGGAGTGTCAGGGGATATTCAATTTGCAGACCAGGTGCAAACCTGTGGTGGGCGAGGGATGTGGCCCCCAGGTTCCCCTCCCCGTGCCCCCCGTGCCCCATTCCCCGGCTGCGTCTGCACACCCCGAGGCAGAGCAAGAGGGTGTTTGAAGTGGGTGCTGAGACCTTGATTTCCTACACATAACAAGGCAGACCCCTGCCCACCAACCCCTTTTGATATTCCCATTGCTTCTGCCTCATTTTGGCTGAAAAATGTGTCTGGAACAGGCTGCCCAGGGCAGTGGAGGAGTCACCATGCCTGGAGGGGTTTCAACGAGGTTCTTGGGGACATAGTTTAGTGCTACAGTCAGGCTATGTTTGGACTCGATGATCCTGAGGGTCTCTTCCAACCGAAATGATTCCATGTGCTATGATCTGGAGCACTGTTCTACGTGCTATGATTCAGCGCCCTGCATGGAGCGGGGCGTCCCCAGGGCCACCAGCGGGGTTGGAGTGGTGCTGCAGGGAGGGAGGCGGTTGTGTTTGTTTTGCCCGGGTGTTTCACGGAGCTGCCTTTGCAGCGAGAATTGCTGCGTGAGGTGTTGCTTTGCTTGGCGTCGTGTCTTGGTGTCCTCCAGCCGTGTGTCCAGTGCGGCCCAGGCTCTGGATGCTGGAGGAGGACGTTTCGCTCGGTGCAAAAATGGGGAGCCGGGAGCCGCATCCCTCGTGTGCATTTTCCCCAGGTTGCAGATTTGCACCAGCGATCCGCGTGTGGGAAAGTGCGTAAACTGTGAACCTGCCCCATCAGGGACACAGAAATATCCTGCAATGCTGGAGTAGGTGTTACTGGAAGGGGTCGGAGCCCACGAGCCATCCTGGGGACCTCCCGAGTGTAGGGAGCAAGGAATTTGGGGTGCAGCAGCTGCAGTGACCCCCCCGTGCAGCCACTCATCTCTGTGCCGCCGTGCGGGACGTCTGTCCGTCTGTCTCCAGGTCACTGGGCTGTGATCAGGAACCAGCTCATGGGAGAAAACCACTTTTTGTGTCTTCTTTTTGAACTCCCCCGTTGTTTTAGACCCTGCAATTCCTGCTGGGCAAAATAATTTAACAATTAGATTAAGAACGGAGTGAAGAAACCACATTGATGTGGTGCTCTGGGGCTGAATGCAGCTGCAGTGAAGCGTTGCAGCTGGGGGTGCAGCTCGGCTGAGACCTTCCTGCTGTCCTAGTGACATGGGGCTGGATTAAAAGACAAATAAACCCAGTTTAAGGCAGTGAGACGAGGTTTTGTGCTCTCTCACACCATCATTGGCCACACCAGACACCAGAGAAATAATGGGAACGCTGAAAACCCCCAGCGTTTCATTTGAAATAATTTTACACGGCAGGGAAAATGTATGCAGATTGCTCTGTAAAATTACTGTTGCGCTTGATTGGAAATACTTTAGCTACTAAAACATTTTGAAGAGCTGAAATCAGAGTTTCAGCTACTAAAATGTTTTGAAGAGCCCCATTGTTTCTGGAATAAGTATAATTCCCATTTACTGCTGGCAAGATTACCCTTTGGTCTTTAAAAGTGTGATGTATTTAAATATGCAAGAAGGATGTAATTCAGGGTACCATTTTTCTCGGGAAAAGCTTGGAAAGTGAGCACAACCTTCTTCCATATATGCATGTGAGCATTTGAGACAGATTAAACTCACTTAACTTAAAACATCTTTTCCTGAACTCATCATTTCAGGCACAGCGGAGGAAAATGAGCACTTTGAGGAGCAATTGATCCTCTCCTGCAGACAGCGGCTCCGTTCTGGCTGTGCCCGATTTCCCTGCCGGATGCCGGGGACGAGCTGGTTCGGATGCTGGTGAATCCTCTGGGCTGTGTCCAGCTGTGTGTTGTGCTGCTGTTCTCCAGATGTTTACACTGCTGTCATCACCGCTGCAGGTCAGGGAAAAGCTCCTTTGCCCCAGGTTCCCAGAGTGGATGAACCATCCCTGGAGACATCCCAGGCCAGGCTGGACGGGGCTCTGAGCAACCTGAGCTGGTGAAGATGTCCCTGCTCATGGCAGGGGGACTGGGGAGCTGGGAAGGTCCCTCCAACACAAAACAGCCTGAATGTGAATGAAAGGACCAGAGGAAACGGCCTCAAGTTGCGCCAGGGGAGGCTGAGGTTGGATGTGGGAACAATTTCTTCCCCAAAGGGCTGTGGGGCATTGGAACAGGCTGCCCAGGGCAGTGCTGGGGTCACCAGCCCTGGAGGGCTGGACAGACGGACAGGAGGTTCTCAGGACATGGGGCAGGGACAGGGCTGGGGAATGGTTGGACTCAGTGATCTTGAGGGGCTTTTCCAACCAAAATGATTCCATGACTATGTGATTCTATGGTTGAAGCTGTTCCTGCTCATGGCAGGGTGGTGAACTAGATGAGCTGTGAAGGTCTGTTCCACCCCAGCCATGCTGTGATGCTGTGATTCCGTGGTCTCCAAGAGGGGATGCTCTTTGGGCCGCAGACCCTGCAGCCTGTGCTGCCAGACTCCAAGGTCGCCCACGTGCTTTTGGTGAGTGGGTTCACCCCGACAGAACCAGATAACATTGGTGCAGAGATACAGCGAGGGCTGGCATGGAGAACTTGCCTCTCTGCCCTTCCCGTGCCCAGCTGGGCAACTAGAACCCCAGCTTCCAGGGTGGAGACCTCGACCCGTGCTTGTCTCTGTTTCCTGCTTTATGCCACTCCTGGTCAGTGTTTGCCTCACCTGGTTTCCAGCCCCAGAGAAGCAGAGTCCTGTCTGTCTGGAAGCTGATTACCTCTGGATTTAATTTCCTGATGTTTTCCCAGTGTGTGATCCCAGTAATAAACACCGCTCTTTGTTTCTGGCCCCCCAGCACCCGCAGCACCCCTGCCTGTTCACAGTCACCTGTCACACATTCACAGGCTGTTGTCACCTCTCCTCCTTTCTAGACAACAAATCATTGCAGGGTTTGATAAAGAAAGGGTTTCCAGGCACCTGAGGTGGATAGGGACACAGAGGACAAGCCATGTTCTTCTCCTTTCTGGTTTCTGCCCTTATGCCTATGGGGCTGGGCAAGAAGAAACCATTTTATACCTGTACCTTTAATATTTTTGAAGTGTCCTCCTGAGACTTGTTAACCCTCATTAGCAGCAGAGACAGAGACATTTTTTGGAAAGACACCTGAATTTTCAGCTTCCTCTTTAATTAGTGTGTGGCTGGAGAGCACCCCACCTTTTCTTAAAAGCACTGTCTGATATGAAATCTATGAAATGCAAATTCCTCCCCGTTTCTAACGGCTGAGAAGCAGAACGGCTCTTCCTCGGTCTGAAAGGCTTTGAGACAGCTCTGTTCCATAGAAACCATGGTGAGAGAAATGGAAAGGAAATTAAAAGTCATATGCTGATAAGATGAATTTCCATGTGGGTTGGAAAGGTTTCCGGCACCTGCGGGCGCCTGGACACGAGGCTTTGTCTGACGGGACAATGATTATTGGACTGACTGGCAAAAACAGGCGGGTTTTCTGGTACAAAAGCCCTCCTTAGGTATTGTCCTGGGTCCTGCAAACACTGAGATATTCAGGGGTGTTGGACCATTCCCACAGAAAATGAGTTTCCTCGTCCTGCCCTCAAAGGCCCCATCGTCCATCATAGGGCAGAACGACAGCGTTAATGGACGGGAAAGCCCCAGGTCAACTTCTGCAGGGATGGAGCTCCTGGGATGGACAGACACGTCCTGCCCTGCTCCTGGTATGGACAGACACATCCCATCCTGCTCCTGGGATGGACAGACACATCCTGCCCTGCTCCTGGGATGGACAGACATGTCTTGCCCTGCCCCTGGGATGGATAGACAGTCCTGCCCTGCTCCTGGGATGGATAAACAGTCCTGCCCTGCTCCTGGGATGGACAGACACGTCCTATCCTGATCCTGGGATGGACAGACAAGTCCCATGCTGCCCCTGGAATGGAGAGACACGTCCTGCCCTGACCGTGGGATGGAGAGACACATCCCGTCTTGCTCCTGGGATGGACAGACACGTCCCATCCTGCTCTCCCACAGCCCATTACAGGCTGAGAGAGTTGGGGTGTTCAGCTGGAGAACAGAAGCTCTGGGAGACCTTAGTGTGGCCTTTCTGGACTTAAAAGGGGCCCATAAGAAAGATGGGGACAGACTTTTGAGCAGGGCCTGTTGTGACAGGACAAGGGGTGATGGTTTAAACTAAAGGAGGGAGATTGAGGCTGGATATGAGGAAGGAATTGTTGCCCTGAGGGTGGTGAGAGCCTGGCCCAGGTTGGCCAGAGAGGTGGTGGATGAACCATCCCTGGAGACATCCCAGGCCAGGCTGGACGGGGCTCTGAGCAACCTGAGCTGCTGAAGATGTCCCTGCTCATGGCAGTGGGGACTGGGGAGCTGGGAAGGTCCCCCAGACCTGGGGTTGTTGCTGTGTCCTCCCTGCCCATCCCAGCAGAGCTGCAGGGATCTGGCCCCTCTCTGGCAGCAGATGATAAATTGCAAACTACTGCAATAATTCAGAAGCAAATCCACCTTCTGGAGCAAACACATTGACAGGGGCTTGGGCAGGACTGAGTGTGATCGATGGTATTAACGGCACAACCGGCATCCAAAAAGCTGTCTGGGTGTTTTCCAGGTGGATAAAATCTGGAGCTGCAGCAGCAGGAGCTCGCACAGGATGGGCAGAGGAGATGAGCCACACTTTATAGAATCATAGAATAGTTGGGTTGGAAGGGACCCTTAAAGGTCACCAATCCACCCCCCCTGCTAGATAAACAACGAGGCCCTTTCTTCTGCCTGCCTGTGTTGGTTACGTGTTATTTCTGAACCCGAGGCACCACAGCACTGAAACAAACAAGAACTCATGAATGATGAACATGTAGCTGCAGGCCCAGTTATATAGAATTTACACTCCTCTGTTTCATAAAAAAACATTACAGTTACTTTCAATCATTTTGATTTGGTTCTGGGATGAAAAAAAATCATTAATTCATTAAACCCTATGTATTCAGACCTTTTTTTCTGCTGTGTTGATGGAGCTTCAACATGGTTGCAGGCAAAGAATTTTCCGATAATCTTTTAATTCATTTTTGCTTCCTTTGGACAGAGCTATTGCTGGTTTGTTTGTTTTTTTTTCACTATCATGTAGTTTAAAATTTGTTTTGCAGTAGCAGTACATTATAAATTATGCAGCTGTGGCGCGTCTGTTTGTCCAGTTGATGCCGGCCCAGACCAGCCGTGCAATCCGGGCAGAAATCTCCGCAGCCTTCTCTGTTCTGCAAGGCGACGGGGGCTTTGTGATCATGGCCACTCGTGGGCTTCGTTACTGACCGTGGGCTGGAGCCAGGCTGGTGCAGAATCCCCTCCCGTGGAGGCACACGGCAGAGTGGGCAAAACTCCAAGGCTGTTTTGGGAGGTTTTATCGCTATAACAAGGCGATTTTCACCCTGTGGGGGATGAAACGCTTGTGGACACCAGCGATGCTGTTCAGGCTGTGCTGTCCTGGTTCCCTCCAGGGTCCTCACCGTGGTCAAGGGACACAGTTGGTCCCCAGGGGACACAGCCGGTCCCCAGGCACGGATAGAGCAAAACCACTTGCAATGCAAATGATGGAAAAGCAGGAAATACCTTGACTCACCTGGGAGTGTTAACCAGGGTTAATCTTTAATACACCAGCAATTTAAACTTCCACAAGTCGATAGGCTGAGGTTCCTTCTGAGATTGAGGAGGGGAAGGATCAAGACCCCATCCCCGGGCAGCACAGACGGGGTTCGCGCTCCCGGCAGCTCCGTCGGGGCTGAGGTTCCTCCTTCCTCCTCAGGCTGGTCCCTGGTGAGTCACTTCATATCAAACGCTGGGGTTGGGGCGATGCCTTCGTGTTTGAAATGCATGAAAGGAAGGAAAGCAGCACGTGAGAGAAATGTATTTCCATCTCATGAAGAAGTGCAGGTGCAAAGTCTTGCTGAACTGCTTTGTAAACCTCAGGCAGCCAGGCTGGCATTGGTGCCCGGGAATGTTCCCAGCCTCATTTAATTTGCAATTATAGACCTAGCCTATCCTTATTCACCGCTGTTGAATTTCATGGTTTTAAAAGTGGAATCGGATAAATATTTGTGATGAGCCGATGTCCTCTTCCATGCTGACTGATGTTTCCAGTGGCCTTACGGTTCACGGAGGACGAGAATCCTTCATGGAAACACTTTGAAATGCAAACACCTCTTGCACTCAGATACCTGCGGTTTGTAATACAAATAAAAGGCTGCAAGCGGGTCTGAAGATCGCAGGTTTAGCTTTGGTACAAATCAAACTGATTTTCCCACATCCCAGCCCTGGCTTAGGCATTTTTTAGAGGATGATACCCGGGGAAGGGGCTACAGACAGGGGCAAAATGGGGGGAATCACATAAAACCAGCAGTCCTGCGTCGTTCTTTCTCCTCAAAGCCCTTGTCATGGCAAAGGACACACAGAGGACTCTGCACACTTGACTTCTTGGTGTTATTCAAACCTGCAAATCAAACCTGCTGATCAGCCCCTGGTGGGACTGAGCTCTGTGTTCGGGCTGCCCCAGCTCCTTGGGAACTGGGCAAACTGGAGGAGGCTGAGCTCGGAGGGTGGACATGTCCCACGTTGGTGGAGCAGCTGTGCAGAAATCCACATTTCAGTGCTCCCTCCAGAGTATTTCCATGACTTGGCTGCCCTGATAGCACTTGTTGCCTCACATTTTGGGCCAGCATGTCTTTGTCCGAAGATCACGCCGTGCAGCCCACCGTGTCTTTGCCCTCTTTATGGGGGAGAGGACAATGAATAATGAAAAAGAAGGGAATTGCCAGGTGAGAGAGGTGCTCCAGGATGTTCAGAGAGTCTGAGCGTGGGCCGAGAGTCCAGCCTGGTTCTCCCTTTTTGCTCTTGGGGTCTGGCAGTGTTTGGGGCTCTGAAACCCCTGTGCGATGGGAAGAGGCACGAAAAGCACTTTGCGGTGTTTGCAAACAGGTGAACGTGTTTATACAGCTGGAAATACATAGGGTAACATCCAGCAGAATTTCAGGGGTGGTCACAACCTTCAGAGGTGGTAGCTGAGCATCAGCCACATCCAAGACACTGATCAGTGTTGGTACCGGTACCATTTTTGTTCCTGTCTTAATAGTTTGTACAAGGAGCTCTCAGACATGAAATGGCCACTGATCCGAACGAAGACATTGTATTATTTCATCTCCCTGAAGAAACACACAGTTCTAACAAAGATACACAGCTTTCCAGGCACACACTGATACAAAGCCCACCAACAGCGACAAGGCAAGTAATTATGGCTCTTACAAGCCTTGTTATGACAGTGGATAAAGTGGAGATAGAAAAGGACCTGGTCTGTTTTGCAGTGCAAATGGAGGGACAGAGAAGATGTTTTTCTTACAAAGTTTGTAATGGTTGACAAGAAAGAATGAACAGATTCCTTTTTACAGCAAAACACATCCAGACAAGCCCAGGCCTTCAGAAATGGCTCCAGTTGGAAGGCAGTTGCATGTAGGATGTTGTGTGCACCACTCTGTACAGTTGTAGGTGGTCATGGGCTAACGCCAGGCTCACCAGGGGTTATTGATCCCTTGTCTTTCTTGCGCAGAGCAGAACCAAGCTGACGTTGGGCGCTGAAACACCATGTATGAGCTCAACGAGAGCAGCTTTGATCCCATCACCTTTGTCCTGACGGGCATCCCGGGGATGGAGGAGTCCCAGGTCTGGATCTCTGTCCCCTTCTGCCTGATGTACCTCACTGCGGTGTTTGGCAACTCTGTCCTCCTCTTCGTCATCATCACGGACAGGAGCCTCCACGAGCCCATGTACCTGTTCCTTGCTATGCTGGCTGCTGCCGACCTCATGCTTTCGACCACAACGGTGCCCAAAATGCTGGCGATCTTCTGGTTCAGTGCCAGGGAAATTTCCTTCGATGCCTGTGTTACACAGATGTTCTTCACCCATTTCAGCTTCATCGTGGAATCGTCCGTTCTGTTGGCGATGGCGTTTGACCGGTACGTGGCCATCTGCGACCCACTGCGGTATTCTTCAACCTTAACCCCCTCGGTGATTGGGAAAATAGCGGTGACCGCCGTTGTCCGGGGGTTCTGCATCATGTTCCCACCCATCTTCCTCCTGAAGCGGCTGCCGTTCTGCGGACACAACGTGATGCCCCACACCTACTGCGAGCACATGGGCATCGCCCGCCTGGCCTGCGCCGACATCAGAGCCAACGTCTGGTACGGGCTGACAACAGCTCTCCTTTCCTCCGGCCTGGACATCGTGCTCATCGCTGTCTCTTACGCTCTGATCCTCAGGACGGTCTTTCGGCTCCCATCCCCGGAGGCTCGTCTCAAAACCCTGAGCACCTGCGGCTCCCACCTCTGCGTGATCCTCATGTTCTACGTGCCCGCCTTCTTCTCCTTTCTCACGCATCGGTTTGGCCGTCACATCCCAAGTCACGTTCACATCCTCCTGGCCAACCTCTACGTTGTGGTCCCACCAATGCTCAACCCCATCGTGTATGGGGTGAGGACAAAGCAGATCTGGGAGCGTGTTGTCCGCCTCTTCTGCCCTGTGGGGCGGTGGCCCTGCCTCAGCACAGGGAGCCGGTGCTGAGCAATGGCGGAGGGGACGGAGACATGGGACAGGATCAGGAAAGCAGCACCAAGCGCTGCTGGAGGGGAGCGGGACATGGGCCAGGATCAGGAAAGCAGCACCAAGCGCTGCAGCACTTCTCATCGTGGAGAAACGGGTTTGCCCAAGAAGTTCAAGAGAAGCTGAGGGCAGCAGGCTTTCTGGAGGCACGGGCTTGGGTCGGCAGCGCCTTCATTGCTGCTGGTTTCTCCTAGAGATGTTGCCCCTGAATGGTCCATCAGCAGAGGCCGGGGCAGTTCAGCTGAGGAGCACCAAGGCTCTTACACCTGCAGATCGACCATCACCTACTGCTGCTGATTTTGATTGCTGTCCTACGGCTTCGTTCCTGTTTGTTCCTTCACCTGTGGCTTCAGTGCCTACACCATGAACGCCTCATTGGTCATCAGACTGGAGCCAGGTACACAAACCATAGCTGGAGGGGCAAAGTGCTGTGTACTATGGCACTGACGATGGTCTGTCCTCCTGTCTCCATGGGTCCAGCTGGCACTGCTGAGGGACCCTGGTGCCTCTTGCCGCTGAAGGTGTTTACACGCTGAAGAGCCCTGGGAGGCCAGTAAAGGTTTTGTGGCCTGTGTTTGAGGGAGACATGTCCCTTAAACCATGATGTCCAAAGCTGAATTCAAGCCTCTGGAGTGGAGTGCGACAGGACAATGGTCTCCTACATCCTACACAACCCAAAGGGATGTTTTCTCTCTTTGCAAGAACACGCTGCACTGCTGAGCGGCGCTCAGGGTGAAGTACATTGCACTTCAAGATCCTCTTCTGCCCACACAGCTGGCTAATTACCCACCACTTAGTTGCTGCACATTGATTTATCCTTCAACACCAAACCAGCTTTGTTGAGCTTTTCCTTGTTCCTCTCATTGGTGTGTGTGCCCGTTGCACCAGTAACACCTTATTCCACCTGAAGTCAGTGGCAGACTGCCCCAGACCATTGTGAAAGGCAGCACTGCTGGTGTCCCAGGGGACCAAACAGACCTTGGGGAGGAGGGAGCGGAGGCAGCACTGGAGACCTCAGAGAAGCTTGTCAGGTGTCCTGCTGGGAGGTCACTGTGCTCTGCACCGTGTTCACGGTGGGTTCTGTTGCGTCTTTGTGACAGATGCACCTTCCCCTGCCCTGAAAGCACCAGATGCTTCTAGACCAATGGACCACTATGGTCATGCACACACCCCTTGGTTGACAGACAGGGCCCTTGACCAATGAAAAGCCTTGGCTGAGAGAAGTTTCTGGACCACGACCATAAATGATCACAGCTCAGATTCAACCATGGTATAAATGGAGCTGTTGGAGACCCCCCTGAGTTGTTCTCGTTGGAGCAGTGGGTGTGCAGTGGAGGTGTCTCCTGCTTACATTGGGATGCCATTGAAAGAAATTTCAAGGACTGAGACACTTTGCCTTATCGGTAAGCGATTATATCTTCTGGGTACCCTTGAGAGTCCTTGCTTTTTATGAGTGGGAAGATGCACATTTTGAATCGTCACTCTAGAGTTTTGGTATCCCTTGAGTCTGAATTGGCTGTGTAGTAATTGAATCAGTGTTGGAATCTGTGTTTTGTAATGTTGTCAGAGTCCTGAATAATGTTGGATAAGCCCTGTTTGTAGTTGGTTCTCTGCCAAACAGTTCTGGTTGGAATAAAGTCTGTTTGGAGCTTGTCACTTGCCTAAATTGATTTTTGGGGTGCTTCCACAGCAATCATTATAACATGGAGGACTGTGGGGACACAGACACCAACTGTTAGGAGCTGTCTGGTTGCTGCAGCCTGGACTGCAGTGGGAACGGGCTGTTCCCACCAGGCTGGACCTTCTCAGTCCATTGGAAAAGTCACAGCAACACCCCCAGCTGCTCTCATCTCCAACGCACAAAGGTCGTTTTGCCCACTGCTCATGGGCTTGGTGGGCAGCACACACTCAGATAGGACCAGTCCATCTTCTCGTCCTGACAGCAGAGTCCTGGTGGCCATTCTGGCTCAGCTGTGAAATGCTGAAGCTTCTGAAACCCGTTGCAAAAATTGCAGTGTGAGTTGCTGTTGACCGTGAGTAGTTGATGCTCTTGGTGGTTGCTCAGGGCTGCAGAAATGGCTGCAGCAGGTCTTGGGATGTGTTCCGGGGAGATCGGGCAGTGTGGTGCGGGAGCAGCTGAGCCCTGCACAGCCCCGCTTGGGGTGGGGTGGAAGAGGCCCCACTACCACCCCCCCATGAGCTCCTCTGGCTCTGGTGGCTCCCGGGGTTGTTGAGCACTAAGCCACCACTGTCCTTCACAGCTGCAGCACTGGTTTCTTTACTCTGTAGGGAGGAACTCTGGGATGAGGAAGAGAAGGAAAGGCACCAGAGCCCAGAAACCTTTCCTTCATCCTTTCATTCTTGTTTTACTGGGTAGGATGCTAGACAAATGCTTGCTTCTCCTCTCTGCGTCACATCTACTGTCAGCTGCATTTCTCACGCACACCGCTCTGAGCAATAGGGCTCTGGACGCTTTGTGGTCCTGTCCTGAGCAAACTGGCTTCCTCGGGTCTGGCCAGTACAACTGCTGGGGTGTCCTGTGCAGGGACAGGAGTTGGGCTCGATGATCCTTGTGGGTCCCTTCCAACTCAGGATATTCTAGGATTCCTCATCCAGGCAGCAACTGAAGTCCTGAATGCAGCAATTCGTGAGCCCTTTCTGAAGGCTCATCTGGATCTCACAGCAACATCTGGAGCTCCGACCCTTCATCAGCTGTGAGACCTGAAGGCGAGCCTAGTGTGCTCGTGTCCCTAGTGCCAAAACGGAGAAGATCATCCAGCTGCTTCTGCAGAATGTCCTTTTTTCCCTGAGAAGGGTGGTGGGCACTCACCAAGCCCACGGCTCGGCTCTGCTGCAGCGTTGTTTCAGACCTGCCCCTGGTGGGGAAGCCACCTCCAAGGCAGCACCGTGCCTGGACCTCGGAGGTGCCTCAGGTGCTGGTGACCCTGGAGATGGGGGGGAATGGCTCTCCCTGGCTCTGGGCTCCACAAAAACCTCACACCCTGCACCAGGGCTGGGACCCAGCAGGTCCTGAGGGCTCCGGTTGGGGCTGATCAAGCCCATTGTCCCTGATTTCAGAGCTGGAGCAGGGGGCACTGACTGGGACCAGGTGTGTTTGCAGCCAAATGGCACAGGAGATGATGCTCATACAGCACCCAAAACCCTGCTGTGCCCCCATCATCCCAGTAACACTGCTGCCACTTCAAAACGAAAACCAAAGATAGAGATTCAGGATTTCAGATTTTAAAAAGTGCCAAAGTTCTAAACTCTTTCAATATTTTTTTTTCCTGATTTCATCAAAGGTGGGAACCGTGTGACAGGCACAGGGGAAATGAAAGTCTGTTCATTAAAAGCTGTTTGCTTAGCAGCAAAGATAACAGAGCCGGTTACAAAAGCTGCTCATATCGTCGGATTTTTTAATGTCCTCAGGAGAGTCGTGTTTGTGTTGGCTTTCTTAACAAAAGCAAGAGTGTTTACACGGCGCGTGATTTCTGATGGGAGACGGAGCCGTGGGAAAGCAAACGTGTCAGGAGAGCAGGTCGTCATGGGCAGCACGAGAATCCGCTGGGACTGGAAGGGATGCTGTGAGGTCTCGAGGGGCTGGGGGACCTGCGGGAGCTGGCAGCAGCTGTCACAGCGTTACGGCAGATCCGCGGGTGGGATATGGGACAGCTCGTGACTGCAAGAGGCTTGTTTGCCAATTCAGGAGTTCTACTCCAGCCCTGCCCTCCTACCTGAAAACATGGACTTGTTGGCGAAGCAACCTGCTGCTGGGGAGTTTTCTCCTGAAAGCCTTTTGGCCACCTCAAATAACAACTGGGCTGCTCTCTAGGCTTGTCAGTATTAAAGAATGATACAGCTCACTGGTGTCTCTGTCACACATTTTAGCTGACACGGTTATTTCTGATGCCTTCTTCACCATTTCCCCTCTTTGGCCCACTCCCCAGCGATGAAGTTAAGCACGAGACTAACTCTGAGCACAGGAGCAGTGCAGCTCAAAGGAGCGTCTGTGCTCGGAGGTGGCCCAAGGCTGAGCATGGTCCTGAGGAGTCCTGTGCCATCAGCGTCTTCATCATGGAGCTTGTGGGAGGTAGGATCTCCCTGGGCAGGTGCTGCACAAGTGCAAAACAAAAGACCTGCCCCCAAGTTGCTTCTGCTCTGGGGTCCTCAGCACAGGACACACATGGAGCTGCTGGAGAGGGGCCAGAGCAGCCATAGGAATGACCCGAGGCTGGAACAGCTCTGCTGGGGACAGGTGAGAGAGTTGGGGTGTTCAGCTGGAGAAGAGAAGCTCCAGGAGACCTTAGTGCGGCCTTTCCGGACTGAAAAGGGGCCAGATGGGGACAGACTTTTGAGCAGGGCCTGTTGTGACAGGACAAGAGGTGATGGGTTAAACTAAAGGAGGGAGATTGAGGCTGGATATGAGGAATTGTTGCCCTGAGGGTGGTGAGAGCCTGGCCCAGGTTGGCCAGAGAGGTGGTGGATGAACCATCCCTGGAGACATCCCAGGCCAGGCTGGACGGGGCTCTGAGCACCCTGAGCTGGTGACGATGTCCCTGCTCGTGGCAGGGGGGGATATGGGGGAGCTGAGAAGGGCCCTTCAACACAAACCAGCTGTGATTTTATGGTAAATAACAGAAAATGGGCAGGGAATGGCAGTAACACACCAGTGCTGACCTGAGTGCTGTGTTACTGCTCTCACCCACAGGCACTTTTATTGGGGTGATGTGACTCCAGTGACATCCTCAGCGCTCAGGGATCCTGCTCAGGGGTGACACGTCCTTCCAGGCTCATTCTCACCGGCACTTCAGCAGCCGGTTCGGCTGGGATGGGCTGTGTGTCACTGTGCTGGGTGGGTGCATGTCATGGGTCCTCCTGCTTCTCTGGGTTTGCAAGATCAGTTTTGTACAGCTGAGGAGGCAGCTTTAAGCTTGCTCTGCCCCTTGGATGGATGTGGTGCCGGGTCAGGGAGCAAACTGCAGAGGCAAATGTCCCTGAGTCAATGAATCACTAGCTTAGCAATTAATGTCCAAAGGGGCGTGCATAATGGGATATTAGCCAGCTGATCAGGAAGATTTATGTTTATAGTGTGGTTAAAATGTTAGCTTAATAACTCACACGAGATGTGAAACCAGTACTTCCGCACTTTGTATTCTGTTTGCCACTTTTGAAAGACACAGATTTATTGTTAACTTGGTTGGTGTGGTGGGCAAGTTGTGGGGATATTTGCATCGCCAGAACCCTTTCCAGGGGGAGAAGGAAGGGATTTTACTGAAGTTTTTTCATGCCATCCACATAGCACATGCAAAAAGTAACTGAAGTCTCATAAACTTTGGGAGAAGAGTGGGAGTCGGTGGAGTCACTGTAAGAAACTGTGTCCTCAGTGGATGTGTGGGCAGCGTTTTCATGATAACATGCACCGAGAGGGAGTCAAGCCTGTGCCTGAAGTGGAGACCAAGCATGGGCTTTGTGCTGAGTCAAGCCCTAAGTGTTCGCTTTGAAGGGAATTGCTCTTGAGCTGTATTTGAACACTTTGCTGAACAGACAGAGACAAGCATGGCTTTCATCGTGAACAAAGCCGTGAGTGTTCTGAGTTGAAGTACCACATTTCCATTCACTTTTATTGCTTTTCTCAAACAATGGTGCTTTATTAATTGTTCTTCATCTGCAGAACTCTGCGAGTAATAAATCAGAGTAGCAAAGTGTAATGACTTCACTTCATCTTACCTCCATCACCATAATGTCTTACCAAATGTCAGTTAATTGATAAAAATCCCCACTGCACAGAGAGGCAGATAATAAGTAGCATGTCCTTGTAAACTGTCCTGCCTGAAATGAGATGGTAGCTCAGCAGCTGGGATGGAGTTGGCAGTGGGGTGGTTTGCTCTTGGGTGTCAGAGGTCCCTGCTGTTCCCCAGGGGTCCCTGACGGGTCCCTGAAGGGTTGTGGCAGTTGGGAGGATGCTGATTACGGTTCCCCTGACCTCACTACACAGTCTGCAGGTCTCCACGGGAGGAACAGTGTCCAAATAAATCCATTGCTTTCTTCTGAAATCAGCAATGAGGACAAAATCAGCTAAAAGGTTTATAGCAGCAATATCTGCTGATCCCCGTCTCAGAGCTCCCAAATTCCTCTCCATCATGCTTCACAAAAAGCTGAAACAGGTCCTGATCCCAAAGCACTTTCAGTGGAGGATGAGGATGGAACTCCCACCTGGCTGACAGGTCCCTGCTTGTCCCAGGCCGGCTCCTGCACAGCCCTGGGAACCCCTTTGGGATCCAGGGCCAGGCAGTGAATCCTGCAGAAGTTACTGTGGTTGGGGAGGTGATGAGCGATGAGGGGGTGAGGATTCACCGAGGCTGCTTTGGGGACAGCCCGGAGGTCTGCAGGGCTTGTACAATCCCTGCCCAACTAGCACCGTCGTAGGCAGTACCCCGGGGAAATGAACTGGTGATGTCCCTGGTGTTCTTCACCACCTGCGCTGAGGATGAGCACAACGTCAGTGTCCTGCGGTGCCCCAGGCACTCTCTGGACATTGTATAAACACCCAGGCTCAGGCTCTGTACGAGCAGGATCCCATTGCTGGCACAGGAGCGGGCGAGTTTGCTGGGTCGTGGCACTGTGTTTTCAGCTGGATTTGATGGGGTGCAGTTGGATTAGGGAGATAGGAAGACACGGAGCTGTTGTGTGATTCCACTGCCAGGGACACGTAAACACTTCCCGGCAGTGGTTCTGGCTGCATCACCCAAAATCCCCGTGTGAGCGTGGCAGGGAGAGCACCGGGCAGTGTGCTTCTCCAGGGGATGGAAACAGCATCCTCCTCCTGCTTCTTCCAGACGTAGTGCATGTGAAGGGGTTTCACGTAGCACGAGAATGGACTTGTGTTCTTCTAATACGTTAAGTGCACTGGGTGGGAGCTAGGACTGAAGTTTGCCTGTATATTTTCTATGTTCTCTGAAACAGTCGTTGCCAGAGCTGGGGTGTTTATTTTGTACCGGCTCAATAGCACCTGGCAGCCCAGCGGCAGCTCAGAGCTGGTTCATTCTCCAGGGTCATAACGCATAAGGCGGCAGCTCTTGGCACACACTCCTCACGGCACTGTAGACCCCCCTTTAGACCTGGACATTTTGATAATGCCCTGTTGCTGGCAGCTTTTGATTTTGTCTCTTTGCATATGTGACAAGAGAATTTCTCCAGATATCTGGGCAATCGGACGCTGCTTCTGGGGCTCCTACAAAGCGGAGCTTTTGGGATCGGTGGGGCTCTCCCCTGCCTGTCACTCGCCTCGCTCTTGGCAGAGCGTGCTCACACACCGTTACAGAGACAGACCTTTTGTAGGGGTTGGTGTGGGCAGGCAAAGTCCCGAGAAGGACAGGACTGGACCAGGCTCCTTGTGTCCGTTTTCGTAGGCGGCTTTCCAACAGCTCCGAGTCACTGAAGCTGGGTGTCCCGGAGCGGGAGCAGTGCACGTGCCTTCTTTGTGGCAGTCATGGGAGGGCAAGAGAATGGTCCTTGATATATTTCTAACCCTGGAGATTTATCACTTGCAGCATAAATGATGGTCACATCCACACGTGTCACCCAGAGGAGCCGTTTGTGTAATCGCCCTTTCAAGAGTGAATCTCCTGTACGTTTTGCTCTGGTTCCCAGCAGCTGCAGGCAGGAGACTGTCCTTGTTTCAAAGACTCAGACAGCATAAGTGACAGTACCTACCTGGGATGAAGGGACTTGAATAGTGGAGAACCCTGATGGAGCAAACTGCAGAATATTTAACAGTTACAGGTAAAATATAGTTCAGAATTTAAAGTGTCTGTGCCATGAGCAATGCTAATCATGAGTTCAGCTCCTCTTTGTATCTCAGGTATGGTTCAGCTGCCCTTAGAGCCTTTCTTCCTGCCATTACACAGCTCCTGCAAGCAAGACACAATGTGAAGTGTTGCGTCAAGCCATGTTGACACCCAACGTGTTGGGATCCCATCCCATATTCGTCATCTTGGTGGGGATACCTGGGATGGAGAAGTTTCACACCTGGATCTCCATCCCTGTCTGCACGATGTACTCTACTGCCCTTCTCGGGAGCTCGGTCCTGCTGGTCACCATTGTAAGGAGCGCAGCCCGTGTGCATCTTCCTGTGCATGCTGGCAGTGTGCGACCTGCTGCTGTCCACTGCTGCTGTGCCCAAAACCCTCACTGTCCACCCAGTGTCCACCCAGATGTCCTTCAGTGCCTGCCTGGCACAGATGTTCTCCATCTATTTCATTTTAGTGGCAGAGTCAGCCGTTTTAATGGCAATGGCCTTTGGTACATGGCCATTTGCGACCGTTGGTGATACACGACTGTCCTGACACGCTCCATCCTGGGGAAGGCTGGAGCGGCTGCTTTAATCAGGAGTTTCTGCATCATGTTCCCCACCATCTTCCTCCTCACGTGGCTGCCATTCTGTGGGTACATGCCCCACACCTACTGCGAGCACATTAGCATGGCCCACCTGGCCTGTGCCGACATCTCCGTCAACATCTGGTACAGGGTTGCTGCTTGCTTCCTTTCAGTCGGCTTGGACGGCATCTCCATTGCCATCTCCTATGTACTGATCTTCAGGTGCCTCTGGAAGCTGCCATCCCCAAGGCTCTGCACACCTGCAGCTCCCACCGCTGCGCCATCACCATGTTTTACACACCGGCTTTCTTCTTCCTGGCACACCGGTTTGGCCAGCACTTTCCTCGGCATGTTCTCATCTCCCTGGCCAACCTCTACGTTGTGGTGCTGCCCATGCTCAACCCCATCGTCTATGGGGTGAGAACAAGGCAGATCTGAGAGCACATGGCTTGGGCAACAGGGCACAACCAGGCAGGCAGGAACAGGCAACCGGGCTGGTCTGCTGGTGAGAGGGGTGAAACAAAGCTCTGAAGAGAGGGAGATGAATGAAAAGCAGTGGGAACCTGGCAAACACAGGCCAGATGGGAATGTTTTCAAAATCAGTGTATTCAATAGATGTCAACATCCAGAGAGGCTGGACGGGTTCCCAGGTGTACTGATGGGAAACAGCTCATTGGGCCAGTGGGAGCCAGACACCAGGGACCACCACTAGTCCCATGTTCCTGGGATCCCTTGCATTGTCCTGTTGGGTTTTTGTACAGTCAAGACCTTTGCAAGCAAAAATGCAGTTTCTGAATTCTTTAGGTGCTATTTAGGAGCTTATGAAACAGAAAACATTAAAGGAGTACACATAAAATGTGCGGCTGTTAGTGTACAAATGTGTGTGTTTGAGCTGGGCATCGTCTCCGTGGGATGGGAGCAGGTGTGGCTGGGCCGGCGATGCTCCCTGAAGGCACTCAGACCTGGGAGCGCCTGTTGGGTCCCCTCTCGATGCCCTCTCAGATGGCTGTGAGACACAGCGATGCTGGCAGCCCTGCTCCCCTGCCCTGCTCGACACGGCTGCCCGGCGCTGGCTGTTTGCACCACAGCGGCCATCGTCTGGAGCAGCCCACAGCACGGACATAGCTCACCAGGACCACAGGTGATCGGGTCCCGGTGTCCCTCCCTGCCTGTGGGAGGCTGCAGGCTTTGGGTTTGCTTCACTCTTGCTGCTTAGGGCTGTGCCCTCAGCTCTGCTGCGGGCAAGAGCGGGAAGATCTCACGTCGTCGGCTGAGCTGGGCACTTCGGGGCAGACGGGGAGCCCGTGGTAACAGGAGCCATCCAGGTCCTGTCTTAGCATCCCTGTCTCTGGGCTCCCAGGGGGAGCGCAGAGCCAGCCTGGCTGCCGAGCATGAGGAAAACCCCGATAGCTAATGTCAGATGCAACTAAAGTGCAACACATTTGTACAGAGACGTGGCCCTGGTCCCACATGGGGTGTAACTGAGCCAAGTCCAGCAGGATGGGGACCTCCAGCTCCCCAAACCGCCTCCCCTACAATTTCCAGAGAGATCTGTCTTGGGGCAGCCAGCTGGGAAGGAAACTGGGAGCAAATCTTGATATAACATCAGCTGTGGCATTAAAAATGTGACTTTAGCTGTCATCAGTACTACTCTGTCAAGTGTCTCAGAGAGTTTTGCAAATATTCCTACTCTTCACTAGTAACACTGGTAAACTGGGCATTAGCGTGTTTGCTGTAGTAGGACCACATCTACTGAAAAAGGGAGGTGTGACCACCCATTGCCCAAGGATGAGGAAGATGGCTTGGCTCACTACAGAAATACAGACATGGGCAGTGACATGACACTTCTGTTGGTGAAAGCTGAGGTAGTGGTGGTGGTGCTAGCAAATAAAAGAACCATCCTTTTCCTCTCTGTACCTCTTGGCTTGAATTTCTGGGCCCCGTTCCACACCCAGAATGGGCTAGCTCTAGATTTGGGTGCCAGCTCTAGCCCAGAGAAGTGCCCACATGCCTTCTGGGAGCCAGGAGGTATCTCCCCCTGCCTGTGTCTGCTGCTGGGTTTGGACCTCGAGTGTGGACAAAGCCACCAGCCAGCCTGGTGGCACCTGGTGACACGAGCAGTGTCTCATGCTGGGTTGATGCATAGTGTGGGCTGGTCTTGGAGGCTTTGGGACTGAGCTGCTGACCCATGCAGATGGACCACGGGTCTGTGTCCTCATTCCCAATGTCACACCCCAATGAATGGGCAGTTTTACGATGGGATGCGTCCTCTCTGCCTTGTTTTCAAGAAAAAGGGACCTGTTTTGGGTGTGTGAATGGAGGGGAGGGCAGAGGTGACTTCCCAGAGCCCGACGGTGCTGCAGGGTGGGGATGGAAACTGTCCCTGCCCTCGGGACACTCGCCTGTGGCAGCATTTCTGGTGCATTCCTGATGACTAAATATTCCTGAAGTGTACAGGCACCTCCAGCAACCCCAAAGTCTCCAGCGCATCTCAAACCTGTTTGTATTGTGGTGCACATTTCAATTCAGATTTTGCCTGTATTTCTGTTCACATTTCTAACTGCCTTTAGGAACTGGACTCAGGCAGTGGAAATCAGCGGGTCTGGATAACGTGGGCCTGAGGGGTCCAGAAGAGCTGGTGGAGGAACCACCAGGCCTGCACGTCTTCCTCAAGTATCCCCAGGCTTAGCAAAGCCACTGAAAATAAAGGAAAAAAAGAAATACTTTTTGACTTGTGCTAACATTAAAAAGGAGAAATGGGATTACTGGAGAAATCTGAAACTTGTTAGTTTGACATTAGCTCCAAATAAAATAATGGAAAAGTGAATATGAGACTTGATCAATAAAGTGTAAAAAGGGCAAGAACATAATTAATGGCGCTCAGTACTTATTTTTGGTATTCAGCTTCTGTAGAATCATGTAGTTTCATTTTGTGATGACTTTCACATTTGGGTGATAAGGTTACCTGAAGGCAACTGTGGGGATTTTTTTATTTTCACAACATTGCGATATATACCTCATTATAACAAATAAATAAAGAAATATATAACAAGTAATGGAGTTTGGCTATCTGCAAAGCCTTATTTCAGTGATAGCTCCCCACTGAGAGCTGGCTTTCCTTATATTTCTGGGGACATTCAGCAGGGATTGATCGGATGCTGGGTCTGGTGCTATGTATGATTGTTATCAGTTGTGTAGAAGCAAGTATAAAATCATTGCTAATCAGGTTTTTGGATGATGCAGAGCCAGCTAATTTAATAGAGGTGAGTGCAAAGTCATGGCGCTAAGGAGGAGGGGGGAAGGCCGTACCAGAGGAGGGGGCTCCAGAGGAGGGGGCTCCAGAGGAGCTCAGGCGTCCGAGGGAAGGAGCGTTTGGGTGGGGACACTTTGGGTGACGCTGGGCCAATGTGAGGGTCCTGGTGTGTCCCTGTAGCTGTGCACAGGTGATGTTGGGCAGTGCCGGTCCATGTTCCCCTTGGCTCCTTAAATATTTCACCCAGTCCAAAGTCCATGTTTTTGAAACGTAGGGTGCGCTGGGAGGTCCCTCAGCACATGATGCTCTGGGTGGAATGAGGAGGGACCAGGGGAGGCTGGAGCTGTGCTGGTTCCAGGAGAGGTGCCGCTCCTTCTCCCAGCACACAGAACGACAGAGTCATCGAATGTCCTGAGTTGTGAGCGACCCACAAGCATCATCAAGTCCAGCTCCTGTCCCTGAATATGACAACCCCAAAAATTTACACTGACACATGCCAGTGCTGCCCAGTCCCTGTGAAACACCCCTCCTGCTGCTGCAATAATGACAGGGATAAGATGAAGGGGGAAAAATCAGGAGAAACCAGCACTTTGATCCATCTTTGCTCAGGTACCATGATGGCTGAGAGTTGTTTCAGTTGCCTTTCAATGGAAATGAAAGCAAAGCATCTCACAGGTGCTGTGTGGTGTTACGAAGCAGGCGAAGCTGCGTGATGAGAGCAGTCCGTTTTGGTGTTAAAGGCCATGAAAAACGAGCCTTTACTCCTAGGAACTGCTGGAGGCCAAGACAAACTCGTTTGAGTGTTTGCTGAGCAGATTGGAAGCCATCTGGTGACCTCAGGTGAGATGTGGGGTGCTGGCTTGACACTAAGAAGCACAGTGGTGGGATACGAAAGGGTGACTTTCCTTCACCTGTTTTAGCATTTCTGTCATTAAATATGCTTCTCCTTGTCTGGTGAATCAAGAGGAGCAGAAGCCTGTGTTTTGAGTCATGGACATCTTTGGATCATGAGCACCGTCTGGAGAATTTCCTATGCATAAGTGCAATAGAGGAGCCTAAAACATCTGCTCGGTATCACACCTCTCAGTGAACATGTAAGAGGGTGAAAATAATCAGCAGAAATGGGAAAAAAAAAGAAAGAGTGTTAATTTTATGTTCCTTCACATCAGGACTTACATATTGAGATGGGGTGCAGATGAATGGAAAGAAAGTGAGCTGTCTCCTGGGTGTGGGTCCCCCAGGGTCTATAAAAAACCCCATCCCTTGATGCAAGAGCAGATTCCCAGAACCTGCACATCACTGCCTGAGGGCAGAAAACCCTCGTTAGAGGCCGGGGCAGCACACTGGTGAAGTGCTTGTACTGAGTGAGCGAGTTCCTGGGCTTTTAGGAAGGTGGTGTATCAGTGGAAGAGTTGAAATTCAGATTGCCTGCTGTGGCAGGCAGGACGCCCGTGTCACTGCCAAGGTGCAGCAACGTGCACCTGACTTTGGGTACTGCCTGGTTAAACTGCGTCTGAGCCTGTCCTGGCTTAATCCCGCCGGCGCTTGTACAGCTCTGTGCACTCAACTGTTAGGTGAGAGCGTGATTAAGCCAGGATCAGATGGGCAGAGCAGGGGGAAAAGCCTCTCCGTGTTCAGGCTCAGAAGAGGATGCACTGGTGCCATCCTGAGCGCATCCACCACTTGTGGGATGGCTGGTCCGTGGTTGCACAGTCTGTGGGGGACTACGGTGGGTCCGTGTATTCTCTGACGGAGGGCATGGGAACAGAAATCAGCCTTGAAGATATCAAGGCCTACCTGTGAGATAGATAGGAGTAAAGGAGTATCCAGAGATGTTAAGGATGTACCCATGAGAGAGAAGGGAGTAGAAGAGTAACATTGACGACAGCAAAAACAGCCAATGAGATGTTACTGCTGTAACTTGTAACCAATAGTGAAGAGACACATGAATTGGTAAAACTGTATAAAAATGCACTTGTGGCAATAAATGGCATCTACTACTTTAATCCTGGAAGAACTTGGTTCATGTCGTTCGTCCGTCTCAACCGCGACAACAGTCCAACTCATTTACAGCCCCAGTACATAAACTGGCAACAGGCTGCTCAAAGAGCTTGTGCAGTTCCCATCCTTGGGGATTTTTGAGTCTCACCTAGTTAAAGCTGACCCTGCTGTGTGCAGGAGGTTGGACCAGAGACTGGCAAGGTCCTGTCCAGCCCGGATTCCTCCACGGTTCTGCGACTGTGAGCAGTTGTTATGGATTAGGTCTTCTGGCAGCATCAGCAGACTGTGAGCATGCATACTGAAGACCTCTTACATTGAGATTTGTTCTGTCCTTTCTTTTGGGCACTGGAAGCCTTGTAGAAAGTGCAAGGAACAGGCTGTCATGTCGGCTGGCAGTTGTACTGCTCTTGCTCCCATCCCCTGTGTCCTGACAAGCATCCCTGACCCAGGGAACTCTGGATCTCCAAGGGTGAAACTGGATATGGGGAAACATTTCTTCCTCAAAGGGCTGTTGGGCATTGGAACAGGCTGCCCAGGGCAGCGGTGGAGTCACCATCCCTGGAGGGGTTAAAAAGACGCATGGACGAGGCTCTTAGGGACATGGTTTAACGCTAGATCCAGGTTATGGTTGGACTCAAGGGTCTCTTCCAACCAAAATGATTCTATGATTCTATGTACATGGTTGCTGTCCTTGGGAATTCCACACTGTCCTTCATCCCGTCGTCATCAGGGAGAGATCTGGGGCTGGCACAGAGGCAGTGGCAGACACATTCCGTTTTTGCCCATGCCCAAAATCCAGGCTGTTCCAGAGCTGCAGTGTGGAGCAGCTCCGTGTGCGCAGGCAGTTGCAAACATCAATGCTTTGAGAGCCAGAAGTTTTGATGTTTACATTTGTGCTGCATCTTCCCATATGTGTCCCCGCAGGTTGCTTATCACAGAATCCCAGCATGTCAGGGGTTGGAAGGGACCTGGAAAGCTCATCCAGTGCAATCCCCCCATGGAGCAGGAACACCCAGATGAGGTTACACAGGAAGGTGTCCAGGCGGGTTGGAATGTCTGCAGAGAAGGAGACTCCACAACCCCCTGGGCAGCCTGGGCCAGGCTCTGCCACCCTCACCCCCAACAAGTTGCTTCTCAAATTCAAGTGGAACCTCCTGTGTTCCAGCTTAAACCCATTGCCCCTTGTCCTGTCCCTGGTTGTCACCAGAAGAGCCTGGCTCCATCCTCCTGACACTCCCCCTTTCCATATTGATCCCCATGAATGAGTCACCCCTCAGTGTCCTCTTGTCCAGCTCCAGAGCCCCAGCTCCCTCAGCCTTTCCTCACACGGGAGATGCTCCACTCCCTTCAGCATCTTTGTTATGGTGTGTGTGGTGCTTAATGCAGGTTAGTGTGGAAGGAAACATTTCGTCTAAAAACCTGCAGGAGTGAACCTGCTGGCCATTAAATACAGGAGAACAACCACGCTGGTGGTCAGTGGCACAGTGTGTCGAAGCTGGCTATCAAATACAGGAGAAGAACCTCGCTGGTGGTCAGTGGCACGGTGTGTTGAAGCTGCGCTGCCCCAGCTGAAGGCAGAAATGTGCAGCAGCCAACGCTCCCAGAACAGCAGGTCGGTGCAGAGAGGGCTGATCCAGAGTTCTGGTCCAGCAAAGCGTGGCTTTGTCTTAGTACAAACCTTCAGCATGCTCAGCAGGATCCCAAACCCCACAACGCTGTGATCACTGCAGCCGCGGTATCGCTAACCGAGGTATTACCAAGCAGGTTTTCTTGATTTGTGGGCAGCAAGCCCAGCAGTTCCTGGTTGGCACATCTAAGTTTTGTGTGAGGAAGCCGTCCACTATGTTCCAAGAACTTGATGGATGAAGTGAGCTGCTATGTTGCTCTTCCAGCACGTGTCTGGGTAGCTGAAGTCGCCCATCAGAACCAGCTTGTGTTGCCCCAAAGCTTGCCCAAGTGACTCAGATATTGCTTCATCAGCCTTTATCGTCTTGGTTTGGAGGTTGGTAGCAGATGTCTACTGTGAGATCACACTTGGAGATGACCCCTTGGATCTTAACCCAGAGACACTCAATACGGCTTCCACAATTGCCACAGTTGTCTTCCATACATTCCAGGTTCTGCTGAACATAGAGTGTGACGACTCCTCCTCTTCTTCCCTGCCTGTCCTTATGAAGCAGGTTATCACCATCATCGTGATCCTACAGTCATATGAGTCATCCCACCCTGTTCCAGTTATTCCTATAATATCATAACTTTCTGACTGTGCACAGAGCTCCAGTTCCTCCTGTTTTTTTTCCCCAGGCTGTGTGTGTTTCTATATATACACTTAAGGTGGTTGATCTCCTGGTTCTCCTCGTGGGAGGCAGGTGAGGAACATCTGTCACTGCTCTGGTCGCCCTGGCCTGTTCCCCAGTTGGCTGCAATCTCTAAAAAATACCCATTGCTGGGCTTAGTGCAGGATAAGCCAGTGGCTTTTGGCCTGGCTGACTTGTTTGGAGCTCATACTAATCCATGGTCTGTTTGAGCCCTAAAATCAGTTGCTAATGAGGAGCAGGTTAACGCGGGTGCAGTGAGGGGGTGGGTTGCTCAGTGAGAGCGGTGCTGCAATCCTGCCCTCTGGTTTGTGGTCAGCGTTCTAAATGATAGCAAAAAGGTCTGGAGGGCAGGGAGACAGAACTAACATATTACACAAGCACTGGAGAAAATACTTGATCTATAAAGGGTGCAAAACATTAATATTTAAAGAGCTGTAGAGGCATCTTCATTACAGGGTGGAGGTCTCGGGAGGAAACGTCTGATGCTGAGGATCATTGTAGTGCCCTTGAGAAGGATGAATTTGAATGAACGGAAAATGAAGCCAGACATATTCTGATTAGAAATAGAAGCCTTATTCTGAATAATGAGAATAATTAACTGCTGCGAGGAGAGAGCAACAGCAGGTTTTCCAACAGTGACTACACCCATATAGATGTGTGCCCATGTGGAGGATGGAAGTTATTTGGTACAAAGTTGTTTTCTCAGTGAAATATTTGTATTCCAGAGTGGTGCAGGAGCAAAAAGCCGCCTGCATGACTGTTTCAGCCTCCAGGTCTACATGGGAGGTGGTCGCAGCCCCAACCTGACAGTGTTCAAGAAGAGACTGGACAACGTCCTCAGACACACGGGGTGACCTGTGGGGTGTCCTGTGCAGGGGCAGACGTTGGAACCGATGATCCTGTGAGTCCTTCCAGCTCAGGACATTCCATGATTCTGTGATTCTAAAATGCCCCAAGTTGTGTCAATCTGACCTGGGGGGCCTCAAGGTGCTCCTCACCAAATCCTGTTGTAGAAGGACTCTGACCCTGAGAACTGGGAAACATTAAAAATAAAATTAATTTCCTGTATCTTCTAGTCTAGGGGTATATGTATATGTCAATTCTGTATAAAGGGACGTAGAATGCTGTTGTTACACTCTGGCAGTGTTTAAATCCTACTCAAATTACCACGTTGTGTTTTTCGTGTCCAGAGGAAAAGGAGTTAGGGAGGCAAACAGAAGAAGTTCTGGTGAATAATGAGCTGGGTAACCAGGAGCGTTTGGGGCTTGCAGAGTGTCATTCACCAAACAAAGTGGAAGTATTTTAGCAGCATGTTTGGAGCCATTTCTGCGTGGTGACAGAAAATATGGTTAAGGGATCAGGGGCACAAGGAGTGTTCTCCTCTACCCTTCCAGTTGCAGGGAGTGATGAGGCAATACACAGGAGAACCCAGCAGATCAATACGTGGCTGTGAGACCAGTGTCACCAGCAGAATTGGTTTTGGTTTTGTTTATTTTTGGCTCATGGGTCAGTTTACATCACACTGGGCCTGCTGGTGACGAAGGGGAAGCAGCCCTGAGGGACACCACTTGTCACCAGTGTCCATCCAGACCTTGAGCCATTGACCACTACCCTCTGGATGTTGTTATCCAACCAGTTCCTCATCCACCAAACAGTCCACCCATCAAATCCATATCTCTCCAGTTTAAAGAGAAGGATGTCATGGGGGACTGTGTCAGAGTCCACGCAGATGACACCCGTAGCCACCATGGTTGGACTCTGGGTGATGCCAGAAACTCTGCAGATATTGCAGGCACCAGCTCTGGGTCTGGCAAATTGCCCCCATTGGTATGAACGATGTCTGAGGAGGAACAGCAGCATCTAAACACGCTGTAAATGCTGCGTGTGCTTCCTGGGACAGTCTCCAATCCTCACAAGCTCCAGAAATCAAATTCCAGGAAGAATTATGACCATCCTTAGTGGGGAAGGAAGTGTTAGCTTGATTGGGAGTCCATCCTTCTGATTTTCGTCCCAGATTTCTTTATCTCCTGAGTCGTTAGAGGAGAGGCACTACCCAGGCACACATTGATACAGGCATCAGAAATAAATCTGGGCTACAGATGGGAAAGAGACTCACCAAAGAGCAAAAATAGTGATCAGAACCACCATCGCTGAATTTAGCACTATTTTTCCCATCGCTTCTCAGTGAGCTGGATGAGAGGGCTGTGGAGTCACCAAGCAGAGGGACTGGTGCCCTGTGGAGGGACAAATCTTGGGGAAAAGAGCACCTGGCATCAGTGCACAGGCACAGGCCTGCGTGCCAGTGCATTCCATCCAAATAAATAATTGCAGGGGAGCTCTTTGTTGCTGCAAACGAGTGCTGGGGCTCTGGAATTGCTCTTCTCCCTGCATGCTGTCTGGAAACAGAAACCGTACCATGTCCTGCGGGGAGTTACCATGTGGTGTGATTAGCTGACATGAAATAAGCACTCTGCAACTGGATCAGAAGGTTTTTGATTAAAAGAGAAACTTTTGTAGTTTCAAAAATGAGTGTCGACATCAAATAACCTGAAAGCTATGAGGAAAAGGCTAAACAAATTAAGCTGTTCTGGTATGCACCTGGATTTTTGTATTGGCTCCGTGAAAGTCAGCTTTGAATTTTGCAGGTGCAGAAATTCAGCACCAACCTGGGACTGTGAGAATTTTTTCCGAGCATCACATAAGAAATCAAGCATGGGATGCTAAGACAAATTTACCTCCTTTTGTCTTTGTTTTGAAACAAACATCAATTTTCTCAGCTGGGCGAGGGAGAGATTTGTCGTGGTAATGGAACTGTAGGGTGTTTGCTCTGTGCACATGGAATTAAATGTAATGGCATCCACAAGAATGGTGCAAAGTGTATAGAAATTGGCATAGGTTGAGTAACCCTTACCTGGGAACATCTGCACGGGGACAATCCTGGAGTTAAAAATGGATGGAGGGATTGAGAGCAGCCCTGCGGAGAAGGACTTGTGGCGCTGGGGGGTGAGAGATTGGCCGTGACCCGGCCATGTGCACTGGCAGCCCAGAAACCACCCGTGTCCTGGGCTGCGTCCCCAGTCCCGTGGGCAGCAGGTTTGGGGGGATCCTGCCCCTCTGCCCCACTCTGTGAGACCCCCCTGCAGTGCTGGTCCAGCTCTGGGTCCTCAGCACAGGACACACATGGAGCTGCTGGAGAGGGGCCAGAGGAGCCCCAGGAGTGACCCGAGGCTGGAACAGCTCTGCTGGGGACAGGTGAGAGAGTTGGAGTGTTCAGCTGGAGAAGAGAAGCTCTGGGAGACCTTAGTGCAGCCTTTCTGGACTGAAAAGGGGCCCATAAGAAAGATGGGGACAGACTTTTGAGCAGGGCCTGTTGTGACAGAACAAGGGGTGATGGTTTAAACTAAAGGAGGGAGATTCAGGCTGGACATGAGGAAGAAATTGTTGCCCTGAGGGTGGTGAGAGCCTGGCCCAGGTTGGCCAGAGAGGTGGTGGATGAACCATCCCTGGAGACATCCCAGGCCAGGCTGGACGGGGCTCTGAGCAACCTGAGCTGGTGACGATGTCCCTGCTCATGGCAGGGGGACTGGGGGAGCTGGGAAGGTCCTTCAGCACAAACTCATCTGTAATTCTGTGATTCTAGGGCTGACCCTGTGCATGGGTTGCGCTGGCAGCAAACCCACAATGGGACCCAAAGACTGGGGGTCAATGTGACAATTCGATGTGCTTCGTGTTCCTGCAGCACACCTGGCAGGAGGGGGGTGTTCGCTGAAACAGGGGAGCAAGGTCCAGAGCCGGGAGGGTGGGTGCCCGGGAGCTTCGCCGTGGGTTTGGCGATGCTGACCTGCTGGTCATGTGGAATGGAAATGGTCCTGGAGGCCCCTAAGGCTGGGGGTCCCCATGGTGTGGTTTTCCTTGTGTCCCGGGCACTCGGTTGGGGACCATGGAGGCGAGGAAGCCTGAGCTCAGCTCTGAGGGCCCTCACTGCTCACTCTGACATCAACTCTGATGTCACAGCACAGGGACGCTGCATGGCCATTCTATACGGGCAGGAGGCCGCAGTGGGACAGGGAACATGGGGGGACTGCTTGGGTGGTGAGTGACTGGAGCAGCTGTGCAACATCTGGCTGTTATGTACACTGCGGAGGGAGGTGGTCCTTGTCCCCGTGTCACTGCTCCCTCCTGGCAGCTGTCACCATAGCAGGGGTAGCTGCCACCCCCTGTTTCCACTGCAGCTGTCACCCTCTGTCACCTCCTGCCAGCACCTCTGCTTTTCAACAGAGCGACGCGCAGTCCTGGTCTCGGAGTCACCATGCCCAGAAGCAAAGGGGCAGCAGAGACTGGTCAGCCTGTTGTCACCATGGATTCCTCAAATATCATCAAGGTTACTGTGAAGACGCTCAAACAGAAGGAGCAGTTTGAGGTTGCTCAGAGCAGCACCATCCAGGAGTTTAAGAAAGAAGTTGCCAAACGTTTCAAAGCATCCCCTGATCTGCTGGTCCTGATATTTGCTGGGAAAGTCCTCAAGGATCAAGACACTTTGAGCCAGCATGGAGTTCACAGTGGGGTCAACATCCACGTTGTCATCAGGTCCCAGCAGAAACCACAGGATGGCCTGGCAGATCAAGAAAGAGCGACCGCCCTGATGCGACCTCCCAGCCGCAGCAATTCCAACTTATTCTACTTGGGAAGCACGGGTCATCTGCAAAACCCAAGCTTAGTCCATCACAACTTGTCTGAGCTGTTGACCTCCAGCCAGGAAATAGTGGCACAGACCATGGAGGACCTCTTGTCCAGGATCCTCGCTTCAGGCCTGGATCTGAACACCATCAACAACAACACATTTCTGCTGGGCTTCCTCCTTGGGGTGACGGGTGTACTTCTCCTGGGCCTGGACTCCACAGACCTGTTGGACTTGGTGAACAGCATTCAAGAGGAAGAGGTGCCCCTGCACAGCTTGGTAAGGGAGATGCAGACTGCCTTGGTGCGGGATGTCCTCGACAACGCCGACGTTGTCAGGGACCTCCTCATGTCCAGCCCTCAGATGCAGCAGCTGGCTGAAGAAAATCCTGAGATTTGCCACATTCTCACCCACCCCCAGACTATCAGAGAAATGCTGGAGGCCTCCAGCAGCCCTGCCGTAATGCAGGAGATGATAAGGAACCATGATGTGGCCATGAACAACCTGGAAAGCATCCCTGGAGGGTTCAGTGCTCTGGAGCAGCTGTACAAGGAGGTTCAGGAGCCCATCTTGGACGCTGTGCAGATGGGAAACAGCCCCTTTGCTCCCCAGGACAGTAACCCAGCCCTGACGGGAGCCAGGCTACCAGCCCACACCGAAAACCGGAGGCCATTACCCAACCCTTGGGCTCCGCGGTCCAACGGGGTCAGTGGTAATGCAGGGGACTGCGATGGCCAGTTCACCATCAGCAGCACAGGTGACAGTTTTACCTCGCTGAGCTTGGGCCCTGCGGCAGGACCGGTGGTGCCCAACTCGGGGCAGGTTCAGACCATGGTTGAGCAGCTGACAGGAGACCCAGAGCTCATGCACAGCCTGGGGAGCGCGTTAACAAACCCCGACAGCCCCGCACAAGTGCTGCTGAACAGCGCTGAGATACCGAGTGATGGAAATTCTCCACTTGAAGACCAGCAGGTGCAGCAGCTGCCACCGGAGCTGGAGGATGCCGAGATTTCGTCCCTGCTGAGGAACCCGCGGGCGCTGCAGGCGTTGCTGCAGATCCAGCTGGGATTGCAGACCCTCTCGACAGAGGTACCGGATTTTATACTGAGTTTGCAGGACCCAAGTGTGCAGCTGGATCTGGAAAGCATGGACGACTCGTCACAAAGCAGCGAGTCTGAGGATGGTGGAGATTTCAAGTCAGATGGGGAGCAGGGAGAACATCGGATGGAGATGGATGAGGAGATGCCACAGGCCAGATTTGGGAGACAAATGGAGCAGCTCAGTGCCATGGGCTTCCAGGACCAGAGCGCAAACTTGGAGGCGCTGATTGATGCAGATGGAGACGTCAGTGCAGCAGTGGAGATACTGGCGAAAGCACCGTCATCGGACAAGATACCGTAACTGGTTTGTCCAAATGAACCGGTTACAGCACCTCATCTGTCCATGGCTGCGTTTCAGTCTCATCCCACACTAAAAGCAGCAGGGTGCATGCTAACAAGTTGTGTGCTGTAGCGTTCTTCCATCCGTGAGAATTGATTTCCCCTGGTCCGCAAGGGTTTCTTGCATCCAAAGGCAACAGACTGAAGAGCTTTCTGTGTCGCCGGAGCGCCGTGCTGCCCCTTTGCAGATGCACTGTGGTCCATGTCTGTGTGTGGGTAAAAACACACCAAGAAAAGATATTGAAAGCGGAAATATGCAGTTTTACAGGTTAGGCACTGATACTCAGAGATGCTGCAGACCAGATGATAAGTGAGCTTGGCTCCATTTGGACTCCAAAACAAACAGGGCCATAGATTCTATTTTTTTACTTTATTTTTTATTTACTATTTATTTATTTTTAAAAAATGATTTTTATTTTTATTTTTATTTTTATTTTTATTTTTATTTTTATTTTTATTTTTATTTTTATTTTTATTTTTAATTTTAATTTTATAGTTTTATTTTTATTTTTATTTCTACTTTTATTTTTATTTATATTTTTTATTTTTATTTTTATTTTTATTTTTATTTTTATTTTTATTTTTATTTTTATTTTTATTTTTATTTTTATTTTTATTCTTATTTTTATTATTTTTATTTTTATTTTTATTTTTATTTTTATTTTTATTTTTATTTTTATTTTTATTTTTATTTATTTTTATTATTTTTTTAAATTTTCATTTTGAATCTGGCCTTGGAGGAAGCGAGGCCGGGAGTGCACGAGCCACCTCACTCCTGTCGCTGCCGGCATCAGCCTTTCCTCAAGTGAGCAAATGCTGTTATGAAAGTCAATGTGTCACTTCTGCCACTGCGTCTCCTGTGCGTGTGGTGTCCGTGAGGGTCATCGTAACAGTCAGTGGTGGCTGTAAGTCACGTTTACATCCCAAATGTACACACAGTGGGTTTTTACCCACCTGTTGTTGCATGGAAGGATTTAATTTCATGCACCAGTTCAGAGCTTCTCCCGTTAGCAAATCCTGAACCTTTTGTGCTTTGTCCAGTGTCACACCAGGGGCCAGGGGTTCAGGCATCTTCTCCAGACCCTCAGGAGCAGAGCTGAGTGTCTTGGCAAGTCTTGTCCCTTTTCCTTTGCTGTGTGTATGAGGTTGTGAATGGGGTTGTGTCATATGGTTGGACTCAATGTTCTGAAAGGTCTTTTCCAATCTAGATGATTCTAAGATTCCATTGGCAGCTCCATAATGCTCTTCAGAGCTTTGTCTCTAGCACACGAGCTGTGACAACTGATGGGGAGCTCCAGGCGTTCAGCGTTTTCTGCTGCAGACCTGCCCATGATGTCCCAAACCCATGTCCTGGCCAGCCCTTGTGCCAGGGGAGATGGAGCGGCTGGCGCTGGCTCTGCACCTCTGGACCTTCTTCCCTTCTCCCAGCCCTGCGTGGGCCCAAGCAGCTCAGGATCAGCCCAGACCCCTTTCCTTTGGCCCCTCCATCAGTTCCCCACCAGTTCCACCACATCCCTCCCTCCCTGCTCCTCACCATCCCCTCTGCCTCCGACTCTTCTTGCTGCTCTGGGTTTCCCACTCATTTCTTCTGTGAGCATTTTCTCTCCCACCATTCTTCCCTGGCAATATGTCCAGTGACAGGTTTTCTACCCATTTCTTTACTCCACCTGCCCCATTTGTGGTTTTTCAGCCATTCTTATGCCAAATCCGGACATCTCATGTCCCATGTCTTTTTATTTTGCATCTTGTTCCTTCTTTCTCCCCACACCTTCTTTTTTCCCCTTTCTGGAGGTGACTGGATGGTTGGTTCTGGGGAGATGGGTTTGCTGTTCAGTAGACTGTGTTCAGTAGATTGGAAGATGCCCCTCACTCCTGGCAGACCTTGTGTGTGACCATGCACATGCCAGCAGCCGTGATTTGCCTGACCCACTGGGACAAAGCATTGGCCCCTGGCAGCAGTTGACAAGCTGGTCTTGGTCATGTCCTCTGTTGACAGCAACTCCAGCCCTGCCCTGTCCCCTTGGCCACAGGGATGTGGTTTATCTGCAGGGTGGTGGTCACGGGTTCACTGGCGTCTCCATGCAGCAGCCACGGCCTGAGGGCTCTGTCATCTGCACCAGCTCAAGACTTTGCAAACTTCCCCCATGGTTAAAACTGCCGCTGCTCTCACCTCCTTCTCTCTTCTCCTTGTCCGTGGAGGCAGCTGGGCTGACAAACTTCAGCTGTCGTGTCACCAGGGTGTCCCTCATCCCCTCTGCCCCGCTCTGGTGAGACCCCCCTGCAGTGCTGGTCCAGCTCTGGGTCCTCAGCACAGGACACACGTGGAGCTGCTGGAGAGGGGCCAGAGGAGCCTCAGGAATGACCCGGGGCTGGAACAGCTCTGCTGGGGACAGGTGAGAGAGTTGGGGTGTTCAGCTGGAGAACAGAAGCTCCAGGAGACCTTAGTGCAGCCTTTCCGGACTTAAAAGGGGCCCATAAGAAAGATGGGGACAGACTTTTGAGCAGGGCCTGTTGTGACAGGACAAGGGGTGATGGTTTAAACTAAAGCAGGGAGATTGAGGCTGGATATAAGGAATTGTTGCCCTGAGGGTGGTGAGAGCCTGGCCCAGGTTGGGCAGAGAGGTGGTGGATGAACCATCCCTGGAGACACCCCAGGCCAGGCTGGACGGGGCTCTGAGCACCCTGAGCTGGTGAAGATGTCCCTGCTCATGGCAGGGGGACTGGGGGGCTGGGAAGGTCCCTTCAACACAAACTCTTCTCTGATTCTCTGATTCTCTGATTCCCTGATTCTATGAATCCTGGCAGCTGGGTTTTTTCAAAGGTGCCTGGGCAGCTGGGGATGTGGGTGCAGCACTGGAGCCCAGCAGGCACAGCGTAGCTGGTGTCTCGAATGCTCAGCACCCTTCAAATCCAGGACTGGTCCATCCCAGGGCACTGCCAGCTCCTGCACCCAGAGACCGTCGTGAGTGCACCAGCTGCAGATCCCGGGGAGATGCTCCAGCATCCCTCATACAGACACCTGAGCCTTGTGCCCACCCGGTCCCCATCACCTACTCCTGTCCTGGCGCAGGTGGTGGTGGATGATTCCAGCCACACATCTCCAGCCCGGCCAGGACGATGGATGTCACCTCCCCAGTGTCACCCTGGCAGCACTAACCGTGCTGTTCCAGGTCCCAAAGCAGCAATCCTGCTGCAGCGTCGATCCAGTGTCCTGCAGCTCTCTCGGCTGCCTGAACTCCGCCATAGTTGGGCATCGCCTCTTATTTTGGGTAGTGATCCCAAATACTGCAATGCCTGCAATCCTAAACGAGATTTAGCACGGGGGGAGTTCTGCGTTGGGGGTTTTATGTGTGTTCAGTGCTGCGCTCCACAATTGCTCTGGTGGATTTATTATTTCTTTTACAGTGAAAGTCCTCCTGTGTTTGTTGAGGTGTGGGTGTGCAGCTGAGCCTGCGACATCCACAGCTGCCTCTGCTTGGGGCTAATTTCGTAATTCAGTCTGTGGAAAACAGTTTCTGCAGAATAATGTGTTTCTGATCCTGAGGATGGTGAGATTCCTGGGGGCTGAGGGGGGGGTGGTCACTGGCTGACCTGGCAGCCGGGTCAGTGGCCAGTTGTTCATCCAGGTGGGGCTCCTGAGTCCCAAAATCTGCCTCCCACCCCGCCCAGAGGAGCCCAACACGCAGGGAAACTTCCAAATGCCTTTTATTGCGTTAATCACCGAGAGTGTTACGTATCAAGCTCAATAATGTATTCAAAACATGGATTGCTATTTATACATACGTTCTAAGATATTTGCAGAAGTAATTGCATTGAGTTTGTGCGTCTGGGTGCTCAGCACTGTTGATAAGTCAGGCTGCTTTTTTTAGGACTCGTCACGCCTGTTTTCCTAAAGCTCGGCTGTGTCTCACCACGACCCGCAGCTACATCACGTCAGCCCGGCCAGGGCCCTGAGGACGGGAGATGCGAGGCAGCGCGGGTATAATTGTGCGCAGGGGGACACGGTGACACGGCTGCACGTCGGGGACCTGCCGGGTGTGCAGGGAGCGACACGCTGGTCGTGTGTGCGGTGCCAAGGTGGGGCTGGGCAGCGGGGGGAACGTAGAACACATCCCAGGCAGTTCTGCTCAGCCGGAGGATGCTTGTGGAGCTGCTGGGCTGGCACAGCGCGTCCTCCAGCCCCTGGAACCCAGCAGAGCGGCGCCACTGTCCCCCTGCGCCGGCACCGCAGCCGGGACCCGCCGATGCTCAGGGGTCCGGTGAGCTGCTTGCATGGTGGATGTGGGGCCAAAAGGGTCTCTAGGATGGTGAGAGTCTGTCACAGAGACACCAAATTGACAAAATGTGAATAGCCTTCTCTTGCTGACCTGTGGCATCTGCCGCTCTCTGATGATGTTGTTTCTGGGAGATGAGGTTGCTGAGTTGGAGATGTCAGCGCAGCACTGGCAGGCAGGATCAAACCACACACAGGTGATGTACATGTCAGCAAAGCCACCATGGACCACCCTGACCAGCGCCCATGGCAGCATCCCACCCCCTGCTCCCGCGGGAGAGCTGCCAAGTGCTCTGGCCACGCTGGAGAAATACCTTATTATTTCAATTCCCTTGTTAGGAATAACGAATCACCACTGATGCCTTTCTCTCCCACCCTGTTTTTGTTTCCCCGGCCTCTCCCCTGAGGGCTGGTTATTCATGGGGAGGCTGCCCCCATGGGTGGGGGCTCCATCCTCCGCAGCATGGGGTTGCTGCATTTTTTTCCTAGGTTGCAGCTGTTATTTTAAATGAGAATTAAAAGATTTTGGGAAAGAAGAACCCGAGGCGCTGCTCAGAGGTGTATTTAGAGCTGTGTTTGTATTAATGCAGATTTACAGGGGCGATGGGATTGTGGAGGAAGGGGCCTGATGCTGAGTGGCTCCTCTGGTGCAGAGCTCCTGTTGCACTGAGATTCCCACCTGCATGTGCAGTGGATCCTCATTTACTTGCAGTTTAACATTTATGTTGTGCAAGAGATGACGAGCTTTTCATATGACAGCACAGAATGTATATGCTATCTGCATAAATAATATTTTGTCTGCTAATATACCACATATATTTTAATTCCATGCAATACTTATAGTGGATTGTTTTAAATCATTTACAGAATCAGATAGTTACTATTTTGACAGATTTTATTTTCCTAGACAGTCTATTGTTGTGTTTTGTTTTTACAGAGCAGGCTCCTTGGGCTTTGTTGGTTCGGGATACTTTAGACATGAAATGTGTCTCTTATTGCGTGCGAACAGGGATTCAGCTCTGTTGTTTAAAATACAATTGCTTTCTCATGCGTGGGGCCAATATTTTGGTATGCAGAAACCTCTCAGTTCTGTTTTCCAGTACTTGCATCACTCTCTTATCTCAGCTGTGCTATGGGTAATTCCTATTTTGAGTTTTGATATTTAAGAGCTGACTGTTATTGCAGAAGCTGCTGGAACAAGAACTATGATCCTGTTTTAACTTGTGCGAGCCCGGGTCTGATCCAGCCTCTGGTGCTCCTCAATTTCTCCTTGGCTGGAGGGGGAGCTCCATCTCACACGGGTTTTCTCCTGACCTGAAGGTCTTTCCAAATGCCTGGTTGAATTTCATTTCTGCTAGATTTGCATTGACAAAGAGGTGCAGAGCAAGTTGAGCTGGGTCCTTGAACCAAAGGGAAAGGGAGGGAGAAGTTTAGAGATAAGGAGGGGACATGGGCAGCCAACTTCAAACCTAGAGCTAATTTTGTTCTCTAACCTGGTGTGAATCCAGGTACCTTCAACCCCCCAGTTATCCCAGTTCCTGATGTCTGAGAACACCTTGTACATCCCTGCAAACGCTTGATGTTTCCTCTCTCACTCCTGACTTCTTCCTTCTACTCTGGACGTATAGAACAACAGTTTAAGGTATTTGTGCAATAAGGGTTGATTCTGTCTCCATTCGCTCTGGCCTAAGCTGAAGTACTTGGGGGGAAAAATACACTTACATCATGTTAAAAATCGTGTGAGGAGAAAATTTGGATATTGCTGTTTAAAACATAATAGGAGTTAAAGTGCATGCTGCAATACATTGCTGACCACAGGCCTCCATGATTTGGGGTGACACCTCTGGCTGTGGCTGTGAGCAGATCAGAGAAGGTGATACAAGGCATTCGGTAGGATGGAAGTGTTTAAGCATCTGAAATAACGCTCTGCAGTGTCTTCTGCTGTTGCTTTCAGGTGAAACATGCCATCATGCAACCTTACCAGCTTGAGGCCAGTAACATTCCTCCTGGCTGGCATCCCGGGCATGGAGAAGTTGCACATCTGGATCTCCATCCCATTCTGCTCCATGTATCTGGCCGCTCTGCTGGGAAATGGTGTCCTGTTGTTTGTCATCAGGACAGAACGGAGCCTCCACCAGCCCATGTACCTCCTTCTGTCCATGCTGGCCGTCGCTGACCTGGTGCTGTCCACCACGACCGTGCCCAAGATGCTGGCCGTGTTCTGGTTCAGCGCGGGGGAGATTTCCTTCGGTGCCTGCCTGACCCAGATGTTCTTCCTGCACTTCACCTTCTCGGCAGAGTCAGTGATCCTGCTGGCCATGGCGTTCGACCGGTTTGTGGCCATCTGCGAGCCGCTGCGGTACACGGCAGTGCTGACGCCATCAGTCATCGTCAAAACTGGGCTGGTGGCTTTGCTGAGAAGTTTCTGCATCATTTTCCCATGTGTATTTCTGCTGAAGCGGCTGCCGTTCTGCGGGCACAACATCATCCCGCATACCTACTGCGAGCACATGGGCATCGCCCGCCTGGCCCACGCCGACATCTCCGTCAACATCTTGTACGGCCTCGCAGTGCCTTTTGCAGCAATAGTGGTGGACGTTGTGCTCATCGCTGTCTCCTATGTCTTAATTCTTCTGGCATTATTCAGACTCCCTTCCAGGACTGCCCGTCACAAGGCTTTCAACACCTGTGGCTCTCATGTCTGTGTTATTTTGCTTTTCTATATTCCTGCTTTTTTCACTGTTTTGACGCACCGCTTCGGTCAGGAGATCCCCCACCATGTCCACATTCTCCTGGCCAACCTGTATGTGCTCTTCCCCCCACTGCTGAACCCCGTGGTGTATGGTGTGCGGACACAGCAGATAAAAGAGAAGGTTGTAAAAACGTTCATCTGCCCCAAGGGTCGTTTGCTGCAAGAGTAAGAGCGAGATGTCCCTGTCAGAAGGTGATGAACACCTTGGTGGGACTCCAAATGCTCTCTTTGCACTGTTTCAGGCAACATGCCCAAGTCTTCTGCCATCAAAGTAAAATGCAGAACACCTGCCAGCCCCCCCATCACTTACCCCAACAGTTTGTAGAAAATGTAAGACAAAATGCAAAATTTGGGGTCTCTAATTGGCTGTGGAGGGAGAGTGATCAAAGAAATGAGAACCTACCCCAGATATGTCACTCGTGGGAAATCCCCTACAAAGTGGAGGCAAGACAGCTTTCACTGTGACGATAAATCTACATCTCATCTGTTTCCTCTGGAGTCAGGTAAAACATGTTTAACGAACTGGTTCTTATGAATCACAGCTGTGTAATGGAGTTTGGTTTAGGAATTGCTTGTTCATTAAAATTTGTAGTATTGAAAAAGTCTCCGAAAGGAATAACACAAAAATAAAAGCAATTGTTTCACGTTAGCATGCAGGGGGTCTCTTTATTCCTTAACTACATTATTTGACTATACTTTGAGTAAACACAGGGGTGAAAAACTGTTCCCAAAAGGACACCTGAAACTATTCATTTTTACCGAGGCACCAGACACCATTTCTGTGGCTGAAAATGAGCAGCTCGACACCAAACTTCGAGGGTCTTGGAGGGTCTTTACCAGATGTTTGCTGCTAAACAGGTGTTTTTGCTGATGTCTAAACCTTTGGGATGGTTTTTGATGGTGCATAAACCTGGGGAGCTCTGTGCTGGGCTCTTATTTTGGGGAACATCTGGCAGAACAGGGAGTTAGTGGAGGTCTCGGTGCCATAGTGAAATGTCCTGCCTTGGTGGCTTGTGCTGTCACCACTGGCACTTGCTGCCATTTGCTGAGTCACATGAATGGAATGGGATGGGATGGAATAGAATTGTAGAATCACAGAGTCATAGAGTCATTTTGGGTGGAAAAGCCCCTCGAGATCATCCAGTCCAACCATAACCCAGCTCTTGTCCCTGCCCCATGTCCTGAGAACCTCATGTCCGTCTGTCCAGCCCTCCAGGGATGGTGACTCCAGCACTGCCCTGGGCAGCCTGTTCCAATGCCCCACAGCCCTTTGGGGAAGAAATTGTTCCCACATCCAACCTCAACCTCTCCTGGCGCAACTTGAGGCCGTTTCCTCTCATCCTAAATAGAATAGAATAGAATAGAATAGAATAGAATAGAATAGAATAGAATAGAATAGAATAGAATAGAATAGAATAGAATAGAACTATTTCAGTTGGAAGGGCCCTACAATGACCATCTAGTCCAACAGCCTGACCACTTCAGGGCTGACCAGAAGTTAAAGCATTAAGGCATTAAGGGCATTGTCCAAATGCCTCTTAAACACTGACAGACAGGGGCATCGATCACATCTCCAGGAGCCTGTTCCAGTGTTTGACCACCTTTTCAGTAAAAAAAATGCTTCCTAATGTCTAAACTTCCTGTGACACAGCTTGGAACCATTCCCATGCATCCCATCACTGGATCCCAGGGAGAGGAGATAAGCACGAGTGAAATGAGTTACTAGGCAGACATGTCCCCATGTCCCGCGCTGTGTCAGGAGCACATCAGTAATGGCTGTGGTTGAGACACTTGTGACAGGCTCAGGGTGACCAGTAACCCTGCTGGGATGAGTGGGTGTGACACTGTGAAACATCCACCAGCCGGGACAAGGTGCAGGAACCGTGTCTGGAAGCACTTTAGGTTTTCTGCTCATAGTTTTACTCATTCACTCAGCATTTGAACTACCGTTTCCGCAGAGCAAAGAAAAACCCTTTGCTGGAGCTGTGGTCTTGTCAGGGTGATTTCTAGAGCTCCACAGTCATCAAACAATGCACCACCAGCAGCAAAGAAGAGCTATGTGTACTACACACAGGTATGTGAGACCACATCTGGAATATAGTGTCCAGCTGTGGCCCCTCAGTTCCAGCAGGACAGGGAACTGCTGGAGAGAGTCCAGCGCAGCCACCAAGATGCTGAAGGGAGTGGAGCATCTCCCGTGTGAGGAAAGGCTGAGGGAGCTGGGGCTCTGGAGCTGGACAAGAGGAGACTGAGGGGGGACTCATTCCTGGGGATCAAGATGGAAAGGGGGAGTGTCAGGAGGATGGAGCCAGGCTCTTCTGGTGACAAACAATGATAGGACAAGGGGTAATGGGATCAAGCTGGAACACAGGAGGTTCCATTTAAATTTGAGAAGAAACTTACTCATGGTGAGGGTGGCAGAGCCTGGCCCAGGCTGCCCAGGGAGGTTGTGGAGTCTCCTTCTGTGCAGACATTCCAACCCGCCTGGACACCTTCCTGTGTAACCTCATCTGGGTGTTCCTGCTCCAGGGGGGGATTGCACTGGATGAGCTTTCCAGGGCCCTTCCAACCCTTCACATTATTCTCTGTTTCTGCGAAGGAGAATGGAGAGGGAAAATTCAAACTGAAAGAATGATGCACATCTATCGGCCACAGATCTTCCATTTCAGGAATGAATAATGGTGCATTCATAGGTTAGAGGAAACTCTGGCATCTAGAAAGTAAGCGTTGAAGCAAATTATTGATGTCAAATCCTACAAACATGCTTGCTGCAGAGTGGCTGCTTTCTTGGGGTATCCAGCCAAGAGCTTGAACATCTCTTGGGCATCACTGTGCAACAGCAGCTGGAGAAGCCAGAGCGATGCTCCCCAAGGCAGAGCTGCAGATGTGGCCAGAGGCTGCAGAGCACCTCACAGCAGCCTAATGCACTGCCTTGTATGGCTGATCACATTTACCGTCAGCTCTTTTGTTGCTAAAATGCCCCTTTTCATTTGAGTTCCTAGATCTAAAAATAGCCAAAAAATATCTAATGCCATTCAAAGGTGGAACATAATCATTTTCTTTCAGTGTTTGACTTCATTTCTTGTTAATCAGAGATAATGCCTGGGATTGTTATTTAGTGAAGAAATTGTAAGTGCAACCCATGTTACTTATTTAAAGCTGGTTCTTAGGAATCACAAAGCTGATGCTTGACTCCAAGTCAGAGCAGGTTCCAGTAGCAGGTGTGTGTATAATTTATTGTAATTGCTACAGCAATGTGTATTTAATTCATCATTACTTTATTTTTCATTTAATGGTATCAACTTAATTTTACAGCAGAAATCATGGCTGTATTGTCCAAACTGATACAGTTGCCCAACAAGAGACCCGGAGGGCTTGTAAGCTCTAAGAATCCACCAGTTTATGAAGAAAGAAGGAAAGAAGTGTTATGTATTCTCATTTTGAGCAGCAAATGTAGTTTAAGTGATTTCCCTAAGGTATATCAAGCCTCTCTTCAGAAAGCTAAACACGATTAAGGTCTTTCATGGTAAAGTCTCATCTTATAAACCAGTGCTGCTTGTGCCAGTCTGCTCTCCCTTGCAGCTCTGCCCTCGCTGGGTTCAGCAACGCCAGCCAGATGTGTGACGCGGGCCAGATGTGCAACATAAGCCAGATGTATAACATCAACCAGATGTGCTGCACGTGCCATGTGCACATCACCGTCTGGATGCGCAACACAGGCCAGATGTGCAGTGTTGGCCAGATGTGCCACACCAACACCCAGCCATGGGCTGGGAGTGCAAAAACCATTTGTACACCAAAGTCCTGTTTTCAGGTTTAGCAGCATATGTGCTAAAATGGGAACATGGCACTTGGCTGCGTCCTAAAAATACATGAAATGTGTGCACAAAACTGTCCTGAAAATCCTTTGCCTCCTGCAACCAAATGCCGTTCCTCTAGTGAGATATGAGCACTGACCTTTGCAGCAGCACCAAACCTCATCTTCCTGAGAAATGATGGCATGTGAAATTCTTTGGGGCTAAACCTCACCTTTCCTTTTCTTGTAACTCACTATATACATTTATCTCTTTCTAAATGCAGAAAATCATGTGTATTTTTAGCTTTTAACTGCCCTTATCTTGAAACTGGTGGTGATTACAGGCTTAATAGTCCATAAAAAATATATTTGCCTGAAGAAGCAGTCTCATTCAAGTGTTGTTTAAGGTGCAGTGAGAATAGTTTTGCTGTTCCTAATCTTTGACTAATACACAGGGCTGGTTGCACAGGGTGTGTTGCAAATCAGGAATTTGAAAGGGCAGAGACAGGTGGGTTCAGAAGGGATTCTGGTTCTGCCGCCCCCGTGGCTTGCAAGGGAGATATTTTGTCCTGCTGCTTGAGCTTCCTCCACCGTGTTGAAACCACAGGAATATTTCAGGCCACCTTTCAGCCCCTAGTGCCACCGGTTCATTTGAAAAGGGGAGAAGAACGATGCTGTGTGACTCCCTGAGCATCCTCATCTCCTCAGAGGGGTCCTGGTGGACAGAGGCTGTCCAGAGCTGTTGGTGACTGCCACTAGCAAGACTTCCAAGGAAAGGCTTCAGTTTTGACAGATGAGGCCATGTTGCTCTTCTGGACACCTTTAGGATGTGTATCGTGGTGGAATGCAGCCCCCTGGCTGACCCAAAGATCTGGAAGTTGCTGAAGGAATTACAGATAAGGACAGGAGGAGGAAAAGGAGGCAAAATGTAAAGTACTGATAGGATTGAGACATGGTCTTGAAGCACATGGCAGGAGGCTGAGGGTGGGAACACGGGGTGGTGTCTTCAGAAATGGATCCTCTGAAGGTGTTTGTGCCGGCCAGCACGGTGAGACCTCCCGTGGGCTGTGGATCACACGGGACGTGCAGGACTGTGTCTGCTCCAGCTGCAGGTCAGGAGCAGAAAGCCCCAGAATGGATAATCCCGTTTTGCTTCTCTCTGGCATGCCCAGGATGGGGCACAGCTCAGGTGTGGGCTGGAAAACATAGACAATAATGGTGCCTGAGCAGCTGCCATGACCTAAAGGGACGTGCTCACATCAGCAGCATTGGGCATGGCGCAGGAGAGTTCTGGGTTTGGAGAAGGTGCTGGACAACATCTCCCAGAGCTGAACTGAGACCTCCATTAGCAGCTCAACAGGTACCAGAGCCTGTCCTGGCTTTGGAGGCATCTAGACAGTGTCCACAAGCACCAGCTCCATGCTCAGTGTTTATTTGGTTTGCAGATCATGCACTTGGAGTGTTTTATTCCTGTGCTCTTGCCAATGATTTCTTTTATGGTCAGTTTCTGCTAATATTGGTTTCCTGTCACAAAGGCACTGATTGCTGTTACAGAATGAGCCAAAACTTTCTCTTCTGTTTGAGAATATTGATGTATGCACCTGTGGTGCATTAACTATTGTTTTCAATTTTAGCAGTACGAAGACAGCTGTGGATGATTCAGTTTTGCTTCATGGTTATGGTACCTCCCAGAATTTCCTTCCATCAGTTTCTTCCGTTTAACTTGTGTCTTGGCCGTCCTTTCTCAGTAGTACTTGGAGGTTATTTCTTCCCTGATGCTTAAGTTCCCTACATAGTTCCTCTCTCCAAAAGGCCCTTTTGTTTCTGCTTCCTAAATTTTGGAGTAATGTGATCTTGATGTGACCTTTAATTCTTAATTATTGATGATGGGACCTTTAATTCCTTTAATTCTTAATTTTACTCCTGTTATTCATGTTGTTACTTTTGTATAAAATTATTGATGAGCAATTTGCTGTAATGTTAATGCTTTCAGCCAGCTCCTCCCTGTTGCTGAGGTTGGGACCTGGAAGACCAGAGATGGAGAGGATCTGCTCTGCCCTGGTGAGGCCACATCTGGAGTACTGTGTCCAGTTCTGGGCTTTCCAGTATGACATATGGACATACTGGACTGGGCTGAGCCCGTATGTTCAGCCTGGAGGGGAGAAGGATCAGGGGAATGTTATCAATGTGTATAAACACCTGAGAAGAGGGAATGAAGATGATGGCACCAGATCTTTCTAGTCGTGCCCAGTGTTACAACAGGAGGTAACGGGCACAAACTGAAATACAGGAAATTCCTTTTAAACACAAGTAAGTACCTTTTACTGCAAGGATTGCCAGTTGCTCAAGGTGGTTGTGGAGTCTCCATCCTTGGAGATGTTCAAAAGCCGCCTGGACGTGGTCCAGGGCAATGGCTCAGGGTGGCTCTGCTTGAGCAGCGAGTTGACCCGGATGATCTCCAGAGGTCCCTGCCAACCTTGGCCAGTCTGCAATGCCGCGATGCCCTTGTCCCTGACACCCATGGAGTGGATCAGACAACGGGCACTCAGCGGCCATATACAAAACAGAAACGACCAAAACTGCAGCTAATGTGGGTTGGCCTAGATCCTCAAAGTTCTCTGAAGGCATCTCAGATCTTGGTTGTTGAAGAAAGATATGTAAAGAGCCTTTAAACCGCACCCGTTCTGCTGCCTTGGTCTTGCTTCACTACAGAATCGCTTTTTTTCTGACAATTTTCTGCAGCACAAGGAGTAGTCAGTGCTAAGAAACTGGTTGAGAAATGGTGTAAATCCAGCAGCTGCTGCATGTGATCTTTTGCAACAAAAAACTGCCCCTGAACTCTTGTTCTAGCACTTATTATCTTTCTTCTCTGTTGTCGCAGATCTTGACATTCCTTGTTATGTATCCCAGACTTCAACGAGTAATTAAAAAAGAAACTGTCTCAGTTTCAACTCAAACCAAGAGTCACTTGGCTCCCAACCTTGCAAAATTGCTGTGAAGATGATCCAGCATGGTCACAAAAGCCGCCGGGGAGGAAGAAGCCGGTGCTACAACACTCAATAAGGGGCACATTTATGGCATTGTCACCAGTTCGCTTGTAAAACAGAAATGGTGGGATTTTTAGCCTTTCCCCCCCCGCCCCCAGGAATCACTGATTCTACATAATTTTGAGGTAAAAAACAAACCTAAGTTTGGTTTTGGTTTCCAGTGCTTGAGTTGCATTAGGCAAAATACTAATTTGGGTTTAATTTACACTGAAAATTCTGCATGTCATATAAACACTATAATGTCTTTGCATGTACGTGTCAAATCTGGGCTGATATTTTGCAGCAGGTTTGTTTTAGGAATGTGTCCTGTCCTGAACATCACTCCTTTGGAGCGATTTTCCTGGATGGCTGGAGAATTGAATAAACAACACTTTGCTGATCAATAAAACCCTTTAAATTCGGGGGGTGGACCTGTGGTGGGCTAATTACCAGCAGATAGAGCCGTGTCACTGACAGCCTTTGCAGAAATGTGCAGTATCAATGATTTCCAAGTGGGGGAGGGACGTGGGTGTCCTGGCGTGGTGTCACCCCCGGGATCCCGCTGGACCCACGGAGCAGCGTTACCACACATCACCAGGTCCACCAGCAAATTAATGCAAATCCACTTCCATCTCAGCTCTGCCGGTGGTTTGAATCAATAGAGGTCAAAACTCAGGTGAAATCAGACCCTGGGCCTTAATTTTGTGGTGCTGTTGACACCTGAAGAAACTCCAGTGCTGGGTCCCTCAGCGAGGCGTGCGGGGGGGCGATCTCGCTCACCCAAACGCCTGCTAAATTGGACTAAATCCTGAATCAACACAAAGACAAATGGTGCCCTATCTCTACTTCATCCGTAATTACTTTCTATAGTAGCGACCAAGCTGTTTCAGTTCACACGCATCGTGCAGCGTCCTTCCCCTGCTCACAGCTCAAAGCTCTGCCTAACCAAAGCCGGGTTTACATCAGCCTGGCTTGGCTGTGGAAATTGGGCAGTTTCAATCATAGAATCATCAAATCATTTTAGTTGGAAGAGACCCTTGATATCAGCAAGTCCAACCATTCCCCACCCCAGCACTGCCTCATGTCCTGAGAACCTCATGTCCGTCTGTCCAGCCCTCCAGGGCTGGTGACTCCAGCACTGCCCTGGGCAGCCTGTTCCAATGCCCCACAGCCCTTTGGGGAAGAAATTGTTCCCACATCCAACCTCAACCTCCCCTGGCGCAACTTGAGGCCGTTTCCTCTGCTCCTGGCGCTTGTTCCTGGGGAGCAGAGCCCGACCCCCCTGGCTCCAAGCTCCTTTCAGGCAGTTCAGAGATCAGAAGGTCTCCCCTCAGCTCCTGTTCTCCAGGCCTTGTGAGCACCTGCCTCTGGTTCAGTTAATCCTCCAGGGAACACACAGGGTGGGCAACATCAGAACAGGCTGCTCAGGAAGTGATGCTGCTGCAAGTGAAAGGGTTTCTAAGGAGAAGAATATGGTTTTGTTTTGTTATTTCCTTTAGTTTTCTCTTGGACTTGAAAGATTCAAGGCACATCAATGATGGAGGCTCATTGCCAGAGGCTCCTTCTGGGGACAGACTTTTGAGCAGGGCCTGTTGTGACAGGACAAGGGGTGATGGGTTAAACTAAAGGAAGGAGATTCAGGCTGGACATGAGGAAGGAATTGTTGCCCTGAGGGTGGTGAGAGCCTGGCCCAGGTACCCAGAGAGGTGGTGGATGAACCATCCCTGGAGACATCCCAGGCCAGGCTGGACGGGGCTCTGAGCACCCTGAGCTGGTGGAGATGTCCCTGCTCATGGCAGGGGGAGCACTGGGTGACCTTTGAAGGTCCTTCAACACACACCATTCGTGATTCTGTGATTCTATGATAAAGAGCACGTCGTGCACACTGTGCAGCAGTTCACATCTCTCCATTCTCCAGGAACCTTAGGAAGGTGAACCAAGTATCCTTCGAAGTGTATTAACTGATCAAGGAAAGAAGACTGAAATAATCTACTGCAGACCATCTTAGGAAGTTCTCCCATCTACCTTATTTGTGATACACCAATTTCTTATGATTGCAAGTGAAATAAAATAGTTTGGGCCACTTTACATTCTCTCAGGGTACTTGTTCCCAGAAAAATAAGTCCAAACAAGTTTTGCACTAAAACTATTTTAATTTCTATTTTGTGAAATTACGAAATTCTGCTCTGTGAAATGAAAAGGCAATTTTTCCTCCAGATCTGCTACCTAACAGGCAATGTAACAACATTTTCCATTTTTTTTTTTTTAAACACATTTTATAGGTAAAATATTTAACACATTTTGTTTACACTGTGTAAATGAAAGACATAAAAGTTGGCATCACTAAATCAGGTGAGTCAACATCTTGGGCAGCAAAATATGAAATTTCTTTCACTGAGAAGGAGAAAATTATGTGCAGCAGATATAAATTTCCTGGGTACTGTGCCACTTTGGATTTTTAAATGCAGACTCTCAGGTAATGTAATAAAAAGAAATAAACAAATATGTTCTGGTCTAGAAATCATACAGGAAATACTGTTTAATAAGTTACTATTCATATTCACCTTCTCTTTTCATATTGTGTTTGCACTGATTTGATGTAAAAGGCAGCTGTAGCATTTCACATCTCCCAGCATTCGAGTACAAAGCATTGATAAAACACACATTAAAACCAAGTGATCTCTGCAATGTAGAAACGAATACAGATAAAGCTGTTGTCTAATGGCTGAGTCTGAAGACCAGGAGAAGTTTGTGGCTGGCTGGACACGTGGGTTCGCTGAAAACCCCATTAGGAGGGTGATGGCAAACTGAACACAAAGAAGCCATCGAGTGCCGAGGGTGCAGGTGGCTGCTCTTGGGGATGCCTTCTCCTCCCTGCGCGATGGATAGGGGGTCGACAGTCCATCCCCCAACTGCTGATCCCTGGCAGGACCTGTATCCATAGATCCTGGATCCTGCAGCCCCTCTTGCACGCCGAGGCTGGTGAAGCATGTGTGGGACACACGGGTCACCAGTGTTGCAAGGGCAGGTGACACCCATGGGCGTTTGACCAGCTCCTCTAACTGTATCATGGAATCATAGAGCCATTTTGGTTGGACAGCTCCCCAAAATCACCAAGTCCAACTGTTCCCCAGCCCTGTCCCTGCGCCATGTCCTGAGAACCTCATGTCCATCTGTCCAACCCTCCAGGGATGGTGACTCCAGCACTGCCCTGGGCAGCCTGTTCCAATGCCCCACAGCCCTTTGGGGAAGAAATTGTTCCCACATCCAACCTCAACCTCCCCTGGCGCAACTTGAGGCCATTTCCTCTGCTCCTGGCGCTTGTTCCTGGGGAGCAGAGCCCGACCCCCCTGGCTCCAAGCTCCTTTCAGGCAGTTCAGAGATCAGAAGGTCTCCCCTGAGCTCCTGTTCTCCAGCTGAACCCCCCAGGTCCCTCAGCCGCTCCATCACACTTGTGCTCCAGCCCCTTCCCCAGCTTTGTCTGTTGCTTAGCATGACACAATCAGTTGGGCAGCTGCTCCTGAGCTGGATTTACACTGGTGCAGTGGGGTACAGATGACAATGAAACAATGGAAGAACATGACCAACAGCAGCCTGAAGTTAAGGAGATGGAGTGGATGAGAAGTGTTTGGGTCAAACAGGCACTGAAGCCAACTTCTTGGGTCAAAGCAAAAGGTGCTGAGCACTGTGGGCAGGGTAGAGAATGAGATCCTGGGTTTGCTGAGAGACAACATGCAAAGCAAGAAGTACATAGGTTGATGGGGATGTTGGTCTTCTCTTATGATGCAGAGGATCACAGAATCCCAGAATGTCAGGGGTTGAAGGGACCTGGAAAGCTCATCCAGTGCAATCCCCCATGGAGCAGGAACACCCAGATGAGGTTACACAGGAAGGTGTCCAGGCGGGTTGGAATGTCTGCACAGAAGGAGACTCCACAACCCCCTGGGCAGCCTGGGCCAGGCTCTGCCACCCTCACCCCCAACAAGTTGCTTCTCATATTTAAGTGGAACCTCTTATGTTCCAGCTTAAACCCATTACCCCTTGTCCTACCATTGTTTGTCACCCAGAAGAGCCTGGCTCCATCCTCCTGACACTCCCCCTTTCCATATTGATCCCCAGGAATGAGTCCCCCCTCAGTCTCCTCTTGTCCAGCTCCAGAGCCCCAGCTCCCTCAGCCTTTCCTCCCACGGGAGATGCTCCACTCCCTCCAGCATCTTGGTGGCTGCGCTGGACTCTCTCCAGCAGTTCCCTGTCCTGCTGGAACCGAGGGGCCACAACTGGCCATGTTGCAGGATGGTGCAGCTCTGCACAGTGGAGATGGTATAGAAGGTGCAGATGAGCAGACCAAGCGGATGTAGACAGCCTCCAGGCCAGGGCTATCATCACAAGCAGCAGCTGAGTGGTGAATGTGAGTTCTGATGTGACGTGGTTAAAAGGAAAAGCATCACAAGCTGAAGACCTGCGGTGAGGGGTGTCCCTGCAGCGCCAGGGAGGTGTTCCCAGGGAGATCTTCTCCCAGAGGCTGGAGGGGCCAGGGCCTTTGTGGGGCTGGGTGGCAGATGAAGTGTCCTCCAGCCCTTTCACTGCACACGACTCTTGCAATCACTTGGTGTTAGGAAGGTGACTGCCAGAGCCTATTGAATCGTTTGATATACTGCTGCCTATAGAACTTGCTTAGAAACTGCTTATACAGAATTCTCTTAGCATAAGTAACTTTGCTTGGCATAACTTCTGCAGACTGTGAACCTCTGAACTTTGTGCTTTGTTAAGTAAAAGAGGCCTCAGAGCCTTTGAGCTGGAAGATAAGGGGAGCTGCGTCCCTGGAGATAAGTAAAGGGACAGAACAGCATCTAACAGAAAATGAGAAACAGAAACAAGTTTTGGCTGTTACCAAGAACTTTTTTCCTCAGCTGCAGGTGCAAAATAGCAACTGAATGTCAGAACTTTAATTGAAAGCTGGCCTGGGGAAAATGAAGAGATCAGTGAAGAACAGGGAGACCCCAGACTCTAATTTTTGCAGCTGGCCCCCAGTGATATTCAGGGGGCTGGATTGTGGGGGTGGAATTGTCTGAGATGTTTTTCTGTTGAGCATCCCCCTTTAGGAAGCACCAGCTGGAGCTGCTCTGCGCTGTACCTTGTCAATAAATTATCTGTTTTAGAAGAATTTCTGTAATCCACGCCTGAGTGTCTGCTGCAGGAATGCTGGGGAAAAGGCACCACCTCTGTGTTTGCAGCGGACCTGTCCTGGAGAACACAAGTGCACTGGGGGTGCTGGATGTTGCCTCTGCTCTCGGACACACGTGGCTGGAGCAGCGCTGACCCGGGAACACGGCGTGTCCGCCCTTGGGACCTGGGGGGGCACAGCTGCGTGTCCCCTGGGCAGAGTGTGCCTGAGTGTCCCAGCGTGTGGCAAGGGGTGGGAGGACATCATGTGTGTGTGTGTGTGCATGTATGTTCACGTGCGTGATCATGTGTGTGTGTGCACGTGTGTATGTTCATGTGTGTGTGCACATTTGTGTGTGCGTGCGTGAACACGTGTGTGTTTATGTGTGTGTTTAGGCGCGTGTGCACACTGTGAGTGCCAGGGTAGCTGCTGCGCTGCACTCCCTGCCTCGGTGATACCTGAATTTGCTCTCTCAGTGCCAGCAGCAGCAGTAGCAGCAGCAGCCGCATCTCCCCGGGCTCTGCACATGCACCCCCTGAATTACCAAGCTGGGACCAGTCTCATCTTACTTCACAATTAGGATATCAGCCTTGTACTTTACCATCTTCACAGAATCATAAAATCCTCATTTTGGTTGGAAGAGACCCTCAAGATCAGCCAGTCCAACCATGACCCAACCCTAGCACTTAACCCGTGTCCCTGAGATCCTCATGTCCGTCTGTCCAACCCTCCAAGGATGGTGACTCCACCACTGCCCTGGGCAGCCTGTTTTAGCACTTGAATGGCAGGAGCACACTCCTTTCAAAGGGGACCTGGGGCTCTGCTCCCACCCTCCTGCTGCACCACATGTTCCTGTTCCCCTGCGGACTGAGCTCCAGCTCCATCTGCACTTCGCCTGACTCTGTCCCCTGCACCCTGCAGTCTCCAGACCCAGGGTTGTGCCCTGGAGCAGCTCCTGTCTCCTCAGGGCAGCAGGACTGCAGCCATCCCTGATCCCACCGGGCACACAACCACTGCATGGGATGGGTCTGCTTACCGCCCATCACTCACCTACCGCGGGTCCAGCAGCCATCGAGCCTGAAAGGAAAACAGGAGAAAGATAACGAGCTGTCTTCAACCTTCCTCATCCCGGAGGAGTCTCATGGCCTTGAGAACAGCCTGTCAGTGGAGGTCTCAAGAGCAGGGAGGGGAAAGGACACTGGAGCATAACCTGACTTCCAATGCCATGTACAATGGAGCGTTGTAGCAGGCAGATGGAACCACGTCTGCAAACTCACCCTTGGGTGTCCAGTCTAGAAGGGCTGGAGGGGTTCAGTGGCTTTGCAAGGCTGCACTGCCTGTTCCCAAGATGGGTCACCTGGCACACACTGAAAAGTGGGTGGAACAGGTAGATTTAAACAAACCCAAGGCACCCACCTGCAGTTGGGCATAGGAAAATGTTTCCTGATGAAAAGTAAACCCTTTCAATTTCATATGTCCTGATTATAAGCTTTAAAAACCAAGCAAAACCATCTCGCAGCTGGAGTGCTCCTACCTTCTGTTAGAATCCAGAATTAGAAATGCCAATAAATCAAGCACCTGCCATGGAGGGTTTGGCTGTTGCAGCCATTGTGCAAGTAATAAACCTGAGCAAACAGCTGACCTGGCCTCTGCGACATCTTTCAGGCTGGTGACTCTCATGTTTACAGTATCCTTGCACTAACATCTGGGCACTGAAGTCTAACAGGACCTTGGGCACAGCCTGGTGTTTCCATGTGTCAAATCCCCACCATTGAGCAGGTCCCAGAGCAAGTGTTAACCTGTCCTGGGTCCTTTCCCTTGGATACCTCTCATTTTGTAAGCCTGGATTCTAGGCTTATTCTATAGACTTCACATCTCCAGAGGCTGCACTAGCCGGAGGTTGTCTGTATCTGTTATCTTGGTGTATTCTGACTTTATTCCCAGTGATATTATGCATGGGGAAACTGAAGTTACATGAGCATGCAGCAGTTACATGTCTGAAATTAGCAGCCCCTGGTCAGGCAAAGCAGAGAAGGTACAGAATTAATTTCTTGAAGCCCCAGATTTTGTTATTGTTGTTGGGTTTTAATATCCTCTGTGGTCATATAATGGCCTAAACTTTCAAAAGTGGCTAGAAATGTTTGCTACCTCATTGTTTCAGTGCTCAGCTTCACAATTCTTCATATTCTCAGCTTGAAAACCCCTTCATGTGGGTTTTCAAAAGAGGACTTGAGCCTGTCTTCAGCATTCACAGAGCAATGTTTCAGTTTGAGCACGATAACATTAATTCACCCTGAACCACCAGGGATTTCTGCACTTTGAAGATATAGCTCATCTGTTCTTCAGCCTAGGTACTCATAGAAGAAGATGCTCAAGTTGAGGCGGGTCTCTGCTGTCACTGCCACGTCCCTCGGGTGCAGTGTGGCAGCTGGAGGATGGTGACGCTGAGGGCTGTCACGATAACCAGCAGTCGCATGAGCTGCGCTGGGAAAACAAAGCCCACGCACAGGTCAGCCTGGCGTTGAAAAGTGGGGAAGATGTGTAAGATCACAGAATCGCTGTCGGAAAAGCACAGAGCCAAAGGGCAAGTACTCCTAGGGAAGGGATTCACACGGGATGGACGGGTCTCCAGCCACTTCTTCAGGCTGTGAGCTCAGGTCTCCCGGCTCGTTCCCTAAGGAGATCCCCAGCAAACAGAAGGGAAGGCTGAGTGCAGCTCGCAAGCCTCTAACTAACTATACTGCCTTTTTGTTTTTTCTTTTTTTTCCCTTTATTTTTCATTTTCTGGAGGTTTGATCTACCACTTCCAGCTCAGGGGTGTCTGAGTCCAACCAAGAAAGCTGGAATCGTGGCCACTCAAGAGGGCTGCACCTTGCCTGGACAAGGGAAGCAGACAGATGCCTCCTATTAATTTGGAAACCAGCTTAACTGAAATGTATGTAAGGACTAGAGAACGGCTTGCAGTATTCTCTGAGACATTCCCCCCTTGTGCACAAAGCTTTCCAATTAGCAGTGTTATGGCTTTCACATTTTAGACAGGGATTTTCAGAGGTGTTTAATGGACTTTAGGTGCCAAGCCTTTCATTCCACTGGCTGCCAGGCAATAGACCTTATTAAATCTCCCAGTCCACGTGCAAGTGGAGAGAAAACACGCATTGGAACAGAGCCTGTTGCGTTTCTTTTAGGCAACATCATGGCAGCAATAAATAATGGTCTTATGCTAATGAATAATTTCTTCCAGAAGTAAGATTTGCTCATTTTTGATTCTGTATCAAGTGTGAGTCATGGTGACTAAGCCATATGTGCAGGTCTGTGTGCCCAAGAGATGCCTGGAATGACGTGTTCCTTACAGAAGAGCTGCTGGAGTCATGGCCTCTCTCAGCACAGAACTGCAGAATCACAGTGTGGTTTGTGTTGACGGACCTTCCCAGCTCCCCAGTGCCCCCCTGCCATGAGCAGGGACATCTTCAGCAGCTCAGGGTGCTCAGAGCCCCGTCCAGCCTGGCCTGGGATGTCTCCAGGGATGGTTCATCCACCACCTCTCTGGGAACCTGGGCCAGGCTCTCACCACCCTCAGGGCAACAATTTCTTCCTCATGTCTGGCCTGAATCTCCCTCCTTTAGTTTAAAACCATCACCCTTTGTCCTGTCACAACAGGCCCTGCTCAAAAGTCTGTCCCCATCTTTCTCATGGTCCCCTTTTCAGTCAGGAAAGGCTGCACTAAGGTCTCCCAGAGCTTCTCTTCTCCAGCTGAACACCCCAACTCTCTCACCTGTTCCCAGCAGAGCTGTTCCAGCCTCGGGTCATTCCTGGGGCTCCTCTGGCCCCTCTCCAGCAGCTCCGTGTGTGTCCTGTGCTGAGGACCCAGAGCTGGACCAGCACTGCAGGGGGGTCTCACCAGAGCGGGGCAGAGGGGCAGGATCCCCCAAACCTGCTGCCCACGGGGCTGGGGATGCAGCCCAGGACACGGGTGGTCTCTGGGCTGCGAGTGCACTTCATCGGCTCATATCTAACCTTTTGTCCACCAGTGTCTCCCACCCTGGGGCACATGGAAACTCATTGGGTTTGCTGTTGCTCCAGTTCAGAGCTGCTTCCTTACCTGGACATGTAAAGTGTGGGCAGAGGTGAGTGTTGCGTAACGTGCTTAAGCACTCACCTAACTCTGGTGGGACACTCTTAAGGCTTTGAGTCAGGTCTGGGCACCCAGCGCTTTGCAGGGTTGAGCCCTTTCAAAAGAGTCAGAAAATGCTCCTGCGAATTCTCAGCTGTGTCCCATGAGGTTCATAAAAGCCCCACAAATTCCTGCATTGGTCCTGTCTGGGGTGACTTGGCTGGAGAGCAGCTCTTCGAAAAGGACTGGTGGACGACAGGTTGGACACGAGTACTTGGGGTGCCCATCCACAGGCTGGGCTGTGTTTGTGGGGGTGCAACCACCAGGTCAAGGGAAGAGATTTTTTACCCCTTTAATCAGCAAGAGTGTGATTCTGTTTGTTCAGTTGTGGATCCTTCCATGCAAGCAAAGGTGATGTTGATAAACTGGAGCAAGTCCAGGTGAGACCATGGAGATGGTCAGGTGGCTGGAGCTGACGACAGACAAGGAGAGGATGAAGCAATGGGTTTTTTTTAACCAGAAGAAAAAGGGGCAAAAGAGGTTTCTAATTAAGGTCTTCCATTACTTGGAAGAGATTACAGATAAAACAGAGTCGGACTCATCAGGGATGGAGAGACAAGAGGGTTGGTACAGAAGTTGCAATAGGGTAAAATTCGGCTGGACAATAAAGGAAAAATGAGGTGGGACCTCATCTCTTGGAAATCTGAAAAACTGTATGGGACAAGGGCTGGAGAAACCTGGTGTAAATAGACATTAAGGCTCTGAGCCAGGTAACTGAGCTGCATAAGTTCATTTTGCACTGGGACATGTAACCTACTGGGGAGAATAAACACTGACGGTTCTCCATCAAAACGTGTATGGGATCAGCCCCTCACAGATGTGCCCCCATATGATTCCACAGACATCAGGGTGCCTGTCCACTTCGGGGACCCATGCTGACACCATCCCAATCCCCAGATGTATTAATGAGTACGCATAGCTTTTCAAAAGAAACTCTTTTATTAGGTTACAAGTCTAAGATAAATTTTTGCTATTACTTCGGGTACAGGATGCCACATGGACCCAGTGCTTGTTCTTCAGACTGGGAGCGTGTTTACTCTTAGAATATTATACCTTTAAACTATAAATACTTGTTTCCCATATGAATTTCTATCCTTGACAACCGAGACTGGTAACCACTTCAGTACAATCTTCTTCATGTATCTGCTACTCTCGGGAGTTCCCAGAGGCACTTAACCTCTCAAGTGTCTGATTTTCTTGCTTAAAGTGTACAAAGGCATTAGATGTGGCAGTAAAATCATTTAAAAACAGGAGCACATGAGTCTCACAGATTTCACTGGGCACAGCATTCTTTGGAGAATGAGCCACCTGAAATCTGCTGCACGATATTTCTTCTGCTAAGGTGCATATCAGACACATGGAGCAGGAGTGGCGGTTGGTGTGCCCTTTCCATACGGAGTGTGAGAGCACATCTGCATAGAATCACAGGATCACACAAATTTTGATTGAAAAGCCCCTCAAGATCATCGAGTCCAACCATAACCCAGCCCTGTCACTGCCCCATGTCCTGAGAGCCTCATGTCCGTCTGTCCAGCCCTCCCGGGATGGTGACCCCAGCACTGCCCTGGGCAGCCTGTTCCAATGCCCCACAGCCCTTTGGGGAAGAAATTGTTCCCACATCCAACCTCAACCTCCCCTGGCGCAACTTGAGGCCGTTTCCTCTGCTCCTGGCGCTTGTTCCTGGGGAGCAGAGCCCGACCCCCCTGGCTCCAAGCTCCTTTCAGGCAGTTCAGAGATCAGAAGGTCTCCCCTCAGCTCCTGTTCTCCAGCTGAACCCCCCAGGTCCCTCAGCCGCTCCATCACACTTGCGCTCCAGACCCCATGGCCATCATAGCTTCAGGATTTGAGAGCATTTACAGTGTACCATCAAAGCAAGCCATTTAGCAGACACTTTGTTCAGAACTGTTGGGTAGATGCTGACAAGCTGATACCAGGACACCTGATCCATTCACCCAGGTGTTCTCCACCAGCCAGGGAAGGCAGACTGCCCATCCCTGTCCTCTGGAGAACAGGAGCAGCTTTGGCTCTCCTGGCATGGGTTTGTGCTTTGGTCCTGCTGCAGATGTAGAGGTCAAGAGCATGGTGGCCCAGCTGTTACCCTTGACAACCCCAAATGCATCACTTGCACACCTTATTGTCTCTTTTACCACTTCCTGACCATCCTTTCCCCTGCCTTTGACCTTTCTTTTCCCCACTCCAGTCCCAGGTAAACACACTGCCTCTTATGACTTTTTTCTCCATTGGCCCCAGTTCTGCTACATCACTCCAAATTTGATATTTCTGATAACGTTACCTAAGTAATCCTGACCTTATGTGGTATTACTGATGGGGTCACCCACATACTGCTTGTCTGGTAAGACTGCACTCCCCAATGCAGACTTGAGCATCCATGAAAAACAAGTAGGCAAATACTCACTCAATACTTTTTCCATCTCCCACATTTAGGTGGGATACGAAGACTTGTGCTTTGTTTGGTTCCAGATGGCTTCATAACTGGTGACTGAATGGCTTCTTCCTTGGTGAATGCAAACAATGAGGCTAATCACATAGGTTTAATCGCATGTGGAATGATTTCCTAGACTAGGGTTTAATTCTTCATTACAGTACTCATTAGAAATAGTTGAGCAAGATTTGTTACAGCCTCAGTGGCCTTGAGAAAAAAAATCTTGCATATTTATGTTTTTTTCTGGAGCATAAACTCCTTCAGTGGCAACTGGAAATAGAACACACTTCACAGAGTAGAGAAAATGCTGTGGTAAATGCAAAATAAAGGAGCATGAACAATGGTTTAAATTAATTTGAATATTAATTGCTTCTACCTTCACCCAGAAGCATACATTTGATTAGTAACAACGGTGTACACAGCACAATGAGTTCATCCCGCTGGTTTATGGTGAGCAGTCAGAGAAGGTACTTTATGTGCTGCGGTGCCAAGGGAAGAAGCTCTTCCTTGGCGTGAGGACCTTGAGGACACCCCTGCGGATCTGCTTGTTTTTTATGCTGTAGATGATGGGGTTCAGCACGGGGGGAACCAGCAGGTAGATGTTGGCCAGGAAGACATGAACGAGAGGGGAAACATTTTTGCCGAAACGGTGAACCATGGACAAGCCAACCATGGGGATGTACAGAATCAGGACTGCCAGGACATGGGACAGGCAGCTGTTCAAAGCCTTGAGACGCTCCCTCCGGGATGGAAACCTCACGATTGTCTTACAAATCCTAATATATGACAGAAGAATGAGCAGTGGGTCTAGCACCACTATGAGGATGGCCACAGCTAACCCGTACATGCTGTTGAACGTGATGTCTGCACATACCAGCTTGATCAGGTCCTGGTGCAGGCAGTAGGCGTGGGACAGCACATGGGAACGGCAGAAGGGCAACCTTCTCAACAAGAAGAGTGATGGTAGCACCCCGAAGAGGCACCGGCAGAGAGCAGCCAGCCCGATCTTGGCTGTCCTGGCACTGGTGAGGATGGAGGTGTATCTCAGCGGGTAGCAGATGGCCACATAGCGATCAAAGGCCATGGCCAGGAGCACTGAGGACTCCATGAAGGAGAAAGAATGAACAAAATAAACCTGAGCAAAACAGGCGTCAAAACTGATTTCCCTGCAGTTGGCCCAGAAAACCCTCATCACAGTTGGTGCTGTAGACAGAGACAAGCCCAGGTCAGTCATGGCCAACATGGAGAGGAGTTGGTACATGGGCTCGTGGAGGCTTGAATCGCTCCTGATGACAAAGAGGATCATGCAGTTCCCCACGAGGGACGCAGTGTAAATGCAGGTGAAAGGGACAGAGAGCCAGATGTGAGCAGCATCCAGCCCCGGGATGCCCGTCAGGATGAACATGTGGCTGGAGGAGCTGGAGCTGTTGGACAACCACATGGTGGACCAGGGAACATCTACAATGAAATAATAATAATAATAAAAAATAAGTGTACAGCCCACAAACCAGAAAACAGACACACGCATACTTATATATGCAGAAGATATAAATTTCATAAATTACCCTGGTGCATAGCAGTGGCTAATGAATGTGCTGCTGATTATTTTTCCCTTTTCATTGATGACTGCAGGATAAAATATTAATGAATGAGAGAAACAAACAGACAAAAGCATCAGGGAGTTTTAAAATATATCAGCTACCTCAATATGTTAGAAGTTCCCCAAAGCTTTTTTTTAAAAAATACTACTAGTTTAAAGTAATAAATCATGATTAACTCACATGTGTCCACCCATCAATGAGTTAGGCTTTCCTAACCCCCCCTGATCAAGATTTTGTCTGGATTACAGTACTGAGGATGCTTTCATTTTTTTTTCACAGCAAATATGACAAAACCTGTAGTTTTTCATCCAATAAATAAGAAATGAATAATGTCTTGAAAGAAATTAAAATATAAATGTAATGCAAATTTCACCGGAGGTGTCAGCAGAGAGAAATAGTTGTCAGAGGAAGAAGAATAAATCTGGTGGTAATACGGAGTCCCCATGTACAACCTGCGGAACAGCCTGGACCAGGCAGCTGGTGCTCGTGTGTGCCAGGAGACCCAGCGCTTGATGCTTCACTTCTCCCGAGTGGAACCCCTTAAATCCCTGAACAACAACAGAGTCGCTGCTACAAACCAGAGACCTTTCCAGGGAAATGGAGGTCCAGAAACTCCAGTGCTGGCAATGAACAGTATGTAAGATCAAACCTTGCAGAGCTATGTAGGACAGAATAGACTATTTCAGGTGGAAGGGACCTACAATGATCATCCAATCCACATCAAAGAAGAGAGGAGTTTATTATTTGGGGAGACAAGTCTACTGAAGGATTTATTTAGTTAGACTATGTGACTGGCAAAAGAAAAGCTGAATTGATCTAAAAATTGTCCCCCAGTCATTGTGTGGTTGACAGTGATGACTCTTCAGTGTAACCCACAAGCACAATGTGACCCAGTGACTTGAAACTGGAGTTACGTGGAAAATGGATGAAAGGAGACACTGCTAGTTTGCAAACCTGACAATAAAACAGGACAGATGACAAATTCTTCATCCTTTGGAACCACAGAGCTAACAACAGAAACCCTTCTGAGATGTGTGCTTTGCCTGAAGGGGGCTTGATGAGTAAACTGGTTATGAAATCCTCCTGGAAGTGTGATGCAGAATGTCAGAACAAATCATCCCAGTGATCCTTTCTAGATCTAATATTTTCTAACTCTCCCGTAACTAGGAAAAAAAATAGCATATTAATTAGAACAGGGAGAAGGGATTAAACACAATTTCCTTACTTTGCCCTGGAGCACCATATAACGAAACCTCTAAGCATCACGATGAGGCTCTGCAAGTGCCATCCGAGGTGTGAAACCTCTTGGCAATGTTCCTGCCCTTTGCATCTCAGTAACTTACCCAGTTCTGCTGCCACCCAGGCTCAGTTTTCGTTGTGGGGAGAAACCCTGAGCCAGACTCAGCCAGTCACAAACAGCCACTTATGATATCTCTGAACACCCAGCGGGACCTTGAATAAAAGGACTTGGGGGAATCAGACTCAAATTTCCCATTGGTTTACAAGTGTTGGGGACCAAATCCCCGTTTGCAGGGAAACCTCCTTCTCTTTGTTGTGGTTATGCAACACGAGGTAGCGTCAGGTCTTAATGAGTCTCCTGAGCCCTGGCTTTGCTCTTGCATGCATGGAGGTGTTCCTGCAGTGGAAGGGTTCCTGCAGGGGAGGGGTTCCTGCAGTGGAGGGGTTCCTGCAGGGGAAGGGTTCCTGCAGTGGAAGGGTTCCTGCAGTGGAGGGGTTCCTGCAGGGGAAGGGTTCCTGCAGTGGAGGGGTTCCTGCAGTGGAGGGGTTCCTGCAGGGGAAGGGTTCCTGCAGTGGAGGGGTTCCTGCAGTGGAGGTGTTCCTGCAGTGGAAGTGTTCCTGCAGTGGAGGTGTTCCTGCAGTGGAGGGGTTCCTGCAGTGGAGGGGTTCCTGCAGTGGAGATGTTCCTGCAGTGGAAGTGTTCCTGCAGTGGAGGTGTTCCTGCAGTGGAGGGGTTCCTGCAGTGGAGGGGTTCCTGCAGTGGAGGTGTTCCTGCAGTGGAAGGGTTCCTGCAGTGGAGGGGTTCCTGCAGTGGAGGGGTTCCTGCAGTGGAAGGGTTCCTGCAGGGGAAGGGTTCCTGCAGGGGAGGGGTTCCTGCAGTGAAGGGGTTCCTGCAGTGGAGGGGTTCCTGCAGTGGAAGGGTTCCTGCAGGGGAAGGGTTCCTGCAGTGAAGGGGTTCCTGCAGTGGAGGGGTTCCTGCAGTGGAGGGGTTCCTGCAGTGAAGGGGTTCCTGCAGTGGAGGGGTTCCTGCAGTGGAGGTGTTCCTGCAGGGGAAGGGTTCCTGCAGTGGAGGGGTTCCTGCAGTGGAGGTGTTCCTGCAGGGGAAGGGTTCCTGCAGTGGAGGGGTTCCTGCAGTGGAGGTGTTCCTGCAGTGGAAGGGTTCCTGCAGTGGAGGGGTTCCTGCAGTGGAGGTGTTCCTGCAGTGGAAGGGTTCCTGCAGTGGAGGTGTTCCTGCAGTGGAGGTGTTCCTGCAGGGGAAGGGCTCCTGCAGTGGAGGGGTTCCTGCAGTGAAGGGGTTCCTGCAGTGGAGGTGTTCCTGCAGTGAAGGGGTTCCTGCAGTGGAGGTGTTCCTGCAGTGGAGGGGTTCCTGCAGTGAAGGGGTTCCTGCAGTGGAGGTGTTCCTGCAGTGGAGGGGCTCCTGCAGTGGAAGTGTTCCTGCAGTGGAGGGGCTCCTGCAGTGGAAGGGTTCCTGCAGTGGAAGGGCTCCTGCAGTGGAGGGGTTCCTGCAGTGGAAGGGTTCCTGCAGTGGAGGGGCTCCTGCAGTGAAGGGGTTCCTGCAGTGGAGGGGTTCCTGCAGTGGAGGGGTTCCTGCAGTGGAAGGGCTCCTGCAGTGGAGGGGTTCCTGCAGTGGAGGGGTTCCTGCAGTGGAGGGGTTCCTGCAGTGGAAGGGCTCCTGCAGTGGAGGGGTTCCTGCAGTGGAGGTGTTCCTGCAGTGGAAGGGCTCCTGCAGTGGAGGGGTTCCTGCAGGTCATGGTGCAAAACTCCTCCCTGCAAGGTGAGAGGATGCAGCAGCAAAGAGGTTGTGCAGGGTGAGGTGACAGTGAAGGCTCCCACCTTTCAAGCTCCATGGCCACCCCTAACCTGATGTTCTGCCTCCTTGCCACCCGCCCCGTGATGCCCCGAGGGGCTGGGTCCCCCCCAGGCAGCTCGTGTCCTCGGTTTTGGGTAGAGGTGGTCTGCCTGCAGAATGTCCTGCTGCTCCTGGGGCAGGTGAACAGCCCTGAGGAGGCTCTGGATCGCTGGGCAGAGCTCGGAGGTCCAGCTGGCCCAGGATGTGACCTGGGTAGCGCTCGGGGAAGGAATAAGCGCATGGCAAGCACAGAGGGATGGTTTCTCTGCTGACCTCCATCGATCCGAGGCTCCGACACTTCCTGAGCCAGGAGCAGTGTTTTGTGTTCAATATTCCTTAATGGATTTCTTTTTCCTGTGGATTTGTCTCGCTGCCTGGTAGAGCCCCTGCAGACTTTTGGCGTTTGCAGTTTGCAGTTTGCAGCTCTGACAAAATGTTCTGAAGCTTAATCCTACCGAGTGAGAAACACCTCCTGTAATTGGCTTGAAATTTGCCACCTGCAATTTTATTTACCATGTCTTAGTTCTTGTACTAAGAGAGACAGAGAGCAGTTACATCTGAATGTCCTCTCCAAGGCACTCAGGTTTTTACAAAGCCCATCCCCACCCCTCAGCCATCCCTTGTCTGACTGGAGGGTCCTGGCTCGCCCAACTCTTCCTTGCATGGAAATTATTTAAGGACTTTGGTTGGTTTTGTTGCCTCTTCCCAAAACCTTTCTAGTCCCGTGAGCGTATGTGGAAGGTGAGGGCATCTGCTTCGTTGTGGTTGTCAGATCAAGACCTTTGCAGCTCAAAGAGAAGAATAAGTAACAGGGAAAGACACAAAGAACAGGGCAGACCTGGAGCTGCTGAGAGGGGCCAGAGGAGCCCCAGGAATGACCCGAGGCTGGAACAGCTCTGCTGGGGACAGGTGAGAGAGTTGGGGTGTTCAGCTGGAGAACAGAAGCTCCAGGGAGACCTTAGTGCGGCCTTTCCGGACTTAAAAAGGGCCCATGAGAAAGATGGGGACAGACTTTTGAGCAGGGCCTGTTGTGACAGGACAAGGGGTGATGGTTTAAACTAAAGGAGCGAGATTCAGGCCGGACATGAGGAAGGAATTGTTGCCCTGAGGGTGGTGAGAGCCTGGCCCAGGTTGGGCAGAGAGGTGGTGGATGAACCATCCCTGGAGACATCCCAGGCCAGGCTGGACGGGGCTCTGAGCAACCTGAGCTGCTGAAGATGTCCCTGCTCATGGCAGGGGGACTGGGGAGCTGGGGAGGTCCCTCCAACACAAACCATCTATGATTCTGTGACTCTATGTGCATCACTCCCTCCATGCTGCTGGTCTCCCGTCCTGCTTTGGGCACAACATTCCTCAACTTATTATCATTTTCCCAGACGATCTGTACATGCAGCTTCCACCTGCATTAGATCTCACCATTTCTGGGATGAAAACCACTCAGATGTGGGAAAAATCACTGAGAATACTGAAAATGCTACTCCTTAACATTCTGTTAATATACTCTTAACGTACTATTCCTGAAATATTTCCCTGAGCATTCGCTTCATTGCTAAAAGCCACATATAAGCCCCGTGTCCTCAACCAAAGACACTTCAAATGTTGGTTTTCAGTGGATCTTGGCTTACAGCCATGTAGGGAATCAGGCAAAACCCACATCTGGTATTTGCCAGAAACCTTTCTTGTCTGGTCATTACCCCACAACCTCTCTCTGACCATTAACAGACACTGTATTGAAGGCAGCGGCTTCCAAAATGTTATTAAGTCAAAATTCTAGAAAACTCAAAAGCTGGAGACCCCAGTGTGTTCCTAATGCTTCCACCAACTTCTTCCAGTGGTTAAATATCACAGCTGCAGAACGTGCACCTGCTTATGTGGATTTTTGAAGAAACGTGCTTTTTGACCTCCACCCTGGGGCTCTTTGATTATGCTGGAAATGGGGGGAAAACAAACTCACCCAGCAAAATGTCTCCCCAGTGGGTGTTTTTGAGCTCTGCGGAGAGGGTGGTGAGCTGTTGTGTTGATCTCCACAGCACGGGTATAAACACAGAGTGGAATTAATGCGGCCGCTGTGGTTTGGGAGTAGCAGAGATGTGAATAGGAGAAGTGTTTGGGTTTTAGCGTGATGCACTGCCTGAAAAAACAACTTGTCCCTCGTGCGGAGGAATGAGTGAGCCTTATGACTGAAACTAGATGGAAAAATCAGATTCTCACTCCCCTGAGCCCTCTCATCGTTGGTTCATGCGTCTTTCTGCCTGAGAGCAACTTCTGCACAGCACAGACAGAGGAAATGGGACAACTTGGGCACGACGGTAAGCCGAGCCTCGACAAGCCTGGTTCACCTGAGCTGACCGCCTGAGCGCTCCCAGCTTCTCGGGGGATACTCTCTGCCTGCAGCAAACTCCGTGCTGTCACCAAATGCCATGTGCTGGTTGGAAGGGTGTTCGGCCATGCCTGTGCTAAGCTTTGGTGACAGCTATGCCGGTGCTGTGAATACACCCGCAGAGCTCCATCCGTATCCTGCATCACCATGTCACATAATCCCAGAATCCCAGAATGTCAGGGGTTGAAGGGCCCTGGAAAGCTCATGCAGTGCAATCCCCCATGGAGCAGGAACACCCAGATGAGGTTACACAGGAAGGTGTCCAGGCGGGTTGGAATGTCTGCACAGAAGGAGACTCCACAACCCCCCTGGGCAGCCTGGGCCAGGCTCTGCCACCCTCACCCCAACAAGTTGCTTCTCATATTTAAATGGAACCTCCTGTGTTTCAGTTTATACTCACTACCCCTTGTCTTATCATTGGTTGTCACCCAGAAGAGCCTGGCTCCATCCTCCTGACACCCCTCCTTTCCATATTGATCCCCATGAATGAGTCACCCCTCAGTCTCCTCTTGTCCAGCTCCAGAGCCCCAGCTCCCTCAGCCTTTCCTCACACGGGAGATGCTCCACTCCCTTCAGCATCTTGGTGGCTGCGCTGGACTCTCTCCAGCAGTTCCCTGTCCTGCTGGAACTGAGGGGCCACAGCTGGACACAGTATTCCAAGTGTGGTCTCCCCAGGGCAGAGCAGAGGGGCAGGAGAACCACAACCTCCGCACCACAGCATGGAGCAGGGAGCTTGTGTCTGCTAACTCCGTGTCCTGTGAGCAGCCATGCAGACCTTGCAGACCTTCCCTTCATGTTCCCAGGCTGCCCTGGGCATCGGGTGTGCAGCAGGAGGCTGAGGACCAGCTGGATACTGGGGAGGTGCTGAGCATCCTTGGGGACCCTGTCACTGGGTTTAGATTATCATAGAATCACAGAATCATTTTGATTGGAAAAGCCCCTCAAGCTCATGGAGTCCAACCATAACCCAGCCCTGTCCCTGCCCCATGTCCTGAGAACCTCATGTCCATCTGTCCAGCCCTCCAGGGATGGTGACTCCAGCACTGCCCTGGGCAGCCTGTTCCAATGCCCCACAGCCCTTTGGGGAAGAAATTGTTCCCACATCCAACCTCAGCCTCCCCTGGGCAACTTGAGGCCGTTTCCTCTGCTCCTGGCGCTTGTTCCTGGGGAGCAGAGCCCGACCCCCCTGGCTCCAAGCTCCTTTCAGGCAGTTCAGAGATCAGAAGGTCTCCCCTCAGCTCCTGTTCTCCAGCTGAACCCCCCAGGTCCCTCAGCCGCTCCATCACACTTGTGCTCCAGCCCCTCACCAGCTCCGTTCCCTTCTCTCCACTCACTCCAGCACCTCAAGGCTTTTCCTGGCATGAGGGGCCCAGAACTGACCCCAGAACTTGAGGTTTGGCCTCCGCAGCACTGAGTACAGGGGGAGATTCACCTGCAGATCACAAAAATCCACCTCTGGTGCCCAAGAAGTGCCCAGGGTGCCTAAGCTCCAGTTGGAGGACATGTAGGGGAGATCTGTATAGGCATTAGTGTCCAGACAGCAGCTCAGCTCTCCAGACACTGGGGATTTCAGCTGAGTCGAGGTGTTTTCCAGTCTGTACAGACAGTCTCGGCTGGACCCGAGTGCTCGTGCAGGCATGGACATACAGATACAGTGACAGACACATCTTGCAGCTGCAGGAGCAGAGGTAGACAGGGTGGCTTTGGGGCTGTCGGTGGTCAGGATGGAGCCTCTGCTGAGCCCTTTGGGCACTAGAAGCACATGGAGCAGCTGAGATGCCAGGTAGTTCTGTGCCTGCTATAGCAATGAGGTAGTTAGAACCTGGATGTCTCAGTCCAGAGTTGCTCTTTTGGGTAACAATTATGCTCAGGAACCTTTTCACCTTAAAGTGTTACCATCTCACCATGACAGGAAGGATATTAGCATCTTACATGCATCCTTTAGGATGTCTCTATTAAAAACACAGCATCAGTCATGTCATTCTCCTGGCATGGGGCTAAACCACCTCCTCTATAGTTATGGGGACACATGGGCTTTGCTGAGGGATTTTTAGTCCCATCCTAAGCTGCACAGCACAGACCAGGTCAGCTCCTGGCAGTGTCTCACTCTTCACTGGACAAGGTGACCATCTCCAACTGGATGGACAACTTTTTGAGGCTTGTGCCATTTTGCCCTGAACAAGTAAGATTTTCCCAAAACCTTTTTTTTTTTTTTTCCCCATTTTGTGCTCTGATTGTTATTTCTAGCATAATTTATTGTCAGGAAAATGAGGGCACAGCCCATGCCACACTATGATGCAGAAGCCTCACAAGCTGGCCCTTTATTCCCAAGCATGGTTAATAGCCATCGGTGGATCTGCTCCCCACGAATGATTGTTCCTGTTTTCAGCCTGTTAGCTCAAATCGGTGATTTTTACAATCTGCCCAAGCTGTGACTGGATAAGTAGTTCCCCAGTGCAACCCAGAAGAGCCGCTCTAAGCAGCAGAAGTTGTGGAGTGGAGCACAATGGAGTGTCCAGGACCAGGGAAACCTGCAGGAAAATCCTGGATGGCACCTGGCACAAAGGAAAAAAACCACCAAACCAAACAACTCAAAACCACGGCACAGCCACATCATTGCCAGGCTTTTCTTGTTCACCACATTCCCATTTTAGAAATGGAGACCTTCACTTTTTCTGGGATGAAATTCATACCCTGGAGATTTTTTCCTGTGACCCAAACTGAGCTGGGTAGTCACAGAACGTGTTACCCCCTTGATTTGCATATGGGACACTAAGATTTGGGCCGTATTCGATAACCTGAGTGCTTGGTGTGATTTGGTCCAACAGCCAGACCGGGGCTGCTGGTGCTGGTTGGGAGAAGTTTCCCTGCTCTGTGTCGTATCAGCCAAGAAACAGGCAGTGATGAAGCAAATCAACTTGAGGAGAAACCAGAAGAGATATTGGACAGTAACCTCATGTCTAACATACCGGAGTGAGTTTGCTGAAGCACTATAGAAAACCTGCTTTTGATCACTTTCAAATTCCAAACTTAACTGCTGTTTTTGCCTCTCCTTCCAAGTGCAAAGACATATCCAGCTGAAGGATGATCTGTGTCCAAGCGGTCAGCATGATGTGGGATTTTATTATCCAATTTATCTCATAATCACCCCAAATTCTGGGAAATAAACCCATGTGGGGCCCCAACAACATTTATTACTGACCTCTGCAGTGGCCCTGACACTGACAGTCATCAGATCAAGGTGACTCACCCATTAGAAAAGGATAACTTCCACATCAGTAATTATTTCATCTTCATTCATCAGAAGGACACAGTTTTGCTATTGGGAGCAATGGATTCAGTATTAGAAAATGGTCATGTACAATTCTTTTAAAAGATAATAGTTTAAATGCCGGGCCATTTTTACCTCCAGCAAACAACAACCACTAATGATACGTTTTTTTTCTGGAAAATGCGGTTTTATCAGATGTTAGCTGGCTGACCCTGCCGTTTGTTTCAGAAGAGAGATAATTTCTTTTATTAGCCCAAAGGATATAGTTGGAAGATGAAGCTTGCAGAAGGGCCTTCTTTCTATTAAATGGACAGATGTAAGTAACAGCCTCTGGTTGCACTTAGCTACTACCCCTCCCTGCTTCATCATTTGTGCTTTTAGAGGTCCTCATGGCTTCGTACAGAGAGGGTCTGCAGGGGGGTTTCTGACGGGAAAGGTCCATCCAGTAATAACGCACATTATTACTGTAATAGCATCAGCCAGGTCCTCAGCCCCGAGTCTGGACAAGAGACTCACAAGGTGCAAAATCTGGGTTAAATTCAGGGTGTCCAAGAAAAACAATCAAATGCACCTTTATGTTCAACAGCTGAGAAATACAATCTGCATGTGCAATTTGCTGGTGAAAATTCAGGAAGGCCAAGAGTGATGGGTGGTCTCTACCAAGACCCAGGTGTTTATTATGACCGAAATAACACCAAGGAGCTCAAGCTCCTGTATCACTGCTTGGTGAAGATCAACATACCACTAGGCAGAAGATGTTATCCTGTATGTAGATAAGGAATATCAAAATATACACACAACAAATGAGATGCATAGGACAGTGGTAGAAAATATATATTTATTTGAGATTTTCAATGGAAACATGAAAAGTAAGAATGGAAGGAACCTCAAGAGATCTTGTAGTCCATCTGCTACCCCAGAAGACAACAGTTCACCCAAACCAGCCCAGGAGGATATTTAGTAAATCTGTTCTGACCTTCCTGATAGCGCTTCCATACATCTCAAAAACATCTCATGTGTGAAAGGAGTCCTCGTGCTTCACAATCTGTGGACGTTAAAGTATTTTGTTGCACTCCTTTTGTTAACGGGTCTTTGTGTCCCCTTACAGAAGGTGTCCCCACCTGCGGGTTCGGTGCTGAGAACAGGAAGGTTACTCCACATGCCCTGGGTACAACGCCCCTATTAATCCTTTCTGACACAGTCTTCACTTTGAGTTTTATTTTATTGTTTGTTTTAGCAAATCACTGACTGACGTTTGCCTTGTCATCGCCGGTACTTTCCAACGCTTCATTGTAGAGGTGCTGCCCTCGTACTTTCAGTCCTTTTGCCTTGTTCTCACTGAAGAATTAATAAGCAGTCTCCCTACCCCATCACCAGAAGGATGCTGGAGTTACACCAGAAATCTTAAATAGCCAGACAGAATAATAAAGAAGGTGTCAGCCTGGTGCATTCATATGGAACACACTGATTAAAGGCCAGATCTTTTAAGCAAGATCAGATCTATGTACCCAAAGTGACATGACAACCACTACATTCAGACACAAAGAAACCGCTATTTCCTTAAGAGCTCGTTAATGAAAAAAGTGAATAACTGAAGGAAAAAGATAGCTTCCTTCAAATCCCTGTTTGCTTCATCTTCGACAATGAATAATTGATAACTTTTATTCGAAAAAGCCTTTTTTCCAGTGAGTTTTGCCTTCACCTTGTGGTAGTTTCATTTAGATCATTCTCCCCTTATTGTTTCTGAATACATTATGCGAAATGTGTCAAAAGCATAATCGCAGTCGATTTAATTTTCTGTTTCTTCCCTGTCAGCAAGACATGTTACTCCATCTAAGAGAAAAATTAGATTGCTTTGTCACAATTTGTTCCTCAGAAATTCACGGTCACCACTACTTATTTCTTTGATACACCATGTGTGCTCCATAAATATTTGGTTTGTCCGCATCAGTGTTTTTCGGGAAATAAATGTTAATCTAGCTGGTTTGTAACTCCCAATGACTTCTTTACCCTCTTCCACCTTTCTGAAGCCAGGCCCTGGGTTTACCTTCTTCCAGGCTGGTTTTCTGTCTCATTTATCTCCTGTTCGTTCTCCAAGGTATCTGCCAACAACCTCTGCACTGCTCCTGCCCGTCCCTAAATACTCCCTGGGGAATGTCACCCGCCTATTCACCACCCTTGTAATTTAAAGCCATCTGTTTTCTTATCTTTTTAACTTTTTTTTCCCTTGATTTCTTACTTTGCTGCCGATGTCGGACTGTTTCAGGGAAAAATAATTTCTAATTGAAAAGAATAATGAATGTCATGCACGTTCATATCATTCATCACTCAATATGCTTCCCTAGAATTTGAATAACAAAGCAATTCTTACATTGATCTATGTCTAACTAAATGCAGATTGCTTTTTTGCCTTCCCCTCTTTGTTTTTGCTTTACATGCTCTTGCTGTTTCTTTCTGTAAATCATTCCTGGTTTGACCAAGCTCAGACGCTCATTCTTTTTCTCGCGCCAGGGTTCACCGCAAAGTGGGTGATTTATGCGTGACGACTGCTCGTGGGCTCCTTGCTTATTCATTCCATGGGTGGTTTATGAAAGAAAGGTTCTATTTTTATTGCAACTTTAATGAACTGCACCTCTTCCTGAAGAATATCCTCCTAGACATTTTCCTCATGAGATGTCGCTGTCTCAGTTTCACCGAGTCCACTTTGCTGAAGTCTAGCATGTTCAGCTGCAAAACAAACAAACAAACAAATAAAGCAAATAACCCCCCCTGCAGAATAAAAGTATTTTTAAAGTTATAGCTCTGCTCAGTGGCACTGCTGCTTTCCTTGAAATAATCACCACGGACACCAGGGGAAGCGTAATATTCTGCACTATAGAGCTGTTGTATGGGCGGAATCACAAAGCCCTGGAAAAAAGTCAAATTTCACAAGGGAGAGGGAGGTATTTTGGGACAGGACTGAGACCAGACAGTTTCTCTTCATCTTGATACCAGATTCCACCTGCAGCTGCCAACCTCTCTCTCTCCATCCCCTCCTGCTCCGCAGTCCCGGCCGCCACCGCAGCTCCGCTCCCGGGGACCTGGTGGGACTCAACCTGCCCGCGGTTCTGTGCATCATCCCCTCCGACCTGCCGGCCTCATCCTCAGCTCCAACAGCGTCCCCGAAACATCGCTCGCCCAATGACCCGCATCACAGAAGCCGCCTCCTCCTGTTCGACCCATCGGTTTGGGCACAATGTTCCTCAGCCTGTTCAAGTTTTGCTGGACAATCTGTGTGTGCAGCTTCCACCTGCACTAATCCCCACCATTTCTTGGATGAAAACCAAGTGGATCTGGGAGAAAATGCTGAAAGTACTCAACCCCTAAAATTTGTTGGTCAGAGGTCATCCCGTCCTTTCAGAAAGCTGCACAAACCAGACCACCGCCTCCAACACGGCTGGATTCACTGACTTCTCCTTCCACACCCCAGGAAACCACCTACACAGGCAGGTTTTCCAGATCTGCCCCAGTCTGGGGCTCTTTGTTTGTCCCCTTGTGCTGGGCACTGGGGAGGCCAAACCGCAATCCCTGGGGTCAGTTTTGGGCCCCTCACACCAAGAAAGGCCTTGAGGTGCTGGAGCGAGTGGAGAGAAGGGAACGGAGCTGGTGAGGGGCTGGAGCACAATGTGATGGAGCGGCTGAGGGACCTGGGGGTTCAGCTGGAGAACAGGAGCTGAGGGGAGACCTTCTGATCTCTGAACTGCCTGAAAGGAGCTTGGAGCCAGGGGGGTCGGGCTCTGCTCCCCAGGAACAAGCGCCAGGAGCAGAGGAAACGGCCTCAAGTTGCCCAGGGGAGGTTGAGGTTGGATGTGGGAACAATTTCTTCCCCAAAGGGCTGTGGGGCATTGGAACAGGCTGCCCAGGGCAGTGCTGGAGTCACCAGCCCTGGAGGGCTGGACAGACGGACAGGAGGTTCTCAGGACATGGGGCAGGGACAGGGCTGGGTTAACTGTTGGACTCCATGATCTTGGGGGGCTTTTCCAACCAAAACGATTCTGTGATTCTGTACATGAGCTCTCCCATGCGGATGGAGAAGCAGCAGCTCACCTGCAGTCAGAGGTGACAGGGATGTCACCTGCCACGCTCTGCACAGCGCCGGTGTGGGAGGATGCTTGGGGGACACCCGTGGACGCTCAGGGGGCAGTGGCACCGCGGCCCCCTCAGGGACACCCACCCGCTCTGCTCAGGCTGCCATGGATGTGTTCACTGCCCTTTCATCTTCTCCTCACCCTCATGAAGCCTTTCTTTGATGTCTCTGCTGCACTGACATTTCCCTGAATACATTGACATTTCCAAAGGAGACAGTGTGCAGCAGCAGCCCCTCTCATCCTGACCTCCCCGTGCATCTCATCCCACCACCTGCTTGCTGCCTGTCTGCCCTCTTGAGAAATGGTCCCACTGCTTCGAATGGGCCTTTTTTTTTGTTGTTATTTCCCCCCATGTTTTCATCTGAGCTCACTATTAATGAGTTAAAAAAGATCGAGTAAAACAAATTGCCCCCTTGTTACAATAGGACAAGGGGTGATGGGTTAAACTAAAGGAGCGAGATTCAGGCTGGATATAAGAAATTGTTGCCGTGAGGGTGGTGAGAGCCTGGCCCAGGTTGGGCAGAGAGGTGGTGGATGAACCATCCCTGGAGACATCCCAGGCCAGGCTGGACGGGGCTCTGAGCAACGTGAGCTGCTGAAGATGTCCCTGCTCATGGCAGGGGGGGCACTGGGGGAGCTTTAAGGTCCCTTCATCCCAAACTAGTCTGTGATTCTATTATTCTATGTATCAAGACTAACCCGCCTGGTATCAAACCAGAATACACTCATCACAGTTGGCATTGCAGAGAGAGACAAACCCAAACCTGTCATGACCATCATGGAGAGGAATTGGTACATGGGCTCATGGAGGTTTGGATCAGTCCTCGTAACATTCAGGATTATGATATTCCCCCGAAGTGACACAACACAAACGAAGGTGGATGGAAGGAAGCCAGATGCTGACAGTTTCCAGCCCTGGGATGCCCAAAAGGATAAATGTGACTAGTGTGGATCCATACTTGTTGAGACACATGACGTGCTGGAGATGGCCTGCAGTGAAAGAGAAATATCAAAGAAATCAAAGCAGCAAATCTGAGCAAACACACGTAAATATGACAGCTGTGAAGCCAAAGCTGAAAGAACACAGATGTCAAATAGGGACATGGACCCGACCCCACAAACTTCAGATCCTGGACAGCCCAGCAGGTGGGTGTTCCCTTATCCTAAAATAAGGTCATGTATGGGAGACATTTTTAGAGCAGATCATTTTGGAGTTCTTTTCTGAACCACATGAGCTGCAGCATTGTAATGTAGTTTTCTGAAAGAGGATGCTGCTCATAAAAATAGTTCTGGGCATACTAAATATGGGAGATTTAAAAAAAGGTACCCATGCCACATCACCATTTTACAAAGGTCTTAGTTCAGTGATGGGCACTGATGATTCTTATCTTGCATCCCAGAACTTCCCAAAGATCTGCTGGGTGAACAGGTTTCAGACAAAGATGAGGGAGTCACCGCCAGCGTCCCTCGCTGGTCTGACAGCACATGGTGACGTGTAACCAATGTAAGAACAACCCTGGGCCACCCAGCGCTCCTGTGCCAGCCCATGGAAGGGGGCAGCTGGGTCATAAACAACCACCAAGCCTGAAACAGCCTCCCGGGCCCCTCTTGAGACCCTGCTTCCAACAATCTGCACATTGCTGGGTCCACAGAGAGGGGACACGGACCAGGCAGCAGCTCATGGGGCTCCACGGGACATGCGGGTCTCCTGCATGTGCTTTCAAGATGGCAGAGGCACATCTCCAATCATAAAACCAGAGAATGGTTTGGGTTGAAGGACCTTCCCAGCTCCCCCAGTGCCCCCCCTGCCATGAGCAGGGACATCTTCACCAGCTCGGGTTGCTCAGAGCCCCGTCCAGCCTGGCCTGGGATGTCTTCAGGGATGGTTCAGCCACCATCTCTCTGGCCAACCTGGGCCAGGCTCTCACCACAGAATCCCAGAGTGTCAGGGGTTGGAGGGCCCTGGAAAGCTCATGCAGTGCAATCCCCCCATGGAGCAGGAACACCCAGATGAGGTTACACAGGAAGGTGTCCAGGCGGGTTGGAATGTCTGCACAGAAGGAGACTCCACAACCCCCCTGGGCAGTCTGGGCCAGGCTCTGCCACCCTCATTGGGAAGAAGTTTCTTCTCAGCACCCTCAGGGCAACAATTCCTTCCTCATGTCTGGCCTGAATCTCCCTCCTTTAGCTTAAAACCATCACCTCCTGTCCTGTCACAACAGACCCCGCTCAAAAGTCTGTCTACATCTTTCAAGTCCTTAAAGGTGGCACTAAGGTCTCCCTGGAGCTTCTGTTCTCCAGCTGAACACCCCAACTCTCTCACCTGTCCCCAGCAGAGCTGTTCCAGCCTCAGGTCATTCCTGGGGCTCCTCCAGCTGCACTCCAGCAGGTCCATGTGTGTCCTGTGCTGAGGACCCAGAGCTGGACCAGCACTGCAGGTGATGATCTGGCCCTGGCCAGGAGCTTGCATTGCCTTCATTAGTGGCTTTGTTCTGAGCAGAGGGACACACTGCCACCACCCTATGGATGCTGTGGGTCAGCAGCTGTGTGGTTGATGTGGTCCTGCCACCTCCCCATGAGCTTGTGACCTGTGTAGCTCATCCCTGGATGGCCCAGACAGAGGAGAGAGCATGAGAATATACTTTACAATTTCTATTTTAAAGGCAATGACTTGTGAAGAGCCTAAATTTATTGACACAGGTGTCAGTGCAGGAGAAATTGGAGATGTTGTTAAAAGTGTGTAAAATACCTCACTTCAATGGACTGTGGTTTGAGCGGGGTGTTGGATCACAGGTTCCCAAACCACCCTTCCCAGGGTCTGTTTATGATCCTGGTCCACCGCTCTGTTGAGGAAGGAGGATGCAAGAAGGTGCTGCTGGAGAGGGACCTACAGGCTCTTCTAGGGAGTCCCTGGAGGAGGAGGGAGATGCAAGTCCTCTCTGCAGTGTGGTGAAGGAGACCCACATCATAGCTGACCCCCTTCCTGACCACAGTGAGTCCCGATCCATACACAGTAACAGTGCCCAGGATGTTTTCAGAGGGTTTTGGAGTGCCAGATCTGCATGCCCATGCTATCCAGGACAGATTCAAATTATTACATGATGGTGAAGGAAACACCATCCCTCTAATTCAGAAAGAAAACAGAGGTTATTCAGGGAAGGAGGTGTGCATCTCCCCTGAAGGACACCCACCAGGTGCACAGCCTGAGACAGAGCCAGGGGAAAGCTGGTGGCTGAGAATATAAAGAAACAGCCAAACTACTCCATTCACCATTTCACCTGAAAGATGCTGTCAGCCACAGTGAACCCTGATGAGGTCGGTGCAGGGACAGCAGAACCCCTTGGCCCCACGTGCTCCGAGGGCTGTTGGACAAATGCAAGTGCATTGGTCAGGGGGAGAAGGGTGATTGCTACCTCCAGTTCCATGATGACTCACGTAAGGGGAACATGGAGCGGTTTGGTGTGCACAGGTCCCGGAGCAGGGCTGCAAAGGTGCAGTCAATTAGCCGGTGATCTGCAGCACGGATCACAGGAACTCTTCTCCAAAGCAAAGCTCCAGCTCTCCTGCAGAGACCAGCAGTCCTGACACCCACAGCTGCTCCAGCAGAGACCCCCGGGCAGCTCCTCAGCCTGCTCCACCCAGGGTCAGCCCTAGGGTAGCTTCAGCTTTTGCAGACCAAATGTTTTGATTAGGAAGGGAAAAACAAAAATACCTCTGTGTTTCATCTGAAGGCAAAGAATAAGTAACCAGCTACAACAGAGACTTTATCATTAGGACCATTATAAACAAAAAAAAAAAACCCAACCCACACCAGAAGAACCCCTGGGAATATCTGCTTTGATCTGAAGACCTCTTAAGAGTATTTGAAGTACAATAAAGCTCTGCAGACCGGACCGCTGTGGACTTTGCATAACCTAAGCAGCCCCATGTGTTTCCCCATTGCTCTCCCCTTTGCCCTTCCTTTCAAGAGTTGATGAAGTTTTGCTAGAGGCTTGTTTCTGCTGCAGAGGAATAATAATGATTAAAAAAAGGGCACAGAGCAGCAGGCCTTTGCACAGCTACTGCTGCCATCCACATGTGGGGGCTGTGAATCCCTACCTCAGGGAAGGGGAATTTTTGAAGGACCACAGACATGCAGCCAGAACCAGAGGAAAGCTGCACCCACCAATCTGAACAGCTCAGCTGTGGCCAAGGAGAGGGAGTTTTCCACACACCGTCTCTGGAGAGCTGCAGGTCAAGAACAGTTCTGATAAGATGCTCCTCAGAGTCACCAGCTGGGCTAGAAAAGCAGGAGCTGCTTGCACCAGGCTTCAGCAGAAACTTGCTTTTAGCTCCAGCAATCCACACACAGAAGGTCTAACTGTTACTGCACCCAGCTTAGCAAGGCCTGGCTCAGGGGGGAAGCAGCACAGGAGATAGGCTGTGAGCAAGGAGGAGACCCCACAGGTGCTTCCCATGGCCAGTTGTGGCCCCAGGAGTCCCAGTGCGGACACACAGGCAGCTCCACACCTCCTGCAGCAGGGTGGGCTGAGCACAGCAGCTCAGGAGCCACCAACACCCAGGAGGCCACATCTTTCCTACCGCTACATTTACAGGTCCCCACACTCTCCTCCCAGTCCAGACCAGCAGCCTTGTTCCACCCCCAGAGCGCTTCTCCCCCCTGATCAGCACTTCAGTACAGCAAAGCTGATCCAAATGAATGTTTTATTATCAACCCCACCCATCAGGGAGGCAGAAAGGCCAGGCACCAGAGCTCAGCCGAGGACCTCGAACAAGCACTTCAAACCCAGCACAGAGCCGTGAAGCAGGAACAGACTGAAGGAGCTCCTACATCAGAGCAAAGACACCCAGGAGAGCCCTTCCTGGGGTTGCAAGGAAACAACCACCTTTGTCAGCAGCCAAAAGTAGAGGCAGGTATCAAGGTCCAACAACACAAGTTGTCACGTGCAGTCACAGAGACCCCCAGCCCCCAGAGAGCACCACAAGGGTGAGGGGCAGCAGGACCAGGACAGACCACGGCAGAGCACGTGCGGCTCGACCTGTCTTCGCAGTCACGTTCTGCCGCCGAGCTGGGGAGGATCTCTTTTGCCAAGCATAGTACTTTGCCACAACCACGTTGGGGTTTCCATGGGCAGGGTCGAACCACATCTGGATGCAGCGCCCGCTGCCCCGGCGCTCTGTGGTGTATTTGAAGGAGTTGGACCAGATCTTCTCACACAGGTCTTTTGGGTGGGGGAAGACTTCGCTGAAGGGTCTGCACATGGAGCCCCAAGGACAGCGGTTTGTTCCTGAAGATGGACAACACCAGAAAAGAAAACAACACCTCGCTGATGTCCTTCCACCCAGGAGGAGCAGGTCACCTGCCCACAGCCCATCACTGCATCTTAGCTGTTGGCTGGTGACTTGACCACCTTCTAGTCCGCAACCCCATTGGCAAGAGCAATTAGAGCTCCTGGCTCCAGACACCAGGCAGGCAGCAGTGACCCTGCCAGGGCTTGCTCCACAGAGGCCACCAACCTGTTGCCCAGTTCCAGCCCTTATGCCAGTTGTCCTTGCAGGTGACAGCATCCTTGCAATCCTCCCACCACTCCTCGCAGTCCTCTTTGCAGAGTGGCACGTGAAGAATCCTCTCCCGGCGCCAGCTACTGTCAACCTGCAGTGGAACAGGACCACATACAATGGTGGTGACCCCTGAAAGTGAAGGGTTAGGATCTGCCGCATCCCAGATTCCTCCCAGTCCCTTCCACTGGGCTCCAGAGCTGATCTCAGAAGAGGTTTGGCCCCAGCAGAGAAATGTTTTCACAACAAGTCATTCTTCCATCAGCCTGTCTGACTACTTGGCAACCAGTGACAGAGCCCAGGGAATGGCAGAAGATGAGCCAGGGAGGGTCAGTGGGACATGAGGCAAAGGTTCTTCACCCAGAGGTGCTGGACACTGAACAGGCTCCCAGGGAGGTGTCACAGCCCCAACCTGACAGTGTTCAACAAGAGACTGGACACCGTCCTCAGACACATGGGTGACCTGTGGGGTGTCCTGTGCAGGGACAGCAGTTGGACTCCATGATCTGTGGGTCCTTCCAGCTCAGGACATTCTATAATTCTACCTTAGCAGAGGGTTCCAAGTCCTTTGAATCCTTCCACCCAGTAGGAAAGTTTGCAGCATTCCTGGAAAGCACTCTCCCATATATAGCAGGGGTATAGACTGTATGGGGGACCAGCAGATAATGTATTACATGGCCAGAACAAGCCCTGTTGTCTTAACTGCAACAGGTCTGATCCTACCTGTTCAATCCAGGGCCCCAGATTGGGTGAGCACTCATACAAGCATGTGTCCTGGATGAAGTGACGCTTGCACTTGGGCGGCATCACCCCACAATGGTTCCAGTTGAAGTTGTACAGGCTGGATTGGTCCTTGTGGATTTCTGAGCTGGTGTTGGCTGTGCAGCAGGCGTTGTCCTTCCAGGGAGCACACTAGGACAGAGCAGGAGATGGGCTGGTTGGGGAGGGCAGGCAGCAGCTCGGGGGAGTCAGAGGATACTGATCCTGCAGGTTCCAGCTCCCTGCACAGCCCACAGCAAGAAACATTCAGCAGAAAGAGGGTTTTCTCTCCTCCAGCAAAACCCTTGGGCACTTCGGACTGAAGAGTTGAGGGCTGCAGCGAGGTGGAGTTGGAGGAAGAACAGGAGGAAAACATTAGTACCAGCCTGAGGAACAGAAATAAACTCCTTTCTCTCGCACCCTGGCTTGCTCTCAGCTCCACGTCCACCAGGGACCTGGGGACAGAGATATTCCATTAGCAAAAAGAGCCTCCAACACTGAGATAGGGAGCAGGTAAGAACATCTTTCCTTGTCCTTTTCCTTGTTCTGGTCTGCAGTACCTAAGCTTTGGGAAAGGGAGGCTTCCTGGTAAAGAGGGGTGACATCCTCACACCAAGACATCTGCACTAGCCATTTATTAGAATAAAACAGCAAACAGGCCAGAAAACCAGCACAAGCTTTCCATATCCTCTGGGTTGGTAGGCACAGGGGACCCAGACAATCCCACCCGACACATCAGCAGAGTCGTACCTGTTTATACAGCAGCCCCTCCGGGCCAGGCGTGGTTTTGTGGTGTTTGGCATCCATGCAGATGTTCAGCAACGGGTCCTTCGCAGGCATCACCGCGCAGGCAGCCAACAGCATGAGCAGGACCTGCTCCACTCCCATCCGTGCAGCCAGCCCAGGTGACAGCCCAGCCGGGGAGGTGACAGCACAAGTGGGATTTTGCCACAAGCAGCAGTAAACGAGGTGCTGTGGGGGTCAGACACTCCTGAGAACATACCAACAGACCAGCATCTCAACACCAAGGACACAAGTACAGCCGCCCAAGCAAAGCTGCAAGGTCAGGTACACGCTGTCCTCTGGACAACAACACAGAGACAAACATCCCTTTCAATGCTTGGGCTGCCCAACAGTCAACCTCAGACACCCCTGAACAGAAAAGGGATGTTGTACAAGACCCTAAAACTGGGGTCCTTTCACACTAAGCCATCCCACTGTTCCAGCACAGAGGTTTAATCTCCAACACCTTCTGTAACTCAACATTGCTAGTTAGGGGATCTCATTAACTAGGGGCTCAGAGGAGGTCAGCACACTGACATCTCGTGTGGACCACGAGCTGCAGGAGGCCCACCTTGTTTTCAGGAGTGTGTTATGAGAAGAAGGCATTTTCTTTGGTTTATCTACATCTGGGCCTTTAGAGACCCCCCCTACCCCAATGTCTCCAAAGGGGACCTAACTTGAGCAGCAAAAGGCATTCCACATAATCCTGGCTTAGCTTCCTCTGCCCACTTAGAAGAGGATGGGAGTTTTTTTAATAAGTTACTAAAATAATAACAAAAACCAAAATAAACAAGAAAGACCCCCCCAAACCAAACAACAATCCAACACACCACATTACTCCCTCACATTCCTTGTCAATACAACATAAGTATCTAAACCAATCAATCCCCTTTTAAGAAGCATTTTGCAAAATAAATGCAGGAGAAAGATAGACCATTTACAACATTAAAATAGCTTAAAACAACACAGAAGATTATAATTACAGAACTATGGAAACAGACACATAAACCTGAGGGCTAAAAAGAAGCTAACTTACCTCATTACTACATATATAGAAAAAAAAAAAACCCTAGAATAACCTTACCAGCCCAGGCAGCCTCTAAACTCTCTGCAGCACCTTAAAAACACTCAGCACAGCAGCTTCCTGGGCTCAGCTTTAAAGGAAAGCCCTCAACACAGGTGCTGGCACTTGTAAGCACCTTCCTAATGCCTTCAAGGAGGGTTTGTTACCGTAGAAGCAGCTGTGTTGGTGACAACCAGCTTGTCCAGCCTCTTTCTCAACACCCTCTTGCTGGGAAGCAATTTAATGTGTTTTGATCATTTTTTTTTTTTAATAAAAGGTCTTATCAGCCTTGGCCATTCATAACAAGCCCTTTTTTCTTCTACTGACCTTACACCAGGAAGTTCTGATCTGCACCATTGCACAAAGCAGAGAAGCCAAGGAGGGTCAGGTCCGGGATTCTGCCACGCTCCAGGAATAAATACAAAAGGACTAATGTTCGTCACAAGAAAAATGACATGCAGGGGTGAGTCTTAGAAGGAAGAATAATAACCCCCAATCCAAAAAATAAATGCTAGCTGATGAGGGGAAACCATGCACCTTGTTGCAAAAGCCTGAGGAGGATAATTGAAGGGAAAAGCCCGGGTTTGCTGACGTGACCCTTGGAAAGCATCACCCTCAGCCCTGGGCCAGAGTCTTCCTCCTGGGACGGCACAGGTTTTGGGGCTGTTTTGCTCTTTGTTTCAATCACGTTGCTGACATTTTGGTGGTGAACCTGCTCGCCTGAGGAGGTCACCTTCCTGGATTTAATGCATGAATGAACACTTCAGGCTCTGGGAGAAGCGATTTCAACGGTTCGATGATGCACTGCATGAGTAACAACCTCTGTATGTTCATCGTGGGGTTGTCACGTGCAGGGACAGGAGCTGGGCTTGATGATCCTTGTGGTCCCTTCCAATTGAGGACATTCTGTGATTCTATTCTGAACCAGAGGCGTGCTGGTTTAATTTCCCATGCTTCTGGCTCTCGTATTGGAACTGACAATGAGCAGATCTTCCCCCGCTCATCTTCAAACCTCTGTCACACCTCCTCACCGCCACTTCTTTCCAACGGAACCCACTGTCCGCTCACTCGTTTCCCATGACAAGAGTTTTGCTCCCCGAGGCATCAGGACCAGCCGGATTTCGGATGCGCAGCGTTGTCCTGCCCTTGTTTTACGGTCCTTGCCCAGGAATTTCTAATATCTGGTTTGTTTTTGGAACTGCTGATCACTGAACTGTGTTGTTGTAACACTATCATAACTGTGACAGCTTGTTCCTGAGAGATAATTGTTAGCCAAGAGCCTGTCATTTTCTATCTAAAGTGTTCTTGTTTTTTCCCCAAGTGCATCACTGTATGTTTATCTCAACTGTTGAGTCTTTTTTATCTGTTGTTTTATTGTTCAGTGAATCAGTCTTACCAGGGTCTTCTGCAGATTTTTGCAGCTCATCCTCCTGTTCCTGGAGTAATTTAATATCAAACTTGGTTGCCTTGCTGTTTTGTCCTCCCTTTCCCAGACAAAATTCATTTAAAAGCAGAAATCACAATACGGATCCCTGTAGGGTTCACTGTAAAGGGTAGTTATGCACATTTATTTTATTATGCAATTACTCAGTTGTGTGGGGGACTTTTCTCTCATTTCATGGCTGCCTATTCAGTGACCATTGGTGGGGACCCTGCGCAGAGCCCTGGACTGTCACCTGGATCTCCCCCAGCAGGAATAATTTCCAGTCCTTGGACGACTTGGAAATATTAGGGAGTTTTGTCTGTATGTTAGATGAGCTGTGCTGACCCTTTCCCCATAAGCTGTACTTATCCGTGTGCTTTTGGATTCAGCCCCTTACTAGATTTTCTGCAAGCTTTTCCCACACAGATAGAGTCAGAGAATCATTTTGGTTGGAAGAGACCCTTAAGATCATCAAGTCCAACAATAACAACAACAACAATAATTAATAATAATAATAATAATAATAATAATAATCCTTTTAATGTGTCCCATGTGAATGCATAGACCCGGTAATTGCAGGGGATACTTGTACATGTGACATTGCAGAAAATGGGGAAACTCTCTCCTCCCACTGTTGTCCTACCCACATCCTTACACTTAATGGGATGGGTGGATGGTTGGGTGCATCCACATTTGCTCCATCCACCTGATTTGCAGCCCATCTCCAGGGCCTGGGATGGAGATGCTTTGGATGCTTCTTCCCTGGGGTCAGACTTGGGTGAGCAGCTGCTGGGTAACTGCCTTAGGGTGTGCTGGGTGTCTCTGGGCACCCTGGGGAGCCAGGAGCTTGAGTGCACTTGCCTACACCTCGTTGCTTTGTGCCACTGAAGATCATGGATCTCCTCGGAGATGCCTGCTGGTGTCCCACGTGGCTTCCCACCACCACTGCTGCTAAGGGCCGTGTGTGTTGTTATGAACAGAACCTCAATTACAGGCAAAAAGCGAGTAAAATTCATGTATAGAACCAAGAATTAATTGTTACCGTAATTGAAAACAGCCTAATACAAGAATAATTGTTAGTCCAGATCCAGTTATCACAGAAAAAAAAATTCTCTACAGAAAAACAAGTAGTAGTAGTAATAATAATAATGAGTTATTAAGATTGTTATACACACAATTCCCAGTTTCGGCCTCTTCCCTGGAGTCCTGTCAACCCTGTCACTGCTCCTCTGGGTCCTAAGGCTTGTGACTTCAGTTTGGTGGTGGGTGTCACACGAAGTCATCGAAATCTGGAGTCTCCCACAGGGAGGAGCAGGATGTTGATGCTGATGGCTTCTCTTTAGAACCACAGAATGGTTTAGGTTGGAAAAGACGTTTAAGATCACCGAGTCCAACCATTTCTCCTTACTCTGAAGTTCACTTGATCTCTTTTTAACGTTTGATAAGATGCTTCTACAGCTTGCTTTCTCTTCATTGGTCTTCAAATCCATGATACATGCAGATTTCCTGAATACAATGCGTTTTATGCTTGTTGATGCATTCTTTGCTCTCTCTTCCCCCTAAAAACCATTTTGGTCCAGCTCTGTGCTTCTGTTTCTTTAACTAACCATTCCCGAGTTGTTTGTAGCCTTGAGGTCTCCTGTGCCCCATCTCTTATCACCTCATGCTCGCACTCCTCCGTGCCGCATCCCACATTCCCACCGCCCTCCTGCCAGACCCGTGTTTCCCAGCACTACGCTATTATGTTAAAGTCATAAATATCGAATTCAGCACAGAGTAGCTACTTTTTACTACTATCTGCATGAAACTGAAACTCTAGTTGCACCATACAACAATAAGCAAAAAAGCCATAGTCATAATCAGAATAAAAATTGTCATTACTGTCAAAGGTGGTAAAAGCAAAGCTGCCGGTGGGTCAGGACAAGTTCAGAGGTAGTAAATCTGGCACACCTCAGTCCTGAGACCTTGCAAACTCAACACAAAGCCATGGCCGGTAACCAGCAGTGGCCATGCTGTGGTGCTGGGCTACGGGATCAATATGCAGGACCAGTCACAGCTGCCTGGCCAGGCTGGTGATGGGGACATCTCAAATGGGACTCAGCACCAAGAGGGTGCAACCGAGCTGAGCGCTGCGTCCTCACCGACTCCTGGAGTGGGACATCCCATGCAAACGGGGACCCTTGCGGAGAGACACCCACCACCAGCGCAGCGACATGCCTCCAGAGGCACGTGTGAACATCTCATGCTGGAGCTGGACCTCAGTCCTGGAGTCCTTCAGAAGTGAATCAGCATTTGGCTACAAGAGCAGCAGCGATAACCCCAGGATCCCGGAGGGAACATCTGATGTTTTCTTTGGGAACATTTGATGCTTTCTTCCTTTTCCTGAAAATATTGATTAAAATGCACTTTAGAAGAGAGTGTAAGCATGGGATTTCTTTATGTGCGTAAAAGGAAGGAGAAAAAAGTGATACATTTTAGATTGGACACATATTGCTGCTTCAGACTTTTCATTTCAAATACTTGATTGTTCCTTCCGTCAAAATTTTTATTGTCTAAAAGGCTTAGGATTTTGAATGTGGTTGTTAAAACTGAAATTGGGGATTACATGACACAACTCTTGGATCACTCTCATCTTGTAAGAGGGCGTGAGAAGTTGTTTGGGCTCCTGCACACCAGGGCAGCTCGATGAGCTGTTAGGTCGCTGGACATGGCTTGTGGAGAATAAGCAATAAAGGTCTGTGTACGTGGGTAGCTCAGATGAGAAAAGGAGTTTTCCTTGCTGTTCTGAAGGATCCTGGGCACTCAGGTGCCTTGGGGTGAGGAGGTGATGGTGGAGAGGTGGAAGATACAGGTAGAGACTGCAAAAGATAATTTGTTCTGCCGCAACAAAAAAATCCAATTATTTATTTTACTGGGTAACCCACTCACATGCTGTGCTTGCTGGAACATTAGGAAGAGAAACTGCCTCTTTTTGATAAAGCACTTTAATATCCCTGAATGAAGAGGCTACACATATAGAAGTTATAAGTTATATGTGAGCCAAGAAAGAAGAAAAACCTGAGAATAGAAAGCGGGGAAGGAGTGAGAAAAAAAAGGGAAATGATAGTGAGAGATATGTAAATGAAGACAGGGGCACAGAGTGATCTTTCTTAAAAGCTGAAGTTCCCACCTGACAAGGAGATGTCTCCAAAGCCTATGGGACTCCCCACGGAGGTTACAGACGTGCTGCCTCAGACCCACGGTAAGGGCAGAACCTCTCCGGGAGCCACGAAACAGGATGGAAATTGGCCCCTGAATGCATGGGCTGGGAAAATAAACCCATGTGCTTATGGGAGAGCTGAGGGAATGCAGGGGGAGGCAGCTCGGAGGAAAACCAAAGAAAGCTAAGTTCACCCAACTGCTAAATTCTACGTTTTGTTTCTTCTGCAGTACATTCGTGTTGGCATGGTGGTGTTACGTGATGTGCCCTGGGGAATGGCGGGGGGCTGTTGCTGTGTCTTGTCCCAGAGCTTGCTCGGTGTCTGATATCACAAGCCAACCCTGGAACGAGCCTCCTTGGTGAGTGGGAATGTGTTGTAACACTGAAGTGAGATTCAATTGGACAAGTGAGATTTTAGTCCCCCCAGATCATCCCTGAACACCAGCAATGAAGTGTGTAACTCCTCATTTTGTCTCTGTGAGTATGTCTGTTCTCACACTGCCCTCAGCTGTGCTGCATATCCTCAGCTTTCACAGCAGAACCTCATGCACCATCGGTATTTGGGCTGGAGTGGGTCAGCGGGCACACATGGGTGGCAGACCAAGGCCACCGCTCCTGGCGTTGTGTCCTCCCTGGGAGGGTTGTCTGCGATATCTCATTACAACCATTCTGGTTCTTCCTTCCATTGAATTGCAAATCTCCCCAGGGAAGGTTTCTGGGATATGAATGGGGAGGACACATGGCTTTGGTCAAATTCTGCTGTTCATTCCCCTCAGAGCATCCCAGCTTCCATTATTGTTTGGCGAGTGATAATAGAGTCCCTGACTACTTGGCAGAGGACACACATGGACCTGCTGGAGAGGGGCCAGAGGAGCCCCAGGAATGACCTGAGGCTGGAACAGCTCTGCTGGGGACAGGTGAGAGAGTTGGTGTGTTCAGCTGGAGAACAGAAGCTCTTGGGAGACCTTAGTGTGGCCTTTCCAGACTCAAAAGGGGCCCATAAGAAAGATGGGGACAGACTTTTGAGCAGGGCCTGTTGTGACAGGACAAGGGGTGATGGTTTAAACTAAAGGAGGGAGATTCAGGCCGGACATGAGGAAGAAATTGTTGCCCTGAGGGTGGTGAGAGCCTGGCCCAGGTTGGCCAGAGAGGTGGTGGATGAACCATCCCTGGAGACATCCCAGGCCAGGCTGGACGGGGCTCTGAGCAACCTGAGCTGGTGAAGATGTCCCTGCTCATGGCAGGGGGACTGGGGAGCTGGGAAGGCCTTTCAACCCAAACTATTCTATGATTCCATTATTTTATGATTCTATGATAACAGGAACTGAAAATATCACGCTAGCTGTCACACCCAGTCAGAGCAGAGTGAAAACCAGGAGACGCGATCTGTGACTATTTGGAAGTAAATAATTGAGGAACTGGGGAAGACGCCAACCTGCTGAAGTCAGAAGTGCCTGTCCCTGCCACCCCACACACCCAGGATCACCGACACAGGACATCTCGGTTACCTGTGCCCCTTCTGAGACGAAGGAGACCTGAGTGAACATCACCTTTGTGCAGCAGAGTAAGGACTGTTCTGCGTTAGCGATTCCTGTCCTGATCACTGTTAGCATTGTTCGGCTTTTTTTCTTTTAACTATTTCTGAGTGCTAACTGAGGAGCTGCTGAGCAAGGAGCAAAATAAACGGCTGAAGTCTCAAACCCCATCCCTGCCCTGCAGCAGCCTGTTGCTCCACAGCGTTTCATGGGCACCGAGAGACAGAGCTCGGACTTCACCTCAGGTAAGAGTTAAACCCAGGGCTGGAGCCTTCTGTTGGTACCTTGGTAACAGGCACCGTATAATGCAAAATCATGACAAAAAATGTGCTCCAGGATTCAACTGAGCTACCAAAACCCCTTCTGCCTTCAGCAGCTGGAATGTCTGATATGTCCCCTGCCACCTCAAAGTGTGCTTTGCTTTGAGAGACCTGCTTCCCAACCACAACCGCACATCCTCTCTGAAGTCGGTTTTACCTGCCCAGCGTAAAATCAGAACCTAGCGTCTCATATGAATTATTTAGATTTATATTGCTATGTCTCGTTATGCTTTACTGCTCTTTAAAAGATGTTCAGATTAGAAGTCCTGTGCACCTGCCAGGTACATAGCAAATTCTCCATGGATACAATGAACATGCAGAATTTCTGTGTTCTCGGGGTGGATGTGCTATGTATTTATAAAAGCAATTCAGCTCTTCTATCAGTGGTTTCTCCATCATTCTGTTGCAACCACCGTGAAGACTTGGGGGATTTTCCCTGTCGGTGTTTGGGTGATGAGGAGTTTGTGACATGGTGGCACCTGGAGATGTGGTTCCTCAGCCAAGGCATCGAAGTGGCAATTACAATTTTCCTCCCCTTTCCTTAAGTTAATAATGTGTATAATAGTAGTAGCATTGTGTGTTGGTATTTATTACAGTAACAGACAAATGAAGAAGTTATTGAGCTTATAGGTATACAGTATTTATTCCTGCTGTAGTAAAGTGCAATGCTTACATCTTTAATGGTAAATTCCTGTATCATCAGACTCTCATTTAAACAAGAGTTTGTTCCGCAGCACTTGAGAGAGCCAGAGTGCGTAACGTAAATCTGTTTGCTTAGATTGGGCAGATTTATGATACCGGATCGTTTATAGCTTGTGCTTTTTTCTCTGGTTCACTGATTATGGGTTTACCTTGCTTTCTCATGCTTCAGCTCATCATGTCACGTTGCAGCAGAACCAGTTCCTCTCATTCCTCTCATGCTGTTCACCCCAAGGGACACCCTGTGCTGGATGCTGCCCACGTCTGGCTCTCCATCCCTTTCACTGTCGTTTACGTTGCACCCCCTGTGGGAACTGCACAATCACCTTTGTCATCAGGAGCGATCCAAGCCTCAGTGAGTTCACATACCAACTCCTTTCCCTGCTGGCCATCACCAATTTGGGTTTGTTTCTGTCTACAACACCAACTGTGATGAGTGTTTTCTGGGCCAACCACCTGGAAATCCATTTTGATGTCTGTTTTTCTTGGGGATGGTTCATTCTTCCATCTCCTTCATGGAGTCCTTGTTTTTTCTGGCCATGACCTTTGGAACAGGCTGCCCAGGGAGGTTGTGGAGTCTCCTTCTGTGCAGACATTCCAACCCGCCTGGACACCTTCCTGTGTAACCTCATCTGGGTGTTCCTGCTCCATGGGGGATTGCACTGGATGAGCTTTCCAGGGCCCTTCAACCCCTCACATTATTCTGCGATGCTGTGATTCTGTTCTAGTCCTCTATCCTCACTGGTGCCAGGACTGGTCTGGCTGCTCCGTGCAGATGTCCAATTGCGCTGCCACGTGTAGACCTCACATTCAGTAACTACTGTGGCTTTGCTGTAGCCGTTCTCTTTCTGGCATTTCAGCCACAACCTCATCTTTGTGTCATCCACACTGATTGCTTGGGCCATTCTAAACATCACATCCCAGAGGGAACATCTCAGGCTTTGAACAGCTGCCTGTCCCCTGATCCTGTACATCCCCATGGTTGGCTTGTCCATGGTTCACCAGTGTGGCCAGAATGCTTCCCCTTTCATTCACCTCTTCATGGCCAACATCTACCTGCTGGTCCTCCCATGCTGGACCCCATCATCCACAGCATAAAACCCAAACTAACCCACAGTGGCATCGTCAGGGTCCTCTTGCCAAGAAGGACCTTCTCCCCATGACCTGAGACATGTCCCTGGCAGAGATCTGTGCTCTGGGAAACACTCACTCAACATAATGATCTGATGCAAGTTCATAATTTGGAAAGTGCATTTGCTTTATGTCATGTGGGGCATCTACTCTATGAAGGTATGAACAGCTATTTTTGATATCCATACATTAAAACTGACTCATCAGAAGTCCCGGCGTGGAGTGGGTCACAGCTGCCACCCAGGTCTGTCCCCTTGTCCCTGCTGAGCAGTGCTCTCCATGACCTGTCCCCAGGTGCTTTCTTGGGTCCATAGGTTTTAGTTGACTGTTAGAACATTTTATAGGCCACAGTTTCCTGTAGTTATCCCTGTCATCTCACTCCTTCATTTTTTTACTGCTGAGTACCTGAATAATGCTCCGTTCCATCAAAAGGCTGCACAATCAGTCACAAACTGATTTCAGTGACAGCACAACAGTCATGGATGATTATTTGATATTTGTCTTCATGTTTTACTGTAGATGAAGTTTCATCTGTTCCAGATGATTTTGATAAGGCGAGCAACATGAAAATGGTAATTTAAATAATCTCAGCCCTCTCTGTTTTCCACCTGATTCTGTTCACCCAATCCATAATTTGCAATATAACCTCTTGTTTGCCAGATATCATACAGTGACACATACGGTTCCTGCAGCCCCTCGTGATGATCCGTGCTGTTTGTTGTTCTTTTTCTCTGCTCCTTTCTTTCTCTTCTCATGTCTTTAAATCTGAAGGTCTTTGTAGGAGGGATTGTCTTTTCATTTTGCACTTCTAATACCATATTAAAGTGTCTGATCTGTGCTTCAGTGTGTAGCAAAGGTACAGATACTAAATACTGCTGCTACCAATTGCTTCTCTTCCCGGGATACCTGGCTGGGATGCTAAATAACAACAAAAATGCCAAATAACAATAACAAAAATTGCTACACTTTCAAATGCAAAAATCTAGATAAATAAATATCAGTGCTGGACTTGTGCTCCAATTTGATGGCATGTCTATATTTTGATTTGTATGGGTCAGCCATGTGTTATCCAATTAATGAAATAATTGTGAAATGCCTTGTTGTTCAAAGGCAGATTTGTCACTTTGGAAAGCCCAGTTCTTAAATCTTTACTGTGCCGAGAGGGCTGGAAAGAGAAACAAGTGTCAGAAAGTCCCGAGAGCACTGGAAAGGAAAGGAGCTGCACGCTCCAGAAGCAAAGGTTTCTGTGTTGTGTACCAAATTAGCAGCATATATTTAGGGCAAGAAAGAGCTTTTCTTGGGCTCGGGATGGTAAGTAGGAGTCTCTTTGGAGAGATCAGTGGTGGGAAAAACAGGGAGCAAAAAGCTGAGGTGGTGGAGAAAGGGGGTGAAGGCAACATGGAGAATATTGTGGAAAACATTAAGAATGGTCATTGAGGCATCTCAGTGGGAGACTGTGGTGGTCCAGGGGGGAGAGACAAACAAACAAATGGGGCAGGAGAAGGGTTGTCGTTCAAAGGACAACAAGGTGATACGACATTTTGTGTTACTGTTCGTTTTACAGCAGGGACTCGAGCACTTATCCCATTAATAAAGGGTATTTCTAGCTAAACACTGCATACCACAACACTGTCTACCTGTGGAATTTTTTTGATCTAGATAGAAATAAGGCAGAAAGACATACTGGTTATGGCTGGGATAGAATTAATTGTCTTCATCATAGCATGTATGGGGCTGTGCTTTGGACTTGTGATGAAAACAGTGTTGGCAACCCAGGGATGTTCTAGTTGCTGCTGAGCAGTTCTTGCACAGCATCCAGGTCTTTTCTACTTCTCACACCACCCCACGAGTGAGTAACCTGGGGGTGCACAAGGAGCTGGGGAGGACACAGCTGGACAGCTGAGCAAGGGATTTTCCATACCATACGGTATGCTCAGCAATAAAATGTGGGGAAGAAGGAGAATAAGTAGAATTCACCTATTAAACTGCCTTTATCTCGATACATGAGTTTTCTCACTTTTACCATTCCAATTCTCTCCCCCACCCCACCAGGGGAGCGAGTGAGCGGCTGTGTGGGGCTGAGCTGCCTGCCAGGGTTAAACTGCGACAAAGGACTGGTAGAAATATTGAATTGCTGAGTAAAAAAGACAACTATATTTATCATCATAAGTGTTTCATAGCTGCAGCAGACACACTCTGTAGCTTGTGTGCAGCCGGCTGCAAAACACTATCAATATCTCTAAAATCCAGCCAATGCAGCTGGGAAACTTTTCTTATCAATAATGCATCTACTTTGAGCTTCAAAAGAGTGATTTCTCCAAGTTCAGGAAAACTGTGTGAATGGAGGGTCTTGGAGAGTTCCGCGGAAAGCATTTTTCTGTTCATTTTCCTCCGTACTGGGTGTGCGTGTTCTTTCTGATGTGCAGAATACAGCTTTTAAAGACAGCTGAGATGATGGGTCTGATGTCTTCAGTTACCTCAACTCTAACGTTTCCCCCAAAGTCTCTGCTCTTCACACAAACTATTTTGTGGCACAGAGAGCTTCTAGGAAGACTCTGGTTGAAACACCTTCAGGGACAGCGTTCACCACCGTCTGGGGTCACTTGTTCCAGTAGTGGGTTATAGTCACAGTTAAGAACCACACTGTGTTTTACCTTGAAATGTAAATCCTAAAGCCATTTTGGAGTTGCCAACAGGCAGCATTACAGTGTCATCTTATATGCAAGTGGGCACCAGCCCTTCGGCATAAAAAATTATAGACCTGCTCTTTTTAATACACAAAGACTCAAAGCACAAGGGAAACCAATGTGTTGGACAACCCTCTAATTCTCCATCCTGCCTGTCCCATGAAGATGGTGACTCGGGGCTGTGTGAAGCACTTTCTGTCTCACCTCTGTGTCTTGCAGCTCATTCTGGAAAGAATTTCAGATTTAAGGCTGCCTCGATTGTCTTGTGCAGTCCCTGATTCGATGGTCGTGTTTCATCGCTCCCTTGCCCGGCTGGTGGGAACTCAGCGGGTCATTCACTCATGCCCGCAGATACAGATTTGTATGTCTTCGAACCTTGAGATAGCTGTAGCCCCACCAGGATGAGGAACCTCCTGTCTGGCTTTGACACCCTGCTGGGACTCAGAGGGTCCCCATTTTCCCAGTGTGTGTTCTTTGCTACAGACCAGAGACAGAGACCATTGTCCTTGCAGGGTCCAAGAGTGCAGAAGAGAAGGTCAGGGAATCTCTGCTGTGCGGGGCTGTGCACCCTGGGTCACGTCTGAGAAGGAGAAGCATCAGATCTCTGTACGTTATTACCTATTAAATCCACACTGAAGTGGCTGCACAACATTTTGAATAATGCATGAATTTTTCATTACATTTTATTGAAAAATTATTCACTCAGGTAAAATAATGACGGGCAAAGCATCACTGCCTGCTGGAAATGCCTTCACCATCACGTGTGCCCTGATTACAATCCCCAGGTCTTATCCTTAAGCCACACTGTCTTTTCCGCTAATATTTTTTAATAGCTCTGATTCACTCTGTTAAACATTTTTAGCCATTTTAGAAAACACACACCCCAAGGAAAGCCTGTATACTGATTAATAGCATCTTTCAGCACAGTGTTTTTGAACTCCTTGCAATCTCAGGGCAGAATTGAAAGCAAGATTTAAAATCTCATCTCCTCCAGGTCTGTTTGCACTTATTTTCAGGTCCACAACCCTGTCTCACAAGAAGATCATGCATCCCAAGCAAGGAGGAATCTGGGAGATAAAAGATGTACATCCCTTCCCTCTGTAACAGTCCTTAACCAAAATGAATGTGAGACACATCTGGCTCCCTCCTGAGCATCAGTCAACAGGCTTTATCCTTGATGTCACACAAAGCATCCTGCACCAGCAAGCACGAAGTAGACTTACGGACACAAGTCCCCAGGAAAAACACTTGGGCCTCCAGGAAATATGGGCAGGATGGCTGGTCAGACTGCAGAAGTTCTGAGGGTAGTGGTTTTCATGGCTATGAAAACATAATTATAAAAAATAGATATAATCCTATAAAAATAATTATAAAAATATATTGAAATACATATAAAAATATAAGACGTAGTTACTGAAAGTATGTAGCTGCAAATATGTAAGGCAAATATAACTGTGGTAAGCAGTGCTGCCTTTTATTAGACGAATTTACAGTCAGAAAACTATAAAAATCTTTGAAACTCTCAAGCTGTTCTTCCAGACTGAGAGGCAGCAATCTTCATGGCTAAATATAACCGAAGAGGAGCGGCTCTGAGATTTATGGCACATATCTCGCATTTCTGTTTTAACGCCCGTTTTTAGTATCCAGTGGAATCAGGATTTTGCATTTTTACGGTGTTTTGCTGGTTGCCTTGGCATCCATCTCTGAGGTAAGCTGAGGTTTCCCATGTTTTCCCGTGTTTGTTTGCAGCAGCTGCCTCTGAGGCCGCGGGGCAGACGTGTGCCCACCACCGCTCCCGGGAGCTCTGGGCAGCAGCTGGGATCTCCATCCTTCAGAGCCTGGACCACACGTGTGAGACGCTCCAGGTGGAGGACACAGCTGCCCTGTTGTCGCCAGCCATAGAATCATCAAATCATTTTGGTTGGACGAACCCCTCAAGATGATTGAGTCCAGCTGTTAACCCACCCCTGTCCCTGCCCCATGTCCTGAGAACCTCCTGTCCGTCTTTCCAACCCTCCAGGGATGGTGACTCCAGCACTGCCCTGGGCAGCCTGTTCCAATGCCCAACAGCCCTTTCCGGGAAGAAATCAAGAACAGTGTGGCCAGCAGGACCAGGGTAATGACCAGCCCCTGGACTGGGTGCTGCTGAGGGCAAACCATGAATCCGGGGGGCAGTTTTGGGCCCCTCACATCAGGAAGGGCCTTGAGGTGCTGGAGCGAGTGGAGAGAAGGGAACGGAGCTGGTGAGGGGCTGGAGCACAAGGGTGATGGAGCGGCTGAGGGACCTGGGGGGTTCAGCTGGAGAACAGGAGCTCGGGGGAGACCTTCTGATCTCTGAACTGCCTGAAAGGAGCTTGGAGCCAGGGGGGTCGGGCTCTGCTCCCCAGGAACAAGCGCCAGGAGCAGAGGAAACGGCCTCAAGTTGCGCCAGGGGAGGTTGAGGTTGGATGTGGGAACAATTTCTTCCCCAAAGGGCTGTGGGGCATTGGAACAGGCTGCCCAGGGCAGTGCTGGAGTCACCAGCCCTGGAGGGCTGGACAGACGGACAGGAGGTTCTCAGGACATGGGGCAGGGACAGGGCTGGGTTGTGGTTGGAGTCTTCCAACCAAAATGACTCTATGATTCTACCTAAACTGCACACTGTCCCATCTCGGTCGCTGTGGGTCACTTTGGCTGTTAGTGCTGCACACCGTGATGGGGTCCAGCTGCCTGCTGCACCTTGGGAGGCTGGGACAAGTTGTGGGATGAGGGACCAGCTCAGGGCATCTCTGGGGTGAGGTGCAGAGCCCACAGAATGCTGACAGCCCACCACAGGCAGGAAGGGACCTACAGACCCAGCTGCTCATCTCAGGGTTGTTCTTACCAACCAATATTTAGATTTAAAGATTGTGTTGATCTTAACCTGGGAAGCCAGTGTGCAGAGACCCCAGCATCTGGCTACCTGCTGCACATCGCTGGTTTCTGCAGAAGACAGGAGGAGGAAGGTGGGCAGACACCCACCCCAGGGGATGGAGGGGAGAGCAGAGTGTCCTCCTGATGTGCAGACAGCAGCAGTTTCCCTGCTGTGAGCCTAAAAGTATGAACCAGGCCCCACGTGGTGGTGATTCAAGGTCCAGCAGAAGGGGTATCTGTAAATACCATAAAGAACAGAATTTCAGCTGGTCATCTCAGTGTTACATTACCATGTATGTATATAAAAGGCTGGGAAGATCTGAAGTCTGCACTCCTTGGATTTATTAGTGTCATTGACGCTGTTAACACAGGAGGTTTGTATCAGGGAGATGTGTAAGTGTACGATGATGTTTGCTCTTCTCTTTAAAGAGGGCCAGCACCTGGCGTCGCCTTCAGCTGGAGAGTACTTGTGAACCACTGACAGTCTGTTGTACCGTGGATTTATCCATTTCTGTCTTTCGCAGTCACAGTATCGAAGAAACATACAATGGTTTGTGCTGGAAGCAACCCCCCTGCCATGGGAAGGAGTGCCTTCCACCAGACCAGGTTGCTCAAAGTCCCGTCCAACCTGTCCTTGAATGTCTCCAGGAAGGGGGCATCTACAGCTTCTCTAGCAATCCTGTCCCAGTGCCTCAGCATCCTCATGGGGAAGGATTTCTTCCTCATATATAATCTAAATCTACCCTGATTTTGTTTATAGCCATCACACCTCACCCCATCACTACCTGCCCTTGTGAAAAGTCCCTCTCCAGCTTCATCCTTGCAGCAAAGGTGGACAGTGCTGGGTCTGCAGGGGTGCTGGGGGACACAGGCTGTGCAGAGCAGTGGTTCCTGTGGTTCAGCACTGGCGAGACCGTGTCTGGGCACTGGGTCCAGTCCAGGCGTTCCAGTAGAGCAGGCAGTGACAGGTTAGAGATACTGGAGCCCAGACTGCTTGTGTTTTACTACAAAACCATCTACTTCAACTGATACCTCAACTAGATGTATCCACACCTTTTCCACCATCAAATCTGCTGTGGTCATGGCTGCAGCTTTTGATCTCTTTGTCTTGATCTCCACCCCCTCAGACATACATCCCTCCTGACAAACTTGGTGGCACCAACACTAGTATGGGGTTGACCACCCAGGCAGCACTTCTGGTGTTCCCACCTCCTTTCTCCTGAAGATGCTGCAATATCCCTGGGTAAAAGGTCCCTCTCACTCTTCCTTGTCTACACCAGGGTGTCATCACTGTAGCCAAGTCACATTTATGTGACACTTATGACACAACAGCATTTATGGCTTAAGTGTTTGCTCTTTCCACAATGGCTTCAGACTCACTGTTACTTGTTGTGTTGTACATCGTAATCCTTAGGACTACCTTGAGTATCGCATCTGAGGAGGAGTGGTCCAGGGCCTTGAACACTTTCATCTCCCATATCTGTGCTGTCCTAATCTCTGACATCCCAGTGGCTGTGTGGCAGTGGACTCACACAGCTCAGAAAGGCAACAAGAATTAGGTTAAAACCTAAAAGGCAAACTCATCACCTGGTCCCAACTTTAATAACTGCTAAGACCAGGGAAATAAAATCACAGTTGGAAGGCGTGCCGTTTTTATGGCCAGATGCTGCTTCTTGCATTGCACACATAAGATGCTATTAATTAGAAGAAATGCACATAACTCTGAGAGATCTAACTGCATAAATATTTTAACCAAACATCTTTTCCTCTGTTGATTTTCCTCTTACAATAATGGCTAATGGAGAACGATGTTCTGTCCACTTTCTTTGGTAAGAGAAAAAAAAGGGTGGTGAAGGAATAAATACTTCAATAAAGTTTAAAATGTGGCAGCAGAGTACTGGATATATCCACCAATATTATGCTAGGAATATCAGCAATTTGTATCACTTAATTAGGGAACACAGCCATCACGAGGATCAGGAAGGGGTGATCAGTAAGAACAGTTATTCTCAGCGGTTACAAAGGAGATTAACCAGCAACAGCAAACTCAGGTTGTCACCAGACTGGCCGTTGTAAGAACCAGGTCTGTGGGAGGTCCTGGGGGTGGGAATCCTGCCGGATGAATCCTCTCAAACAGAGCAGACAAGCTATGAGACACTCCACCAGGGTGGGTTTGCCACAGGTGTCCCCGGGGTCTCATGCACAAGAGTGGAGGTTGTGAGTCTGCACCACCAGCCTGGTGTTCCCAGGACGTTCCAGCCCTGCTGCCTGTGCATCGGGTGAACAGAGAGAAATGGGGATCTTCTTTCCTTGGTAATGCATGCATTATTAATCCATGAATTTATTATGCATTGCTATTTCCATGTAAACAAACAGGGTTTGGAGCAGGAAGGAGTTAATTAATATTCTAGTCTAGTCTAGCCTAGTCTAGTCTAGTCTGTTATTTTGCTGCCTGGCACTCAAATGTTCCATTCCACCAGTATTTTATACCCATTAGGCTATCTTGTAAGTTCACCAAGTTTTGCCTCCATACACCTTTCTGAGCTCTGTGTCTGCCACCTCCTGGCCTGCCCCATGGGAAGGCTGAACCATAATTCACACTGATTTTTCCTCAAGACCCTGAAAGAATGAGGTGACGCAGAGTTTTGTGGAACAGACATAGTGGCAAGGACAAGACATATGTGGTAAAGACCCATCCCTGAAGAGCGTGAGTGGTCTACCAAATGCTTGCCTTCAGGGGATGGAGGAATTCCTCAGGCTCTGGTTGCTCTGGGGCACTTTCATTTTGGCCACGTTGGACGCTGAGGGTGGATCGACACACAGAGGTCTCTTGCTGATCCTCATGGGTCTATGAATTTCAAGCAGTTGTTGTATCACCCCAAGTTCCCTGCAGTGATCTATCCCTGCTCATCACATAGCCCTGCCTTATGTGACCAATCCTGCTTGTCCTAGAACCATGAGATTTCTCATTACCCTGCTAGTGGCAACTGGGGAGTTTCTTGGACCATCCAGCATAAGTTGGGGAATGACCTACTAGAGAACAGTGTAGGGGAAAGGGACCTGGGGGTCCTGGGGACAGCAGGATGAGCATGAGCCAGCACTGGGCCCTTGTGGCCAGGAAGCCAATGGTACCTGGGGTGGGTTAGAAGGGGGTGGTCAGTAGGTCAGAGAGGTTCTCCTGCCCCTCTGCTCTGCCCTGGGGAGACCACACCTGGAATATTGTGTCCAGCTGTGGCCCCTCAGTTCCAGCAGGACAGGGAACTGCTGCAGAGAGTCCAGCGCAGCCACCAAGATGCTGAAGGGAGTGGAGCATCTCCCGTGTGAGGAAAGGCTGAGGGAGCTGGGGCTCTGGAGCTTGGAGAAGAGGAAACTGAGGGGTGACCTCATTAACGTTTACACATATAGAAAGGGTGAGTGTCAGGAGGATGGAGCCAGGCTCTTCTGGGTGACAACCAATGACAGGGCAAGGGGTAATGGGGTAATGGGTACAAACTGGAACAAAGGAGGTTCCACTTAAATTTGAGAAGAAACTTCTTCTCAGTGAGGGTGACAGAGCACTGGAACAGGCTGCCCAGGGGGGTTGTGGAGTCTCCTTCTGTGCAGACATTCCAACCCGCCTGGACACCTTCCTGTGTAACCTCATCTGGGTGTTCCTGCTCCATGGGGGGATTGCACTGGATGAGCTTTCCAGGGCCCTTCAACCCCTGACATCCTGGGATTCTGTGATCTCTCTGTGCTTTCCTTTCAAAGGAACAGCATTCCTGTTACCACACTTGCCTAGTCCTGAGGAGCACTTGGGACACCTTTTCTCGGATGAGTTTGTTTTTCATAGTGTAGACGATGGGGTTTAGCATGGGTGGCAGGATCACATAGAGATTGGCCAACAGGATGTGAACGTGGTGGGGGACTTTGTGGCCAAACCGATGAGTGAAAAATGAGAAAAATGCTGGTGTGTAGAATATTAATATAACGCAGACATGAGAGCTGCAGGTGCCAACTGCCTTCAGCTGGGCAGCCTTGGACGAGAGCCTGAAGACAGCCCGGAGGATGAGGACATACGATACCCCAATGAGCACAATGTCCACACCTGGGGACAGGAGGGTGGTGGCAAAGCCGTACCAGATGTTAACGGAGATGTCGGCACAGGCCAGGCGGGCGATGCCCATGTGCTCGCAGTAGGTGTGCGGCATGACGCTGTGTCCGCAGAACGGCAGCCTCCGGAGGAGGAATATTGTTGGGAACATCACGCAGAAGCTCCTGGCTATTGCAGCCAACCCTATCCTGGCTACCACCGAGTGCGTGAACACCGTGGCATACCGCAGCGGGTTGCAGATGGCCACGTACCGGTCAATCGCCATGGCCAGCAGAATGGTCGACTCTGCAATGAAGCTCAAGTGTGTGAAGAACATCTGGGTCAAGCAGGCGTGGAAAGTCATCTCCTTGGAAAGGGACCAGAATATGCTCAGGGCTTTGGGCACTGTGGAGGAGGATAACACGAGATCTGCCACCGCTAACATGGCCAGGAACAGGTACATGGGCGTGTGGAGGCTTCGCTCCGCCACGATGACAAACAAGAGGGTGAAGTTGCCAAGGAGCGCCGTGATGTACATCAGGCAGAAGGGGATGGAGATCCAGGAGTGCAGGTCCTCCAGGCCCACCATGCCCAGCAGAAGGAAGGAGGGAGGCTGTGAGCTGGTTTGATTGATAGCTGCCATGGTGGGATGATATCTGAATTACCCTGGGCTCCTTTCCCTGTAAGTGAAAACAGGGGAAGAGGTGGGTGGCATAGTCCATAATGTCAAAACCACATCTGAGTTTCCCTAGAGCACTTTATTTCTCTGGATCCCAAAGTGTTTTAAAAAATCACCCCCCCACACCACATTGTGGAAGCACGCCTGAGGTACTGACCCCAAATCAGTAATAAACTAAATGTAAAAGTGTATTTTGTAAACTCAGATACTGAAATCCAGCAAAGGGATTTACCCAAGCTCACAAGCTGGTGCAAAATCTTGGCACAGGACCCAGGAATGCAACCATTCCTGCTCCAATTGCTGTTATATATTGTGCTTTTGTTCTGTAGCACCCAAAAGTTTATGAGGCAGGTGGCAAGTTGGGCCTGACCAACACGAATTTTACACAACATGCTGTTTCTTTCAGTTCCTACCTCACCTCTCGCTCATTCACACCACGTTTTGCATGACGGCAGAGAAGGATCCCTGCGAGGCAGGAGACGTTCTCACAGCATCCAGCGCAACAAGGGCATTTACTGGTGGCTGCATTGCATCAATACCGAAGGATGATCCATGAACCTGTGCAGAGCAAGGCAGAGTGGAGGATCATCACCCTGCCCAGTACGGGGTCTCAGGGAACAACCCTGTGCTGGGGAGGCAGAACAGCCGCTGAATTTTAAAGCAAAGGCAGAAGCAAAGGTCTGAGGCAGAGTGGGGCTGGTGGTAGGAGAGCTGAGCAATCCTGGGGCAGATTCTGCACAGAGGAGCTCAGGATCCTCGGTGTTTGCTTGTGTCAGACCCCCAGGGTTGCCCCACGGCATAATTTGCGCTGCAGCTGGGTGAAATACAACCTGATGTGATCTGCCCCACATCATGTCACGTCTTCCTGCTCTGCGCTCAGCTGTCCACATCTGCCACCAGATGTGCACCCAACAAGGCCAAATCCCCCAGGGACCCAAGGTGCACGGGGTTTGTGTGTACAGAATTCTCTCTGTGCACAGCAGGGACTGCTGCAGCTCCTCTCCTTGGTGTTTCTCTCTGTGCTTCCCCTTCCCCTGTAAGTTGCTCAGAAGGTAATTTGCAGTATTTCCAGAGGAATAACAAAGCCACCTGTGTGGGCAGCATTAGGCAAACTAGCCAAAATGTGAAGTAGAGCCACAGATGATGGGCAGTCAGGGTTAGGTTGCTTTGACTCCAATAGCCTGTCTGGTGGACAGAAGAAACGGATAGCTTGCTGATAGTTTTCTGCTTCTTCAAATGCACATCCCTGTCCCCTTATTGGGAATTACGCATGAAAGGCAGAATGTGGCCATCAGGCAGGCTGTCAGCTTTTTGGAGGCTGAAATGTCGATTCAGGTGGAGCCTGGGAAACTCTCCCGCAGGTACCTGCTGCCTTCGGGTCAGAGAAGGTCCCCGGAGCCAAAGCAGCAGCGTTTACATTAAAAACCCTGCCTGGAAAATGGGGTTTCTCACCTCAGAACCTAAAACTGCATCTTGCAGTAGTCTGGGGGGGTGGTTCTCCAAGCTGCAGAATTTCACCTTCTAGTTCAAATCAGGCACCTCAGCCACAGAAACCTGACAAAAAGCAGAACCTGCAAACAACCCAGCAGCTCCTGTAAACAACTCACCAAGCTCCCGCGACAGCCAGGAGTGAGATACCTGCTTCTACACCTGAGGGGACACTGGCAGAGCGGGCAGGGAGGTGGTGACATTTATACCCTCCCCCTGAGTCCCTGTGGGGCTCACGTGCCTCTGGGAGCAGCAGCGCTCTGGTCTGTGCTGCCTGGACAAATGTGATGGAAAATATACAAAATCAATGGAGTTTTGAGTGTAAATCCTTCAATGTGAGCTGCCTGGTGAGAGGTCGCCTTCCATTGTCTCTGGGCGTCGTGGCACAGGATGGAGCACACGAAGCCATCGGGGTGCAGTGCAATCTACCCCACAGTGGGGTGGGGATAGAATCGCAAAATCATTTTAGTTGGAAAAGCCCCTCAAGATGATTGAGTCCAACTGTTCCCCAGTCCTGTCCCTGCTTCATGTCCTAAGAACCTCATGTCCGTCTGTCCAGCCCTCCAGGGCTGGTGACTCCAGCACTGGCCTGGGCAGCCTGTTCAATGCCCCACAGCCCTTTGGGGAAGAAATTGTTCCCACATCCAACCTCAACCTCCCCTGGCACAACTTGAGGCCGTTTCCTCTGCTCCTGGCGCTTGTTCCTGGGGAGCAGAGCCCGACCCCCCTGGCTCCAAACTCCTTTCAGGCAGTTCAGAGATCAGAAGGTCTCCCCTCAGCTCCTGTTCTCCAGCTGAACCCCCAGGTCCCTCAGCCGCTCCATCACACTTGTGCTCCAGCCCCTCACCAGCTCCGTTCCCTTCTCTCCACTCGCTCCAGCACCTCAAGGCCTTTCTCGAGCCCTGAGGTGATTTTGGTGCTGTCATTTTGAGCCCTGAGCTGAGGGTCCCAGAACTGCCCCAGGATTGGTGGTTTGTCCTCCCCAGGTCCCAGCACAGGGACGGTCACTGCCCTGGGCCTGCTGGCCACACCAGTGCTGGTACCAGCCAGGATGCTGTGGCCTCTTGGCCACCTGGGCACAAGCTGGCTCATGTTCAGCCATTGACCAACACCCCCATGTTCTTTTCCTCCAGGCAGTTTGAGGTGGGCTGGCTGGAGACACGGGGCCGGGGGGACACGAACCTCCTGCAGCCAACCCCACCGGGGTGACACGGGTCGTGCTGCGATCGCTCTACGGGTGCTCAAACGCTGCTGCGGGCACCGGGGTGACTAACACAGCGGATGTGCCAGTGCCCTGCAGCAGCCTTTCATCGCCGTTCCTGGTCTGAACGCTCAGCCTCGGCTTCTGCTCCGCCAGGACGCTCTTCGGGGATATAAAAAGAAAAATCCAATATTAACAAGGAGTGGGAATGGTCAACAAGCGAGTGAGCAGAAAGAGGTTGTGGGGGGATGGAAACCAATAAAAGTATGAAGAAAGTAAAACTTAGGTACCTGAAATTAAGCACTAAAGCTAGATATAGTTGCTGAAATAAAACCAGGCAGGCTGCCCTTTGCCAGATATTTTATGTTTCAGCCAGATATTTTATATTTTTTATTTTTTTTCTTCCTTTCTTTCTTCTTTTTTTTCTCAGGAAAATTACGACCTGACACCTTGGGAATCAACATTTCAAGATTAGATTTTCAAGCCCCCCAAACTGGGATATTTGCAAAGAGTTGTTGTCACCACCTGTTGGCTCGTGCAGACCTGATGGCTGCCCGGCCCCAGCAGGGATATTGCAGCACACAACCCCTGGCTCAGACCGACTCTAGTGTAAGTATTTGTGGGTTTAATTAAATAAGGTCCTCAAGCCTCAGTGGCCCACTTGACATCTATGTGTCATAGGTGCACTAATGCTTTCTAATGCCTGAAAATCAATTTTATATTGGAAAACCCGAAATTATCCCTGTCCCACACCTCACTTGGGTGTCTGCCCCCGTGGGTGAGCCGGTGTTATGTAGATCTCACAAGTTCTTGGGGAGGGGACCGATTTCACCTCATTTCTCTCCCACCCTGCACACAGGGACCAGGACCTAGAGAAGACACAAAGACATCAGGTTTTGGCATTGCCCAGCAGCTTTTGGGGGTTCCTCTCTCCTGTCCCGCGCTGCCGGCAAGCTACAGCTCAGATCTGGGAAGCAGAGATGGGTATTATAATACTATAAGAACCTTGGCTTTTGGGTTTTCAACCTAAAAGTCTAAGAATCAATGCACAGCCACCTTTTGAATGCAGCAGCTGTGTTTGGGGGGCGGTGGGTGCTGGGCAAGTCTCTGTGCACACACATCCTCTCCCTGACAGAGGCTTTGCTGGGGTTCCTCTGCAAAACACCTTCAGTAAGGTGCTCAGGTGAGGACCTCTCCAGGAAACTTGACTTCTGGACTGTCACCTTTCTGTGAAGGACCTGGCATTGGACACAGAACCTATGGGGCAAGCCTGGCATGGGGCAACCAGTGCGACCCCATGGATTTGTCTTCTCATTTGTGGTCTCCAAAGAGGAGCTTCCCCCAGCTCCTTGTTTACATAAGGAGCTTCCCACTGTAAGTGAGGCTGTGGGGACATGGCAGGGGCAGGGACCAGGAGCATCCCACATCCCTCATCCCCCATTCCACATCCCACATCTCTCATCCCCCATTCTGCATCCCCCATCCCACATCCTGCATCCCACACCCTGCATCCTGCATCCCACATTCCCTAATCCTGCATTCCCCAATCCTGCATGCCCCATCCCGCATCCTGCATCCTGCATCACCCATCCCACATGCACCATCCCACATTCCCCATCCCGCATCCCTCATCCCGTATCCTGCATCCCTCATCCCCCATCCCGCATTCCCCAATCCTGCATGCCCCATCCCGCATCCTGCATCCTGCATCACCCATCCTGCATCCTGCATTCCACATCCTGCATCCCTCATCCCCCATCCCTCATCCCCCATCCCGCATTCCCCAATCCTGCATGCCCCATCCCGCATCCTGCATCCTGCATCACCCATCCTGCATCCTGCATTCCACATCCTGCATCCCTCATCCCCCATCCCTCATCCCCCATCCTGCATTCCCGCATCCTGCATCCTGCATCACCCATCCTGCATCCTGCATTCCACATCCTGCATCCCTCATCCCCCATCCCGCACTCCCCAATCCTGCATGCCCCATCCCACATCCTGCATCCTGCATCACCCATCCTGCATTCCACATCCTGCATCCCTCATCCCCCATCCCTCATCCCCCATCCCTCATCCCCCATCCCGCATTCCCCAATCCTGCATGCCCCATCCCGCATCCTGCATCACCCATCCTGCATCCAGCATCCCACATCCTGCATCCCTCATCCCCCATCCTGCACTCCCCAATCCTGCATGCCCCATCCCCCATCATGCATCCTGCATTGCCCATCCTGCATCCCACATTCCCCATCCCACATGCACCATCCTGCATCCTGCATCCCACGTCCCACATCCCGCGTCCCACATCCCACATTCCCCAATCCCGCATCTCTCATTCCGCATCTTGCATCCTGCATCCTGCATCCCTCATCCCACATCCCCCATCCTGCATCCCTCATCCCGTATCCTGCATCCCTCATCCCCCATCCCGCATTCCCCAATCTCGCATCCCCCCTCCCGCATCTTGCATCCTGCATCACCCATCCTGCATCCCGCATCCCGCATCCCACATCCCACATTCCCCAGTCGCACATCTCTCATTCCACATCTTGCATCCTGCATCACCCATCCTGCATCCCACATCCCTCATCCTGCATCCCACATCCCCAATCGTGCATCCCTCATCCCACATCCCACATTCCCCAATCGCGCATCTCTCATTCCACATCTTGCATCCTGCATCACCCATCCTGCATCCCACATCCCCCATCGTGCATCCCTCATCCCACATCCTGCATCCCTCACCCCCCATCCCACATTCCCCAATCTCGCATCCCCCATCCTGCATCTTGCATCCTGCATCCCTCATCCCGCACCCCCATCCCGCATCCCGTACCCCTGCGTCCCCAACCCTCACCCTGGTTCCCCATCCTCGTCCCGCCGCTCCCAGCAGAGGGAACCATCGAGCCGCGCTCCACCCGCCGCAGCCTCGGGGGTGCCCGGGCTGTGCTGCCGCAGATCCCCGGGGAGCGGGAGCGGGGGGGTTTGCGGAATCCTGGCTTCACAACCCCGGTGCTGGCCACACGGTGTCCGGCTCCGGCGATGCCCCCGGGCTCCCTGGTCGGGACGGAGGGGCTCGCTCTGCGGGAGCAAAGCTCAGCACGGCACAGCCCAGCCCAGCTCAGCTCAGCCCAGCCCAGCTCAGCTCAGCTTGCACGAACCCGGGAGGGCTGCGAGGAGCTGGTCTGACCCGACAGCCCGGCCACCAGCAAGTGTCTGGGGAAGAGTTTAAGCACAAGGCAAACAGGTTGAGAGAGTTGGGGTGTTCAGCTGGAGAAGAGAAGCTCCAGGGAGACCTTAGTGCAGCCTTTCTGTGCTTAAAAGGGGCCCATAAGAAAGATGGGGACAGACTTTTGAGCAGGGCCTGTTGTGACAGGACAAGGGGTGATGGTTTTAAACTAAAGGAGGGAGATTCAGGCTGGACGTGAGGAAGGAATTGTTGCCCTGAGGGTGGTGAGAGCCTGGCCCAGGTTGGCCAGAGAGGTGGTGGATGAACCATCACTGGAGACATCCCAGGCCAGGCTGGACGGGGCTCTGAGCACCCTGAGCTGCTGAAGATGTCCCTGCTCATGGCAGGGGGGGCACTGGGGGGCTGGGAAGGTCCCTTCAACCCATGCTCTTCTATGATCCTATGTGATGGTGCTCCTCAGTGCAGAAGAGCAGAGGGGCTCCTCAGTCCGGGAGGATATTTTGGTGTGGAAGGATTGCCATTCTGTGAATTTATCTTGCTGCTTTTTGAGCTTGTAGACACCTTTGCCACCCACAACGTGCTGCAGAGCTCTTCCCCAAGGCGGAGGGTCTGAGGACAGCGCTAAGGTTGGGGACAGAGGGTCTCTCCCAGGAACAAGGCTCTGCCAAGCAGCTCTTGGGTGAAGGTTGTCTGATTGAAGCTCTCACCACAACAACCCACAGCTTCAGTGCTGGAAGATGCAGAATTACTGGTCTCCAAGGTCTGTAGTTGGGGCTTGTAATTTCATTATACATAGGAGGATGCATGTATGTCTTCACGGGCTATATAGATGTGTGCCAAGGGGTCTGAGCCTGGAAAGGCCGGGGAATCCACTGGACCACTTTTAAAAATATAGTTCTCAGTAGTGGTGCCTCCCAATTACATGTTGATCTTTCTTGTTACAGTGCGGGGTGCACCATCCGTAACAAACATTGGCAGGAAACATGAAAACAGCTCTTAAATGGTTAAATTGTTTTAAAATGTCCTTTCAAGGGTAGTCAGTTTACACGCTGCCTGCACCTCTGGGTCAGCTGGAAGAGAACAGCTCCTTTTGAAACAGCCCTACCCATCAGCTCGAGTGGGAAGAAATTGATCTCCCAAGTCTAAATGAGCCAGTCTGAGGAGGCGTTGTGCTGCAGTGCCTTGTGGAAACTCCAGCATACTAATTAGTGCATGCTAATTCAGGAATGACAGTTGTTTCAAGAAGTCTGGTGGTGTAGACTAACCCAGGCAAAACGCTCCAGGTGAAGCAAAATAAAACCTGGGGAGGAAAGCACTTGTGTTTTAAAGAGAAGACAACACTTTTCATTAATGTGTGTGAGTTCAAAAGTCATTGCTTTACACAAAGGGTTCCCCTTGCAGAGCTGAGTGGCTGCTTCTGGTACCAGGCCCTGTTTAGGACCCCAGACCAGCTGTGTCTGCAGAGGGTGAACTTCGCCAGACCCGGCCCCCTCTGCTCCTCAACTCGCAGATAATGGGTCAAGTCTAAATGGCCAGTGTCTAACCTGGTGTCCCTGGGCCATACCTGGTCCCAGGTGGCCGAGAGGACTGTCACAGAGAGCAGTGCCTGCCCTGGCACCCACCAACACCAGCAGTGCTCACGTAGACGTGACCAGCATGACCCAGACCTGTTCCTCCTCCACGGCTGGTCAGGACAGAAGATGACCCTCACCCACGTGGTTCACAGTCACTCTTGTGTCTGTGGGTCCCTCAAAACTTGCAGCAGACCAGAAGCGTGCCCAAATCCACTCCCAGACCCTGGACCCAGTTTGTGCTCTTTCCAGCTCCAGCCTTGGGTGTTTCCAGGTTCTGGTATCCTCTCATTCATCAGTTAGTCCAGCTTAATGTTTGTCACCAAATCGCACACACACACCCCTGTATACAGACAGCAAGGTTGCTCAGACAAGAGCCAGAAGTGAGTTTAGGGAGACAGGACAGTCTGTGGTGACCAGGTGCATGGCCTGCAGAGTGCATTGACCAGAAACTTGTTTACACTTGGTCAGCCCCTTACCAACCCCCCTCTATTGGCCTTCCTGGTCACAAGGGCCCAGTGCTGGCTCATGGTCACCCTGCTATCCCCATGACCCCCAAGTCCCTCTCCCCTACTTCATTCTGAAGTCCTGGGTCAAAGGCACCACCATGGCCAGCAGAACTGTGCTCCAGCAGAGGGAACCAGGAGCTGCACTGGGCAGTCAGAGCATCCTCACTTCTCCTGCATGCACAGAAATGTGCACAGGAACAGGCACAGAGCACGTGTGGTCCACGACCGGCATAGGCAGGTGCTAGTTCTGGTGCCTGGTACAGCAGGGGAATGATCAATTAGGAAAATAAAATAAAATCTGTGAGTATCTGTGTAGACGCAAATCGAGAGAGGAGTGACATTGCAGTTAGAGTGGGCTGTGGGGAGCTCTCATCTGGAACTCTGTGTTTGCTGTGAACCTCTGGTGAAAGAAGAGGAGCTGACAATGGATGAGATACTGGGTGCCTGTGGAAATAGACCAACTTTCTTAGGAATGGAGACTGGGAGAGCCTGACCCTTTTAGAGCAACACAACACAGGCCAGCTACAAACACATGGAGCGAAAAAAGATATACTTAAGCTGAAGGATAGTGATTACTCACAAAACAACGTGTAAATTGTACACAGATAAATGTAAGCTGGAAATTACAGGGACACCGTATCAAAGCAGGATGTCTCTGGACACCCTCCCATTAGAAATACCGGGAGGAGACGTGGAGCTGCTTTCACAGAAGTTTTATTTCTGTAAACTCCTGCTGCCAGGAAGGATGGGGGCAGGACTCAAGGACCGTAATCTCCAGGGTCATCTCCCCATGGTGCTCGCAGGCCTCTCTGTGTGCCCTATCTGGAATACCCACCTGTAGGTCTGGAAAAGATTTTGAAACAAATAACTGTAAAGCATTATATTTAAAAGTATCTAATCTATCTATTCAGAAAATTGCATAAATATTGTCACTTCCTCCTCAAATTCATAAGGCTTCTAAGCCGCAGCATCTCTCTTTGCGCTTCCCTGTCTCAGCACCCTCGATAACAGCAAGGAGGGAATGAGTTCTGTGGATTGACCCAGGCTTGCACAAAGCTGCAGACTTTAACGTGTGGGAGTTTTCTCTAGTCCGCAAGAGAAGCTTATCAAAGATCATCCCCATGTTACATGGAGGGGAAGGAGGAGGAGATACGGGAGAAAGTTATCTTCAGGTGCAAATATCTGAAAGGACCAGTTAAAACAGCCATAGTTCCCAGTTCAGTCTCCACCCTGAGAGTACAGAAACTGTCAGAGGTTGGTTTGAATTGCCCTAAATTTCTGGTATGACCCGTTCTTCCTCCAGAGCTCTGACTGTGCTCCACACACTGTGCTAGATGGATGCTGCAGCAGTTGCATGCATGAAGAACAAGGGAACTCCATTGTCTCACCCATCTTTTATGCAATAGAACAGCCTGGTCTCCCCACTGGAGTGAGGGAGCATCACTGTTTTAAACAGAGTGAGAGCTGGGACTGAGCCAGCAGAATGCAGGACCCCCTTGAATTTGAGATCAGGCTCATCCTGAGCTCCCACATGTCACAACCTGCCAGGGGGAGCACAAAAGAAGGGTGGATGCTTTCAGTTCCTCTTCTAAGTGATGACCTGTTTTAACTCACACAGTCTTATGTACTCCAAAAAACAAGTTGCACAGATGCAGCTCAGGGTTTCACTGAGAACGAGTGTCCTCACGAAGCTGTGAGTGGAAAGTGGGCTGCCCCTGCTCTGGTGGTTCTCTGAGCAGATGCAGGGCTGCATATTCCCCTTTGCAAGCAGGGAAACGGGAGAGTCTGGGGGCTCTGAGAGGTCTCCCATCTGCGTCAGCCCCCTGGAAAGGGGACAGAGCACAGGTCCTTGCAGCAACACTCACCTCGTGCAGCTGAAATGAGGTGAAATGACAGGATGGTGGAGGGGCTCTCTGTAGGTGCGGGGATCACATCTGTGAGGAGCCCTGGTCAGTGGGACGGTGAGATCTTCCACGGCAAAGACGACTCATCTGACCACTGTGACCACCCTGAGCTTCCTGCCAGCTCCACTGCAAGGAGCCAGCCTGGTCCTGACTGTCAGGGCTCACAGCAGCAGAGGCTTTATAGAAAACCCTGAGCAATCCCCACTGGGAGAAGGAGCAGGAGGGCTCTTGGCTGCTCAGCGCTCAAGGAGATGCATTAATGCCTGCAGCACCAGGTCCCACTGGCATGACACACAGCTCTGCACTGTGCCATCGGTGCCTGTGCATGGTGGCAGGGGATGCACACTGGAGACCCCCCAGAGATCTCCTCCTCTTCCCCTCCTGCTCCTCTTCCTCTCTCCAGACTCCCCTCCCCAGGGAGTCAGGCCAGGCATGGGTTGGGTAAAGTTGTTCCTGCTCTGTGGCAGGCTGATGGGTAGATGAATCCTAAAGCCAGTGTGTGCTCAGGTGGCCAAGGAGGCCACCAGCATCCTGGCTCATATCGGCACTACTGTGACCAGGAGGACAGAGAAATGACCGTCCCCTCTACTGGGCAGAGAATCACAGGATGGTTACGGTTGGAGGGACCTTCCCAGCTCCCCAGTCCCCCTGCCATGAGCAGGGACATCTTCAGCAGCTCAGGGTGCTCAGAGCCCCGTCCAGCCTGGCCTGGGATGTCTCCAGGGATGGTTCAGCCACCACCTCTCTGGCCAACCTGGGCCAGGCTCTCACCACCCTCAGGGCAACAATTTCTTCCTCATGTCCAGCCTGAATCTCCCTCCTTTAGTTTAAACCATCACTCCTTGTCCTGTCACAACAGGCCCTGCTCAAAAGTCTGTCCCCATCTTTCTTATGGGCCCCTTTTCAGTCCGGAAAGGCTGCACTAAGGTCTCCCTGGAGCTTCTCCTCTCCAGCTGAACACCCCAACTCTCTCACCTGTCCCCAGCAGAGCTGCTCCAGCCTCGGGTCACTCCTGGGGCTCCCCTGGCCCCTCTCCAGCAGCTCCATGTGTGTCCTGTGCTGAGGACCCAGAGCTGGACCAGCACTGCAGGGGGGGTCTCACCAGAGCGGGGCAGAATCCCCTTCCTCAACCTGTTGACCATGGGTGACACAATGAGTTCATCTGGACCAGAAGAGATACTCTGGGACATCTACCTCTAAGCCCATCAGCTCTCTGTGGGTTTTCCCTGCAAAGACCTCTTGCTCTGCCCTTATCATATGGTGGCAGACACTCTTGCAGTGTTGCAATTATATACCTCCTTCTTCATGAGGGTGGTGAGAGCCTGGCCCAGGTTGTCCAGAGAGGTGGTGGATGAACCATCCCTGGAGACATCCCAGGCCAGGCTGGACGGGGCTCTGAGCACCCTGAGCTGGTGAAGATGTCCCTGCTCATGGCAGGGGGAGCACTGGGGAGCTGGGGAGGTCCTTCAACACAAACCATTCAATGGTTTTATGATTTAATTCAGAAGGTCAGCAGCATGTCTAGGTGTGATTTAAATCCCCTCTCAGCCCTCAGAAAGGTGTCAGCGAGAGGCAGGAGGTTCATGGGGGTCTTCCTAAATCTTGGAATGGATTGTACTGCAGCACTTGGTGCACTGATGGATAAAGGGTTTTGAAAACAACATAATAATAAAATAAATGTCTGGGGAGGATTTTGTCCTACCAGAGGATATGATGAGAACAAAATGTTCTAACGGCCATTGTTGGTGAGGGGGAGAAATGGAATATTAGTGCTGAACATTGTAGCTCAAGAGCCTCAGAGTGCATGAAGATGGTCTGATTTCAGTGTCTAAAGTTATATTTATTATGGCATGCTTTGGGGCCAGCCTTTCCCCACCAGTTAAACACTAATGAAGAAATAGTGTGCCCAGGGACATGGTAAATGCATTTTTATTGCAAAGAGGAATTGCATTAGGGAAATGTTAACTCAAATGTCTGAACCATTCGCGTTTGTGCAGTCATTCTGATGGAGGTTTGTTACTACAGCCGTTACACCCCCTGGCTGACGTGGGGGGACAGATCAGGCTCGAGGTGGCTGCCACAGCAGCTCTGAGCTCTGGGCTTGGGCTCCGCAAAACCATGGGTGGAAGCCCAGGAGTTTTCAAAGTGAACGGAGATAAGCAGAACACAGAATCACAGAATAGTTTATAGAATCACAGAATAGTTTATAGAATCATAGAATCACAGAATGTCCTGGGCTGGAAGGACCCACAGGATCATGGAGTCCAGCTCCTGTCCCTGCACAGGACACCCCACAGGTCACCCATGTGTCTGAGGACGGTGTCCAGTCTCTTGTTGAACACTGTCAGGTTGGGCCGTGACCCCTCCCTGGGAGCCTGTTCAGTGTCCAGCACCTCTGGGGAAGAACCTTTGCCTCATATCCAACCTAAACCCTCCGTGGCACATCCCTGATGCCCGAGGTCCATTGTTTTTTTATCAGCAAGGTCAGCTCAGGCGCAAAATTCAGCCCCAGCCAGACGGTCTACAAGGTGCACAGTCAGCAAGAAGCCCATTTCAAGGCTCTCCCACACCTCCCTGGCCTCCGTGGGTGGTTTCTGACTCTGATTTGTCACCACGAGAGGTTTGACCCCGTGGGCTGGAAACCTGCAGCGGGTGAATTGGGGCGGGGAGTGCAAAGTGCTTTCACACCTCTCTCTGGTGTGCAAATGAGAGTGCAAAGCACTGTGGAGCAACTATGCTGCTGGACTGGTGACACCTCGGCAAACGAAAGGGGTCAGTCAAGCCTTGGAGGAGGTGGGGGCAGCTCGTTTCTCCCCAGTTCTGCTCAGCGCTCCTCTGTCCTTCATCACATGGGAAACCAAACACAGGTGGTGCTGCTGAGAGCAGCTTGGGAGCCAGCGCTGGTCTAACAGCGGTTCGCACCAAACACGGCCCACCTGGAAAACCAGCACCCAGACTTGGGTAAGGCTTGGGGTATCCAAATCCCAGCACCTCCTCTGGAAATCCCAGTCACTGGTGGTCTGGAGAGAGCCCCGGTACCACCTGGCATCCCCTGCTCCATGCTCATGGGCTGGCAGCACAACTGGGTGTCCAGGCTGTGCCTCAGTTTCCCTTCTCGTCCCATCCTGCCTTGATTTGGCGTCAGCATGCCATAGGGTTCCACCGACACTAGGGGGAGCAGGAGCCTCCCACGGCAGAGGGTTTGACCAGAATCGTAGGATATTTAGAGTTGAAGGGACCACCAAAGCTCCCCCAGTCCCCCTGCCATAAGCATGGACATCTTCACCAGCTCAGGTTGCTCAGAGCCCCGTCCAGCCTGGCCTGGGATGTCTCCAGGGAGGGCACTTTTCTTTCCCCCTTCCTTCCTTAAATCCATGCCTCAGTTTCCCTGCCCAAAAAAAAAAGAGGGTTTGCTTTCATTTGCATTACCCAGAAGGTCTATTGCTCCTCCTCCAAATGAACTGGCACAAGGGTTGCCCCAGGGAGTTCCATGTTTTAAACATGAAGAAAAAGCCACTTCCCAGGGCAGCAATGGTGCCTCCGAATCCTCTGTGCGTGTTTGGAAGGGGCTCGTGTGAAACAACACCACCTGGGACGACAGGAGATGCCAGTGAATTCTGTGCTTTATGATTCTCTGGAGCTCAGCCTGGACAGCTTAATGCTGCCGGACACAAATGTTTTGTGCTATGAATCACCCTAAGCCACATTTGCCCAAAAGCTCCTTAGTCCCAGGGATAGAGCCCGGTTTTACAGCACACGCAGGAGCTGCCCCAGGCTCAGCGTCCGCTGCCTGAATCGAGTTTGGTGCCATCACAAAGGCTTTGCACAAACACCAAACAGCCCTGGCATCAACTGGCAGCCCGAATGTGAATGAAAGGATGAGGGGAAATGGCCTCAGGTTGCGCCAGGGGAGGTTGAGGTTGGATCTGGGGGACAATTTCTTCCCCAAAGGGCTGTGGGGCATTGGAACAGGCTGCCCAGGGCAGTGCTGGAGTCACCAGCCCTGGAGGGCTGGACAGACGGACATGAGGTTCTCAGGACATGGGGCAGGGACAGGGCTGGGTTATGGTTGGACTGGATGAGCTTAAGGGGCTTTTCCAACCAAAATGACTCTGTGACTCTATGAAAGCCTAGCTGAGGGAGGTTCTGTCCTCCTGTACCCCTGGTGTAAGAGCAGGACACAGCACAGAAAACATCCCCCTTTCTCCAGGGGATCCTGCCCTGCCATGAGCATTTTGTGACACTTGGGGTGCAGCTGTCCTGCTCAGTGCCTCAGTTTCCCTGCAAGGAGCTCTGCCTGCTGGCCAGTGCAGCAGGAGCAAGTGAGCCTGTTGGTCCCCTGACAGCCTTTCTCTGGGCAGGGGGGCGAAGTGGGGTGCTTTCCTCTCCTAGGGAATAAGGAAAGGTTTCAGAAGCTGCTGGAACATTTCACTTCCTGCTGCCAACACACAGACCTGCAATGGGGTGAGAGGGGAGGATGGAGAAGAGGGGCTGGTGATCAGGACCTGTCCCACCATCCCCTGAGGAACAGGAGGCACCTGAGACTGTTGTGGGGTCTGCCCCGGAGATCACAGAATCACAGATGGTTTGTGCTGAAGGACCTTCCCAGGTCCCCAGTGCCCCCCCTGCCATGAGCAGGGACATCTTCACCAGCTCAGGGTGCTCAGAGCCCCGTCCAGCCTGGCCTGGGATGTCTCCAGGGATGGTTCATCCACCACCTCTCTGGCCAACCTGGGCCAGGCTCTCACCACCCTCAGGGCAACAATTCCTTCCTGATGTATAACCTGAATCTCCTCTCTTTTAGAGATGGGGGGCAGTCGTGAACACCACACTGACACAGGGGGGAGCAGCCCGTGTCTCCTGGTTCTGTCAAGAAAATAAAACATTGCTAAATATTTTTCAGCTGGCTGGCACAGTGCCTCAGCAGAAATGTTTTCTGCCGCGTCAGAATTCTGACTCAGCAGAAAGATGGGCGCTGCTCCTGGCCAGGCGCTGCCTTATCTCCGCGCAGCCCAGCTGCTGTTTGCGCCGCCCGAGTTATCGCCGCGGCACAGCCCGGTGCCGGGAGTGGCTGCCGTGACTCAGCACCCTCCCGATTTATGGTGGGGGAACCCACCACAGCAACACGGCAGAAATAGCTAAAATATCCCGCTGCAGAAAATGGGCTTGTGAGCTGTGCATGTGAGTGAGAGCCCCGTCTGGCTCTGCTGGGCTGGTGATGTTGGTGTCAGAGCTGCCTCTCTGCCTGGGTGTCCAAAGAGGAGCCCCAAAATAAAGTGTCCCCCTGGGCTGGGGTTAGACAGGGTCTGTGGGACGTGCCTTGACCTGAGTTTCAGCCCCACAGAGATGCTGACACTTGGGGTTTCCTGGGAGAAAAGGGCTCTGCCTGCTGCATGATGCTGGGATCGTGGTTTGGTGCAGTGGGGACCTGAGAAGATCAGTAACAACCTTCAGGCCAGTCCCTGGTTCACCCACAAGTCCTGGGACCACAGATGTGTTGGGATGAGCTGCCAAACACCAGCGCCTCTGGTGGGACAGCTGGAGGGAGGGTTTGCCAAGGGCTGCCCCACAAGCAGCGTTTGGTGCATCATTCAGGGCAGGGGCTGCTTTGCCTTGTGAGGGGTACATAGAATTACAGATGGTTTGTGTTGGAGGGACCTTCCCAGCTCCCCAGTTCCCCCCTGCCATGAGCAGGGACATCTTCACCAGCTCAGGGTGCTCAGAGCCCCGTCCAGCCTGGCCTGGGATGTCTCCAGGGATGGTTCATCCACCACACGGTACCGCATCCCTCAAACTGCTGCTCGGCAGCTGCAAGGGCATCGCCCCGGGTGCCATCCCATTTCAGAGCCACTTTTGCTACTTGAATAAATAGCAGGTGCCACGTTGGGCTCGGTTCTCCCTTTCTGCCTTCCTAAAATCAAGTCCAAACACAGAGACAGGTCTGGCCCTGTCTTATTGCCAGATTTAACTGCTTGAAAGGTGTCAGGGGAACATAACAGGTGGCTTCAGGTTAACAGTTGGACTTGATGATCTTAGAGGTCACAGAATCATAGAATCATAGAATAGTTTGAGTTGGAAGGGACCTTCAAAGGTCACCTAGTCCACCCCACCTGCCATGCGTAGGGACATCTTCAACTATTCAAACCAAAGTGATTCTATGAGTCTATAACTCAGAAAACATGTTCCTGACACAGCTGGTCCTGTGCCACAGACAGGAGGAGGAAAGTCCCTGTCCCAGCTCAGCAATGTCCCTTCCTGGCCCCACAGGAGCCTTCCTTGCTCACAGGGGCACCTTTCATTAGCAAAAGCTCCGGGACTCTAGGGTCCAAGACACAGCTCTTGTGGTTCCCATCCAGTGCTGGGGGCTTTTTTTGGGGGGGTCTGTGGTTAAGGGAGCCTCCTGCAAAGCATTGACAAGCAGAGTCAACCAGAACTGCACAGGTGCAGTGCTGGGAGGACTGGTTACGTCCCTGGAGCTCAACTGATGCTGGAGTCCTGTTGGGGTGAAAGCAAGGGTGTTTGCTCTCACTCTGCAGTCTCTGGGGTTCAAACGGGTGGAGGGGACCCTGGTCTCCATACCATACTTCTGCCCAGCACAAGTACAACCAAGCGTCTCCCCAGAGCAGTGGGCTGCTCTGCTCCTCCTGCAGCAAAACTCAGCTCAGTATGAACCTGAGTGGTCACAGCAAAAGAAACCCAAACTAGATCAGGTTGCTCAGAGCCCCGTCCAGCCTGGCCTGGGATGTCTCCAGGGATGGTTCATCCACCACCTCTCTGGCCAACCTGGGCCAGGCTCTCACCACCATCAGGGCAACAATTTCTCCCTCACGTCTGGCCTGAAATCAGCCATGGTTCAGCTGAATTAGGACAGGGAACTGCTGGAGAGAGTCTAGCGTAGGGCAACAAAGATGATTAAGGGAGTGCAGCACCTCCCTTATGAAGAAAGGCTGAGGAAGCTAGGGCTCTTTAGTTTGGAGAATAGGAGACTAAGGGGGGACCTTATTAATGTCTATTACTATATAAAAGGTGAGTGCCATGAGGATGGAGCCAGGCTCTTCTCGGTGGCAAACAATGATAGGACAAGGGGTAATGGGATCAAGCTGGAACACAAGAGGTTCCACTTAAATTTGAGAAGAAACTTCTTCCCAGTGAGGGTGGCAGAGCCTGGCCCAGGCTGCCCAGGGGGGTTGTGGAGTCTCCTTCTGTGCAGACATTCCAACCCGCCTGGACATGTTCCTGTGCGACCTCACCCAGGCATTCCTGCTCTGACAGGGGGATTGGACTGGATGACCTTCTGAGGTCCCTTCCAATCCCAAGCATACTGTGACACTGTGATACTGTGTGAATTGTCAGTGTCTGCACAGCAGGGTTTCAGTGTGTGGGCACAGGGACAGTGTCACACAGTGTCACACGGGGCTGTGTCAGTGCTCGAGGGCTTTTTTCCTTTATAGGTGCCCTAACCAGGGCACTGTCATTCACAGCACTGTGTGATCCTGTGGCATTACAATCACTCATTTCATCGGCACGGGCAGAAGACCCCAGAAGGGATCTTCTCTGTGGGCCTGGTTTTCCATCCCTGTCTCTGCCCTGCTTCCCCCCCCCGCTCCAGCAGTGCCTGGGGGCCCTGGGGACACACACTTAGTGATCCCCATGTCACCAGAGGAGCAGAGGAGGGGGTTTGGTGACCGATTGCCAGCTCCCATCCTCCTGATCAGCAGTGCTGGTGCACACTTGGCTCTGCTGTGAACCTGCCTTTGGGCACGAGGCAGCAATGGAGACCCTGAAATCCTGTGCTGTGACACCTCTCACCTGCCCTAAGACAAAAAATGGTAGAGAAACTCAGTTTCCCCCATAGATACCAGGGCTGCACACTGGTGTGACCAGCAATTGGTGGCAGCCAGCGTGTGGACAGAGGTCTGTCTGTCTGTGCTGCGGTCTGTATGCCAGCACACAGCAGAGCCGGACCCCAGCCCCACAAATAACACAGCCCATTTCTGCTAAACCCAGGGGCAGAAAACAGGCTGTCGCACCTTGAAGGCAGCTGGGCGCTGGCTTTTATCTCGGGTTGCAGCAAGGGTGGCGAGGAGCTATCTGCCGCGGGCCCACAGGGCGTGGGCGGCTGGGGGCTGCCCGGGGGCGATAGGGGGGCAGCTGGGCACAGCGTGATGGGGTCTGAACCAGCCCCTGTCGGGCTGATAGTTGGGTGTTGTGCTCTGTTCCTGCGGCCGGGGATGCTGCACCATCCCGAGCGCTGCAGAGAGCCCTGCTCTGGGAGGAGCGGAGCTGTGGTGGGGCAGCAGCCGACAATCAATCATGGAATGTCCTGAGCTGGAATGGAACATCAGGGACCATGGAGCCCAACGTCTGTCCCTGCACAGGACACCCCACAGGTCACCCGTGTGTCTGAGGACCTCTGGGGAAGAACCTTTGCCTCATGTCCACTGCCCCCCTGGCACATCTCCTGCCGTTCCCTGGGTCTGTCACTGTCACAGAGCAGAGCTCAGCCTGCCCCTCCTGCTCCTGCTGAGGAACCTGCAGCCCATGAGCTCTGCGCTCAGTCTGCTCTGCTCCAGCTGAGCAAACCCAGGGACTGCAGCCGCTGCTCACATGGCTTCACTCCAAACCTTCACCAACTCCATGGCCTCTGCACCCTCTCCAGCAGCTTTAGACCCTTTTTATACCGTGGCACCCAGGCCTGCACACAGTGAATGCTCCAGAGTGTGCATCGTGCTGTGGCGGAGACTCATCACACACCTGGTCAGCTGGAAACCCCCCCGACTCCATCAGCCCCATTGCTCTTCCCCTCTGCACCCTGGGAAGTGCTGCGTGGGCCGTGTCCCCCACTCCAGCTGTCCCACCAAGGTGTCCCCTCCAGCCCCGAGCTCACCTGGGCTCATTTTGCAGCCCCGGGCAGAGGTTCTGGTAGGAACCACTGGCTGGACCCTCTTGCCAGGAGCCAGTGTCCTGGTGCTGAGCAGATGGAAACCCCAGCAAGGCTGAGGGGTGGGAGAACACCAACTCAGTAACAAGCAGCAAAGCCTCTGCTTTAAATGAGACTGTGTTGGAAACAGCTAATGAGGAATAAAAAGCTGCTTTTGCCTATTTCTGGATTGCTTTTTCAATCTGCTTTTGCCCACGTTCTTGTGTTGAGGGATAACTGAGAAGCTGTTCAATTAAACCTTTAGTTTTTCCCTGAATATCCTGGCCCCTCTGATCCCTTTCACCTCCCTCAGCTCTGAACCCCCCATGGCCTGTGACACCAGACTGGCTTTAGGGCTCGGCATGTTCTGGCGAGTCTCTTTAGGGACACGGATGTACAAACAGGGCCAGGTCACATCTCCTGGAGGTCCCCTCTGCATTTCTGCTGCAGCCAGCCCCCAGCCTCCAGGCAGCATCACCTGAGACCCAAAATTCAGACCCAGGAGGTTTCCTACAAAATTAAAGCAACACAGTAAAAGACTGTAAGCCAGGCTTGCATAATAAATAAGTCATTATGTGGCGCAAAACTGAGGCTGGAGCAGTCAGGGCAAGGGGTGCTCCGCATCTCTTGGAGTCAAGCCTAAAGGGTACAGGGGGTTAAACCTGGATCCTGAACTCAGAGATCCATGCTAGGGGCAGAGAGGCATTCATTTAACCTGCAGTTATATTTTCCCTCAGTTTATTGATACGGTGCAGAAACAATTTGAAATGTCTTTGTGTTGAAAGCAGAGTGCCTCGGGCGATGAGCCACAGATAAATTAGATAACTCTCCTCGCGGTAATAGCATCGAGCTCTCTGCCTGCTCGCTGTAAAGCTCCAATCTGCTCGAATCTCCACGGTGCTGTGCCAGCACCTCCGCTGTTCACAGTCCTCCCTGTTCTCCCTTTCCCTCCCAAGTTAAAAAAAAGTCATTTCCAGAAATTCTCCTTGGCTTTCGTGTTCATTCTAGTGACCAGGTGGTCCCAAACGGAAGCTGTGTAAGTTATGGTGATCCACACCGGCCTGCTGCTGCTGAGCGTTTCCCTGAGTTCATCGCTGACCACATCCCGAAGGGGTTTGCAGCTGTTTCCCTGCTGGTTTCCTTGTGGTTTATGTCAGGCTTTGCTCTGCTCCCAAATTCGGGGTTTGCCGAGACAGTAACCTCAAGTCCCCTTTTGCCCCAAGCACCGTTTTCTGGAGCAAATCCTTTACTATCCTGCGTTAGTGAGAATTTAGCTCCAGCCTTCAGGTTAAGCCAAGGCTCCAGTGCTGGACTGGGCACAGCCAAAGGACCAGCAGGGTAGGAGCAGGATGAAGCTCATATCTGAATTTACAACCTAGAGTGGCTGTAAAAGGTCATTGCTGTTATGGACTCTCCACATCCAGAGATGTACAAGTCTCCGATATGACCCTAAACCAATTAGCCGGCTGAATCACCTGCTATTATTCCTTTTCATCCTACGGGATTTAGAGAGTTTAAAGAGTTACTGTGGGTATAAAAGAAGCCATTAAAAGGAATCAATACAAAAGAGCAGCACAAAATGAGGTGGAACACTTCAGCCTTCTCTTTCCTCTCCCTTCCCCTTTCCCTCCGCAATTTGTGACCATCGTTAACCATCCCATGGTCCTGCTCCCGCAGCTGCACCAGCAAAACCAGACCCCAAACAGGTCCAATAGTGGTACCAGGACCGGTGATTTTTCACCACAACTCACATCTCTGTCTGCTTTTCTGCAGAGTCCAGAAAAACAGCATTTGTTAACCACTTTTTAAAAACATAAATTATGCAGTTAACGCTCTTCTCTAAGCCTCTGTGTTTGATGTTGTCCTGCTTGTTCCAGCTTTGCATTCCTCCTGCTCTCTACCCCCCCTCCCTGAGCTTTTTCATGTTGCTGGTTCAAATGCAGAAGAAAAGCATCATTATCTTTTATTTTTTTAAAGTTCAGCTTTGCAGAGCTGAAAATGAGCCTGCTATCACAGATGAGGCAAATGCATTGCTAATAATAGACCCAGATGTCGCTTGGGTTTTATTCTCAATGTGAGTCTGCCAAGAAATGCAGGCTACATACAGGACGGGAGAAGCAGCAAATGAAAAGGCCGTGGGGGTCACTTATTGTCATCCCCAGCTGAGCGTGCAGCTGTTCCGGGCAGCTCCGTGCTCAGCCCTATGGGCTGACTCGCGTGGTGGGAATATCTGCTTGTGAATTTAGGGTTGCACACGTTGGATTTCACTCTTTGCGCCCTCTCTTATTGAAAATTGACAACTTCTAAAGTCTTCAGATCTCCTTGGAACAGAGGGCGTGTGACTGTGTGTCTGCTCGGTAGGTGAGGAGCTAAAGCAAGCGCTGGCCACCTGCACGATACATTTATCTGCACTGAGCAGTCCCCGCTCCACACGGTGTTATCAGACCACCCCGATGGCTCGTTTGCTGCTCAAAGGTGCCTGTGAGTCTTGCCAAGGGCTCTGAAATTTTAAAAAATGAATAATGCCTCTTTGGACCCTGTGGAAACGAGCTGAAATGTGACTACAGATGTGAACCACCCCAACAGGACCATAGTGACGGGCTTGTGCCACTGCTTGGTGTGGTTCTGGTGCGATTAATGGACCAGTATCAACCAGTAACCGGAATGAAACAGAGGTCTGGATGAAACCTCCTAAACTGTCACAAACAGACCCAAAGTCCATGCTTTTGTCAGGATGCCCTACATCTCCTGCATCCTGGAGCACAGCTTCAGCCAAAGCCTGAAAAACGGGAAAATACCCATGTAATTCAATGTGAAGGTGACACTGAGTCAAACAAAAGCCTTTGGCCAGACCTTGAACTGGTGGAAATGGATGTTGCTGGTCTGGTTGTAGCATGGAGGGTCCTGTTACCCTTGTGCAAGGCATTTGATTTCCCAGGAGGGAGAGGCTAGTGAAGTGTCAGCAGCATTAATACTGTTAATACATTAAAAGAGCAGAGGAGTCTGCCCCAGTCACAGCTGCCCCAGCACCAGCTTCCCACACGGATATTCACACAACATGCTGAGCTGGAAGGGACCCACAAGGATCCTCCTCAGAACCTGGAGCAGCAGGAGGTGACCCCTGTTTCATTGACACCAAGCCGGGCTGCACATTCCTGATCTAAAGCACTTGGTTTGGGTGTGGAGGAGCAGGACCTGATGTTTTCCACAATTTCACCTGATGAATGGTGTCTGCTTAGGAGAACGAACAGGGACTTGTCTGTGTGTCCAGGGCTGCAGAGCTGCAGCCAAGGGCAGAAGCACTCAGCATCCCCAAGAGCGTGCTCCTGTGCATAAGGGTCTGTGAAGCACCTAAGTTCATAAATCAGGTCATCTATCCCATCAGAGACTAATCCCTCAAGTTTAGAGAGAGAGCCTGTGAATCCTGAGAGGACTCAGAGGTTGGGTGCTGCAGGCATGAGGTGGTTGTGATGCACCTTGCACACAGAATCACAGAATCCTGGGCTGGCTGAGTTGTGTCCTCTGTAGATCCCCAGTCCCATCTGGGTCACAGAGAAGATCACACAGGATCCCAGGCGGGTTTGAATGTCTCAGAGCAGGAGACTCCACACCCGCTCTGGGCAGCCTGGGCCAGGCTCTGGCACCTCCCAGCACACAAGGTTCTGCTCATGTTCACATGGAGCCTCCTGTGTTTCAGTCTGTGCCCATTGCCCCTCACCCTGGCATGGGGCACCACTGAACAGAATCTGGTCCATCCTCTGACACCCACCCTGACATATTGATCCATTGATCACATCTCTCTCAGCTTCTCTTCTCCAGCTCAGCAGCCCCAGCTCTCTCAGTGTCTCCTCATCACAAAGATGCTCCAGACCCATCAGCATCTTTGTGTCCCTCCCTGGACTCTCTCCAGTGATCCCTTGTCCTTCTTGAACTGGGGAGCCCAGCACTGGACACAGAACTGCACACATGGGTCAGTGCCTGCTGCAGGGTGCAGGACATGGGGTGGCCCGTGCATGGCTGTGGTGAGCAGGCGGTCATGGGGGGACGGAAAATGAGATAACAGAGAATTGTGTCCTGAGCCTGCCTGTTAAGCAAGTCACGGGGCTTTTTCCTTGAAGACCACACCTTGCTGCAGACTGACCACTCCACGGACAGACCAGCCCACTGCTGCTGGGGACCCCCACCCCGTCCCAGCCAATGACCCCCCAGTGCGGGACGGGGAGGAGCTGCGGGCAGGGGATAAAAGCCTCCGTGGGGTCTGCAGCTCAGCTACGGCATCTGTGTCCTCCCGCAGCTCCGAGCAAACCCGCCTGCCACCATGGTGCACTGGTCAGCCGAGGAGAAGCAGCTCATCGCCACCGTCTGGGGCAAGGTCAGCGTGGAGGAATGCGGTGCTGAGGCCCTGGCCAGGTAGGTCCAGCTCCTGGGCACCTGCTCAGCTGCACCTTGGGGAGAGAAACCACAGCAAGTGCATTTGGGAGCATTAACATGTCTGTGTCCGCTCGTGTCCCTCCATCTCTTCCCAGGCTGCTGATCGTCTACCCCTGGACCCAGCGGTTCTTTGATAACTTTGGGAACCTCTCCAGCCCCACCGCCATCATCGGCAACCCCAAGGTCCGCGCCCATGGCAAGAAAGTGCTCACCTCCTTCGGAGAAGCCATCAAGAACCTGGACAACATCAAACCGACCTTTTCCAAGCTGTCTGAGCTGCACTGCGAGAAGCTGCACGTGGACCCCGAGAACTTCAGGGTGAGTTGTGCTTAGGGTTTGACCCTCTCTCTTGCGTAAGAAGATGCAGGGAGCCCAGTGGGGCTGAGGGTGGGGAGCCTGAAGGTGCTGCCCCTGTGTGCCATATGTCACCTCTCCCTGGCACCTCCTGGCCCCAGGGACAGGGACCACTTTGTGTCCCCTTTTTCCAAGGCCGGAGAGGGAAAAGTAAGCGTGGGATGGTTGGGAACTGGACACTGATGGGATGAGATTCAGACTGGGGTTAGAGACAGAGGACAGGTCTGACCGTGAGGACAAGGTCAGCAGATGAGGGAGAGGAGTGGGACGGGGATGAAGCAGAGGAGATCAGAGTACAGGGGGTTGGGAAGTCTCTGTGGGTGAAGAGATGGAGCAGTTCAGGCTGGAAGGGGTTGAGAGGGTTGGATGTGGTTGATGGCGTCTGTTTTAGGCTCTCTTTAAGCCTGACTTCGGGATGTAGCAGGGAAATCTCACACTGGCCCTAACCCTCTGCTCAAGAAGGCATGAGGTTTCACAGAAAAGGTCTGGAAATAAAGTCTAGAAGCTGGAAAAAGCAGGTGTGAGAAGAAGCAGAGACAGAGGAGGAGGACACTGGTGCATGCAGTCAGCACAGGACTATTTTCCTGCACTTCATCTAGAAGAGCTTCCCTGGGTTGCATCCTCTGGGACCCACCAGAGACCTGGGTTCCCTCCAGCCCCAGGTCCCTGGGTCCTGCGCAGGACCAAGGGGTGCTCAGCACCATGCTGACCTGGCTTCCTTCCTTCTCCTCTCCAGCTCCTGGGTGACATCCTCATCATCGTGCTGGCCGCACACTTCGGCAGGGACTTCACTCCTGCCTGCCAGGCCACTTGGCAGAAGCTGGTCGGGGTGGTGGCCCACGCTCTGGCCTACAAGTACCATTAAATCATCTGGAGGCAGATGTGTCTGTAACAGTCAATAAAAACCCCCACATTTCCTGGACTTTTTGTTCTCCTGTGTCTCTGTGGCTGCCTGTGGGGTGGGAGGGAGGCAGCAGGGGATGTGAAAGGGGGAGGTGGGTTCAGGGCTCCTGGGAGCATCACGTTCCAGAAAGACAGTCAGGCTGGGCAAAGGGGAGGCTGCTTTTCACAGAGTCACAGAATCATTTTGGTTGGAAAAGGCCCTCAAGATCATCGAGTCCAACCATAACCCAGCCCTGTCCCTGCCCCATGTCCTGAGAACCCCATGTCCGTCTGTCCAGCCCTCCAGGGCTGGTGACTCCAGCACTGCCCTGGGCAGCCTGTTCCAATGCCCCACAGCCCTTTGGGGAAGAAATTGTTCCTAAATCCAACCTCAGCCTCCCCTGGCGCAACTTGAGGCCGTTTCCTCTGCTCCTGGTGCTTGTTCCTGGGGAGCAGAGCCTGACCCCCCTGGCTCCAAGCTCCTTTCAGGCAGTTCAGAGATCAGAAGGTCTCCCCTCAGCTCCTGTTCTCCAGCTGAACACCCCAGGTCCCTCAGCCGCTCCATCACACTTGTGCTCCAGCCCCTCACCAGCTCCATTCCCTTCTCTCTGCTCGCTCCAGCACCTCAAGGCCTTGCTTGGTGTGAGGGGCCCAAAACTGCCCCCAGGATTGGCGGTTTGGCCTCCCCATGTCCCCACACAGGGACGGTCACTGCCCTGGGCCTGCTGGCCACACCAGTCCTGGTACCAGCCAGGATCCTGTGGCCTTTTGGCCACCTGGGCAAACGCTGGCTCATGTTCAACCACCTGTTGAACAACATCCCATTATTTCCTGGATATTGGGGTTTTCTCCAAAAGGCATCAGCCCCCTCGCTGCTGCCCGTTCCTGCCTGCCTGGTGGGGCTGGTCCTGGACATCCAGGCACACAGCGATGTTGTGGTGGCCCATGCACACGAAGCTCCAGTGGGACAATAGTGGTGTCTAAACCAGCAATGCCCATGTCCCAGCCCACTTAGTCCCTCTGAGCTTGGCAGAAATTGTTGGTGGGGGTTTTCTGACCTGCTCTGCACAGAAGGTCAAGCTGCAGGGCAAGCAGAGGCCCCTCTGGCCCGAACCTGTGACGCATGCAAGGATATAAATTTGCAGACATTCACTGAAGACAGCCTAGATTAGGCAGAAATTTAGCCTTTCATATTTTAGTACTGACGTATAAGATGTTGATCAGAAGCATTTTCTGTATCACCAGTGAAAACAGTCTTAGGGTTATCCTTGTGTGTTTTGATCAGAATGTGATACCTAAAAATGTCAAGAGGAAGGGATGAGGGCAGCTTTTAAACCGGACTCAGCCGAGATTCTTTTTTACTCAGACTAGCTTAATGGAAGAATGTTTTTTCACTGTAATGGAAGGATTCTGCGTAAGTACATGAGCTTCAGCAATGCTTTTCCAGGAATAACCTAAAAAGCAACAAGGACAGACATGCTGGTGTCTCAGAATGACTAAATCCTTCTTCTTCATGATTTAGGAATAAATTTTCTGCCTTTGTCCTGATAAAGTGGGGGCTTGTGCTTATGACCCCTCTATCCTACACAGATGGCCTGTCTGAAAGGCAAAGGATCCAGCCCTGCTGGCAGCACTGAGAACATCTTGGTCAAGGGGGAAATAAAAAGGAAAATTGAAAAAGCAGGAGACAGTCCAGCTCTCCTGCAGTACATCATTCTCCTTTCCGTCAGCAAATGGGCATTTCAGCACGATTTCAGGAGGCAAGACTGTTCTCAACGTCTTGTTCCAGTTAGCACAAAAGTGCAGGTCAAAACCTTGGCAGTTGGCACCAAACAGAAAAGTTCTCCTGCCCTTGAGGCACTGGTGGACATAACGTTAATAAAATGATGGTGGGTGCGTCCAGCTGCATACACTATCTGTTCATCTGTTTGTACCTTTGGGTCCCAAATGAGAAAATGCTTGCAGAGGGGCTGTGGACCTCAGGAATGCTTTTGCTGCAGTGTCTGTGAATGTCTTAATTGTTCTGTTCCTCCCCTCCCACCCGTCGGCACATCACGGTGGTGCTGTGGAGTGTGTCCTTCTCCTCGACTGTGCGCTACGACCAGCAGCTGGGTGGTCCTGGTGGCATTAATCTGCACTTAGAGGTACAGGCAAGGGGCAGGATGGGGTGCTGGTGTTGCAGAACCCCTGTGCCAGGCTTTTCAAGTGAGAGTTGTCCATCTCTTGTATGAAGTGAAAGCAAAGCTGTGGCCACCAACAGCCTATCCGAAACCAAAGCAGGTTTAGAGGCAAGCCCTGGGAGCAGGTTAGGTGAACACCATGGCAAGCCTGGTGTTGCAAAGATGCTGTCTGGTCCTAGCAGTGTTGCATCAGCTCTTACCGAGGATGCGGTGTCCCTGGTATCTCCTTCCTTTGCCGTGGGAAAGCAGGAATCAGCTGTGCATCTCCAGGCCATCACGCTGTGCAGAATGTACCCCTCGGGGAGGAGAGTCCAGCTTCACCAGCACAGTCAGAGAGGGCTAACACACCGCTGGTGTTTCACCGCAAGATAAAATGGTCATCAGGACATTTCTGCAGTGGCAGAGCAGAGTGATGCTGGGACACTTGGGCAGGGCTAAGAGCCACCAAGTGACCAAGGTACACTGAGCCATCAGCTTCATCATTAGCTTGGTCCTTTCAGGCTGGACATGAGGAAGAAATTGTTGCCCTGAGGGTGGTGAGAGCCTGGCCCAGGTACCCAGAGAGGTGGTGGATGAACCATCCCTGGAGACATCCCAGGCCAGGCTGGACGGGGCTCTGAGCACCCTGAGCTGGTGACGATGTCCCTGCCCATTGCAGGGGCGAACTGGGGGAGCTTTAAGGTCCTTTCAGCTCAAACCATCCTGTGATTCTGTGATTAGCAGTTGGCTATGTTCAGGACCTGGCTCCACCTTGGCCATTTCAGTGAGCCCCAGATGCTGACAGTGATCCCCAGGATCCCTGCACGGTGCAAACAGCCTTTTGGAGACCAGAGTCCCTTCAAAGCGGTTCCAGCCCCCCATGGCCTGACCCAGGCAGGGCTGGCTGGTGCATATTTCCATTATTCTGTCTGCTGCTCCCACCCAAAGGGGACGGACTGAGCTCCTGCCCTCAGCTGGGAGACCAAGAGATGCTGGCACCGAGTGGTATGAGCCTGGACAGGACTGTTGAGCTTGGAAGGGAAGAGCACAGCAAATAAAGTGGGAACCAAGACCTACTGGCACAAGACACAAGAAATAGAATGTTTTGGAAGAGACAGAAGAGTCTGGCTGACATCCAGAGCCGCAGAGGCTGGGCACAGCTGCCACTCCTGCTGATAAGGGCTCTGGTAAAGCTTGGCGCGGGACACTGCCTGCCGCAATCAGAGTGACCAATAAATTCTGCTTGTTTTGGAAAGGCTGTCAGTGTAGCTGCCTTTTGCCATCATTGGAATGGTTTGTCTGTAAAAAGGGAAGGTTCTTGTCCATGGAAGTGGGCACGTCCCAGCGTGGGGCCAAGAGATGAAGAAGGGCTATGGGGATCTTCCACGCACACCAAAGGGAACAGATCAAAGGATACTCGAGGGAAGAGCCCTGAGCAGAGTGAAATCCACCCCAGGCACACAGCAAAAGGTCCTCCAGTTTTCCTGCTGGGGATAAGGATGCTGTAAGGTGTTGCTGTGGGGGCACAAGGGAAAAGCAGATCTTCCTTTGACTCTGTGAACTACGAAAAAAGCTACAGAAATTGCCTCTGTTTGGCATGTTGCGATGAACATTTCCCCTTCCACCCTGTGCCACCAAACAGCCCCCTCAACAGACAAGGAGGAGGGGCAGGTGCTGGTCTCTTCTCTCTGGTGACCAACGAGGGAACAGCAGGAGATGTGCCAGGGGGGTCAGTGGGACATGAGGAAAAGGTTCTTCCCCAGAGGTGCTGGACACTGAACAGGCTCCCAGGGAGGTGTCACGGCCCAACCTGACAGTGTTCAGCAAGAGACTGGACACCGTCCTCAGACACACGGGGTGACCTGTGGTGTTGGAACGAAATAAGGACTCAGCAAAACAAGTCGATTCAATGTGAATCACGCTAAAGCCATTTATTACAGAAACAAGTCTCCTTATATATGTAAATATATTCTAATCACGTGTCCACGCTCCAAGCATGGATTCGCTAAATGAGCATCGTGGGCTGTCCATGCGCTGGAGTCTCACTGATGATACGTCCGATGATTCACGCCACGCCAGGACCCTGGTGACTGAGAAACGCCCCTCTCTCTCACAGCAGATTCTGTTCTCAGCTTCTCTAAGAGGCCTTGAGATTCCTTTGAGCCTGACTAATTCAGCAACAAATCTTTATCTATCAAAACCCCTCCACACTGTGGGGTGTCCTGTGCAGGGACAGCAGTTGGAACCGATGATCCTGTGGGTCCCTCCAGCTCAGGACACCCTGTGATTCTATGAAACCCTGCACTGAGAGCTCTGAGCATCACAAAACTGTCAGCAGGCCTCTGCCCCCAAGCCATAAAACAAGTGATTTCAAAATGTACTTAAAATTAACTCTGTCTTATAAAAATGGGTGAGGCGGATAGGTCCCCTGGAGGAGCCCCAAGCAGAGCGCAGGGCTGGGACTGTCTGGGCAGTTGTGCCTTTGGTTTTTGTGTCTCATGGCTGCTCACAGCCGGTGCTCGTGGTGTCCTGGCCAAGATCCCTCTGCCATCCTTGCAGGCACCTTTGGGCTGTATGTGCTCGACTGTGAGCTCGTGCCTTTGCTGGCACTGTGGACTGCTGTGCGACTGTTGTAAACAGCCTCTGGGCCTGCCCAGCATAGCAGGTTTCCTTAAAATGCCTTTGTGGTTGATTAATCCTAAAAGTAAAAAGCCCTCAGAAGTCTTTCACAGGGAGTGCAATCTCATGTCTTTTTCCTCCTGTCAGCTGGCAGCTGCCCTGTGGCACTAATGCAGCTGCCACAGATGATGTGAAAAGTGCTTTGAAGGAATCACTTGCCAGGGTGGGATGATGTTCTTGGGCAGGGACACTGTGATCCCGGGAGATGCTGCTGCCCATGAAGAGAAGACGTGGGCTGGGGATGGACAGGGCTGAAGGAGAAGGAGGGAATGATAAGGTGAAGCTCAGCAAGCCCCAGGAGCTGTTCATCCTTTGCTGCTTCTCTTGGTGGAGCATCTCATCTTGTGCCTGGGATGAGCATTGGGAACTGTCCCCATGGGATGGTGCATCCCAGCTGCTCTGGTCCTCAGGCACTGTGGGACTGATGCCACCAGGTCACCAGTCCACGCTGCTAACAAATCACCTGGGAGCTGTGTCCACAGAGCACTTTACTGGCGTTACAGCCCCTCATTTCCTATGTCTATATTAACTGCGAAAGCACGTGCATGAACCAATCTGCACACACAGCAGAACTAGAGATGCAATTGGATAATTTAGCAGTTACAGCTGCAGTCTCCAGGCAGAGCTCAGTACCTGTGTCACACGCTTCTTCCATGATTTTAAGTGCATCAACACATCCAACAGTGCATCAGGACCCTGTTTGCAAAAATTATACTGGTAAGAATACTTTGACAGACTCCCCTGTTGTTAGGAAACATCTTGGATCGAGATGCTCTGTTAAGTAGGAGGGTGGAAAAAAGCCACAATTTTGAAAGATACAGTAACTGCAGGGAGTAATGGTATTGACCAGAGGTAAGGCTGGGAGAACTTATTGACAGGTTTATTTGGAGCAGGCAGATAAGAGACAAGATCGTGCTCTTCAGGTTTCAGATCGCTGCCAAGAGGAGGGCAAGAGGACAGAATTCACCTTGCATGCAGCGAGGGACAATCCCTGCAAAGCTGCTTCTTGGCCTGAAATATTTTACGTGAAGAATCAATCTGATCAGGACAGCTCTGCCAACAGTAGAAATGCTGCTTTGCCAGGACAGCTTATTCTTTTGGGGGTATGAAGTACACTATCTATTAAACAAACTCTTTTTTTCTCGTATAAGCAGTGTCTGCACTCAAGGGTTTCTCAGTGCTAGTGCCCAAGATAGAAAACCATCCAACTTTTGCAATGTACACAAGGTTTTATTGCTTATTTCTGCTAGCACTCAGAAAAAATAAGCACGGTTCCCTATTTGGTTCTGCTTTTTATTTGGTGTACATCCGATTTCTGATTAAGGGAGGCTAAGAACTGTGCCCCAAAATTGCCCAATTATTAGACTAAGGGACAGTCAACAGCCCTGCACAGTAACAAGGCATTCAAAATCTGAAATAAATTGAAACGAATGCTGTGTTGTCCTCTTTCTGGAGGGCTAGCAGATGAAATGAACTGGTTTTGCACAGCAGTCTGGACACAGACTCTGCTGGCATCAGGTGGGACAGACCATCCAGGTGGGTGACAAGTCCAGCTCGGGACTCCTTATAGACTAAGGCTGGTGGTCACACTGCTCTTGGCACTCATAACTCAGAGTTGTGCCTTCGAGATGGATCAACTTCCTCTGATGACAGGGAATGGTACTAGGGATGGGCAAAAGGAGAGCTCAGACTCAGAACAGTACAGACAACAATGATGGAAAACAACATTGGACAACAATGATGGACAACAGCAATGGACAACGATGATAGCAATGATGGACAACAATGATGGATGACAACTCTGAAGCTCTTTGCTAGGACAGACACGAAAGGAGGTTCTTGCATTTAAATTATGGGCCCTAGGTTTGGGAGTGATCCTTCAGCCCTTCTTTCCCAGCAAACCTCTGATCCTTTAAAACTGGGGTGGATGATGCTTCTAAAGACAAGCAAGCCCTTGAGGTGCTGGAGCGAGTGGAGAGAAGGGAACGGAGCTGGTGAGGGGCTGGAGCACAAGTGTGATGGAGCGGCTGAAGGACCTGGGGGTTCAGCTGGAGAACAGGAGCTGAGGGGAGACCTTCTGATCTCTGAACTGCCTGAAAGGAGCTTGGAGCCAGGGGGGTCGGGCTCTGCTCCCCAGGAACAAGCGCCAGGAGCAGAGGAAACGGCCTCAAGTTGCACCAGGGGAGGTTGAGGTTGGATGTGGGAACAATTTCTTCCCCAAGGGCTGTGGGGCATTGGAACAGGCTGCCCAGGGCAGTGCTGGAGTCACCATCCCTGGAGGGGTGGACAGATGGACATGAGGTTCTCAGGACATGGGGCAGTGCCAGGGGCTGGACTTGGTGATCCTGAGGGTCTCCTCCAACCAAAATGATTCTGTGATTCTATGATTCTGTGATTCTGTGATTCCTGGAGTTGTTCAGGAGGAACCCCAGCAGTGCAGGGCATCAATGCACCATTACAAGTCTGAAAATGTGGACAAGACAAAGACTACAACCTCTTTGAACATCACTGCCTGTCTTCTTGGGTCAGCAGTGCATGTCCAGTCCCCAGCCTCCAGCTGCCTCTGCAATTCGGGGAGCCCACGGCCAGGGAGGAGCCACGCAGGCAGCTCCACCTGCGCTCGGGGCCACGGATACAAGTCCACGGGTGCGAGATGATGCTTGTCCACTCAAGGGCAGAGGGGGGAAAGGGCCTCTTTTCCCCTTGGACAGCATCCAAAATTGCTATCTTTCCTTGTGCAGCCCAGCACCCTCCCCAGCCCCAACCAATAGGTACGTGAACTGAGATTAGGACAAGCTGTTACTAGTGTATAAAAATCCCTGGGGCAGACTTCGGCTCCACTTCTTCATCATTGTTTAGGGACGCCCTGGGAAAACCCACCACCTGACACCATGGTGCACTGGTCAGCCGAGGAGAAGCAGCTCATCACCAACATCTGGAGCAAGGTCAACGTGGCCGACTGCGGTGCTGAGGCCCTGGCCAGGTAGGTCCAGCTCCCAGGAACCTGCTCAGCTGCACCCAGAGAAACCACTCTAATCATGGCAGCATTAACGTATCTGTGTCTGCTTGTGTCCCTCCATCTCTCCCCAGACTGCTGATCGTCTACCCCTGGACCCAGAGGTTCTTCTCTTCCTTTGGTAACCTCTCCAGCCCCACCGCCATCAATGGCAACCCCTTGGTCCGTGCCCATGGCAAGAAAGTGCTCACCTCCTTCGGGGATGCTGTGAAGAACCTGGACAACATCAAGAAATGTTTTGCTCAGCTGAGTAAACTCCACTGCGACAAGCTGCACGTGGACCCGGAGAACTTCAGGGTGAGCCTTGCTGGGAGTCCAGGCTCAGCTGGGCAGGGGTTCCTGCTCTCTGGAGAGGGAGTTTGGGTCTCTGAGGTGTCTGATGGTCAGTCAGACCTAGAGAGAAACCCAGAGCCTGGGGCTCTGCTGAGGGCAGGGGTGATGGAGGGGAAAGAAGTGAATAAGTATATTTGGGGAGAATAGAGAGGAGTTTCTAGGCTGGCATGTGTGAGGGGAGGACCCAAGTGAGGTAGACAGGTATGAAATGCAGAACCAGATACCTGTTGGTAGGAAGCGACGTTGGCTTGGAGCAGCCAGAGACCAGAAGAGAAGAAACTGAGGCAGGATTTGGAGGGAGGAGCTGAGCTTGGCTATGATCGGTTGTTTAAACCCAGAGAGAAAATAAACACAGCCACTTCATCAGAAGGAGGGCATCTGAGCCCTGAGAAAGCAAGGGTGGGTAGGGAAATGGAAGGAAAGGATAAACCCAGGTGAAGCAGAGGGAGGACACTGCATGGCAGGCAGGGGAAGGTGTTGGGGAAGACGATCCAGACCATTCAGTTGTCCTGGTGACCACCAGAGATGCAAGTTGTGCCAGGAGCTTGGTGCTGTGCACAGGGCTGTGATAAATGCGTTCCTTGTTTTGCGATTAATTCCCCGAAAACTGGTGTCCACACAGGAACACCTGGGTGGTGCGATGGTGGGGAGGGAAGCCAGGGGCAGCACTGGGCTGATGGCCTCTTCTGCTTCCACCCCCAGCTCCTGGGTGACATCCTCATCATCGTCCTGGCCTCCCATTTCGGCAAGGACTTCACCCCCGCCTGCCAGTCCGCCTGGGAGAAGATGGTCCGTGTGGTGGCCCACGCGCTGGCCCACGAGTACCACTGAGCTTCCCGCAAGCGTTTGCTCCCGGAGATGCTCGTGGAGAAACATCCTCTGGTTCTGCTGGTCTCTGATTGCCAAATAAACACCAACTGCTTCATCCGTGAAGAGGTGTCTGCCTCTCTGTGGGAAGGGGTGGAGGCCACCCCGGGGTGCTGGGGAATGGGAAGGGGATCATCACACACAGGGCAACGTGAGCCACGGTCTTGTCTACGAATTCATGTGAGACTCGTCTAAGATAGAGAACACAGGAGAACGTTCAAGGCAAAAAACAATTAAACACGCTACAAAATGTAAAGAGAAATACACCGTTGTTTTTTTGAGACGTCATTGCATTTAATGTTTTAAGGTTTTCACAGATTAAGTGGAAAAAGTCTGTGTACAAAAACATGTAGTGAGAGAGGTGGCAGTGAGATTAGGCCCATGGTTTGTAACCTCCTTCATGGAAGGAAAAACACTTTTTTTCATGACATTTTGTTTAAATCATTATCATTCTCATATTATTAAAGGCAGAATGTAATAGACACAACTATCTGTTATGGAAAAAACATGCCCAGAACAGTAATTTTGTGTACAGGAAGGAGAGCCCCTGGTTTCACTGGCCCCACATCCAGCCTTCCACATGCAAAATGGAATTCCCTGAACAGTCTCCATGCCATGGTGAAGACCATGGCCCTCACCAGCCTCCTGAGTCCAGACCGGGAGCATCCCCACAGCACTGAGAGCAGCTCAGGGACACGTTTGGGGTTTCTGGTGGCTCTTATCAGGGAGAAGGCAGAACGAATGGCTCCGGACCAGGTCTGCAGTAAAAGCCGCGCTGTTCAGCGAGGAGATCTGGGGAGCGGTGCCACCCCCAGGCCTGGCCCTGGGGTCCTTTGGCCAAGCCCCCTCCCAAAGTGGCCTTTCCATACTCAAAAGGGGCCAAGAAGAAAGATGGGGACAGACTTTTGAGCAGGGGCTGTTGCAATAGGACAAGGGGTGATGGTTTAAACTAAAGGAGGGATATTCAGGCTGGATATAAGGAATTGTTGCCTTGAGGGTGGTGAGAGCCTGGCCCAGGTTGGGCAGAGAGGTGGTGGATGAACCATCCCTGGAGACATCCCAGGCCAGGCTGGACGGGGCTCTGAGCAACCTGAGCTGCTGAAGATGTCCCTGCTCATGGCAGGGGGGGCACTGGGGAGCTGGGAAGGTCCCTCCAACCCAAACCATTCTGTGATTCTAAGTAAGCAGGCAGAGGAGAGCTCATGCAGCCATCAGAAGTGGTGGCAGCCCACAGCCCTTGGCCAAGGCCCACACGTTGCTCCACGGTCATCCAGACCCCTCTGGACCAGTTAGCATTCCCTGTTCTGGCCCCACAAGCTCCATCCAGCCCCAGCTCCTGTGTCCCACCCTCACTGGGAGCAGGAACAGACATGCAGCCCCAGGGGACCCAGTGGCCTCTCCCACCACCCAGGAGGACAACTGCCGGTCGCCACATTGCTGGGCCAGGCACTGTCTCCTGCTGCACGTTTGCACAGACCCCAGTATACCCAGCCTTCCCCACCTCTCCTGGGGCTCCTGTGAACCAACATCCTGCAGACAACTGGTGTGCCCTGTGTTCTAACGTTTCCCTTCCAGCCTTGTTTGACCTCTGCTAACAGGCTCTCTGAGACAGGAGCTCTCTGAGTGCAAGCTACTGGCCATGGTTTTCTTGGTGTTACCCTGAAGTTAGCAAACTGTGAAACTGCTGATAGGAAAGAACAAGGAGAACTCAAAGCCTGACAGGTCCTGCATGAAGTGGACAAAGAGAAAGTGCTTGCATGCCACCTGTGCATTCAGAGGGAGGATCCAACAGCCCCAAGTCTGAGTCTTCTGCCTCACAGCCACGGAGCCCATTCTGGTTTGCACTGTACAAGGGGCACCAAGCCTTGCACAAACCTTCCTCGGAGGGCTTACACGGGACTCACGTGGAGCTGTGCTTGGACTTTGCGTGGAGATAAATGCCACCCTTCAGTAGGGAGCTGCAGAGCTGGAAATCAAAGGCAGGGGGAGGGCGGCCACCAAGCCCGTCCCAGTGCTGGATCTGGGCATCTTGCCCTGCACCCCACCCTGATGCTGCGTCCCCTCCCTCGGGGTGCCAGGACTGCGGGGCCCCCCCGGGGGCCCAGCCAATGGAGGGGTGCACGGGGAAGAGGAGGGGCCAGGCGGAGCATATAAAAATGGGGAGAGCTGCTTGCCAATGTGCGATCCCCTTGGGAGCAAGAGCCGAAACTTCGTCCGTACCTGCCGAGAGCCGCACGCTACCCTCCAGCCGACACCATGGTGCACTGGTCAGCCGAGGAGAAGCAGCTCATCACCAGCATCTGGGGCAAGGTCAATGTGGCCGACTGCGGTGCTGAGGCCCTGGCCAGGTAGGTCCAGATCCCAGGAACTTGCTCAGCTGCACCCTGGAGAAAGAAACCACTCCGATCATGGGAGCATTAACATATCTGTGTTGCTTGTGTCCCTCCATCTCTCCCCAGGCTGCTGATCGTCTACCCCTGGACCCAGAGGTTCTTCTCTTCCTTTGGGAACCTCTCCAGCGCCACCGCCATCAGCGGCAACCCCAATGTCCGCGCCCATGGCAAGAAAGTGCTCACCTCCTTCGGGGATGCTGTGAAGAACCTGGACAACATCAAGGGCACCTTCGCCCAGCTGTCCGAGCTGCACTGCGACAAGCTGCACGTGGACCCCGAGAACTTCAGGGTAAGACATGCTCCTGACCGGGGGACCCCCCTCCACACCACATCTTTGTGGGAAGTTTCTCCCCAACCCCAAGCCCCCCATGTGAGGGTCACCCTAGATGTGCAGGATGATGGTTGGGGTGAGGGGGAGATGCAGGAGAGAGACAGAGAGGGAAGGGACCAACCTGCAGCTTGGTGAGAAAGCACTGAAGGGGCTGAGTGGTGAAGGTGGTGGAGGGGCTGTCTGGAAGGCACACGGGAGTGGGGAAGGCAGCCAGGAGGTGGTTTCAGTGCAGAAATAGAGGGGGAGAGTAAAGCAGAAGCGGTTCTTGGGCAGGAAGAGGTTTGAGCCAAGGGGAAAGCAAAGGAGCAAGAGTGAAGCGGAAGAGGATCTGCAGGTTTCTGGGCTTTGCTAACCCAAGGGTGCTCTTGTCCCCCCAGCTCCTGGGTGACATCCTGGTCATCGTCCTGGCCGCCCACTTCGGCAAGGATTTCACTCCCGAGTGCCAGGCTGCCTGGCAAAAGCTGGTCCGCGTGGTGGCCCACGCTCTGGCCCGCAAGTACCACTAAAGCGTCAGCAGGAAAACCCCAGCAGCGTCTCCAGCTGCGTGTCACGCACCGTCTGACATGTCGCTCTGGAGCTCACAGCTCGTAACAGCCAAATAAAGATCATCCTGTGAAATCCCCACTGAGTCCATGTCTCCCTGAGGGGCTGGAGGGGTTGGGGGGACCTGGGGCGCCCGCGCGGGGATGGGGGCTGTAAGCTTGAGCAGGGCGAGCATTTTGCTCCCAGAAAATACCACCTGCCTCTGTTATGCTTGTTTTTTTTTTTGCGGGGGTTGTGTGGGATTTGCCTCTGGAAATCATATTTTCAGAGTACTGGGTAGATACAGCCCTGCAACCCCCGTGGTCACGCACTGGGGTGTTTGCATCGAGGAACTGGGCTGTATTTTACTGTCAAACCTGCGTGTTTTAGGAAGGATAAACAAACCGAAGACTTTAATCCACCCTGGCTCATCCCTGGCACAAGGCCCACGAAGAAATTAGCTGACTCATACTGGCCAAGCAGCCAGCTGGGTGGGGGTAGGTTTTAGATAAACATTCTGCTATCAAGACCTGTCCAGACTTTGTTTATGCGCTTCTTTTCCACCCTGCACCACCCATTCTGCAACTCTGAGCGGGGGGACCGGGTGGTCCTGCTAATAGTGGTGATATCGCTAATTTTCTGGATGTGTGTTTCAATCGATGCCCTGTGCATGCAAAGCTATTCAGGCAATTAAGTGTCTGCAGAGCAGGACTCTCTCGGGTAGAGTTTGCTCTTGGCATGGGAAGCACCGTCTGCCCCGTCTGATCCGAGCATGATGCACTAAAAGCAATGGTTGGCTGAAATGCCTACTTTTTAAAGGAAAAAAGGAGGGCATTGCTTTATATCCCGGTATCTCTGACACCTGTCTGCGCTGCGTCCTGTCCCTGCTTCATCCGCATTCCTGCATCACATCTTCCTGTCCCTGACCACTGGAGGTTATTGAAAGCCCTTTGTGGCCCGTAAATCCACTTTCTCACACACATTTCTCAGAGGAAGAGGCACCTTTTTTTTTGGTGTTAAGGCAGACACTGAGAAGATAACTCCTGGTAAGACCCAAAGTGCTTTTGCAGGGAGTCTGGGCAGGCACGGAGTGCAGGCTCGTGGTCAGGTCACCAAAAAACCAGATTCTTACATGATTTTTCATAGGTTTCTTGGCAGATATTTGTAGACCTTAATATGAGTGTGGTTGTTCATAGACTGAATTATTTGAACAAGCAGGTCTCCTCCTGCAGACAAGCTGTCTGGGGTAGAAATGGTCCAAGCAGACCGCAGACCCAAGGTCAGTGCAGCAGAGGGTTCTGCTGCTGTTGGGGATCTGATGGGGTCCCCCTCCCCAGGAACAGGGACGGGGGTCCCATTGCCGGCACTTGGCAGCACGGCAGGACGGTGATGGTTCCCCTGGCACTGCTCATGGCCTTAGTCCCTGTCCCCAGGCTCAGCTTAGCCATGGCACCCTGGTCCCTGTCCCCCCAGCAAACAGATCCTGTGGGATGTCCCCTCCCTGTGCTGCTTTGCCTGGTCCCGTATTGCTCCTGCGTGATGGCAGTGGCTGCAGGAGGTGACAGCCCCAGTGATGGCTGGTGCAGCGGCAGGTGACACCTTGGCCATGTCCAGTGCAGCCAGAGGTGACACTGCCAGGGATGCCCAGTGTTGCAGGAGGTGACACTTTCAGCAATTCCCAGTGCAGCAGGAGGTGACACCCCCTGTGATGCTGTCAAGGGTTAAGATTGCGGGGGTGACAACAAAACCCTGGCAGATGTATTGTTAACCCCCTCTCCCCCCCCACACTTCCCCCTCCCTCTCCCCCCTTTTCACTAAGGAGAGGCGATTGGGAGGAAAAGAAGCACAGAGTGAAGAGAGTTGGAAAAAATTAAAGATGTTTTACTAATGCTACTAATAAGAATAGAGAAAATAATACAAAATATACAAAACCAATCTTGAAAGTCTCAGCAACTGCAGAGTCGGCACCCGAAGTCCTGGATTGGACTCTGCAGCCAACCGGAGCTGGATTCAGTCTCACTAGGCCTCAGTTCACAGGGACGACTAGCAAGGTCCTCTCCTAATGTCGGCCATAAGCAGAAGGGAAAAAGGAAAAGCACACGAGATCCTCGTGATCTCCCACTTTTACATGAAGTATTCACGTGAATGGAATGTTATACACAGTTGGTCAGTTTCTTGGTCTCTTTCTTCTCGTCGCCCCTCATGCGAGATGTCCATCTGTGCTTATCAATAAGTTTGCATTCCATTGCTAGGTTTACCAAAACATGTGTCTGGTGCTCCAGGAAAATGCAGTTAATATGAAGGCCTTAGCTGACAGGCAAAATTCACTGAAAGAGAAACTTGTTTTTAGCAAAACCAGGACAGATGCCCAGTGCAGTGGGAGGTGACACCCCCGGCGATGCCCTGGCACCAGCAGCGCCACGGGACCTGGAGAAGCCGATACGGTGGTGCAGGATGTTGGGCGCTGGCATCAGCCCAGCAGCATTTTGCCTTCACGTCCTCTCCCCATCCATGCCCCCGACAGTGCTCGACTTGATTTATCATCATGCTCCAGCATGCCAACCCGCACGCAATACATTTTCTTGAGAAGAGACAGATGTTGGCAACTCTAACAAAGATTATTCATCCCTATTCCATTGAAAAAAAATGTCTACAACTAAAGGGGGAGATATTATCAGGTGGAAAATATTCATTATTCTTTCCTTCTTTCCTTCCTTCATTCCTTTCTTCCTTCCTTCCTTCCTTCCTTCCTTCCTTCCTCCCTTCCTTTTCTTTCCTGCTTTACTTCCTTTTCTTTCCTTCTTTCCTTCTTTCCTTCCTTCCTTTTCTTTCCTTCTTTCCTTCCTTTTCTTTCCTTCCTCCCTTCCTTTCTTCCTTCCTTCCTTCCTTCTTTCCTTCCTTCCTTCCTCCTTCCTTCCTTCCTTCCTTCCTTCCTTCCTTCCTTCCTTCCTTCCTTCCTTCCTTCCTTCCGTCCTTCTTCTTCTCTCTTTTTTTCTCTCTCTCTTTCTCTCTTTCCCCTGATTTTCCCCCCATTCCTGTATTTTCAGTAGAAGGCCAATAGACACTGGGCAGGAGGTGGTCCATGGAGGAAGGCAAGGCTGATGTCTGGAGGGGAGCTTGGCCAGCTCTTCAGCTCTGCTGCATCCTGGACACGCAAACACCCCTCCACCAATCCAAGACCCAGCATCTCTGGCTTAGCCCGGGGGTGTCTTGGGGGAGCAATTCACATGAGGCCAAATCATCTCCTCCTACCAAAGGAGGATGGGTGCATTCTGAATGAACGTGGGGAAAATGTGAAATACGTCAGCCTTGTCAGGGCAGGATCAGCAGGGAAAGGCCCTGTGCTCCCCCTGGGCTGGACATCCCTGAGCTTGTGCTCCCCCTGGGCTGGACATCCCTGAGCTGAGCTTTTGCTGCTTTTTGAGCCCACGGCAGATCCTGTAGTGCCAAACCTTGTGTTCAGAGCACATTTCTCCTGCACTTTATGGATGCGGATGAAAGCAGAACTGGCATGAAACAGGTGACGAGTGGGTTGGACTAGATGATCTCCAGAGGTCCTTCCCAACTCTAAGCATTCTGTGATTCTGTGATCCTGTTTGATGCTTACTCACAGTCCAGATTACATCTGGCCGGTCCTTTTACATCAGAGGGGAAAACATTTGGGTGATTTTCTTCCTGCTTCAAAAGGGAAAAGTAAACCAAGCAGGTCAAGTTCTCTTACAGGAAAAGTACAATGGGGTTAATGCAGATTTCAGCTGCAAAATCTGAGCATCCTCTGAGAAACTCCAGCATTGCCCAGAGCTCCTGGTGGTGCGGGGGGAATGGAGTCCTGCTGCAGTGCAGGTGTCTGCACGGTTTGTTGGTGGCAAAACCTTCTGTGTTGCTCTGCCACAGGCTGCATTTTGGCTGGAATATTCATCATTTTGCTGACAGAGGCTCAGGGAAGGCCTCACCCACCTCACCGAGTCCCATGCACAAATCTTGCCCAGGGCAGTGGTGGAGTCACCATCCCTGGAGGGTAGGACAGACGGAGATGAGGTTCTCAGGACATGGGGCAGTGCCGAGGGTGGGGAATGGTTGGACTCAGTGATCTTGAGGGTGTCTTCCAACCAAAATGATTCTGTGGTTCTATGATTCTATGGCTCTATGATTCTATGTTAAACTGTGATGGACTATACGTTACATTGTGATGGACTATGGCCCTTTCTCTGTGAAGGGGCCCACATCTGGTAGGTGTGATGCAGAACTGCCTGCACAGCAGGGCCAGGATAAAGGTCTTGCACTCAGGATAACCAGAGGCCACACCCTGGCCACCCCCTTCTGCTCCCTGACCAGAGGGGACCCCCACCCCGTCCCAGCCAATGACCCCCCAGTGCGGGACGGGGAGGAGCTGCGGGCAGGGGATAAAAGCCTCCGTGGGGTCTGCAGCTCAGCTACGGCATCTGTGTCCTCCCGCAGCTCCGAGCAAACCCGCCTGCCACCATGGTGCACTGGTCAGCCGAGGAGAAGCAGCTCATCGCCAACATCTGGGGCAAGGTCAACGTGGAGGAATGCGGTGCCGAGGCCCTGGCCAGGTAGGTCCAGCTCCTGGGCACCTGCTCAGCTGCACCTTGGAGAGAGAAACCATGGCAAGTGCATCTGGGAGCATTAACGTATCTGTGTCTGCTTGCGTCCCTCCATTTCTCCCCAGGCTGCTGATCGTCTACCCCTGGACCCAGAGGTTCTTCTCTTCCTTCGGGAACCTCTCCAGCCCCACCGCCATCATCGGCAACCCCAAGGTCCGCGCCCATGGCAAGAAAGTGCTCACCTCCTTTGGGGAAGCTGTGAAGAACCTGGACAACATCAAGACGACCTTTTCCAAGCTGTCTGAGCTGCACTGCGAGAAGCTGCACGTGGACCCCGAGAACTTCAGGGTGAGTTGTGTTCGCAGTCCCAGCCCCTTCCCTGTGTCCTGTGGGCAAAAGCAGGTTTTGCTTTGAAACTGGGGATATTGCCTCCAGCTCCAGGGGTGGCTGGTGGAGACAGAGTCCCTGTGTAGTACCCAAGTGAGGTGAGTCCTCGTGTGGGGCTGTTTGCAGGAGTGTGGGTGATTTTCACACTAGAAAGTACCATTTTTAGTACCAGCACAGCAATGGGTAGGGGAAGGTGTTGAGAGATTGTTACTTGAAGGTGATGCTGAGGATGGGGACAAAAGAAACAAACACAGGGTAAGGTGTAGCTTGGGCTGGAGGAGACTAAGCAGAGCATTTAAGGAAATCATAGGTCCTATAGCAAGATAAGCCGCTAACCTGTTTGAAAACAACAGAGCAGGTTTCTGCCTCGCCCAGCATGGGCTGCCTGTCCAGACGGGACACTCTGTCCTCCTCCAGCACTTTGGAACAAAAATGAATAATTTTCTTGATTTACATGTAAAGAGAAAAATAAAAACCCCCAGCGTTTTGCAGGGTGGGTCTTAGGACAAATTACTTCAGCATCCCAAATAATGGGCAGAAATTGTTTCAAGGCTTCTTTCCTCCCTCTTTCTTTTTCTTTCTCTCTTTCTTTCTCTCTTTCTTTCTCTCTTTCTTTCTTTCTTTCTTTTTCCTTCCTTCCTTCCTTTCCTTCCTTTCCTTTCCTTTCCTTTCCTTTCCTTTCCTTTCCTTTCCTTTCCTTTCCTTTCCTTTCCTTTCCTTTCCTTTCCTTTCCTTTCCTTTCCTTTCCTTTCCTTTCCTTTCCTTTCCTTTCCTTTCCTTTCCTTTCCTTTCCTTTCCTTTCCTTTCCTTTCCTTTCCTTTCCTTTCCTTTCCTTTCCTTTCCTTTCCTTTCCTTTCCTTTCCTTTCCTTTCCTTTCCGAATGAAGTAAATATTGCTTTCCCAAACCCCAGAGCTTTCTATACAAACACAGAAGATTTGTCACAGCAGTCCCAGGGAACGGGGAGTGATCCAGTCCCGGTAACCAGCCCTGCAGCCCGACACCGCTCCAATGGGACGGGGGCTGAGGAGGAAGAGGAGGAGGGACAGTCCTTTTGGGGAGGGATTTCAGCCTCAGGGAGATGTCAGAAGAAGGGACATTCATCCTGGGGGTTGCAGGGAGGTGTCTGGGGGGGACAGGATGGAGAAGGTGGCGGAACTGAAACCGGAGGGAAGTCTGCAGAAGGGAAACTGCGGTTCCAGCAGCACTGACCATGTTTTCCTCTTTGTCCTCCAGCTCCTTGGAGACATCCTCATCATCGTCCTGGCTTCCCACTTCACCAAGGATTTCACCCCTGCCTGCCAGTTCGCCTGGCAGAAGCTGGTCGGCGTGGTGGCTCATGCTCTGGCCCGCAGGTACCACTGAGCATCCCCGGGCCCGGCTGTGTGAGGAAGAGTCCCTGTAACCCCCCAGCACCTCTGAGCATGAGGAGATGCCCTTCAGATACTGACAGGCTGTGGCCACCAAATAAATGTCTCTCAGCACCATGTCTGCAGAGTCTCCTGTCTCTGTGCTGGGGAGGGAAGGGGCCAGGGGAGTTTGTGCTGTCAAATGCCATGTCACCTGTGTGTGGGTGTATTTCTTGTTTCTAAGGGCTGTTGCAGAGTTTCCTTAACTCTGGAGTGCTCTCTCATGTGCGATCCCTGCCAGTGCATGTGTGGGGTCTGCGATGAGAAATCCCGTGCAAGTGTGATGGGAGAGGCTGAGGGACCTGGGGGGTTCAGCTGGAGAACAGGAGCTGAGGGGAGACCTTCTGATCTCTGAACTGCCTGAAAGGAGCTTGGAGCCAGGGGGGTCGGGCTCTGCTCCCCAGGAACAAGCGCCAGGAGCAGAGGAAACGGCCTCAAGTTGCGCCAGGGGAGGTTGAGGTTGGATGTGGGAACAATTTCTTCCCCAAAGGGCTGTGTGGCATTGGAACAGGCTGCCCAGGGCAGTGCTGGAGTCACCAGCCCTGGAGGGCTGGACAGACGGACAGGAGGTTCTCAGGACATGGGGCAGGGACAGGGCTGGGTTGTGGTTGGAGTCTTCCAACCAAATAAACAGGATGGATCAACCAAGCTCTGGGGTGTAGAAGACTGAGACCACAGAACCTTCAGATCTGTGGAGGCAATGCTGAGAGGTGTCACAAGGACCACGATGGAGGACAACAAAATGAAGAGGAGATCTGAACCCGCGGTGAACAAAATGAGCCCCAGAGAGTGGATGCTGTTGAATGCCATCTGCCTGGAGGGTACCCAGGTCACCTTGGGATGGAGGCAAAGGGGATGGGACAAGGTCACCAAGCAGCCAGAGGTGGAGGCTCAGGGTATGACCAGGACTATTCTCCTCTGTTGGTGAGTCAGCCTGTGTTTGACAACTCTCTTGCCCATTGGTGTGGTCGTACAGCTCCGTGGGGAGCAGACACCTACCAGCCTGTCATGGCAGAAAGCATTGCTGAGTCCAGGAGGGTGAGGGAGCAGATGAAGAATCACTGAGCCATGCAGGGTACAGGCTGATCTCCATGAGCAAGGACCTCTCTTGGTGGAGAGACACAGCCCAGGGTCAGGGAGGGCCAGCACCAAGAGGACATGGTGCAGGGCTAGTGGAAGGTTTGGTCTGTTTTTCTAGCACATAGAAAAACACAATTTCCAATGCTCATGGTGACATGAACAGAACAAACTGAGGTGGAAATCTGGGGTAAGATTCTTCATGCCCAGGAAATGCAGTCAGCATAAAGGCTGCAACCACGAGGCTGGTCCTTTGCACACCCACAGAATCACAGAATCCCAGAATGTCAGGGGTTGAAGGGACCTGGAAAGCTCATCCAGTGCAATCCCCCATGGAGCAGGAACACCCAGATGAGGTTACACAGGAAGGTGTCCAGGCGGGTTGGAATGTCTGCACAGAAGGAGACTCCACAACCCCCTGGGCAGCCTGGGCCAGGCTCTGCCACCCTCACCAGGAACAAGTTTCTTCTCAAATTTAAGCGGAACCTTTTGTGTTCCAGTTTGTACCCATTGCCCCTTGCCCTGTCACTGGTTGTCACCCAGAAGAGCCTGGCTCCATCCTCCTGACACTCACCCTTTATATATCTGTAAACATTAATGAGGTCACCCCTCAGTGTCCTCAGTCTCTTCACCCCTATGAAGTGCCCTCGATGTTCTCCCACTTCTTAAGAATTGTGATCTGCACAGTCAGGATTTGGTTCAGGTCAAGTTTAGAAATTACAGAAACCCCCTGAATCCCTATGAATTGCATTGTGCAACTCCAAAATGATGGAAAGCTCACATGAGAATCAAGGAGTCACAGAATCCCAGGCTGGAAGGGACCACAAGGATCATCTGGTCCAACCTTTCTTGGCAAGAACGAGGTCTAGTCAAAGCTGTCCCAGCACCCTGTGTGTTGATGGACAGTTCTCATTCCCGGCAGCTCATCTCAAACCTCTGACAGCAGAGCAAAACCTTTGATGGATGAGCACGTCCTGTTGCTTTGGAAAGAGAAGAAGGGAATTTCCACGACAACAGCACAGAGTAATAACTGAATAGATTATATGAGAGGGGGACTACTTCTTGTTAAAATCGGTAGGAAAAGTCATTAGGAAATTGTCTTAAATTATGTAAATTGGAAAACAGTTGTGATCTGTGGATGTGATGCCTGTCCTTCCTCAGCCATCAGGAGATGTCACCTCTCCGGGACCCACCAAATGGAGATAAAACTTCCTATTTATCTCAAAATAGATATTATCTGCAGTTCTAAGAGGTGTTAAGAAAAATATCTGTGCCGGGATAATTAATGGATTCTGTGCAAAGGAAAATGTGGTGGTGTGTTTTGCGCTTATGGGAGAAGCCTTCATGTTCTCTCTGCAGTGAAACCCTTGTGTCCCTGTTGTTAACTGCCATGGCATGTTGCCTGGAAATGAAACCTTAACAACTCCTGTTCAAAAATATAATGAATTAATCAAACCCGAGAGCCCTCTAAGAAATTCTTATTAAAAGTTTAATGTCAGTTTAAGGAGCAGGGTAACCAGGAGACTATTAAGTAGAATTATTTTTATCCCTCCTGATCCCCCACACTCGCCACAATAACAGGAGCAAAAGAAATAGCAAGCAACAAGTTCACTTTTTAGCATAAGACAAAAATACTCTTTAACTGACTCTGTGATGCCCCTGCCAGGGTTATATATAGCGTAAGGCACGACTTTATGCCTCTAGAGAGAACTCTCTGTCAGAAGTGTCAGCACAACGGAGCATTTCAGAAGACGGCTCTTACAGCTGGTGGGACTGGATTCATAACCAAACGCAGCCATCCATGGGACATGCCTGTTGCGTTTTGAAATGAGGACGAATGGTAATGCACTTGTTCTGATTTTGTAAAAGATGCTTTATTGCATTCAAGAAGTAAACGAAGACGTTGTTACCTCCCAGAAACATTATGGAAATACTCAGGCTGCCTAATGGCTCTGTGCTCCTGCAACAACAATTTCTGGTGGATTTTTACAATGCACATTATTTTACGGAGATCTTTGGACAGAAAATCTATCTGACTGTGAAGCAAAGGGGATTCTTTCAGGTTTGCCAGCCCATAAGAGAGGGCTGTCATCTCCAGGGCCACCAGCAATCCCGGGGGCGAAGCTGGAGGGATGGTACCGGCTCTGCTGGCTGTTCTCCACAAGCCACGTTGGGCAAGGACCGGCTGGGAACAGGACCTTGACTCTTTTTCCTGTGTCAGCAGCAAAATCTGATGTCATGGCAACCCCTTCAAAACTCTGGAGAAAGATCATTTGGATATTAAGATATTTTTAACCCACCTCCCTTGGTAACTTGGCAGAAATGAAGGTTTGAAACTCCAGAGTGACTTACTGTAGCTGATCTGGCTCATCTCTCATTTTTCCCCCCCCCACCTCCTCCCACTGCTGTTCAGTGCCCTTCCAGCCCAAATTCTCTTCAATCAGAGAACCAGGCACGTGCTCATTTTCCATCCCAAAGCGAAGTGGCAGGGATAATGTTTCTGAGATGATGAAGAGCTTCTCTTTCACACCCCAAAGACTCATCTGGCCAGAAGTGCAGGAGTTCTCACTGTCCGGCACAAAGTGAACTCAGAAAACAAATTATTCCTTTATTTCAGTTTTGTTGGCAGCCTTTTATCATGTCTTCCCAATCTTTCTTCTGAATGGCTGCTGCTGTCCAGACAGGTCCCTATGCTCCACCCTACAGAAATGAAGAATTCCTGAGCTACAGACCCACGTACTCACTGCATCGTAACAAATGTCATGGTAGCTAGTGTGATTTTTGACAAATCCACACTGGAGCAAGTGGCCCCAAGTTGAGCCGGGGAGGCTTTGTTTGGATATTAGAAAACAATTCTTCCTGGAAACGGTTGTTGGAGATGTGGAAAAGGCTTGGGACCGAGGGGAAGGGCTGCACATCCAATGTAGGGAGCTGGAGAGGGACCCACATGGAGGCAGAGACCAGGCCTGAGCGCCAGGGCAGGACTGGGGTGAAGAGGCTGCAATGATGTCCTGGGAGGGATGCAGCCCTGGTGCAATAAATGATGTTATTATTGGAGGAAATAAAGCAGGAAGAAGGACTGAACCAGCACTGCAAAGTGCTCCTCTCTGCTCTGGTGCATCTTCAAGGAGGAGAAAAGAAATGACATCCTCACTCCAAGACACTGGACTGTTCATTTTCATTGCCCTGCAAATTCTAATCCTGCATTACCTTTGAATTGTTATGAAAAGGGGCCTTTAACCCAGGCAGGGCACCAGCTTGGAGCAAGTCTGTCCCCAGGGAACCGCAGCCGTGCTCTGGCTTTTTCTGTCTAGGGACAGGAATTTGGTTAAAGCAAGGGCAGGTCATATTCGGTCCAGAGTCAGCAGTGGCCGCCCCAGGGACGTCTGCTAGGACTCATTTTATTCTGCATTATCACCAGTAACCTGGACGAGGGAGCGCACAATGAAATCTCAATGCTTGCAGGTGACACCAGGTCAGCCACTGAACTGCTGAACTGAGAAAAACTGCGTTCTGAGTTTTTATAAGGTTATTAAAACTTTAATTACAACAACAATGAATTCTTGTCTCTGCACGGGTGTGCTTTCTTCTGCTGTAACAGCTTTCGGGTGTACCGCAGCCCCAACAACCAAACCACCAGCAGACTTGGTAACACCTGCATGTGATAAACTATTACTTGGATCACAATTCTCACAGAACTGGGTCTCAAAGCAAGGAGTTTGGAGAAACTCTTGCTGTGTGGTGGTAGGTACATATATATCTATTGTCAGCTCTGGGCTGCCATGAGGGACGGGGAAGCCCCACAAAGGTTGTCAAGCCCTGGGAAGGGGGCTCAGCTGTAGGATGGCAGAGTCTGTTTGGGTCAGATCGGTGAAATATTGTCAGGTAAAGCACTGACGACCATTCAGTTCTCAGTCTGACTTTGAATACGCAGGGTATTTTTTAATTTTTTTCTGTAATTTCCCTTAGGTATTCATGTTCCCATTCAGGTTTCAGTCAATACCAGTATTCCCTGGTTGTTCTCAGAAATGACAGTTTTATGTAAGGGAAAAAATAAGGCAGGATTTATTGTGGCCCTTCTTAGCCCCTCCTGAGATGGTGCGTGCTGCAGAGCTGTGAGGACATCGCTGGCCCTCGATGTCCAGCCTTGTGCAAGCAACCAGCACCGCTACCAGGGATTTCATTTTAAGTGCATAGCGCTGCCTCACCTCTCTGCCTTCTCACCTTGTGCCAAAGCAATGCTGTCAAAACACCTGGAGGTGAATGCAGGGGGAGGTACAGGGAGCAAGCGGGATATTCTGGGCTGCCCAGGGGGCTTGTGGAGTCTCTTTCTCTGCAGACATTCAAAACCCACCTGGACATGTTCCTGTGCGACCTCACCTGGGCGTTCCTGCTCCAGCAGGGGGATTGGACTGGATGAGCTTTTGAGGTCCCTTCAAATCCCAAACATACTGTGATTCTGTGAAACCAGCCACAACTATGTGCTGTTTTCTGTAGAAGGCCAAGGAAAGGGGCACCATGCAGACACCTAGATGCGCTCTGACATTGCCACCTGGATATCTGAGCGTGGCTTTTGGTGCTTTATGAATGAGATTCCCATATCCCTTCTGTGTGGCTGTCACAGCGCACACCATCTCTGCTGGCTGTGAGCTTCATCTTCACTTTAGAGATTTATTTTTTTCTAATATAAATTCTTCAAACATCTATTTTTCTTCCATTCCATGAACGAATATCAGATTGGGTGATCTCTCATTTCCCTAAAAATAACCTTGGCAGCAAAGACGTGATGTAAGTGCCTTTCCACCAAGTGTTTCTGCATCTCGGAGAGCTGTGCACAGTGAGAACCCAGACAGTTCTGAAGCATTTGCAGGATCCAGCCAACAAGCATTCCCAGTGTGCTGCCAAAAAGCAGCACCGGGAACATCTGCCAGCCCAGGAGCAAAAGATTTGGGGCTTGGATATTCTTGCCTGCACAAGTGCACAAATAGCAGCGATCCCCTGCCGTCAGTTTTTACTTAGAAACGCATCTCTTAGAAGGTGTGTCTTACTGACACAGGTGGAACGGATGGACATTGGTCGTGAGGGCAGCTCCCTTATGTCCTTAATGAAAATGAAAACAGTGACATATTTTGCACTAAAAACAGAGCAAAGCTCCGTAACGTGCTTGAGATGTGCAACTTGAATTTCGGTCGTGTGACCGTCACCTCATCCTGCTTCCTACCTTTTCCGGGTATGGAGTTGTGATTTTGTGTTATAAGACATCTTTGCCTGTTTATTGGGATAGTTGACATGTTAATATAGTGCAGTCCTGTTAGCAACGATCTCCCTGTGACAGGTCACCCAAATAAGTGAGAATTTCTGATTTTTTTTTAATATTTTTTTCTGATATTATTTCATCAGTGAGGATTTCTGATATTTTTGAAAGGGTTTATGTTTACATAGGGCTTTTGGAATTGCTGTGATAGTATTATCATAGGTTTTGCCTTCTTTACAAAAATAAAACAAGATAATGCTTAAAACTGAATTCTGCCCATTTCCTTCTACAAGGACAGTCACCATTCGCATCCAAGCACCTTCTCATCGCACAGTCCAGGTAACACTCTTCATATAATAAGAGCCACTGCAGGAAGACCTTTGTTTTAATTATGAGAAGATATTTTTTAAATAGTGAAATAATTTTAACCATGAGGAATCTAACAGCTTCTGGGAGGGGTGAACTCTCCATCTCCCAGTGGTGTAGAAGCCAGACTGAATGTCTTTATGCCAAGTTTCATCACATAATGAATGCAACCACCTGGACAGAGATAACAGAAAAGACAATCATGTGATTTCTACAATAATTCATTGCTTAAAGTCCAAGCGTTGAGGAATAAATAGTCACAGTGTTAACTCTCATTAAGTTTACCAGAATCATCAGTAAATTATGAACACAGTTTGAGGCACATACAGATGGGTCAGTTTCCCTTCTGCTGGAAGAGGAGGACCACCCTGTCCCGGAGCTTCTTGGTCCTCACCCCATAAACAATGGGGTTTAACATGGGGGGCACTAGCAGGTAGGCATTGGCCACCATTATATGGATGTGGGGAGGGATGCTCTGCCCAAAACGGTGGGTGAGGGTTGTGAAGACGGCAGGGACATAAAAGCCAAGGATGACACAGACATGGGATGCACAAGTGCTGAAGGCCTTGAGACGTGCCTCTGTGGATGGCAACCTCAGGATCACCCGCAGGATCATGATGTAGGACGCAGAGATCAGGATGATGTCACATCCTATCACCATGAAAGCCACAAGGAGGCCATAAATGGCATTAAGTCTGGTGTCCCCACATGCCAGCTTCACCACTGCCATGTGGTCGCAGTAGGAGTGGGAGATGATGCGATGGTGGCAGAAGGGCATCCTGTGGAGGAGGAAGCAGGCAGGGCTCACCAGGAAGACCCCGCGCATCAGCACCAGGCTCCCGAGGGCCACAACCACCGGCACAGAGAGGATGCTGGAGTGCCGCAGTGGCCAACAAATAGCAAAGTAGCGATCCAAGGCCATAGCCATGAGCACGCCCGACTCCACTGTCGAGAAGGTATGGGTGAAGAACAACTGAGTAAGGCAGGATTGAAACTCAATCTCCCTTAAACCCAGCCAGAAGATGCCAAGCATTTTGGGTGCCACAGATGTTGACAGGACCAGGTCGGTGGAGGCCAGCATGGCCAGGAAGAAGTACATGGGCTCATGCAGGCTCGGCTCTGCCTTTATAGTGAGGAGAAGGGTGATGTTCCCCAGCACAGCAATGGCATACATCATGCAGAAGGGGAATGCAATCCAGAACTGCTCCTTCTGCAGCCCAGGGATGCCGATGAGTAGGAAATAGGGAGGGTGGGAGAGGGTGGTGGAGTTCAGAGACATTAAAACCTTCTTGTTTCTTGCCCGCACTAAGGGCTCTTGAATCCTATAAAAAATCATCAGACACCCTCAGCCTGGGGGTGGCAAACAGAGACTGGTGTGAGGTGCAGTCCAGAGGCTCAGCTTCACCGCACAGCCAGCCCGCCCTGTGGCAGCGGCTTGGGCTGGTTCAGGAGAGCACTTTTGAAGGAAATATCTGCCCAGCTTCCACTTGAAGTGCTCTGTCCTACCTGGTGGAGCAGGTCTGGAGCGTGCAGATCGGATCCCCCCGGATCACGCTGAACGGGACGGCTGCTGAGCTGCGCACCTGAGACTCCGCGGTGTCCAAAGGGTGTCCAGCCCGGGAGACCAGGCGAAAGCTGGTCTGAAATAAACCTTCCTGAAACATTTGCAGTGGGGATATGAGGCCACTCGCACCAGCCTTGTAGCTCTAAGGAGGCTTTTTCTGCACTTCACTGCTTGTCAGCATTACGGGAGGCCACAGGTGTTTGCCACGGGCAAGAAACATCCGATTTCAGAGTGAAACACTGAGGCAGTGCCGCAGTGTTTGACACCCCCCCCAAACGCGATGCTCCAGCCATGTCCATTCCACGCCCTGCAAAGGCTGCAGCTCGCACAGCCCCTCTGCATCACTCGGCTCCGTTTCTTTTCCCTAACACCTGGGAAAAAGGATTCCTTTAAAAGCCCTGCGGCACAGATTAAGCCAATTTCCCTCACCTAATAAAGACCCTTCAGAAACGTTCCTGGGGCAAATGGCACTTGTGCTGCGGCACTTGAAACCCTGCAAATACGTGTGGCTCACAGTAACCTGCGTGCTGGGAGAGATCTCCTGGTTGTTTGGTTTTGTTTGGTTGGTTTGTTTGTTTTTTCATATTTTCCTTCCTTCATTCCACCTCCTCCCTCCCAGCTGCCTCCATGGGTGCTGCTTTAGCTAAAGCTTCATTCTGCCGTGCAGAACACCGCGACAGGGCACACGGGTCCCAGGCCAAGGCGATGTGAGGGACAGGTACGTCCCTGCCAGCTCCAATAACCAGGGGCTGTTAAAGGCTTGTGGTTGCTACCCAGGAGGAGTGATGGCATAAAAGGCTTTATCACAGAGCAACAAATTGCTGCCTGAACCCAAATACTCACCCGCCTCCCGCAGGTTTCCACAAAGGGACTCAGCACTGTAGAGACATTGAGATATTTACCGGTGGGACAGATAAATCCCAGCAGGGAGTTCTGCATTTTCCGTGCTACTTACTGTGTAATTAGGGAGAGACAAACAAACAGTTTTTAACCTGCTCAGCCTCACAGACAAAGCTGCATTTTGAACAGTTTCATATATGTTTATTTGGAGGAGGCTCAAGAGTAATGGGGTAGTTCAAGATTAAATCACAGGACCATGTTTGTTACTCATACTGCAGCAGCATGAATCACAAAGTACTTTACAAACACCAGCAATCTGTCCTTTCTCTGATAGGTTCCATCCATAACTCTAATACAGGCTTAGGGAGCGAAGTCAGTATCACCATTATGTAGATGGAGAATGGTGAAATATCAAACGCCAAATTTGGGAGCCCTCAGCATGTTTTCTCAGTAACTCTCACTGCTGTGTCACACCACACCACCCTGCACTGATGTTGTGGAGTTCAGGCAACATGGCATCTCTGTGGCAAATCTTCGGCCATGGTAATTTCAAATAAAAAGCAAGTCTTGCAAATAACTGCCCCCGCCCCCATTATTGGGGAACTGTATTAAACCCCAGGGCAGTCAAGTGAGAAAGTCTGGGATGACAGAAATGTCAGAGTGTGCAAAGACATCGAGTCCTCAGGTCTGTTTCCAGGAGTACTGGAGAGGAGAGGAGAGGAGAGGAGAGGAGAGGAGAGGAGAGGAGAGGAGAGGAGAGGAGAGGAGAGGAGAGGAGAGGAGAGGAGAGGAGAGGAGAGGAGAGGAGAGGAGAGGAGAGGAGAGGAGAGGAGAGGAGAGGAGAGGAGAGGAGAGGAGAGGAGAGGAGAGGAGAAGAAGAGAAGAGAAGAGAAGAGAAGAGAAGAGAAGAGAAGAGAAGAGAAGAGAAGAGAAGAGAAGAGAAGAGAAGAGAAGAGAAGAGAAGAGAAGAGAAGAGAAGAGAAGAGAAGAGAAGAGAAGAGAAGAGAAGAGAAGAGAAGAGAAGAGAAGAGAAGAGAAGAAGAGAAGAAGGATACTTGGAGATCCTCCCATGTGACCCCTCATTGCCTCCGTTGTCACCTCCTGTGACTCCCTGGCTGCTCCCCACCACTGTGCAAACCACATTCCCATTCTGCTCTCCCCTACCTCCCTCTCCTTGTCCCCCTTTTCAGTTCCTTTTGCAAGTGAACCAGGCTCTTTCCTCACCTTACCAGAGCCAGCTGGCCCCGGTTAGGTCAGTCCATCCCCACCTCTGGCCCTTGGCCCTCCTCATGGAGGACATGTGGCTTCAGACTCCTCATGGTCTGGTTGAGGTTTTTCCTTCTGCTGCAGGGTAGAGGTGATGTGTGGTCTCATCAATGGACATCTCAGCTGGAAAGCAGTTGTCATAGTCATCAGCAAAGGTACACATAGAGGAAGAAGGCACATTCCATCTCTTCCCCAGGAAAGCAATGTTCCATGACTAAAGTTTGGAAAACAAGATGGAAAGTGAGAATCCCACACAGTTTTCATTTGTACCCAGGAAAAATCCATCACACCTCTCTGCTCTGAGGCTTTATTAACTGTCTTTCTGAGAAACAGATGATAAGGAAATATAATACAGCATTTTCAGGATGGTTCGTTCATTTTTCTTTACTAATTTTTCTCCTAGCACAAAAGGAAAAAAATAATAAGGAACATATGGAGAATGAGCAGGAGCCATTTCTCAATGCCACGGCCACCTGAAAAAGTGTTTAGATCCATAGCACACCTCTGAAAAATTCATTCACACTTCCCAAATCACGTTAGACAGGTACAGATTGTTTTCATTTTTGTGAAAACTTTTGTATAATTCTGAGCTCTAATAAAACAGAATATAAGAAAAATGACAGGGGACAAAATTGCCTTTAAGTCCCAGATGGCAACTACTTGTAACTCACTTAAATGAAAGTATTTATTTTGAAGTGACATGTGCTGAAAAGCAGTAAAGGTTACAACGAGATGTGTTTCAGTGAGACTGAAGCTGTACAAGCACAGACCACAGAAAGGGCACCCGTTTTATTCTCAGTTTAGCTGACACTTGGAGGAAACTGTGCCAGGCTCCAGTGTATTTGCTGTCACTAGAAGGCACTGATGCAAGGCAACACATCTTGGTAGGAATCTTCTTTCAGCACACTTAGGAGTTGTGGACAAGACACAAGATCCTCTGAGTGACCTGTCTTCTATCCTCCCTGGTGGAACTCATTGTTCATTGCCTGCTTTCCACTCTTTTCCCCAAATAATTAATTTTGTCACACCTAAACTTGTATTACACCAGCACGTACAGAGGCCACCCATGTCAAGCAAAGGAAGGTTGCCCAGATGGATTGTACTTCCTCCATCCTTGAAGGTTTTGGGGACCCAACTGGATAAAACCCTGAGCACACTGGTCTAACACTAGATGTAACTCCTCCCTACAAATCTTGGACCACCAAGTATACTTCCACTTGCAGGGTGTGAATCAGAGCAGATTTACATGCTTTACATTTTATTTATTTTTCTCTTTCCTCCTTCTCTAGCAGTTCCTACCTGTATTTATTTTTTTGGGGCTCTGGGTTGACCTTCCCAAAGAGTGATCTGCCATGATCCCAAAGGATTATCCAAGTGTCCCTTCAGCACTTTCCAAGCCATGTCTAGATACTGCAACAAAGGCATCAACAACAGTGTTCAAGAAGTGTTTGGACAATGCCCTCAGATATATGGTCCGAATTTTGGGGTTGTCCTAAGTGGGGGCAGGAGTTGGATTTGATGATCCTTGTGGGTCCCTTCCAACTCAGGACATTCTATGATTCTATAACAAAGTGGGGCAAGTCCAGCTGTTGGCTCCTGGGGTGGCTGGGGCTGGAGCCATGGTCAATGAAGAGATGGTTAGGAAAATGGGCTTGTTCTGTCTGGAAAATTAACAGTTTCAGGAAGACTCAACAGCAAAAGAGTAACATTCCTCTGCCCACGAGGAGGTTGTCAAGAAGAGGGAGCCAAGCACCTCTCAGTAGGGCATGTCAGGAGAATATGAGAAAACAAGCATAAATTGAAACAAGAGAGGTTCAGACTGGATATAAAGAAAAACCTTTTCACAATAAGGACAATAAAGCACTGTAATAGAGACCCAAAGAGGTTGTGCAACATCCATCCTTGGAAGCTTTCAACACTGAATTGGATAAAGCCCTGAGTAACCTTGTCTGGTCCTAGAGCTGCCCCTGCTTTGAGCAGCAGGTTGGATTAGAGATGTCCTGAAGTTGCTTCCAATATGAAGTACCCCTTGATGCTGTGACAATCATCTACCGATGGAGACATCAGTGTTCAAGAGCACCTGTGCCTCCTGATGGAGTGTAGAACAGTCTTCTTAGTAGTACCTGCTGCTGCTCTAGTCACCCATGAAGGGTCCTATGTGCAAGGTTTTGTGCACTAGTGTCCTGGTTTTGTTAAAAGCAAGTTTCTCTTTTAGTGAATTTAACTGTCAGCTAAAGCCTTCTTATTAGCTGCATTTTCCTGAAAACCAGATACATGTTTTGGTAGACATAGCAATGGAATGCGAGGTCACTGATAAGGATGGATGTACATCCCATGAGAGGGGCAGCGAGAAACAGGAGACCAAAAACTGACCAACTGAAGTATTCCATCACATTCATGTGATACTTCATATAAAAGTGGGAGATCACGAGGATCTTGTCCCTTTTCCTTATGGCCGACATTAGGAGAGGATCTGGCGAGTTGTCCCTGCGAACTGAGGCCAGTGACAGTCTGAATCCAGCTCCGGTTGGCTGCAGAGTCCAATCCAGGACCTCAGGTGCCAGCTCTGCAGTTGCCGGGACTTTCAAGATTGGTTTTGTATATTTTGTATTATTTTCTCTATTTTTATTAGCAGCATTAGTAAAACGTTTTTAATTTTTCCAACTCTCTTCTCTTGGTCCTTCTTTTCCTCCCAGTCACCTGTGCTTAGGGGGAAGAGGGGAGAGTGTGGGCTAAAGCAGAAAGGGGGAAGAGAGGGGGTTAACAATACATCTCCCATGGTTTATTGTCACCCCGCAATCAAACCTCGACAACGAGTGATTTACCTTCTGCTACTCCCTTGTGTAGTGAAAGCACACGTGTTCAAATTAGAGATCTCACATCGGCACCTCCCACTGGAGGGATCCCAGGGAACTGCAGTGGGAACAGCAAACACGTCCCAGCGCGTGGCAATGCAGCCACCTCAAGGATGAAGACCACAATACATGACAACCAACAACAGGGCAAGAGTTTAAACTGAGAGTAAAAATGAAAGACTGCTTGTTTCTTTCTACTTATAAAGAAACAGATTTATTTTTAAAAAAGGCAAAGAATATAAAGTTTTTTAATGGATTAAGGGAAAAACTAGATGTGAACACTCTTCAGATCTGTATGTTTCATTATAAAACCCTATTGTACAACATCCTTTTCCAGCATCTTTAACCTTTTTCCAAAATATGAAGTGATGCCTCCATCCTTTGAGATATTGAAAAGCTGTCTAGACACCGTCCTAGGCAACTGGCTCTAGCTGGCCCTGCTCGAGCTGGATGGTTGGACAAGATGACCTTCAGAGATGCCTCCAACCTCATCCATTCTGTGATGGTGCAAGTGCACTTTGCTTTCAGACCTTCTTCATTGGCCTAACAGCTTGTTGTTTTCCATCATAATAAGAGTTTTGTAGTAGTGTCCCACTGGTAGAAGAGTAGTGAGAATCAAGGCAGAAAAGGCTGCCAGGTACTCTGTTTTACGGGAAATACCTAGGAAGCATTAAAAAAAAAGCTTGAAAACTGAAGATCTTGAGCTCCAAGCATGTGTGAAGTCAAAGGTGCGAAACCCCTTCGACATGGAAATACCACTTCCTTCAGCTTGGAAGTATAACGTTTATAATTGTTTATTTTCTCTCTTGAGAGGCTGTCATTTTATTGAACATAATTATTATCTAAAATTATTTTCACAATTTTTGCCAAAAAAAGTCTGAAGATTTTCCAGAGCGTTTGCTACAAGGAGGCTGAGCTGTCTCGACTGAACACCCAATAGGTCAGAACAAGCCCACAGAGGTTGTCTTATTCTGAAGTGCATTTCTGCATCTACAATGTCACTTGCTGTAATTACTTTACTTAGAGATTGTTGTTACAGCCAAAGTTTCTGACAAAAAATTTGCTAAAATGTATTTGGAAAGTGAATCTGGCACAAGCGGAAACTACGAATTAACTAAATAATTAAAAAAAACCACTGCAGTGTTCACTAATCTCTGCCATTGTTATGAATGAGATGGAAACAAAGAGGTGCAATGTCAAGACTATTTGCTGAGCCACTTTTCCTTCCATTATGCTGTCTGTTGTGTCAGGGTTGGATTTGCATCATTATAGTAGATTCACTCCAAGTTTGCTGAAGGTAAACACTCTCGGAAGGAGTTCACAACTGTCATTTACTTCTTCCCTTGTGGTAGCATCCTCAGGGTCTCCTACCATCTGCCTTGTGCCATACAGAGGACAGTCCTGCCCAAAGACTCCGAGTGTAAAACAAGATGAGTTGGTGTGACAATACAGGACACAGTGGACAAGCACAGGTCACTGGGCAGTTCTGTCACTGTGTATGTGAATTAAACTCAGGATCCGCCTCTGTATCTGTTTGGTCCTCACCCCGTAGATGATGGGGTTGAGCACAGCAGGCACCAGGATGTAGACATTGCCCATGATGATATGGACCAGAGGAGCCAAGTCCTTCCCAAACCTGTGCACCACGGACAGCCCAATCAGGGGCACGTAGAAGGCCAGGACCACGCAGATGTGGGCAACACAGGTGCTGAACACCTTGAGCCTCTCCTTCCACGACGCCAGACGCAAGACGGACTTGAGGATCAGGATGTAGGAGAGGCAGATGAGGATGGCGTCCACCCCCATGACCAGCAGGATGGCGGTGAGGCCGTACACCACGCTGGGGGTGGTGTTGGCACAGGCCAGGTTCATCACGTCCTGGTGCAGGCAGAAGGAGTGTGACAGCGCCCGGGAGCCGCAGAAGGGAAGGGGCAGGAGGAGCAAAGGCAAAGGCAGGAAGAAAACGACTCCCCTGGCCATGGCTACCAGCCCTATTTTTGCTGTCGTGGCGTTGGTGAGGGTGGCAGTGTATCTCAATGGGTGGCAGATGGCCATGTAGCGGTCCACAGCCATGGCCAGCAGGACTGTGGACTCAATGGCCGAGAGGGTGTGGATGAGGAACATCTGGATGAGGCAGGCGGCAAAGCTGATCTCCCTGGTGTTGAACCAGTAGAAGGAGAGAACCCGTGGCACCGTGGACGTGGACAAGGCCAGGTCGATGGCCGCCAGCATGCAGAGAAAGAAGTACATGGGAGTGTGCAGGCTGGGCTCCGTCTTCACAATGAACAGCACCGCGCAGTTGCCTGTGACCGCCAGGATGTACATGGAGCACAGCAGGATCGCCATCCAGAAATGGGCAACCTCCTGCCCCGGGATGCTGGCCAGGATGAAGGAGGACGGGCTGAGGTCAGAGCTGTTGGGGAAGGGCATGGCCCGCGGGGTGGTGAGTGGTCATGCTACCCCGTGGCACATCCTCTGCTGCGAGGGAAAGAGAAACAGCGGCTTTATAAACCCTTTCCCACGACTGCGAGTCCCATGGGGCCGTGCCTGTGAAATTCCAGGGAACCTTATGGTTGCCATGCGGGTACAGGGAGCTCCTCTCTTATTTCTTTAGCCCATTATGGATGTATGCAACAACATATATAGCCACAAAATGGTGGCATTCGAATTTGAATAGGAATTACTAGAATTCTCTTAAATGTCAAACTTTGTAAAAATCAACATTTCAAATGATAAACCCAATGGCTGAACTTGTTTTCTTTTATTTTTAGAGGCAAAATTAACAAAAAAAAAAATCAAAACCAACCAACAAACAAAAACGCCAAAACAAAACCAAAATGCACACAAAAACCCAAAAACAAAAACAGACCAAAAAACCCACACAAAACCACACACACACACACACACAAAACCCAACCAACCAAACAAAAAAATGAGGAAAGAAAAAACACACCACAAAGAAACTAAACATATTTATCATGCTTCCTATTAAACTTCAGTTCTGCTTGAGTTTTTCTGCCTGTGCTGTGCTGTCCTGTCGGAAATGTACTCAGCGAAACTTGTTGTGCTGCTTCCCATTTCCCAAGTACTGCAGATGTGCACAGTAAGACGTGCACATTTATTTCTTTGCACACAGATAATTGGATTTTCATCCTTTTGGCCTGAAAACACATATGGAAATATCAGAATATTTGTTCACTTTATTCTGTAAACTTTCCAGGAGGGCTGTGATCCAAGGAGAATGGTCGGGAATACAAGCAAAAGCTTTTGTTTTTGGCACCTTTCTATTCTCATATTGGGGTTTAAAAGGTGTTGGGATGGAGCATCAAAGGCTCATGCAATGGGTGTGTAAGAGCCTAGCCTGGTGCAGGGGGGCTTGGGATGGGCGTGCAGACCCTGTCTGACCCCCAAAGAGAAAAGGGGGGCTCAGCTCAACCCCTGGATAGCCTGGGGTTTCATCCCTGCATCCTCTTGGATAAGGAGAAAGCCAGTGACCAGCACTGGAATAAACCCACCACCCTGCATGGACAGCATGAGGTCAAGCACATCACTCTCTGCAACGTTACTGAGCTTTCTGATTATTTCTTTCATGTTCTATCCATGTAAAACAAGGATGCAAAATGTTTTTATGGCAAGCTCTGGAGGCTGTTAATACAGCTCTTTTAAAAGTAACATTTGGTTGTGAAGATGTTGGGTTTTTTTTACTGCCCGTCTGTGGTGAAGCCCTTATCCTAAAATAGCTATCGTGATTTATTTCCATGATGTGGGGTTTTTCCATCCTGAACCTATAACAAATAATACCCGTACTCCAGCTTTTTATACGAAATTTGCAAACAGCGTAGGTGGGCTTTTACTGTCAAACTGCCTGAAAGCTCATCTAGTAATGAAATTTTCAGCAAAACACTGACATTAAGACACAGGCTGAATGAGCAAAGTGCTTCGGTAACTGCCAACAAGCATCTGACTGAGCCACCTCACCTGCCAGCCTCTGAAGCGTAATTACCGTGTGAGTCTCATTGTAAATATCTGCCATCCTATTCATCTCTTTTGGGAGAATGTGACTGTGAGAGATAGACACACAATGTAAATAAACCCTGGGTGTTTTGGTTCATCTGCAGTTCTCTGGCATCAATAAATGCATCAGTGTTTTCAGAAGTGACAAATGATGTTGGATTGGTGGTGGGATGAAGACCAGGTACTGAAAGGGTTTGCTTTCTGTAGAGATGAAAACTGGATCCGTGTCTTTAAAAACAACAGTAAATGCAGATTTATTTTACTGTGGTGATCATCCCACCAGCGAGCCCCAGTAACTGTGTTTAACAAGAGGTCGGCACATCCAGACGGTAAAACCAGCCAAGCCAGAGGACCAGGAGCAGCTGATCTCATAAACATTGACCAGACTTGTCCCATGGAGCTGAAATTGGTCTGAGACCAACTTCCCAGGATGGAACAGGCAATGGGACAATCTTCACCATCTGAATCCATCTTTCTGCTTCCCCGCCGTGATGTGGCAGTGAGAGGGGAATATATATATAGTTATACACACACCTCCTCAAAAGCCCTTTAAGACATTATGAATGCGCAGCTATTTTTCCATATCATCTCATCAGAAAAAGTACACATGAAGCCAAACTATCACTTCAGAGGGAAAAGAGAATAGCAAAATTAAAACCACAAGGCATCACTCAAGTTCAAAGCATTTTTAAAAACACAATTAAAACTTCATCTTAGTTGATGGTTTGAACAAATACATTGCTGTGAGGTTTTTGTTTGTGGTGTGGTTGTGGGTTTGTTGTCTTTTTTTGGTTGTTTGGGGCGGGGGGGGGGGTGTTCTTTTTTTGTTGTGGGTTTTGGGTTTTTTGAGTGTGTTTGGTTTGGGGTTTTTTGAGTTTGTTGGTTTGGGGGTTTTCTTGGTGTGTTTGTTATTGTTTTGCCCCAGCTGTCTGTTCATCGCTTGTAATCAGAAAACCTGTACGTAGCTCTGCTGCTATTTTATAAACATGCCCAGGTCCTGGCTAAGTCAGTTGCCCTGGACAGGCACTTGCTGCATTTGGACTCACACAAGTCACACAAGCCTGTACCAAAGTGAGCAGCACATGGCTGGAGCCTCATCCCACCACCATCCACACTGTTAAACCATTCTTCCCCTCCAGAGACATTCAAATGGAGGTGGCAGGAATGGCCTTCCTTCTCCCTTCTCCTTCTCCTTCTCCTCCTCCTCCTCCTCCTTCTCCTTCTCCTTCTCCTTCTCCTTCTCCTTCTCCTCCTCCTTCTCCTCCTCCTCCTCCTCCTCCTCCTTCTCGTTCTCCTCCTCCCCCTTCTCTCCTTCCCTTTCCTCTTTCCCTTCTCTCCCTCTCTTGTTCTGTCCCTCTCCCGTTCCCCACTTCCCCTCCCATTCCCATCCTTCTGTCCTCCTTCTCTCCTCAAGAGATGCCCCTGATATACCTCACACTGCTTTTCCTGTGCCTCATAGGAAATAAATCCATAGGCAAGTACTGCAAGTGATCCCACAGTACCAAGTGGGGAGCTCAGGGCACCACAGAACAGGAATCAGCAGCTTAAAGTGGTTCATCTATCTCTTTTTTTCTCTCGCACAGATGTTAAACTGCTATTAAGTTTCCCCTTCACAGAGGCAGCCGCAAAGAGTTTGAACATACGTTCCTAGAAGACAGTACCTTGTATAGAGGTTCCCACATCTTGAGTGTGTTCTCGGCACCCTCTGGTCACACAGGCTGGGAAGCAAACGGGACAGCAGATGAATCTCTGCTGAAACAGGGGGATGGAGACGCACCCAACGCTCTGCAAGCCGCAGCTCCAGCTGTGCTAATGGATGTGCTGATGAACCTCCCACACGTTTCCTCCCTGGCTGTCCCGCTCAAACATCTACTTGCTGTGGCACGGGCTCCTGGGGCTTCTGCTGCTCCAGAGAATGGCTGCAGCCAGTACGCACAGACGAGAAACTCTGGAAGTTTCCAAAATAGGAGCAGTGCTGCGCCAGGAGCCTGTGAGCCAAGCGGCTCTCCGGCAAAGCTCTTTTCTAAGCTTTTCTGCTGAAAGTTGAGTTTGTTCCCTTATGTTAATCTTTCCTCTAATAGCCGACTACCAGTGCCAGGGTGGACCCTGGATATTTTGAGCCAAGGGTTCTCCCACTCGGTGCTATCTCAATGCGAACGGGAACCCTGGGACATGCTGTGACAAGGCTGGGGCAAAGGCTCTGGGGGTGGTTTGCCAAACGCTGTTTCACCCTATGCAAGGTCCCACTGGGATCCTCAGCAAAATAACGAGCACAACACAAGTGGTGGCCTGGGAATGCTCCCCTTTCCCTTCCCCTTTCCGTTTTTTAATGGAGGTTTTCCCTCGTTATTCTTTTCTCTCTTTATTCTAGGTATATGTAGAATATATGTAGGTATATGTAACCTATATTCTAGGTTATAAGTAGAGCAGAACAGGAAAAGACACAAATCCTGGGTTAGACTAAGTGTGAAGTGCTTAGCAGTGGGCAGGAACAGGCCAGTTCTGGTGTGCAGTCCTGTCCCTATTCCCTCTGCTGCTCCACCCTTCCGAGGTGAACACCAGCCATTTCTTCCTGTCCGCCAACATGGTCCAGGCTGGCCAAAATTCAGGTTAACATCAGCAAAAATACAGCTCTGTAATTTGGACGCATGAAAGATTTTGGGTCATTGTATCATGCCTGTGGGAGGAAGCCAGACCAGGAGGATTGTGAAGCGTTTCTACAGGCCTGGCTGAGCCCCATCCTACAACAGAGCAATGAGATGCTGGGGGACACTGTCCCATCCATGGACTACCCCTGGAGATGTCCTCCCACCCCTCTGAGGGACACGGTACCTGGCAGATGTCCACTGGAAGATTGTAGTATGTGGTCCATACTGTCAGGAAGTTTAGCCATTCCTATTTTATTTTTGAAACCCCTTTTTGTTTCGGCAAGAGAGTCAGCTACACCAGACCCCCAAGCACCATCCTGATCCATAGATAATTCATACAGTCCTATGCTCGTCTACAGCAAATCCTGAAGATTTTAAGCAACTCCAAGCTAATATCTCTGCATTAATGGCTTCATTGAATCTTTCAACCATTTACAGCTAATAGATGTCTTTTATTGAAAATATTGCACACATACATTACATTCAATGCAAAACAATGGCTGGAACATTACACCTGGCAAGATGGTGAGGTTCAGCGACATCAAAAAGAGATGCAAAAGCAGCATTTTTTGCATAGCTGTACAAGTGTTTGGCACTTCAGAAACACAGATGAAGATGATGAAGATGAAGATGAAGATGAAGATGAAGATGAGAGATGAGCCATTTTTTTAGGAAGACTGAGATTGCTGTGAGCCCACTTAACAGGACCTGATCTGCAGAACATGCTCTGCACCCAGCCTGTGGAACTGAGCTCCATCTTGTGGGACATTTGCAGTTGAACAACTCATGACTGGGATATTCAGAGCGGTTACAAGCTCTTGGCCCAAGCCATGGCCTGTTGATCTTGCTGCCTGGTTAACGAGGCTGTAACACATGGTGAGGGAATGATGACCCCATGCAAAGGAGCCTGAGTGACTCTTACACACTATTAACTGGTTATTAGAGTTTGCATTAATGTGTTGCAGAGGTTCCTTGACCCACCCCATTGTGTGACTGGGAAAGACAAAGACATGCAGCCCATTTTTCTGTAATTGTCTCCCTCTAATTGGGGTTTCCATCTGTGTATATCATTGGCTTAATGCTTGTGATGTTCACAGGCTGCTGGAAGGCAGGAAAATGTCACGCTAGGAAGATCACAGCTCTGCGTTGAGGGACAGTGTCTGAGTGGATCTGCAGATCTTTCATTTTACAGGGACCCCCATGGACGGAGCACCGAGAAAACAGTCCACTAGCTCTGGCCAAGAAACCAGTGCACTAGCACTTTTTGGCAGAACCAGTGGAAGAATCTACCGGTTGGATTCACACTTCCTCCACAGTGCCCTGAGCAAAGCCTCACGGATATGGCTGGATTTTATGCTGTAGATAATGGGGTTGAGAGCAGGGGGAATTATCAGGTAGGTGTAGGCCACCAAAGTGTTAACCAGAGGTGGAAGGTTCTTTCCAAAGCGATGCGTCATGGATAGTCCGATCATTGGGATGAAGAACACTAGAACAGCACAGATGTGGGAGACGCACGTATTCAAAGCCTTGAGACACTCCTCCTTGGTTGCAAGGCTGATAACAGTTTTAATGATCAGGATGTAGGACAGCACGATAAAGATGAAGTCCATCCCCACTGTTGATAAGAGAATAATCATACCGTAGAAGACATTGACTTTTATATCTGCACATGCTAGGTTCATGATATCAGGATGGAAGCAAAAAGAATGAGAAAGCTCAGTCTTCCTGCAATAGGTTAGTCTCTTGAGCAAGAAGGGTATGGGAAGGAGGGACACCATGCCTCTCACTATGATTGCCAGACCTATTTTTATGACTGTTGTCTTGGTCAGTATGGATGAGTGTCTCAGCGGATGGGAGATGGCAATGAAGCGGTCAATTGCCATTGCCAGGAGCACAGAGGATTCAATGAAGGACAGGATGTGGATGAAGTACATCTGAGTCAGGCAAGCATCAAACCCAATCCTTCGCATATTAAACCAAAAAATGCCCAGAGTAGTGGGAAGTGTGCATAGAACCAAGCCCAGGTCAGTGACTGCCAGCATGGCAAGGAAGTAGTACATTGGTTCATGAAGACTTTGGGTCTTCTTTATGATGAATAGGATCATGCAGTTTCCCAAGAGAGCAATAAGGTAGAGTGCACAGAAAGGGATGGAGATCCAGTGGTGAAGGGCTTCCAGGCCTGGGATGCCCATCATGAGGAAAGCCGAAGGCTGAAAGAAGGAGCCATTCATTTCCCACGTGGTATGTGAGTCATGCTCCATCCCAGCTCAGCTCTCACATGACCTCTACCTAAAACAAACCAACAACAGAAACTCCACATAGTCGGGCTCTCCACTGAATACAGAACTGGGTAATGACAACCACCATATCCCTCCACCTCCCCTTCAACGTATGCAGCTCCACCTCCCCTTCAACGTATGCAGATGTCCCCACGATGTTCAGGACACTGTTTTAGTCACCACAGTGTCACATATGAATACACTCTTGGTTATCCATTAAACTACAAAATGAAGGAAAAGGGTGGATATTTTTTTCTTAAAACACACACACCAAACAAACAAACAAACAAAAAAAAAAAACGAAACAAGAGCAACAAAAAGAAGAAAAAAAAAATTAAAAAAATCTCAAAACAAAAGTGAAAACCCTCCTGGTGAGCACTGTGTTACTGTTGTCCCCAAATTGCACAGGTTGAGATGCTCTGTTAAGTGAGCAAGTGCTTTTTCTAGCATCATCACAACCCATACTAAGCTGCTAAGCAGCTGCTTTCTTTTTGATGCTAGCTGGAGACCGAACCACATGAAAATAGTGAGAGTTTAGCTCTGATTTCTCAGTTAAGAAATCAATATTGGAAACAAGGGACAAAATACAACAGCAAATCAGGCACTCAGAGGCCACTGCTTTCAGCTCAGGAGATGGCCACCAGGGTGAGGTGGATTCTTAGTGACTCTCACGTTCATGTTGTTGCTCATTTCATAATTTACCTTGCTACCATGTGAAGGGAAATAAATGAGAAAGACCCTGCTCATGTGGTGCCCGCAACTTTTCTTAACAACACGCAAACACAAGCCCAAGCACAAGAAGCTACAAGTTCAGAAGTGCTGGGAGGTGTCCATGGAAAGTCTCCGGGGCCAAATCAGAGGGAAGGGGCACAGGGGATCCAGTGGAGATTTTACACAGGGATCAAGAGGACGAGGTGAGTGAGGCTTTTATAGAAATCTAGCAGACGTCAGTTCAGCCACTGAGATGGATGGGGGTAGGAGCAATGCCCCAGGATAAGAGACCAAGGCTTGTTCCGCCTGCAGAAGGCTTTGCAGGGACCAACAGCAGCCTTCTCCTACCTACAGGGATGCTATCAAGAAGATCGAGATTCTTCACAGTAATGCGTGGTGGGAAGATGAGACACAACAGGGAGGTTTAGACTGGATAAATTGACAAATGTTTCCCTGTGAGAACTGTCAAGAATTGGATCAGGTTGCCCAGAGAAGTTGTGCAATCTCCATCCTTGGACGTTTTCAAGACTCAATGGGATAAAGCCGTGAGTGTCCTTGTCTGACTTCATAGCTGGCCCTGCTTTGAGCAGGATGTCAGACCAGAGATATTCTGAAGTTTCCCTAAACTGAGTTATCCATCAAACTAACCTATGAGCCTGTGATTTCACCATTGGAGGATTCAGCCATCTCAGCACGACCTAAGTTTCATACGGCACGTGACAGTGCAGTGACATCCAGCAGAGATGCTGGAGAGGATGATGACGTCCTCAAGCCCTTTGTGCCTTTTGTAACAGAATGACTGGCTGGGTGGATGGGGGGGAGCAGTGAATGGGAAAGGAAAACACAATTAAAGGGGAAAAAAAAGCATTTGTGGCTTCAGTCTGAACGTACCTTCTGTAGAATACAAAACGAGCAGCTCAAAGTGTGCCTGAATTATAAACAAGAGTGTTCACTATGACACAGCTAATTTTTGAACAAACATACATATCATCCATGATGTATTTATTGTGTTCCTAATATGATTTAACTCTTGGCCTGGTCAAGAGTGTAACGTGGCAATAAATCCCAGAGCTTAATGAGGATAAACATCTCCCTGCTCCAGGGCAAAAGCAACAAGAAACTGGTGGGAACTGGGGGAAGACCCAAAGACATTTCATTTCCTCCAGGAAGAGGCCACTTTACCTTCATTGCAAAGTAACACATTAGCATCAGAGATTGGCTTGTCCCGAAGGGACAAGTCATGGCCGTTCTTCAGGAGATGCTCATCAGCACGTGAGACAGCACAGACGGGATGGAGGTGCCTGCCAGGGGCAGCAAGTGCTTCTCTAAGGCATCGAGAGTGCTCCACGCTGGCAAAGGGAAGCTGTGCAGAGATGGCTCTGGTCCTAAGTGGCAGCTTGGAGCTCCCCACAGGGAAGATCAGTCCCTTTCTGCCAACCCAACAGCATCTGAGCAGTGAGAACTGATCTGCAGACTCAGGAAATTCGGTCTCATCTGGAGGATGGGTTAAAAGAACCAGAAAAAGGAGTATGTGCATGCCTGCGTGCCTGCCTGACTGCCTCCCTTACAGCAGCATCTGACAGACATCCAGAACTCCTGAAGATATTGAGATTCAAGATGTTTCCAGGAATATGGAGGTAGATAAAGAAGAGAGACTGTTGGAGCATAGTGGGAAAGAACTCCCAGGGGTCTGCAAGAAATGCTCCCCCTGCAAGAAAACCTTCATGCAAACCTGATTTTTTTAGACACTGGTAACTCCTACCATGCTCTAAGAAGTTATTTAGAAATGGGCTTTACTAGCTCTGCTCCTCTCTGGGTTACTCTGGTTTGTTATACGCTCCTATGTGTTACAGATACAGATCCTACTCCACACTGTTGTTTCTTTCCCCCTACACGCTTTACGTATGTGTGCGTGTATCTATAAATAATATATACAGAAACATATACAATGCATATAAAAATATATTAACAAGCATGAATGGTTATTTATGGTTATATACATTTATATGTGTATATATAACACACAGCCCACATATATATGTTACACCTCCCAGTTGACTATGGCGGGACAGTAATTACACCTTTTACACTGCAGTCAAGCCCTGATGGGGAAACAAATCTCCAGTTACAGGAGGATATAGAAAAAATTTAAACACTAGCGGCAGCACCTGGGCAGCGTTTGCTGCCATCCTAGAGCAGCACCCTACACAGACAGCATCCAGGCATTTCTGCCCCCCAGGAGCCAGGGGAAGGGGTCAGGCACGGATCCAGATGCCCCACGGAGGACATGGTGCTGTCTCTCCTCCTCCAGCCCTCAAAAGCCACCTCCTGATTTCTTGCCTGTCTCTGACTTTGATTTTCACCCGTAATTTAAGCAAAATGCTGGTGCTCTAAGGGCTGCCTCTCAAGAGCAGGGGCTTGGGAAGGATGAGACCAAGAAATCTGCTTTTTTCCTAAGAAGAGACTTTGCTATTTTAACAACCACATCGCTGCCAACTTGAGCATTCAAGCGAGGGCTCAGCTGCTTGGCGAAGGCAGGAGGATTCGCAAAGGGACTCTGGGGACGCAGCACCCACAGCAATGAATTTCTGTTGGCTTTATAGGCAAGAACAGGGACACGCCATTCCCACCAGTGAGCCGGGACACCGGAGGGTGGGAGAGCAGGTTGACTCTTGCGCAAAGCCCATGGCACAGTGACCAGCAGCACCGTGATGTTCCCCAGCAGAACTGCCTGAAATTCCATCTGCCCGCTTTCTCCTGAGCACCCAACCCAGCAGGACCTCCCGAGCAGCACTTTGGAGATGCACCTCCCCACCCATGTTGGTGTCCACCTCCATAAACCACAACCACCACACCAGTTAACGAGTGCAATGATGGAGAGTCTGCTAATTGCCGTGGGTACTTACCGAGCGTGGCAGTGGGGACCCGGGGGCTTAACAACCTGCACAAGCAGCACAACCCCGTCGCGATGCAGAGGATGAACCTTCATCCGCGTCCCGGCAGTGGGAGGGCAGCGCTTATAACGAGCCCCGAGGATGGATCCTGTCCAATCATCCAGGAGCCGCACGGAGCCCGGGCTCCCCATGCGTAAACAGCATGAGGCGTACCAATGAAAATAGTGTGTGAAGTAAATGATCTCTTTTTCCATTTATGATGCTCTCCCGGCAGGCATGATTTTCTCCTGGTAGTTTAACTGGGTGACATGTTTATAGCTCCCTGTGATTTATGGCTGGCAATGCTGCAGCGTGCTGCTAATACACATAATTTTTATTGTGAGAATGGATCTGTAGTGCAAATAATAATAAATTTTGCAACAAGCGTGCTTGCAGCATCTCTCCAAGGTAATAACAGAGGTGGAAGTCTAGCTATCCCCCCTGTGACCAGTCAGACACAAGATGTTTAATTAAAACCGTAATATATTGCAAACAAACTAAATATTACAACACCAAACACAGACACATTAGCAGATATCCTCTCAGATGCCCAGAAGCCTGTTGTATCTGGGTGTCGTGTGGTAATGAAGTTATATTTGCCACCTCAGCCGTGAGGTGGAAATCGCTGTTAGCCTGTATTTCTGTGGCTGCCAAACCAAGACCCCGGAGAGCTAATGGGTTTGCCCATTCTCGTGTGAGGTCTCTACAGTAAATACAACCACTGGACCTAAGAGATTCTTCTGCAGACATAAACCACGCTGTGCTGGGTCACTGCCCATGATGGGCACCAGCAAACTGTGATAACGGTCCCTGGCGTGTTGCTGACCTGAGCCAAGCGATGCCCCAGCAAGTCCCAGGCAGGGGCTCAGGAGTCTGAGCGCTGTGGCTGCCTCATTTTAGAAGCTGAAGGGCCTGTTGGTGTGAACCTGGAGCACCTGGTGCTGGGTGACCCCTGTGCCAAAGAACAATTCATTCACAAGCCTTAATTTTAACTAAGACAGCTGCCTGCTCCTACCTGGTGTCAGGTATGTCAGATGTGGAAAAACAAACAAACAAAAAACCCAAAACCCAAAAACTGAGGAAGAATTATTGAAGCCAGCAAACATCCTGGGTTGTGTGCTCAGAGCCATGGAATGGAATGGAATGGAATGGAATGGAATGGAATGGAATGGAATAGAATAGAATAGAATAGAATAGAATAGAATAGAATAGAATAGAATAGAATAGAATAGAATAGAATAGAATAGAATAGAATAGAATAATATTTCGGCTGAAAGGGATCTACAATGAGCATCTATTCCAACAGCCTGACCACTTCAGGGAAGCTCCTGTAGAAGGGGAGTTTACCACAAAAGGTCTCTTCAGCCTTGAGAAGAGACAATAAAGTAATACAGGAAAGATCTATGAGATAATGAATGAGGAGGGGTAGATCCATGTGGGGTGTTTGTTCATCTGTTATCACACTACCTGAACTAGGAGGGGGAGAACACACCCTGAAATTACCAAGCAGAAGAGCTAAAACAAATACAAAATTACTTTTTATAAAGACTTCACAATGAAATTATGGAAATCATCACTGCTGGATGTTGTGGGAACCCAAAGTACATGTAGGCTCAGAAAGGTATTAGACAAACCCATGGGTGAGACATTCATTGATTTCTATTAAGCATGACGGCTGAGGTGCTGAAAGCCTCTAAATTGATTGCTAGAGGCTGGGACATGTGCCAAGGGAAGGATAAACTGTAAATTACCTTCTAAATGGCCATTAATAGCCACTCTTCAAGGCAGGATGGCAGGATGGAGGGACCTTTAGTTTGATCTAGTAGAATAGTTCTTATCATCTTCAGAGCAAATAAGCTTTAGCTAGAGAATAACATCTTCATGTTGGAGATGGAAAGTGGCATCACAGCTGGCCGTGATGAGAACAAAATCAAGGACGGTATGGTGGGTCTAGGGCAGCTGAGGTGCCACAGTGCATGGTGAAAGCAGAAGACCTCAGAGGAGGCAGCAGGGAGAGTGTCCTGCAGCAAAGAGATGCTGCAGAGATGGGAACAAAAAGGCTGTGGGGACAAAACGAAGTGTTGTGGGATGGACCGGCAGGCAGGACACCTGTGGTTGTGTGAGGGATGGGCAGGGACACAGGGGAGCAGGTTGGCATGGAGTCACCACCACAGACCATTGATGGTTTTCCTGAATGTCTCTCAGCAATGGCTTCGGCTGAGCTGGTCCTGTCTCTGAGCAAAGGCACAGGTGACATACCCTCTCCAGGTCTTTTCCAGACCTGGTTTTCCACAGTTCTCCAGTGTTGAGGGTTAGATTGCAGGGTGACAATAAAACCCTGGCAGATGTATTGTTAAGCTCCTCTTCCCTCCCCTTCCCCCTTTTGTCTCTCCCTCTCCCCCTTCCCACTCAGGACAGGTGATCGGGAGGGAAAGAAGGACAGAGAGAAGAGAGTTGGAGAAATTAAAAATGTTTTACTAATGCTACTAATGAGAATAGACAAAATAATACAAAATATACAAAACCAATCTTGAAAGTCTCAGCAACTGCAGAGCCGGCAACCAAAGTCCTGGACTGGACTTTGCAGCCAACCGGAGCTGGATTCAGTCTCTCACTAGGCCTCAGTTCACAGGGACGACTAGCAAGGTCCTCTCCTAATGTTGGCCATAAGCAGAAACGAAAAGAAGGCAAAAAGGAAAAAGGGACGAGATCCTCGTGATCTCCCACTGTTATATGAAGTATTCACGCGAATGGGATGTTATACACAGTTGGTCAGTTTCTTGGTCACTTGTTTCTCATCGCCCCTCTCGCGAGATGTCCATCCATGCTTATCAATAACTTCGCATTCCATTGCTATGTTTACGAAGACATGTATCTGGTTCTCCAAGAAAATGCAGCTAATAGGAAGCTTTAGCTGACAGACAAATTCACTAAAAGAGAAACTTGTTTGTTAACAAAACCAGGACTTCCAGAAAAAGGTATAACCTCAGGTATCATTGGCCACAGCCACCTGTGGAAATGCCATGGTGTCTCTTTCCTTGCCCTGCTCAGCCTGGCTGCACACACACTCTCATCTTCCACGTACCCTGAAATATTCAGTTTCATTCCCTCGGGACTCTCTGCCATCACTTTACACACCAGGCAATTCCAGCATTGCTCGTTCAGCTTCCTGCACTCAGGGTCTCCAGACAAACTGTGTTGAGCAAACCCATGTCTGTGCAGCTGGAAACAATGATCTGGTTTGCAAAGTGCAGCATCACCCCTGGGAGATGACAGAGAGAAAATGTCAAGAAAATGACAATGTATTTCTAGCATGAATGTCGTGTGTGAGGATCGTCCCAAGACCAGCGTGCTGAGCAGCTGGGAAACACGCACAACACAGAGGGGCTGGATGGGGTCTGCTGGGGTAGTGAATGGCTTGGAGATGGCAATGTCTGCACAGGGTTCTCCAGCTGACCTGCAGCTGAATGAGAAAAAGTGCTCAGGCTTCCAGCAGCCAATGTAGGATGTTGATAGGATAAGAGGAAACGGCCTCAAGTTGCGCCAGGGGAGGTTGAGGTTGGATGTGGGGAACAATTTCTTCCCCAAAGGGCTGTGGGGCATTGGAACAGGCTGCCCAGGGCAGTGCTGGAGTCACCAGCCCTGGAGGGCTGGACAGACGGACAGGAGGTTCTCAGGACATGGGGCAGGGACAGGGCTGGGTTATGGTTGGACTCGGTGATCTTGAGGGTCTTTTCCAGCCACAATGATTCTGTGATTCTATGACTCCACAAAATGCTCACTTCTCTTGCTTGCATCACTGTGGGCTTGAAGCATCTCCATAACATGCCTGTTGCACACTGCAAGATTTTGTCTTGCATCAGATATACTCAAAATCTTATTATAAGCTCTGATTTGTGCCTTAAGGCTCACTCATCTGCACCAAGCTCCCTGCAGTGATGTTTGCACACTGTGCTCCCACCAAGCTGCTCTTGCTGGTTTCCTGCTTTATCTCTTTCCCCAGAAGCATAGGTATTGTATGTGCATAGGGAGGGGTCTGAGGATCTTTTCATTTATTTTCCCATCCTAAAAATTCTGTTTTCCCAGAATGACAGATAAAGGACAACACAGCCACCACTTGGCACACATCAGTCTATTTGCTGGAAATGTTTATATTATAATTTGAGCCTAAGCCAGTCCTAATCATATTTACTGTACAGGCCAGAGTTCAGTGTGTCAGATCTGCTAGGAATGTGAGAACGGATAGCAAGGAGGGAAGGGAATGGTGGGGGCTTGGTCCTCCCACATAAAAGTCTTTAGAAGACCCTGTTCAAAACAAGCACCTCCACAACATAAAGGTAATGCTCATTGCACGGACAAAAATAAAAAGTAAGGAAAGGGCTTAGGAAGATCCCAGAGAACAGGAACACCATTGCTATCTAAAATCACCACTTGGCACCATTCCTGGCTTCAGTATTTTATTCCCCTGTCAGTCTGTCCACACAGAGATCTGAAATGGAAACTGAGGCTCAAGGGAGGTTTCATCTCCCACCAGCCCCGCAGCACCTCTCAGGGTTGCTCCAGGCTTTGCAGATCCAGGGTAGGGGAGGAAGGATGCACAGAATCATAGAATCACAGCTGGTTTGGGTTGGAGGGACCCTCAGAGCTCCCCCAGTTCCCCCTGCCATGACAGGGACATCTTCACCAGCTCAGGGTGCTCAGAGCCCCGTCCAGCCTGGCCTGGGATGTCTCCAGGGATGGTTCATCCACCACCTCTCTGGGAACCTGGGCCAGGCTCTCACCACCCTCAGGGCAACAATTTCTTCCTCATGTCCAGCCTGAATCTCCCTCCTTCAGTTTAAAACCATCACCCCTTGTCCTGTCACAACAAGCCCTGCTCAAAAGTCTGTCCCCATCTTTCTCATGGGCCCCTTTTAAGTCCGGAAAGGCCGCATTAAGGTCTCCCAGAGCTTCTGTTCTCCAGCTGAACACCCCAACTCTCTCACCTGTCCCCAGCAGAGCTGTTCCAGCCTCGGGTCATTCCTGGGGCTCCTCTGGCCCCTCTCCAGCAGCTCCATGTGTGTCCTGTGCTCAGCACACGTCACCCATCCTTCTCTGATTCGGAAAGTTTCAAAATACAAAGGCTGTTTGATCATACTCAGTTTTCTTTGGCTGCAGTGGCTGTGTTGAGCTGGACAAAAATATCCCAGCTGCCTGGAAGGAGGGATTGCAGCCCAGAAGGGACGTCTCCTCCTTGGCAGGCTGTCCCTCCTGCTTGCCACCAAAGGAGCAGCCGATTGCGTTGGCACCAGAAGCTCCGACATCACCAGCAGCAATGAGTTTTTCCAAGTCAACCATCTACTGATGCTCAAAAATAGTACTGAGGAAAAGAGCTCAGCGGGACCTGGACAGAGACCAGCTGCTCTAATGAGAGATTCCCTGAAGGACCATGTAATGCCAGAACCGGGCAGCTCTCCTGCTTTGGGATGTCTCTTGGGCCCTAATTTTAGGGGGAATCCTTCTCCTGCTGAGCTCCAGGGGTGAGGTTGTAGAACCAGCACCATGGGAGGTGTGATGGGTTAGACACCCATGATCCAGCAGCCCCTTGCAGGTGGCAGTCATTGCTGGTCCCCACTGTTCCCGTGTGTGTGTTGAGGGTTGTGGCTGAAGATGGTGGAACTGGTGGCTTTGGGACTGCAATCCTGGCCTGAAAGGTGTGGGTAGATGCTGGAGAGGCGTGCCATGGGACTAGGCTTTGTCTTGTGGTGGGAAGTGATGGAAAGATAGAATCATAGAATTATTTAGGTTGTAAAAGACCCTTAGGATCATCGAGTCCTACCATTAACCTGAAACTACAAAGTCCACCAATGAACCATGTCTCTAGGTCCTGGGGAAGGATGGAGAAGGAAGACCTTGGTGCGGCTCCAGTTTGGAGTTGCACTAAGTATATGAAGGACTTATATGGGACAGAACTCAGGTCAGGGGCAGCTGTACCTGTGCATGGAGGGGAGGATCAGCGAGTCTCCTGGATCAGGGTTAGCACCTGAAAACAGGTTTTGCTGCAGACACCTCATCTGTACCAGCCTCTGCAAATGTCACCACTTAAACCCTGGAAGTTCAAGTGGTGTTGAAAGGGGACAGGAGAACCCTCCCTTCTGCCCACAGCCTTGCTGCTGTGCCTGGTGTCAACAGCGCATCTCCTGCACTCTGTTCGGGGTGTCTAAGCCGGCTGCAAGACGCTTTGTAGTCTGAACTGTGAGTCATAGGATCACAGAATAGTTTGGGTTGAAAGGGCCTTCCCAGCTCCCCAGTGCCCCCCTGCCATACCAGGGACATCTTCACCAGCTCAGGGTGCTCAGAGCCCCGTCCAGCCTGGTCTGGGATGTCTCCAGGGATGGTTCAGCCACCATGTCTCTGGCCAACCTGGGCCAGGCTCTCACCACCCTCAGGGCAACAATTTCTTCCTCATGTCCAGCCTGAATCTCCCTCCTTTAGTTTAAAACCATCACCTCTTGTCCTGTCACAACAGGCCCTGCTCAAAAGTCTGTTCCCACCTTTCTTATGGGCCACTTTCAAGTCCAGAAAGGCCACACTAAGGTCTCCCCGGAGCTTCTGTTCTCCAGCTGAACACCCCAACTCTCTCACCTGTCCCCAGCAGAGCTGTTCCAGCCTCGGATCATTTCTGGGGCTCCTCTGGCCCCTCTCCAGCAGCTCCGTGTGTGTCCTGTGCTGAGGACCCAGAGCTGGATGCAGTCAGTATCACGAGGTGGTGAAGCCCAGATGTGGCTCCGTTCAGGTATTTGTGTGCAGGGCTTCTGGGCAACTTCCGAAACTACAGAAAACTGCTCCTGTGCTGAGTGCCCTCCCTGGAAAACACCACGCTGTAGATGTGGGTAAAACCTTCCCAGCTCTCCCAGGTTCTGTTATAACAGCTGTGTTTCTGTATTTTAGTGTTAATCACCTTGCTGCTCAAGTGAAAACCCTCATTCAGTGGTTGCTATAATGACAGAAGTTGGCTTCTGCCAGAGCACCACAGTCTCCAGCTCTATTATCCATCCTCAAGCTGGTCCGCTCTGACTTGACCACCTCATGCACAACAGGGTGACCCCAACTCAGAGTTTGGTAGAAATTACAGAGGCAGACAATGCACTCAGCATCATCTTCCACAGGGAGCACAGCAGCTAAACCTGTGTGGACCACTTGTTTTTTAAGCCTTTCGTTCAGAGGCCAATCCATCTGGACTGTTTCAGCAGAAAAATTGTGCCTTTAATTGAAATCATCACAAAAACCCTGGGTGAAGTGAAGCGGTGTCAACCAATTTCCTGTGCTGCCATGGGTGACACACAGGAGATCCTCGGTCACCGCTGCTCCGTCCTGCAGAAATGAATGAGCTCTTGTATGGGTAAATATTGATGTATTTAATGCCCGACTTGGTACATACAATACAACGGGGGGGGATTCAGAAAATGCAGAAAGGACAGGGAGTCCTGTCACAAAGGCACTGGCCTCTCTGCTTTCAGTGTGCAGGGTGGAAAATCAAACAATCCCAGAGAAATCTGCAAACATTGCAAAGCCCTGTATCTCATTTTCCCATATTAAGAGAAGCTGGTAGATAGAGGTGATTCAGAGGCAACCGAGAGGTGAACGTAGGTCGACACGACCTGCGTATAATTTGCTAAAATGCGAACTCAAAGCAGCATCATGTACGGTGTGCCCCAAACCTCCACCGGCAGGGTAGCGTTGTCTGAAGCCTGTAAATTGCAGCTGGGATGCAATAGATTTGATTTAAATTGGGAAGGAATGTCAAGGCAATGCTGTGAATCTCACTGCCGGTGTGCGCTTTCAATGAGAGTGGTGCTTTCTCTGGAACTTCATGGTGCATGATGCAGCTCTTGGACAAGTGTCATTCCTCAGGGACTTCTTTACAAGTTGGGTTTCTACCTCGTCTGCTCACCATCCGTAGCACAGCTCCGCTAGGAATGGTTGGCTGAAGCAGGGGGCATTAGTTGGAGAGACCACTGTTTTGCAAAATTAACCAAAAAAAAAGTGTGTGTGGAAAGCGTGTTTCATTTTTAGGCATTTCACTGAGTGCCTAAAACAGGGTCAAATGGATGCAGATGCTTACTGGGGGTAAAAACACCCACGGTCTGGTCTGCGGAACGGTTCTTCTTAGGAGGAAGAAGAAGAGTGGAGCTAATTAGTTAAACTGAAGTGTTTCTAGGTTGCCTGGCCCCACCTGGATCAAGGTGGCTGGATCATGATGCTCTTGTGCCACAGGAATTTCACATATCACAGAGTCCCAGAATGTCAGGGGTTGGAAGGGACCTGGAAAGCTCATCCAGTGCAATCCCCCCATGGAGCAGGAACACCCAGATGAGGTTACACAGGAAGGTGTCCAGGTGGGTTTTGAATATCTCCATAGGAGACTCCACAACCCCCCTGGGCAGCCTGGGCCAGGCTCTGCCACCCTCACCAGGAACAAGTTTCTTCTCATCTTCCAGTGGAACCTCCTGTGTTCCAGTTTGTACCCATTGCCCCTTGTCCTGTCACTGGTTGTCACCAGAAGAGCCTGGCTCCATCCTCCTGACACTCCCCCTTTCCATATTGATCCCCAGGAATGAGTCCCCCCTCAGTGTCCTCTTGTCCAGCTCCAGAGCCCCAGCTCCCTCAGCCTTTCCTCACACGGGAGATGCTCCACTCCCTCCAGCATCTTGGTGGCTGCGCTGGACTCTCTCCAGCAGTTCCCTGTCCTGCTGGAACTGAGGGGCCACAACTGGACACAATATTCCAGGTGTGGTCTCCCCAGGGCAGAGCAGAGGGGCAGGAGAACCTCTCTGACCTACTGACCACCCCCTTCTAACCCACCCCAGGTACCATTGGCTTCCTGGCCACAAGGGCACAGTGCTGGCTCATGGTCATATGTCATATATATGGACATATGGTCATATGTCTTCATTCCATTTTGCAGGGTTTAAAGAGACTGATATTCCAGAATATCATTTTGAAAAGACTGAAAAAACTTGGAGTTTTGATCTCATCGTCATATTTTGTATGCTGTAGGTTGAGGTAATTCCATTCTGATAAGGCCAAATGTGTTCATTCACCTTTATCTGTCTGATATAATGTCAGGATTTTAAGAAGGTATCATTACGGGTGTCTCAGTAACAGCGGTGAGGAAATGAGAGCAGGACCGTGAGGGAGAGAGTAACAATGGTACATTGCTAATCTGCAGTTATTTCTTAAAAATAAATCACTGTGACATCATCAAACTGGTTGAAATTCAATCTGGCAATTGAGAAAATGTTATCAGATGACTCTGCCTTCAAAGGGGATCAGGGAAAGAATCAAGAGGACTTTATAACTGACATACGAGCAACTCTGATGAAGTCAGGATTTCATTGCTGCTCCTGTATATACAATTTTTTGTTTGCTGGTTTCACAGGCCCTTTGTATATCTGAAATGGTTTATCAAAGAGATGAGGTGGAAGCAGAGGCAACAGAAAATACCAGTGGAAGGAGAAATAACAGTGGAAGTAGAGGTGTATTCCCAAGGATTGCAGGGGAAAATTCCATTAGGATTTGCATTCGTAAATCTCGCGGTTTCTTTGGGAAGGGGTTTTGTGACGAGTGGATGATGGGCAGCCTGGTTTGCAGACCTGCAGGGCTGTTTGGTGCCCGTGGGCAGCCCTGGGCTCACAGATGTTTCTCCAGCCTGTGCATGAGTCCCTGCAGGTGAAAACTGGGCAAGATTGATGGGAGAGGTGCAGGTTTCAGGTCCTTTGATGTTCAGCATCACCAGAGGGGTCAAGAGATGACACAGCACTGTAAGGCCACCCACAGGGTATGGTACTCAGGTCCCACAGGTTCTTGGTCTTCATAGCTATAGAGCCCATCTTCTTTGCCCTCAGGTTTTTAAAAGAGTATTGAACAAAGTCAGAGCATGAGAGGACAATGCAGGTGTCTCTGGATAAAGTCATCACCCCTACTTTCTCCATTTAAAAGCTCAGGGGGAATGAGGTCTTTCTCCGATGTCATTAGTGCGATTAATTCACTGAAGAGCACTGTGACAGGGACACACGGCCAACCTCACTGAAGAAGATATGGAGAGTGCAGTGGGCAATTTCCATGGGATTAGATCAAATCAAGTTCAGCGTGGCCGGCAGTGTCAGAAAAGGCAGGGCTGGATATGTGAGGGCTTGCACAAAATGCAAAATATACCTGGATGCATGGAATCTTCTCTTCACCTTTGCAATACAGAGGATGTAGAGTTTCTGGTGAGTCTCAGGAGATCAGAGCACAGAGGTGGGACAAAACTGTCACCGTCACCCATCAGGGTGGATGTCTGATGATTAAAGATGATGTTGCTGGGAAATAGTTTTTGGACACCATATCCCAGGGTCAACAATGCAGGACCTTGCAAGAAAAGTGGGGGTGAACACCTAAACAAGTGCCCAAAGGACCGTCAAAGCAATGATGTGACAGTATTATGCTGTCCATTTTGTGCTAATCGTAGAAATCATAGACAATTTGGTCAAAAGGGACTTGAAGAGGTCATTTGGTCCATCCCTCACACTGAAGTGGGTTCGTCGGTTTCTAAACGGGGCTGGATAAACTCCCCCGCTCTGCAAGAGGAGACACAACGGTAGGGCCAAGAGCCACAAGACTCACCGTGCTTAGACAAGGTGCTGAGAGGAGGAGCAGGAGGAAGGACATGGGAGAGCCATCCTCTGGTGACAGTGGGCAGCATCTCCCAGGCGTGGGCTGGCCAGGTCCCCATGTGATCCAACAAGGTCAGGCTCAGCAGCCACAGTGCCTCATTTTCCAACCCAACTGTAGATTAGGATTATTCTGCAAACCCTGAAACCCACCCAGCATAACCCACCCTGACCTTCTTGAAGTCACTTGTGGGGCAAAAGCTGAGGGTTTATTCATATATGAGCTATAAGCATCTCCACTGGGTCATACTTACTGGGTGAATTTTAAGAATTGGTGTTTGTTACCTGGGATGTGGGTTTGGGAGTAGGATTTAGTTTGAAGTTTCCTTGTTTGAACCTACAGAGCATCTCAGCTCACCTTAGAGCAGACGTGCTCCACAGCTCCATGGTCTGCTCTGACTCACCTCTGACTGCCGTGGGTGCTTGGACCCCAACCCACACATAGCCCCAAATCTGGGACACTGAACACAGAGTTGAATGTAGAGAAATCCAGAAGCTGGATTTTTGGAGCTTTTCGTCGGCACTTTGGAAAGCTGTATGCCCTTTTACGGTGTCCCACTTCGTGTACTTAAAACATCCAAATCATTCCGGCCTCAACCATGATCTATTACACTTCATTCTCAAGGTTGAGGTTAACGTCTGAAATCTGTTTACATGAAATCTGTTTACCAAGCTGCTCTTTCCAGCAATGTGCAAACATATGGATATGGAGGTGTAAACAGAGGATTTTGTGGTCTTAAACTAGGCCGGAACATTAGTCCATGTCTAATTCCAGAGAAAAAACAAACTTTCCCAATGAACATGTAACCCTTCCCAGGATTGTTCCATTCATGTTAATTTACTACAAAGTTCCCTGGAATGTAACAAGACCTCATATCAGTGAAATTCCAAGATGCGTAAGCAGTGGAGTTGGATGGTTGCTACTAAAGATAATAATAAGAAAAAATACATCAGTGGTATGCATCAGAGCATCCCAGATCTGACCCAGATTCAGAGCTTGTCTATAGACTGCTTTAACTTAGAATCACAGAATAGAATCATAGAATCATTTTGATTGAAAAAGACCCTCAAGATCAAGTCCAACCGTTCCCCCACCCCCTTTCATTATTTGTATAATGAAAGCTGACGAGTCTCCTATGATCACATAGCCCTGGGAACTGACAGTTTCATATCATAGACCAATATGGGGATATTGTAATTAAAAGCACAAGCCTGGCAACACTGTTTGTACTTCTTCAGAGACAAAAACTGTCATTAGCAGCGAGTCCCTTGATGAAAGCCTGCTCTCAGCCATCCAAAAATGGGAGGTGGAATAATGTGAATTGCCATGGTAGAATCACAGAGTCATTTTGGTTGGAAAAGCCCCTCAAGATCATTGATTCCAACCATTAACCCAGCCCTGTCCCTGCCCCATGTCCTGAGAACCTCATGTCCGTCTGTCCAGCCCTCCAGGGCTGGTGACTCCAGCACTGCCCTGGGCAGCCTGTTCCAATGCCCCACAGCCCTTTGGGGAAGAAATTGGTCACAATATCCATACTTATAGCCTATTTTTTATGCCTTCCAGAGCAGATGAAGTTTTACCAATGAAGTGAATCGGTTGCCAGGGCTGTGCATGGTTCGCTATTTCAGTAGGAAAGTTGCACACATGACTGAAATGTGAGATTGGTACAAAACACAATTCTTGACCAGAATAAGAAGCGAGGCAGAGTCTGGACGTCGTTTATTTTCACATCCTCATGTGGCACCACCAGAACTACTGAACTCACGAACCCATGAAGGTGCTGAAGTTGAAAAATTACACTGTTTTCTGGCAAAAGGGAATTTTGTGATGGCAAATGTAGTATGTAGGTACAGTGCTGAGCAAATGCAGATAAGGGAGAGGGACTGACAGGTGGAAAGCACTTGTAGAAAAATTGGTATGTACATTATCGCTTCTGGCACCGCGGATGGAAAGTCAAACATAGAAAAGCAAACAGCAAACATTAGGCAGATGTGTGGTCCTGTCAATTATTAAATGAAGCCAGCAAATCGCCGTGACTCAGAGGCAGCTGGAGAACAGCCAGGTTTAGGGGCAGCTGCAGGTCTGGCAAATGCAGGAGAGCCTCAAGGCAGCACATTTCATGTTGCAAATGTAAATCAAGGCAGCAAGGATCATAGAATCACAGAGTAATTTGGGTTGGAGGGACCTTAAAGCTCCTCCAGTGCCCCCCCTGCCATGAGCAGGGACATCTTCACCAGCTCAGGGTGCTCAGAGCCCCGTCCAGCCTGGCCTGGGATGTCTCCAGGGATGGTTCATCCACCACCTCTCTGCCCAACCTGGGCCAGGCTCTCACCACCCTCAGGGCAACAATTTCTTCCTCATGTCCAGCCTGAATCTCCCTCCTTTAGTTTAAACCATCACCCCTTGTCCTGACACAACAGGCCCTGCTCAAAAGTCTGTTCCCACCTTTCTTATGGGCCCCTTTTAAGTCCGGAAAGGCCACACTAAGGTCTCCCCGGAGCTTCTCCTCTCCAGCTGAACACCCCAACTCTCTCACCTGTCCCCAGCAGAGCTGTTCCAGCCTCGGGTCATTCCTGGGGCTCCTCTGGCCCCTCTCCAGCAGCTCCATGTGTGTCCTGTGCTGAGGACCCAGAGCTGGATGCAGTCAGGATCAGGAGGTGGTGAAGCCCAGATGTGGCTCCGTTCAGGTATTTGTGTGCAGGGCTTCTGGGCAACTTCCTCCTTTAGTTTAAAACCATCGCCCCTTGTCCTATCAAGGTACCTGGTTGCTTTACTCAGTGAGATGTTTTTAGGATAAATACAAACCAGCATAACTATGGATTTCATTACTCGGCTGCGATGCACTAGCGATGCTCTGTTCTTGAGTGAACGGCCACCTCCAGGAGCGCTGGGAAGCCCCGTCAGCACCAGACGGACAACTTGTCATGTCACGTCTGTCTCTGAAGGGGATGCTTGGACTGGTTGGGGCCGGGTGACTCAGAGCCACTGTGTCAACCTGCACTGCTTGGCTGAAATGGATTAAGCGCTTGGAGTTTAACCCAGTTGCAGATCTCACCTGTGAGGCAATTGGTTCCAAACCACCACCAGCTTTGTCAGCAGCTGACATCCATCAGCCGCATGAACATCCAGAGAACTGCTCCGTAGACATCCATCAGCTGCATGAGCATCCAGAGAACTGCTCCATAGACATCCATCAGCTGCATGAACATCCAGAGAACTGCTCCGTAGACATCCATCAGCTGCATGAGCATCCAGAGAACTGCTCCATAGACATCCATCAGCTGCATGAACATCCAGAGAACTGCTCCGTAGACATCCATCAGCTGCATGAGCATCCAGAGAACTGCTCCATAGACATCCATCAGCTGCATGAACATCCAGAGAACTGCTCCGTAGACATCCATCAGCTGCATGAACATCCAGAGAACTGCTCCATAGACATCCATCAGCTGCATGAACATCCAGAGAACTGCTCCGTAGACATCCATCAGCTGCATGAGCATCCAGAGAACTGCTCCATAGACATCCATCAGCTGCATGAACATCCAGAGAACTGCTCCGTAGACATCCATCAGCTGCATGAGCATCCAGAGAACTGCTCCATAGACATCCATCAGCTGCATGAACATCCAGAGAACTGCTCCGTAGACATCCATCAGCTGCATGAACATCCAGAGAACTGCTCCATAGACATCCATCAGCTGCATGAACATCCAGAGAACTGCTCCGTAGACATCCATCAGCTGCATGAACATCCAGAGAACTGCTCCGTAGACATCCATCAGCTGCATGAACATCCAGAGAACTGCTCCGTAGACATCCATCAGCTGCATGAACCTCACAGAGAACTGCTCTGTAGACATCCATCAGCTGCATGAACATCCAGATAACTGCTCCATAGACATCCATCAGCTGCATGAACCTCACAGAGAACTGCTCCGTAGACATCCGTCAGCTGCATGAACCTCACAGAGAACTGCTCCGTAGACATCCATCAGCTGCATGAACCTCCCAGAGAACTGCTCCATAGACATCCATCAGCTGCATGAACATCCAGAGAACTGCTCCATAGACATCCATCAGCTGCATGAACCTCACAGAGAACTGCTCTGTACCGGGAGCTGCTCTCTGCTGCCCACAAGCTGGTTCACAGCAACATCTGCTCTTCCCCACGGCTGGCCTGGTCTGATTTACTGGATTTAGCAAAATGTTCAAGCGGGAGATAAACGGCTCCTTCCCGTGCTCACACAAGAACATGCCTGTGGTTATTGCACAGCGTGACACTGCCCAGGTCTCTGTGGTCAGGTCCCCAGATTCTGACCTCTTGTTGGCAGGTTGGAGTAGCTTGACAGCTCCAGCAGGCACAAACGGATGTGCACAAATTGCCTGTCTTCACACATCTGCTTTACAGACTCTTGCAAAAATACAGGAGAGACTTCTGGCTGCTTCCCAGCCACAAGGCGCAGAGTCTGGATGTTAAACCCTCACATTTGCCTTGTATCCACCTTTATTTTTGCACGGAGCACATCTTTCCTCCTGCAGACACCGGTCCTGTCCCAGCACCTGACTGACAGGGTGCTTTGCAGATGCACAGCAGCACCCGTGTGTTCTTGATGGATTTACCGCTCAGCACCTCCCAGAGACACTACCTGAGAGATCATGGAAGGGACAGAGCATTTCCTTCCCCTGTTGAAAAACCCTTGCTTTCCAAAAATAAAATATATAATAATAATAATAATAACAATAACAATAATAATAAATTTTAAAAATAAATAAAAAATAAAGGCACCTAACGCCCTTTCACGACACGGATCCTCGCCATTTGGATTCTCCACAGCAGCACCCAGGAGAGCTGGGAGGAGCTCTCACTACATTTACCGAAGCAGCTTTTGGAGCTGTAAGGGGTGGGTGGGCTTCTTCCTCACTACCAAAGCTGTCCAGCGCATCCCTGCAGCAGCACCCACAGTTTGCTGGAACCTGCGGACAGATGTCCAGGGCATCCCAAGCTCCTGTCCTGGTCCTGACCTTGTAGTTCATTTTGCAAGGGGTGAAATGGTTTGGTCTGACCCTGCAGACATGACGAAGCCACAGGGACTTGGCTTGCAGGGGGGTTAATTCACGCAATGACAAGGGTGGTTAATCAGGAGGTAGATTGCCTTGGCATGGGGTGGAGGTTCCTCTAAGGACAGGTTGATGCTCTGAAAGGGGCAGCTCAGTCAGCCCGGGTATGGTGTGTCACTTATACATCATGTGTGTCACTTATATATCACATGCATCCCTAAGGAAATGTGTCAATACACAAACAGCACCCCATGTCACAGGATGCATTTGAGTTGCATTGCACTCCCATTGTACCACATAGCTCTGTTCCAGACCAGCCTACCCTTGTTTGGATCATAACCTCGGAGGTGGGGAGAGATTTTCATGGCATCCTCAAAAGGGTTATAGGCAGAACAGATGATATCATGAAACAATAAAAATCATACTCTCTCCTTGCAGACCGTGCAATGAGATTGGACTCAGTTTTCTTATTTTGTGTCCTTAGGTTGCAGTTCGTAGGTCACTAGTATTCTCTATCCTCCACACCTCTGAAGAATCACATTATTTTTATAATGAAAGCTGACAAGTCTCCTATGATCACGTAGCCCTGGGAACTGACAGTTTCATATCATAGACCAATATGGGGATATTGTAATTAAAAGCACAAGCCTGGCAACACTGTTTGTACTTCTTCAGAGACAAAAACTGTCATTAGCAGCAAGTCCCTTGATGAAAGCCTGCTCTCAGCCATCCAAAAATGGGAGGTGGAATAATGTGAATTGCCATGGTAGAATCGCAGAGTCATTTTGGTTGGAAAAGCACCTCGAGATCATTGAGTCCAACCATTAACCCAGCCCTGTCCCTGCCCCATGTCCTGAGAACCTCATGTCCGTCTGTCCACCCCTCCAGGGATGGTGACTCCAGCACTGCCCTGGGCAGCCTGTTCCAATGCCCCACAGCCCTTTGGGGAAGAAACTGGTCCCCAGATCCAACCTCAGCCTCCCCCGGCACAACTTCAGGCCATTGATCCATCCCTCCATGGAAAGGAAAAGAGCTGTATTGCAGAAGAGGTGACAGGTTTCTTCTGGCATGAGTGACTCTCTCTGGGAGATGTTCTTGCCCATGAGCAACAGTCTGGAGAGGAAAGGAAGGAGGAGACTGTCTTTGGGGTATCACTGCCCCAGGACTAGACCTGCTGCTGGGTCCCTCTCTGACAGAGCAGGATTAGGATCCGCCTGCGGATCTGTTTGGTTTTCCAGCTGTACACGAGCGGGTTCAGGACAGGCGGCACCAGGAGATAGGCATCGGCCAGGAGTGTGTGAGTGAGGGGCGGCAAGTGCTTCCCAAACCTGTGGGTGATGGACAAGCCAATGAGCGGGATGTAGAAGATCAGGACTGCAGAGAGGTGGGCGATGCACGTGCTAAAGGCTTTGGCTCGTGTTTCTGGAGTGACAATGTTCAAGACGGCTCTGATGATCATCATGTAAGACAGGAGGATGGTCAGGGAGTCCAGGCCCTTGGTGAGTATCACTGCGGTCAGCCCGTACAAGCTGTTGACCCTGACATCCCCACAAACCAGCCTTAGCATGTCCTGGTGTAGACAGAAGGAGTGAGACAGGACACGGGACCCACAGAATGGCATCTTCTTCATAAGGATGGCAACGGGTAGCACCACAATGATGCCCCGCGTGAAGATCACTCCCGCTGCCTTCACTATCAGGGAGCTGGTCAGGACCGAGGCATAGCGCAAAGGGTAGCAGATAGCAATGATGCGGTCAAAAGCCATGGCCACCAGGACCCCAGACTCGATGGCAGAGAAGCAGTGGATGAAGTACATCTGCACAACACACGCCTCAAAATGGAGGGAGGTGGACTCAAACCAGAAAATGGCCAGCATGGTGGGCAGGGTGGAGAGAGATAAGCCCAGGTCTGCCACGGCCAGTATGGAGAGGAAATAGTACATTGGCGTATGCAGGCTGTGGTCTGTCTTTATCATCCAGAGCAAGGTGCAGTTCCCCAGGAGCATGAGGAGGTACAGGAAGCAGAGAGGCAACGCCATCCAGGAGCTGCTCATCGGCAGACCGGGAATGCTGGTGAGGATGAAGGTCAGGAGACCGGACCCGGTCCCATTGGAAGGTGACATCTCACTTGTTGGTGGTCCAGGGATCTGAAAACAGTAGTTCACTGGAATAAAACCCCTGGTATGAGAACTCCCACACCCCCCTGCTACAATGGTGTTGGGAGGATGGGCTCCTGAGAGTCAAGAAACCCCTGTACAACTGCCCTCAGGCTTATCCATCACATCCACCAAGGAAAAGCCACAGTGGACCAGCCCTGGGGTCACTGTCTGGCTGTGCACAGTAGCAGAAAATGAGGAATGAGCACCACTTAGTCTGTCCTATTGTGATAGGACAAGGGGTGATGGTTTAAACTAAAGGAGGGAGATTCAGGCTGGACATGAGGAAGAAATTGTTGCCCTGAGGGTGGTGAGAGCCTGGCCCAGGTACCCAGAGAGGTGGTGGATGAACCATCCCTGGAGACATCCCAGGCCAGGCTGGACGGGGCTCTGAGCACCCTGAGCTGGTGAAGATGTCCCTGCTCATAGCAGGGGGAACTGGGGGAGCTCTGAGGGTCCCTCCAACCCAAGCCATCTGTGATTCTATGATTCTATAACTACGTAAGGAACGCTTAATGAAGAACTGTTGTTTTTACATAACTGAGGACCTGGTGCCTTACCCCAGCAGGGGAAGGAATGAGAGACATAGGACTATGAATACTTAATATAAAACACAGTATCTTCCCTGAATATATACTGATACCTGTATGCATACTGATACCTGTATTTACAAGTAAATTCAGGGGGAATGGTAGCCAAAGTACCAGGAATCCATATTTTAAATACATTGATAAGGGGAAGGGTATGGTATGGTATGGTATGGTATGGTATGGTATGGTATGGTATGGTATGGTATGGTATGGTATGGTATGGTATGTAAACTGAGGCAGGTGTCAGGGTAGTCTGTAAACCCTGAAATACCCAACCAATGGGAAACAGTGGAGGGAAACTGCAGCCAGGATTTTGGGGGGTGTATGAGCAGGGGCTTTTTGCCCTATTATGTGTGCCTACCTTTAGGCAGAACACCTGGTGTTGCAATATCGTTATTAAAATATGCTTTGCTGAGAGAGCCTGCCTGAGCCTATTATATTTGCAAAATAATTGTTTCCTACAGATTCAGAAGAGACTTGGTGCTCAGACCTTTGGGAGGTGCCTGAAAGCTGCTCAGCGGCACGGGCAGGACAAGACCCTGGGGCCAGGGTGCTCCTGCCTGGAAAAGGGGGAGAGGTGGGATGGAGACCTGGACGTCAGCTCTGGGATGGGGATGGGGATGGGGATGGGGATGGGGATGGGGATGGGGATGGGGATGGGGATGGCTGGTGCCCACAGCACCGGGACCATCAGCCCTGGCCATGCCGGTCCCTGCAAGGCTGGAGAACCCAGACAGGAGAGGGAAGGGGGGATGGAGTGGGGAGAGATGAAGGCAGAGAAAAGTCAGTGTTTGAGCTGAATTGAATGTGGTCAGACCACCAGAGATAATATCTCACTTTGAGGTGAGAAGCAGCTCCATTATGTGTGACTCTGTATTGATTTAATCCCTTTTTGTTTAAGTACGGCAAAATGTATAACGTTTTAGGGAGCTTTATCAGCTAAACCTGTAGGTCAATTAAGCAAACTAATCCCGATGGAAAGAAAATGGATTTGTGCTTTACAGCTGCCAAAAAGGTTAAATGGAAAGGAAGAAATTCAGGGGCTCAAATAAGACAGAGTGATGTTTCGTCTGCCTGAGGCCATCAGAAAACCCAGCAGCAAACACCGGGTCTCTGTTTGGGCACTCTGCTTTCCTGGGCATGCAGCAGAGGTGATCAGCTGCGATGCTGCACAACGAGAGGCTGGGGAGACTTCCAGACAAATATTCCAAAGAGGCTCCTCTGCAAACGCCGTTAAATTTAGTGCTTCTCAAACGCGCCAGCTGGACAGCAGCACACCCTCACCCCTTGCCAGGCTGATCAGTGTGTGTCTCTGCTCAGCTGGAAATGAAGACGTTTTGCATAATAGAGGAACACAAACTGACTGAGCAACCTGATCTGGGTGAAGATGTCCCTGCTCAAGGCGGGGGGTTGGACTACATGGGCTTTGAAGGTCTCTTCAACCCAAACCCTTCTGTGATTCTAGAGGGTTGTCCAGAGTTTGTCTGCACATGCATGCACACACCCTCTGAGACCTCATCTGCCATCAGAAAAAATGAACTAGATACATTTTTAAAAATGAAAATTTCAGACTACCAAAGGGTCAGACCTGGAAGACAGCGGTGGGACAGGAGGTGCCTTCAGCTCACCCCGGTGCGTCTCTCCTGCTCCAGCTCATGGCGCTGGTCCTCAGTCGCCACTCAACACTCACTTCCCTTAATAGGGGACAGAGTCACGTAGGGACAAATATTAGAGCTGAACACCCCTGGGTTGGTGGAAAAAACCTCTCTGAAACTGGACCGAGCAGTGTGGGAGAGGGAGAACTGGGATGGCCAAAGAGACAACCGAGGGTGTAAAGAACCTAAAGCCACGGAGCTGAAGCCCCCCGTTTGCTCCTGTGGGGAGTAAAGTCATCATAGAAATAAACTTACATGTCCTATCTGTGTAGTACTTGAGAGAAAGAGGGAAATTTTTAATTATTGACCAAGGCCAATTTCTGGGGTGACTTTTCATATCAAGCCTCCACCTGCATATATGAGATCAAAGGTAATATTTAGTAAAGCCTTTTGTCTGTAACAATTTTCTAATATGCTGGTTTGCTGGTTCTGCCACAGACTTTTGTAAGTTCTTGTTTTGATGCAAGCCCTCCAACAAATTGTCCTTGCAGAAGAAAAACATCTCAGCAACCCCCCCAGTACTTACCCAGGTGACAGCACAGGACACGGGCTGGGGACCAGCAGCAGCCGTGGCTGCGCACGATGCTGTGGGCACCGGGCGGGGAGATCATGTTTAACCCATCAGAGCAAACCCCACGGGTCTCATCCAGCACATCACAGCGGATTTCTTTGCTCTTCAGGGGACGTGAGCACCACGGGACTGTGTATGAGAAGGTTTTCCTTTCTTCTCTGAAACAAATAGCAGAATACGAAAATTTGGAGTAAAGGCAGATTCGGGACATCAGCTGTAATTAAAAAAAAGTGTGAAATTTTCCTGTTGTTGCCATAACACACTGTGTGCCCTGGCTGAGAGCACAGGGATGGGAGACGTCCAAATTGACAAAATATAAGAAGAACACAAAACCTACAGAATTTAGACTAAGCACAAACATGTTCACTCTGGACTTGGCAAGGCAATTTTTTACCCTTACCTTCCAAGTCCCCTGGAACCTGAATTTACAGTCCTCACGCTTTCCTGGGACTTCTGCTCTGCGTAAGACAACGTTTGGTTGCAATGGGAGAAACCACTGACCACCACGTATCTGTGTCTGTGATAGACCCTACTAGGAGACCTTCAAGAGTACAGATGTTTGCAGCTGTGGCAACAGTTCAACACCCAGCATGATGGATGCGAGCCTGTGAATACTATTGCAAGTGGTAACAGTGCAGGTTGCTCAAGGGTCACACTGGGTATTCGAAGTACAGCTCCTTTTCCTTTCCTGCTGGACTCAATGCAAACATTTCTGCTGGTTGCAGTGAGGTGGGGCTGAGCCTGACCCAGAGTTCATGGAATCACAGAGTCCCAGAATGTCAGGGGTTGAAGGGCCCTGGAAATCTCACCCAGTGCAATCCCCCCATGGAGCAGGAACACCCAGATGAGGTTACACAGGAAGGTGTCCAGGCGGGTTGGAATGTCTGCACAGAAGGAGACTCCACAACCCCCTGGGCAGCCTGGGCCAGGCTCTGCCACCCTCACCCCCAACAAGTTTCTTCTCATATTTCTCCTGTGTTCCAGTTTGTACCCATTGCCCCTTGTCCTACTGTCCTGGTTTTGTTAAAAAACAAGTTTCTCTTTTAGTGAATTTGCCTGTCAGCTAAAGCTTCATATTAGCTGCATTTTCCTGGAGAACCAGATGCATATTTTGGTAAACATAACAATGGAATGCAAACTTAATGATAAGCACAGACGGACATCTCACGAGAGGGGCAACAAGAAACGGGTGACTAAGAAACTGACCAACTGTGTATAACATTCCATTCATGTGAATACTTCATATAAAAGTGGGAGATCACAAGGACCTCGTTCTCTTTGCCTTTTGCCTTCTTTTCCCTTTTCCTTATGGCCACCGTTAGGAGAGGATCTTGCTAGTTGTCCCTGTGAACTGAGGCCTAGTGACAGACTGAATCCAGCTCCGGTTGGCTGCAGAGTCCAATCCAGGACTTCGGGTGCCTGCTCTGCAGTTGCTGAGACTTTCAAGATTGGTTTTGTATATTTTGTATTATTTTCTCTGTTCTTATTAGTAGCATTAGTAAAACATTGATAATATTTCCAACTCTCTTCTCTCTGTCCTTCTTTCCCTCCTGATCGCTTGTCCTGAGTGGGAAGGGGGGAAGGGAGGGGCAAAAAGGGGAAAGCGGGGGGAGAGGAGGTTAACAATACATCTGCCACGGTTTTATTGTCACCCCGCAATCTGTACCCTCAACACCTACCATTGGCTGTCACCAGTGTTCAAAGCAGGATATACTGATGTTTCTCTGTTCTTCATCCTTGCCTCTAAATCCTTGTTGCTGATTATAGTAGCATATTTGATAAATATCGTTCTTCACTTCAAGGCTTAGGAGCTCAAGCAAATCTGCATGGAGCTCATGTCAGTGTTCAATAATGTGAGCTTCAGGGCTGCATTTTTCCCCCAACAGGTTTCCAAGGCTTGGAAATTTCTCATCTGTGCTCAATCTGTTTCACTGTGAGACTTGGCAACGTCTCCTCATCTTATATTAAAGAAGTTTTTTACATGAGGGTGGTAAAATACTGAACTGGCTGCCCAGAATGGTGGTGGATGCCCCATCCCTGGAGACATCCCAGGCCAGGCTGGACGGGGCTCTGAGCACCCTGAGCTGGTGAAGATGTCCCTGCTCATGGCAGGGGGACTGGGGAGCTGGGAAGGTCCTTCAACACAAACCATCCGGTGATTCTGTGATTCCATGAGTCTATGCAAGAGGCACAAAGCCCATGTACTATTTCTTGGCCATGTTGTCTATTGTTCTGTCTGTCTTCGGGACATATTGTGCACATTGTACATACTCTGGTTTAAGTACAGGAAATCAGTTGCAGTGCTTGATTCCCTCAGATCTTCCTCACCACTCACTATTGCTCGGGGAGATGTCTGTGTTGCTGCTGATGGCCCTCAGGAGCAAACCACAACCTCCTGAGGCACAAGTCACTTTTAACCACTTGAGGGATGACCATGGTGGGCCTGGTGTTCGTGTCCTCATTGTCTCAGGAGGTGAAGTGCCTGCACATCATGGGCTGGATGTTTAAAAGATAGCAAAGCGGCAAAACTGGGAAGTGGATTTTTATTTTTGAAAATTACCTACAATACCTCCAGCCCTTTATTGTGGTCCGTGCATTGGTTTGGAGGTCTGTCCTTAGCCTGGGCCACAGACCCAGCTTGGCTGGGACACCGGGGGGACCAAGGTGGAGGATGCTCTGCATGGGGCAGGGTGTGATGCAGACAAGTGCTTGGGGTGGAGAGGTGTGGAGGAGTGAGGGGTGCCTGGGGGGGTCCTCACTGACAAGAGGAGAAGAGGAGCACTGGTTCACCAGGAGGAACATCTACATCCTGGTGTCCACTGTGCTCAATCCCATCATCTATGGGGTGAGGACCAAGCAGACACAGAGGAGGATCCTGACTTCAGCTAAAATCTCCAATGACAGAACAGCCCGTTGAGCTGCACCCCACTCTTGGCTCTTCTGGACTTAGATTGGTAGCTTTGGGGGTGAGGAATGTGCTCTTCTTTGACTATGCAGCCTGCTGCCTTCGCCCTTGGCAGGCTCTCAGTCACTATCACAACACAAATGACAATAATTTGTGATTGCAAATTGTTGAGTAAATACACTTTGTGCAACAAGCACTAGTGCTGTAATAAAAGGCCACACAAGCTCTACAGGTTGATGGCTTTATGGATGTGGTCAGAGCCCTTCAGGAGTTAATGATGTTCAGCTGGGACTTGTTCCTGTCCTTGCAGTGCGTCCCAGAAAGGCAGTGACACAGGCAAACAAAATAAAACACTTTACCCACTATAAACTTTTTCACCCTGTCTTCTTTTTCTTGCATTTATTCACTGCTTACTTTTCGAATGAGCAGATTAATACCACTTTGTGGAAGCAGACATACCTAGCACAAATCTGATTAAGAGCTTCATTTCCCCAATTAGGAACAAATTAAGTCATTACCCACACAGCACAAAGTGAAATAATATTTGTAAATAGCAGCTCAAAGCATTTGCGGGGAGGCATGCTGGGTGTAGGTGGAAAGGTTTTGATGGTGGATGGGGCTGCAGGGGTGGCCAGGAAGGAGGTCCCTGGGCCAGACACAGATGTTTGCAGCTGGGTCAGTAACAGAACCATCATGCACAAAAGTTCAGCCAACATGGGAGATTTAGGATGAGAGGAAACGGCCTCAAGTTGCACCAGGGGAGGCTGAGGTTGGATCTGGGGAACAATTTCTTCCCCAAAGGGCTGTTGGGCATTGGAATAGGCTGCCCAGGGCAGTGGTGGAGTCCAACCACAACCTAACACTGGCACTAAACCATGTTCCTAAGAACCTCATCTGTAGGTCTTTTAAACACCTCCAGGGACGGTAACTCAACCACTTCCCTGGAGCTCTGGAAATGAGTGAGAAGTGACAGAGAGAGTGTCCTGACCCTGATCTGTGCCAGTTATCACATTGCTGAAGGGACTGAGTGAACCCTGAGGTGATAACAAGGAGAGAAGAGGAATCTGCTGGAGACGGGCCAGAGGAGCCCCAGGAACGATCCGAGGCTGGAACAGCTCTGCTGGGGGACAGGCTGAGAGAGTTGGGGTGTTCAGCTGGAGAAGAAAAGCTCTGGGGAGACCTTAGTGTGGCCTTCCCAGACTTAAAAGGGGCCCATAAGAAAGATGGGGACAGATGTTTGAGCAGGGCCTGTTGTGACAGGACAAGGGGTGACGAGTTAAACTAAAGGAGGGAGATTCAGGTCGGACACGAGGAATGGATTGTTGCCCTGAGGGTGGTGAGAGCCTGGGCCAGGTTGGCCAGAGAGGTGGTGGATGAACCATCTCTGGAGACATCCCAGGCCAGGCTGGACGGGGCTCTGAGCACCCTGAGCTGGTGACGATGTCCCTGCTCATGGCAGGGGGAACTGGGGAACATTTGAAGGTCCTTCAGCCCAAACTGTTCTGCGATTCTGTGATTCTAAGTGATGGGTACCACTCTGGTGTTTTCAAGGAGTCATCAGTCACAACTCCCAGATGTCTGTTTCTGAGTGGGAGTGGACGGCTCATAGCACAACACCATCCACGCAAAAACAGGGCTGTGTTTTGCCAGAGTACCCCACTTTTAATGAATCTATACTGAATTTTTCTGTCTAGTTTGTCACTTCATCACTCAGCATTGCGAAGTTTTCCCATAATCCCTCATCTTACTACTCCGGGTATACTGCTTTAATAAAAAGCTTGACAACAACTCAGTTTACATCCTTCCCTAGATATGTAATCAATAGAAGAACTGTTGAGGACAGCCTGGGGGCAGCAAACAGAGACCCCACAAGACCCTGTGACCCTCATGGCAGTGTGGGACATGAGCCACCACATAAAACACAAGCTTGCTGGACGTGGAGATTTAATATCTGCTGTGTCACAATTGCAAAAGCTGGGTCAGGGATGTAACAGCTACAGATATACTGATAAAACAGGCTGACTTAGTTCTTGTGCCACATAAATTCATTAAACACTGTGAACAGAAATCTCCTTTTGTAATAGTCTATTTTTATAAATGTGCCAGCTATGCAGCAAAACATATTTCTTGCTCTAAGGCTTCAGGAAAATAAAGGAAGTGGATACATTAATTCAGTAGAAATATTATGGCTTTCACTTCTTTTTGTGTTGTATTTGCAGCACTGATGTATGAATCAGATCTGCAGCAGCCCAGCACACCAATAAATAACACATTCTGTGATTCTGTGAACTCAGGCAACAGAAATCACATCTAAGCCATATGAGGACAATCGTAACTGAAAAGACAGCTAAAACATGAGTGTTCACAGGTGTTTGGGCTCCTCTCCATGACTCTGGGAGCTGGTCCCCTGGTCTCCCAGTCCATACAGGAGTAGAGGAAGGAAACCGTGGAGGGGGGATGAGGTCCATGCAGCAGGTTTAACCTCATGCTTACTGAGACCAGGTTCCAGTATAGGTTGGGAAATTTCATATTAGAGAGTAGTGTAGGGGAAAGGGACCTGGGGGTCCTGGTGGACAACAGGATGACCATGAGCCAGCACTGGGCCCTTGTGGCCAGGAAGGCAAATGGCATCCTGGGGTGGATTACAAGGGGGGTGGTTAGCAGATCAAGAGAGGTTCTCCTGCCCTTCTACTCTGCCCTGGTGAGACCCCATCTGGAATATTGTGTCCAGTTCTGGGCCTCTCAGTTCCAGAAGGACAGGGAACTGCTGGAGAGGGTCCAGCACAGGGCAACAAAGATGATTAAGGGAGTGGAGCATCTCCCTTACGAAGAAAGGCTGAGGGAGCTGGGTCTCTTTAGTTTGGAGAAGAGGAGACTGAGGGGTGACCTTATCAATGTTTATAAATATATAAAGGGTGAGTGCCATGAGGATGGAGCCAGGCTCTTCTCGGTGGCAAACAATGATAGGACAAGGGGTAATGGGATCAAGCTGGAACACAAGAGGTTCCTCTTAAATTTGAGAAGAAACTTCTTCTCAGTGAGGGTGACAGAGCACTGGCCCAGGCTGCCCAGGGGGGTTGCGGAGTCTCCTTCTCTGGAGACATTCAAAACTCACCTGGACATGTTCCTGTGCGACCTCACGTAGGTGTTCCTGCTCCAGCAGGGGGATTGGACTAGATGGTCTTTTGAGGTCCCTTCCAATCCCAATCATACTGTGATACTGTGACCATCCTCAGAGCTCACATTGGGCAATGTGAGCAACCCGCTTCATGCAGATGGGTCACCAGCCATGGCGTGTCCAGCCAGGAGGCACCAGTACAGGTGAGATTGTAAACTACAGGTTGACCTGCTGAAAAGCAGCACTGCAGAGAGCAACCTGGGAGCTCTGGTTGACAACAGGTTGACCATGAGCCAGCAATGTGTTTGTGTGGCCAAGAAGGCCAATGGCACCTGGAGTACATTAGGAAAAGTGTGATCAGCAGGTTGAGGGAGGTTCCTCTCCATCTACTCTGCTGTGGTGAGGCCCCGTCTGCAGCACTGGGTTTGGTTCTGGACTCCCCAGTTTAAGAAAGGCAAGGAATTATTGAGAGATTCCAGTGGAGGGACACAAATATGGAGTATCTTTCTTATGAGGAGAGACTGAGAGCTGGGGCTGCTGAGCTGGAGAAGAGAAGCTGAGAGGGATGTGATCAATGGATCAATATGTCACGGTGGGTGTCAGAGGATGGACCAGACTCTGTTCAGTGGTGCCCAACACCAGGGTGAGGGGCAACGGGCACAGACTGAAACACAGGAGGCTCCATCTGAACATGAGCAGAAACTTGTGTGCTGGGAGGTGCCGGAGCCTGGCCCAGGCTGCCCAGAGCGGGTGTGGAGTCTCCTGCTCTGAGACATTCAAACCCGCCTGGACTGACCTGTGTGATCTGCTCTGGTGAGCCTGCGTTAGCAGGGGTTGGACTGGATGATCTCCAGAGGGCCCTTCCAACACCAACCATTCTGTGATTCTGTGGGGCTGCTGGTGGGTTTTTGGCCATGTGCTCAAGGAGTGGGCATCATTCACCACCCAACTGTTTCCCAGCCGCGAGGGTCAGCACCTTGAACTTCGCTCCTCTCCCAGCTGCCTGCCAACACGAGATTGCCTAGATGGCCCTTAAAGGTCCCTTCCAACAACAGGGAACAACAGGGGTGTAGAAGACCAGGATGACGCAGATGTGGGAGAGGCAGGTCCCAAATACCTTTAGTCTCTCCTCCTTGGATGCCAGGCTCAACACGGTCCTCAGGATCCTGGGGAGAGCCTGATGGACAGCAGATCCAACCCCACAATGAAGAGAAGCACGGTGATGTTACCAAACCTGGTGTTGGCACCAGCCAGCTCCATCACGACCATTGTTTTCAGTATCAGTGGGAGATGATGTGGGAGCAGCAGTACAGCAGGTGATGGAGGAGGAAAGGCAGAGGCAACATCAGCTCAGCTGGTCTGGTTAGAGCCAGCAGCCCATTCCTGACTACCAGGGAGATGGTCAGAATGGAGCTTATAGCTCTGGGGGTTGCAGATGGCAACATACTTGTGAAAGCCATGGCCAGCAGCTCCACCAACTCCATGACTGAGAAACTGCGAAGAAAAAACACCTGTACAAGGCAAGTACTGAATGTGATCTCCTGGGCACTGAACCAGCAGCTGCTCAGCACTTTGGTCATGATGGTCAGGGACATCACCAAGCAGATGAGATTCTTAGGGACAAGGTTTAGAGGTTGACTGAACAGTGTTGGGTTAATGGTTGGACTCGATCTTAAAAGTCCTTTCCAGCCTAGATCCTATGACACTGGATCCAAATCCAAAGAGAATTTTACGCCAGCACGATTAAGCCCCAAGGACTTAGTCATGACACTAAGTCATGTCAGAGAGGTATTTGCCCACCCAGAGGGAAAATCTTCCCCCTTTGTGGAACCAAGATCTGTTTGTCCCTGTTTGATGCTGAGACAGACATAACCCGTGCAGCGGGTTTGTTTACACACCGTTGCTATTCCTGGCTATTCCCAGCCAGCAGTTTCTCCTCTGTGCTGATTACAGTCTCTGAAGTCCCAGCAGCAACTGATTAGGCTGATCAGGTTCGTTAAGGCATATAAATATTTCCACGCAGGTCCTTTTGGCAGGATGAGGAATTTCTTCATTGTGTGAGAGAGAAACAGTATTTGAAGGTGATGTAGGCGCAGCCAGGGTCACATCCAAATCATCCAGGTGAGCTGGGGAGATTTTTGTTTTAAATTTAATTTAATTTCATCTGCTGTTATGTCTGTATTTTTAGGTAGTGCCAAGCTCTGAGCCAAGTTCAAATTTTAGCCAAATTGAGGCAAAATATAAAACAATCTATTCAGAAAAGCTACTATGCAGATATGCCAACCTAAGTGGACTTCATCTCTTACTGAGTTAATGAGTTACTTTATTACTCATATTACAGATATCCCACATTAAGTGAATATTGTCATAGAGAACTGCCAGTCATATACCTGTAACCTCAGTTTGCTTCCTTGTGTGGGTTCATTACAACAGTGCTAATTATTTGTCTGCAAGCCATTCCGTGGCTAAATCAACTTCAAACAAGCTGTAGACATAGAGAAGTAACGTCTGCCAACCCAGTCACATGTGAAGACCTGCAATTCCCTGATCCTAGCTAATCCTAGCCCTAACCCTGTCCTTCTTGCTTGCACAGACCTGAAGAGGATGGCAAACACCACAAGGAAGGTAATAATTTGTTCTTCTCCCCTAGGGAAAGGACAAAAGTCATGAGCTCCACTGATATAGGCTTGACGCTAGGAAAATGCTCTGGAATGGGTGATTTGGGGAAAGTATAGAATTTCTGCAATGGGAGATCAGATCATGCATGTGTCTATCAGAGATTACTTTTGACTGGGGAGGGAGCATGGACTGGATGATTACTCTGTCTCTCCTAAACGTCCAAATTCAAGGTATCTTTGTTTCACGACAGGAGTGCTGGTGGCTTTTAGTGCATCAGATCGGCACGTGGTTGCACAAGGAGTTGTCCGTGTGTTTTTCACGAGCTCATACCACATGGCTGCTAGATTTACAATGTCTAAGAATGACACAAAATGTTAAGTGCACCCAACCTGGTAAATTTAATGGTTATTGCTTAGCAGCAGAGCTGACAAAAATGAGCGAGGAAAGAGTTAAAATCTCAGCTTCAAGTACCGGGATCTATTCACTCCTTACAAAGTCAGGGAAGCTTTGCCAGTATGGCAGCAAAGATTTCAACCCCTGTTGCGCTTTGTTCAGTCTGGAGCATCTCATTCTCTGAGGGTATTTTAATCTGTTTTACTCTTCAAAAATAAATTGCAATGAGTTTGCAACAAATCTAACGGTCTACCGCAAGCTAGCTCAAGGTGTCTGGTGATGTCCCCTATTTCTAGAAAATATTCTGTATTTTGACTACTGCAATGAGCAAAACTTGTCACTTTACAAGTTACTGAATTACTTAATTGTGCAAAATAGGACTCTACCAGCTTTTCATGCCAATAGAGCACAAAGAAAATGTCAACAGGCCTGAATGTGCTGCTCCCATCCCTGCTGTTGCAGGTATGACTCAAAAATAGCTAAAAACCACACAACATTTTTAACATGGCATTTGTATGTAGGCTGCAACTGTGGTCGTTCTTGGGCTTGGTGGTAGAAGTGAGAGGTCCATGCAAGGCTGGTCAGAGCTATGGGGATGAAGGAGCAGCTCCTCCAGGTGTGATGCAAAACTGAGTCTAACATCTGTTGAATAGCGTTATTTAATAATCTGGATAGCTTTATTATACATGATGAGGCACAGGTAACACTGCCCAGAACAGTACCTGGGATTTGTGGATCAGTTACCTCTGACAGAGAGGATGGAGGGAACATCTGCTTGTTTCCAAGCTCAGGATTACAGGATCTCAGATGTGTTTAACCTTTCCAAACAAATAATTCTGGCATGAGACACATTTCCTGCTGGACTGGCTTGTGCCAGCTGTGGCTTTGCCTCCCTGAATTTATAGCCAAAGTAACTGACTGCGCTGCAAACAGAATCCTCTTTGCAATAAACTATTATAAATCACAAAATCTTGGCAGCATTTTCACAATATTGGCTTTGCAGTATTTGGTCTTAAATCATAAAAAGCAATGACTAGAAACAGACTGAAATGCCTGTTGGTTTGTGTCATCTGGAGGGTTCAAAGAAGTTTTGGGGGGTGATGAAACTGTTTAGGGGTCAAGGAAGTCAAATGCCTGGAACGCCAAGGAGATGAAGTCTGGCCCTTCGGTATGTTGGGGAAAACAGAAGGTACAAGTGCCTGAGAAACTTGCATCTGATTCCCATACTGCCAGCAGGCGAATTTAACCCTTCTGACCCTGATTTCTTTGTAAAGCAGGGACAATTCACAGGGCTTCATTCTTTCGGCAAGGGCTGAGGGTCAGGAGGTGAAGGCACCCTGGCGGGGTTAGTGCTAGAAGGGACCAACACTGCAGCCTCAGGACAGGCTGTTTTTCCTTCCTGATGCCAGAGACAGGACCCTGTAGGTGGGATGTCCACTCAGAGAGGAACTCCAGCAAGGTGGTTTGGCTTTTGGCTCCAGCAGGAGCAGCCCCACAGCTGGCAGTGCTGTCCCAAAGCAGGCCACAGATCTAGTGGACGATCCTTCCAAAAAATGCTCTTGGTGACAACATTGGCATTGCAAATACACACCTGCTGCGGTTTCCCAAGGTGGGGATCAGATGGGGCACACCAGCCCAGCAGAAGACGTGGTTCACATCTGCAGAGGTGTGTGGGTGACCACAATCCTGCTGAGCCACAGACTCAAAGAATTCTGGGGTTTGTCCCATGTTAGGTTTTGTACTGATGGCAACTAAAGGTATTCAGCTTCTATTTGTATCTCCTGAACTATGGAGTGGAGGATTGGGGACAACAGCCAGTGCCAGACTGGGATGTGAGGAGCGATAACTCCTGCATGTTCGTGTGTGTTTGCATCTCGCCAGTGTTTGGCCTGAGTGTACTTGGATAAGAGGCAGGAGGATTTGACCACAGGTCTGTGTGCCTGAGAAGACAGGCAGGGGTAGTCTGCCTGTGCCTGGAGTCCATCACAGTGTCTACTACAGCTCTTTCCTCACCCTTTCAATGCTAACTGCTCCTGTGTCTTTCCTTCCAGCTCTGCAGCAGTGTCTCATGTCCTACTCAAACCACTCGAGTCCCTTGTCCTTCATCCTCACAGGCATCCCCGGGCTGGAGGATGCTCAGTTCTGGATTGCCTTCCCATTCTGCACCATGTACTTCATGGCAGTGCTGGGGAACATCACAGTCCTCTTGGCCATTTGGATGGACCCAAGCCTGCACCTGCCCATGTTTTACTTCCTCTCCATGCTGGCTGCCATTGACCTTGTGCTCATCACTTCCACCATGCCCAAGCTGCTCAGCATCTTCTGGTTCCACTCCCACGAGATTGACTTTGAGGGCTGTGTGGCCCAGATGTTCTTCATCCACAGCTTCTCCATAGCAGAGTCAGGGGTCCTGCTCACCATGGCCTTTGACCGATACTTGGCCATCTGCAAGCCCCTGCACTACTCTGCCATCCTGACTGGCCCCACCACTGCCAAGCTGGGTTTGGCTGCTGTGGGCCGTGGCACTGCCATCATCATCCCTTTGTCATCCATGGTGGCCAGCCTGTCCTACTGCGGCTCACACGTCATTGACCACTCCTACTGTGAGCACATGTCCATGGTGAAGCTGGCCTGTGGGGACACGCGGCCCAACTGCATCTATGGCATCACGGTTGCCACCATCGTGGTGGGTTCAGACTCCATCCTCATAGCTGTCTCCTACAGGCTGATCCTGAGGGAGGTCCTAGGCCTCTCCTCCAGGGAGGCTCGTCTGAAGTCCTTCTGTACTTGTGGCTCCCACATTGCTGTCATCCTGCTCTTCTACATACCTGGGCTCTTCTCTTTCTACACTGACCGCTGGGGCCAGAGCATCCCTGCTCACCTCCGGATCCTGGTGGCTGATCTCTACCTGCTGGTGCCTCCCATGCTCAACCCGCTCATCTACGGGATGAGGACCAAGCAGATCCGAGAGCTGGTGCTCAGCCTGCTCCGCCAGAAAGGGATCCCATCCAGGTCCTGACCCCAGTCCATTGCTAATGCCAGGTGGGATGGAAAGGGGTTGGGACCAGGGAACAGCAGCAGCATGTTTGGAAAGCAAAGAAAAAGCTTTAAAACCTCTCTACTGGAACAGCTGGATGATCCCTCCATCATCTTCACACTATGTTTGGGATGCGAAGGGACCTCAAAAGATCATCTAGTCCAAGCCCCCCAATCTTGGCCAAACCCTGAAAGATGGGAGCACCATGGAAACTTTGACTGGTGAAACATTCTTTTCATAGAATGAATTCTACATTCCTCTTCATAATGCAGAGATAAACCGCATCTAACTGTATCTGTACCTGTCCTCCTCACACCTCATGGCTTTCCTCTTCATCTTTGCTCTCCATATAAGACCCTTACCCCTTTGGGAATTAAAGTCTGTTTGTGGGTTCATCCTCCACACACACCTTTTCCAGCCAATTTGTAATTCTTCATTTATTCACTGACTAGTGAACACAAGGAGACACACACACACACACACACACACACACACACACTTAGTCTCATCTGGATGTTGGCCTAAACAGATCTTCTTTTCCTCCTAACTCTGTCTTGGATGTATTTGCAACAATCACAAAAACTCAGCTCACCGATTCACAGAATCCCAGGATGTCAGGGGTTGAAGGGCCCTGGAAAGCTCATCCAGTGCAATCCCCCATGGAGCAGGAACACCCAGATGAGGTTACACAGGAAGGTGTCCAGGCAGGTTGGAATGTCTGCAGAGAAGGAGACTCCACAACCCCCCTGGGCAGCCTGGGCCAGGCTCTGCCACCCTCACCAGGAGCAAGTTGCTTCTCCTCTTGCAGTGGAACCTTTTATGTTCCAGTTTGCACCCATTGCCCCTTGTCCTACCATTGGCTGTCACTGAGAAGAGCCTGGCTCCATCCTCCTGACGCTCACCCTTTAGATATCTGTAAACATGAATGAGTCCCCCCTCAGTGTCCTCTTGTCCAGCTCCAGAGCCCCAGCTCCCTCAGCCTTTCCTCACACGGGAGATGCTCCACTCCCTTCAGCATCTTGGTGGCTGCGCTGGACTCTCTCCAGCAGTTCCCTGTCCTGCTGGCACTGAGGGGCCACAACTGGACACAATATTCCAGGTGTGGTCTCCCCAGGGCAGAGCAGAGGGGCAGGAGAACCTCTCTGACCTACTGACCACCCCCTTCTAACCCACCCCAGGTACCATTGGCTTCCTGGCCACAAGGGCCCAGTGCTGGCTCATGGTCACCCTGCTGTCCCCAGGACCCCCAGGTCCCTTTCCCCTACACTGCTCTCTAATAGGTCATTCCCCAACTTAGACTGGAGCTCATTTGAGAACGGGTCCACAAGTCACACTGAAACCCTGCAGTGTCAAATAAGATAATGTTCTTTTATTATTAGAATTTTTTATTTTATTATTATTATTATCATTATTATTATTTCCTTTATTATTAGAAACACCAAAACACCATCAGCTATGAAATGTGGGTCAAACACTTTTTTTTTCTGATATTTTGATGGGACTCCCTAACTTTCCCTGCTGTGTCTCCTGCCTCAACACAAAGGCACCTGTAATGGGATTTTGAGGAACTCCAGGTTTTCACAAGTCTACACTTGCCTCCGAACTCCTGTCAGATCCTGCTCCTGTGGATATGGCGCTTTAGCAAACTGGTTCTCCTCTCTGGAGACCCTGTAATGCTGCACATGCTGCACTGCACCAGGGTGACACATCCTCGCTCTGTCCCCCGAACCAATGCTCGGGGCAGCGCTGTGCCAGGGGGAGCAGGAGCTGTTTGCCATGGGATGTGCAGAGAGGGTGGAGAGGGCGATTGCACAAATGTCCTTTGCTTCATGCAGATCTCCTTATGCAAAGGGCAGGACCATAAACTACAAAAACACCCGAGAGAGCCATAAACTACATAAAAAGCATACAGGACCATAAGGTCACTTGCAAGAACAGGAGATGAGGAGCAGGAGTGTGGATTAAAGTAGGGGAGCACAGGGCCTGAGCTCTTATTGTTCTCCTCAGCAAACCCATAACAGATTTTAACTGTGATGAAAATTCATTTCCTAACAACACACACCGACTTACTGTCCCTGCTCTCCTTATGCCTTCAGCTAATTGGAATCAGGGCACTCAAGTCTGGTCTCTGAAAGAATATGAGGTCCTGCACGTATCCTGCACCAAGCTAGAGAGGAGAGGGGAAGGTTGCAAAGAGCTGTGGTGACCACCAAACCCCTGCTGGTGGGTACAAACTCAGTTCTTTCAGTATCTCCTGACACTGCTGCCTTTGGGCTCTTCTGGATTCCACACAGTCACACCCACTACCACCACCTTGGGAAAAGCACCATCCACCCAACGCCCAATCGCTGAAGCACTGTGCAGATCCTCCCTACTGCCTGACTTGGAGACCAGAATCTTCCACCCCAAGTCTCCCATGCTGGTTGAAGTTGGGGCTGGAAGGGCCAGTGCCAGGTGCTCTGCCTGGAGCCTGCCAGGCCATGAAGTCACTCTGCAGTGACAAGTCTTCTCCCCATGTGCCAGACTCACTCTGCCCCTCACCACCCCCTGAAAGCACCAGAAACTTCCAGGCTGATGGACCACTATGGTCATGCACACGCCCCTTGGTTTGGTTGACAGACAGGGCCCTTGACCAATGGAAAGCCTTGGCTGAGAGAAGTTTCTAGACAACTCCCATAAGTGACCACTGCTCAGATTCAACTGGGGTATAAATGGAGCTGCTGAAGACTCCAATGGAGTTGGCCTCCTGGGAGCAGTGGGTCTTGAGTGGGAGACTCCCCTCCTTAGAATGGGCATCTAAGGGACATTCACCGTGGACTGCAGCACCTTGCTGACATGGTAAGTGATCATCTGGGGACCCATGAGAGTCCTCACTTTGACACAGAGTGAGAAGATGTTAATCTTGAATGAACACCCTTGAGTTCTGTGATCCGATCCCCTTGAGTCTGAGTTGGTTGTACAATAATTAACTCTGAACCAGTGTCTGAACCTGTGTTGTAGAGTGTTATTAGAGTGCTGAATAATTTTGGATAAACCCTGTTCGTGGTTGGTTTCTGTTAAACAGATCTGGTTAGTATAAAGTCTGTTTGGAATTTGTTTCCTGCCTCAACTGACTTTTGGGGTGTCCCAGTGACACCAGTATCACCCAGCCTTCCCTCCCTTGGGCACCCCCAGCCAGGCTTGGTGCAGCTCTTCTCCTCCCCTTCAGGGAAGCCCACCACCACAGCAGCCCTCTCACCGCACAGTGCCAGCCCTCCTTGGTCAGGGGGTTCTCAGTGGCAAAGCCTGGCTTTGCAGAAGAAGGAGACACAGACAAAATGTGTCTCTGTCAGGTCAAAGTGGCCAGAATTGGTCTGTGACATGATTTCTATCTGCTGCACTCTTTCTGCTGCTGCCTTAGATGATGCAAAGCACAAGTGAGCGACAGGACATCCCTCCCCAAGACTTGTAGCCTCTTACAGGATGGACATAGCCAGGAGCTCCATCTCATGGTCATACAGACCGTGGAAGGACACCCAGACCACATATCACAGAATCACAGAATGGACTGGGTTGGAAAAGACCTCAGAGATCATCCAGTCCAACCCTTGGTCCAACTCTAGTCCGTTTACTAGATCATGGCACTAAGTGCCATGTCCAATCTCAGTTGAAAAACCTCCAGGGCCGGTGAGTCCAGCACCTCCCTGGGCAGCCATTCCAATGCCTGATCACTCACTCTGTAAATAATTGCTTTCTAGTCTGCAGCCTAAATTTCCCCTGGCAGAGTTGAAGCCCATGGCCCCTTGTCCTATTGCTGATGCCTGGGAGAAGAGACCAATCCCCACCTGGCTAGAACTGCCCTTCAGGTAGTTCTAGAGAGTGCTGAGCTCACCTCTAAGCCTCCTCTTCTCCAGACTAAACAAGCCCAGCTCCATCAGCCTCTCCCCATAGGTCTTATGTTCAAGTCCCTTCCCCAGTCGTGTTGCTCTTCTCTGGACCCGCTCCAGCACTTCAATCTCTTTCCTGAGCTGAGGGGCCCAGAACTGAACACAACACTCCAGGTGTGGCCTCCCCAATGCAGAGCACAGGGGAAGGATCACTGCCCTTGGCCTGCTGACCACGCTGGTTTGGATACAGGACAGGACACCATTGGCCTTCTTGGCCACCTGGGCACACTGTTGGCTCATGTTGAGCTTCCTGTCCATTAGTCCCCTCAGGTCCCTTTCTGCCTGACTGCTCTCCAGCCACTCTGTGCCCAGCCTGGAGCGCTGCAGGGGGTTGTGGCCAAAGTGCAGCACCCGGCACTGGGCCTTGTTGCACTTCATCCCATTGGAATCGGAATTCACATCTGGAAAGATGCAGCATCCTGAAAATAGAGAGCTGGCATTGCCAAGCTCAGGGACCTGTGTTTGGAAGGCTGCACGTCAAAGGATGAGGAAGAGTTCAAACTGCTGCAAGGGTGATAAACACAACAGGGGATGGGCAACAACATCTTGATTAAACAAACTGAGTTAGGGGGTTGGTCAGTAATGAGCAAGTCGGCTGCACACGCCCATGTGTGTGGACTCGTTTCTCGAGCCCTGAGACCGACACGCCAGGGATTCCTCTCAGCAAACTTATAAATGCTTCCAGCACTGAAAGCTCAGGGTCAGAGCAGCCAGGGGCATTCCTGGTGGCAGCAGGGCTGGCAGCGTCGCTCCTGCTGGGGCGGGAGAGGCAGGTATGGCTGCTCATTGAGCTGGATGAACCTGCAGCAGCAAGCCAGGTAGGTCATCCATCTGTGTGGGGATTTCAAATAGAAGCAGCAAAGAGGATATTGTGCTTTCATATTTTATTCGTAAATATAATATATGTATGTATTAAAAGAGAGGAAAAAATAATAAAAAAGAAGAAAATAGTCTGGAAAAGGCCTCATGACTATCTCTACTCCCATCTTTCTTGACCATATTCTCTACAAACAAACAAACATCGTGAGATTTGGAAAAACTTTTAGGCAACTGTGGCTTTTTGCAACAGAAAATTCTCAGACCAGCTTGCACATGGTCATCTCAGAGCATTTGATCTACAACTGAATAAATTTAAGGACAAACTTTACCTGCAGGCACATCGCTTTATTCTCCTGCGTTCTGTTTGCTTTCAGGAATGGGAAGGGGATGGGAGGAGCAGGGAGGGAATGTGTGGGTTTGGTTTCTGAAGGTGTTTCTGCAGTCACACCCTGGACCACCCTCAGAAGCCTTTCAGAAGAGATGTGAACAAACCCCGATTCCATCTGGCTGCTTTGCCCATAAAAGGGGCTGTATCAGGGTCATCCCCAATAGATTTTTGTCCTGTTTGGTCTTCTGTGAAAACAAAGCATTGTCTCCTTGGGCACTGCAGCTTTATTTTCATCAGCACATTGCTGGCTTTGCCATTGGAGACATTTTCTTTAAGCCTAGACAGAATTTCTCCTACTCCTTCAGGGCTTCAGACCCCTGACTTTCCTTTCACAGGACACGTAGGACAGACTTTTCCTTTCCCCTTCACTGCAGCCTTTAACATGCTTCAAGGCTTTTCTCAAGACCGTACCCCAGGTGAGTCAGTCACCTCAGCTCTCCAGCTTAATTTCGTCCTCATTCTGAACTCCCTCCAGTTTGCCCTTATTTTCCATAAAGTGCCCACCACAAGGCACATCATTCTGAAGATCTTCCCACTCAGTCCTTTGCTCCTGCCCTTCATGTTCATCCTACCTGAGTATGTTCCACCAAACAAGCAATTCTGAGAGTATCGTTAGCTCAAAACTTCACTTCGATCCGCGAATGTGTTTTATAAAAGAAGAGAAAGAGCAGCAGTCAGGTTGGCCTGGGAAGATCTACCTTTGATAATGTGGTGCTTTCTGGACATGTCACACTCTGCCTGCAAGGTCCTGCTGGAAAACATGAACTGGTTTGGTTGACAGATATGCTGCAGCCCTGGGAAACAGAAACTCCAATGCTTCTCTTTCCCGAGGGGAAGATGTGAAAGTGATATGGGCAACTGGACCGAAAAATCGTGGGAGTATTTAAACCACAAATAGAGCAGAGCTCTTCAAAGACTGGTCTTGGGGAAACACTTGAGCGTCATCAGAGGCCCCTTGGTGAGACCTTGTCCGTACCTCTGGCCAAGCATGGCCAAGAAAGCTGCTCTAAAGGAAGGTGTAGAGAGGAAAAGTGCTTGTGGACCAGGAGCAGAGCTCTGGCCTTGTGAGAAGGGACAAAGAGCAGAGAGGAGTTTGCACAGCCAGTGTCAGGCTGGGGGGAGGGTTGTGTGGTTCTGTGGATGTGCTGGGGTGAAAATGCCAGGGAGGAAAAAGCATCATCAGATTCAGCTTCAGAGGTGACAGACAGAAACTGGATGGGAACAAATGGAGAGAGGAAAGTGGAGGTAATTTCCCAGCTGTTGGAGCAGGGTGGAGGGTTGGAACTGTCTTCAGCAGAGGCACGAAGCCAAAGTACCCCAGGGTGCTGACTGTTGGTTCTCCTGGGTAAGATGAGCTGTCACACCTGAAGCAACAGGCACTCAGCTTGGTGATCCAGAAAGTGCTTTTCAGCTCAATCTTCCTAGATCCAGAGCAAGAAAAGGGGAAACTTAGACAGGAAATCAAATAGTCGGTGCTAATGGAAGGGTTAAAAATTCTCCTGCAGGTCTGAAGTAAAACTTCCATCACCTGAGGTTTAATTATTTCCATGGTGGCTGGTAAAGGAAGGTCAAGGATTTGACTAACTCTTCTTTGCCTGTTTTGATTTAGGAGCTATGGGATGTCAAATGATGCCAGCGAATGTCAGTCATGCAAAAGGGAAGGGATGATTTCACGAAAGGTTCCACTAGTTTGTCAAACTCCTTGGTAAAAGATGAGGAAGAAATTGTTGCCCTGAGGGTGGTGAGAGCCTGGCCCAGGCTGGCCAGAGAGGTGGTGGATGAACCATCCCTGGAGACATCCCAGGCCAGGCTGGACGGGGCTCTGAGCACCCTGAGCTGCTGAAGATGTCCCTGCTCATGGCAGGGGGCGAACCAGGGAAACAGGGAATGTCCTTCAACCCAAATGATTCTATAATTCTATGGTATGGATGCTAATCTTTTGCACAGAAGAGGGTAGATGGGTTTCCGAGGTGTGGTTAACAAAAACGGAGAAACTACATCAAGCTCAGGAAGTCCCTGAGCTTCAAATTGCTGGAAGCTGGGGAGGCACCCAGGAGAGGTATTGTGCTGTGTTTTCCTCTCTCATGTTCTCTCCTCAGGGTCTGCTTTTGCTGCTGGGTGTAGGATCTGAGGCTGGATGGACCTGTGATGTGAGCCAGGGGATGGCTGTCCTTTTGCACCTGGGCTCTCCTCGCTCAGGCTCCTGCAGTGACCAGCATGTCCAGCTCGTTTCCCACCAACACCTCACTGTTGGAGCTGCACCTGATGGGCATCCCAGGGCTGCAGTACCTGCACCTCTGGATCTCCATCCCCTTCTGCATCATGTACCTCGTCACACTGGTCGGGAACTGCACGATCCTGTATGTAATAAAGGCTGATCCCAGCCTGCATCTGCCCATGTTCCTCTTCCTCTCCATGCTGGCTGTCATTGACCTGGTGATGTCCACCTCCATCACCCCCAAGATGCTGGGCATCTTCTGGTTTCACTCCACCACTATCAGCCTGGGTGCCTGTCTTACCCAGATGTACTTTGTTCACGCTTTCTCTGCAATGGAGTCAGGGGTGCTGGTGGCAATGGCCTTTGACCGCTACATGGCCATTTGTCACCCACTGCAGTATCTGTCCATCCTGACCAGTCCCGTTGTGGTTGTCATTGGCTTGGCCACCTTGCTCAGGGCTGTAGTTTTCATGACCCCTCTCACCTTCCAGATTCGCTGCCTTCCCCTGTGCGGCCCGGCCATCGTGGGCCACTCGTACTGCGAGCACATGGCCGTGCTCAGACTGTCCTGCGAGGACGCTGCCTTCAGCAGCACCTACAGCCTCTCCATCTCCACCTGCGTGGTCAGCTTCGACTCACTGCTCATCGCCATCTCATATGTGCTCATCCTCCGGGCCGTGCTCGGCCTCTCCTCCCCACAGGCCCGCAAGAAGGCCTTTGGTACCTGCGTCTCACACTTCTGCATCATGGCCCTCTACTACATCCCTGGGCTGCTCTCCATGTACATGGAGAGATACCACCAGGAGCTCCCACCCCACATTCAGGTCCTGCTGGCTGATCTCTACCTACTCATCCCACCAGCATTCAACCCCCTGATCTATGGCATCAGGACAAAGCAGATTCGTGATGGAGCACACAGGGTGATCTCCCGGAGGAGACCCATGGCAGGAGGGATTGGGTCTGGCCTTCAGGGACCAAGGCTAGGGCTCATGAAGACAAAGTCCATTCCCTAAGATAGCCAAATCTTGTGCTGGAATTTGGTGTGGCTCTCAGTGTATGTTCAGAGCTGCAGGTGCCCCAGGAAATGTTGGCACCCACTGAATCCAGGTCAGCACCAAGGGCTTCGGCTGGTTGTTCTGCCCATCCCTAGTGTGAGGCAGTGGCGTTGGCACAGCATCTCTGGCTGATCCAGCTCCCTCAGATCTCCCAACAAAAATACCTTTGCAGCCACGACCTGGACTTGTTCTGACAAAATGACCTACTGCAGCTGAACCACGGAAAACAGCTGTTTCATCAACACATCATTCTGTGTGCAGCAGAGCTGTGCCAAGAGGTGTAAGGGACATGGGGTCTCAGGACCACAGGGTAACTCTGACTGCAAGGGACCTCAAGAGGTCTCTAGTCCAACCTCCTGCCCAAAGCAGGGTCACCTACGAGCCCAGACCAGGTCGCTACTTCCTGAGGAGTGGCTGCATGTGGCCTGCTGATGGGAAGCAGAGAATGAAGCTTGTGCTTTGCTTTGCTTCCCCACACAGTCTTTGATTTTGCTTTATTAAACTGCCTCTATCCTGACCCATGAGTTGTTGGCTGCTTTTGTTTTGGTTTCTTTTGTTTTCCATCTTATTTTCTCCCACCCATCCTGCTGAGGAGGGGAGTTACAGAGCAGCTTGGTGGGCACCTGTAGTCCAGCCAAGGTCAACCCACCACAACAGTGTTGATAAACCAGGGATGTTTTAATTACTTGCACAGCCTCAAGGCCTTTTCTGCTCCTCCTGTTGCCCCAGCAGTGAGTAGCGTTGGGGTGCTCAGGGAGTTGTGGGGGGACACAGCTGGGACACCTGACCCCAGCTGACCAAAGGCTCCAGATCAAAACAATGAACACTGTGACATGTGTGAGGTGACAAGCTCCAAAGTGTGTGAGAGGCATGGGAGACCTCCCTTGGGAAGAGGGTCTTTTTTGGGTGTATTTAGACTTCCTGATCTGCCACTGAGGCACATCGACCACTCAGAGAAGTGAACTTCAAGCAAAACGACCTAAATATAAGGGTTTTTCTTGAAAACATGCTCCCTGCCCACAGTCTCACACTGTGTCCCTGCCACAGAATCCCAGAATGTGAGGGGTTGAAGGGCCCTGGAAAGCTCATCCAGTGCAATCCCCCCATGGAGCAGGAACACCCAGATGAGGTTACACAGGAACATGTCCAGGCGGGTTGGAATGTCTGCAGAGAAGGAGACTCCACAACCCCCTGGGCAGCCTGGGCCAGGCTCTGCCACCCTCACCGGGAACAAGTTTCTTCTCAAATTGAAGTGGAACCTCCTGTGTTCCAGTTTGCACCCATTGCCCCTTGTCCTGTCCCTGGTTGTCACCAGAAGAGCCTGGCTCCATCCTCCTGACACTCCCCCTTTCCATATTGATCCCCAGGAATGAGTCCCCCCTCAGTCTCCTCTTGTCCAGCTCCAGAGACCCAGCTCCCTCAGCCTTTCCTCACACGGGAGATGCTCCACTCCCTCCAGCATCTTGGTGGCTGCGCTGGACTCTCTCCAGCAGTTCCCTGTCCTGCTGGAACTGAGGGGCCACAACTGGACACAATATTCCAGGTGTGGTCTCCCCAGGGCAGAGCAGAGGGGCAGGAGAACCTCTCTGACCTACTGACCACCCCCTTCTAACCCACCCCAGGTACCATTGGCTTCCTGGCCACAAGGGCCCAGTGCTGGCTCATGGTCACCCTGCTGTCCCCAGGACCCCCAGGTCCCTTTGCCCTACGCTGCTCTCAAACAGGTTGTTCCCCAACTTAGACTGGAACCTGGGCACGTGGCCTGACTACTAAAGATATTCCCTATGCTCAGCAGGACATGGTGCTGGAGAGAAGAAATTGCACCATTGGAGTAGATGTCATGGGACAGAACGGCTGACATGGTGACCACTGAGGGACGCATTGGAGGCTGCATCTCCATCTCAGAGTGTGCACACATTCCTCCGGGACAAAGCGATTGCAGAGCTGGAGACAGGACATGGGCTGAGGAGAAAGGGCAAGGAATTCCTCTTAGGGCAAGGAATGCAGAACAAAATCCCCATATTAGGAAAACCTCCCCTTTCTGACATAATCTCTAGGAATATCACTCCCTGCACATCACATCTTCATTCTCTCCACCATGTCACATGTCCCTCATTGCTGAGTCCTTGTGCTGAGCAAATCTGGTGCTGTTCTTTCCTATCAAGATTTTTATTTGATGGGAGGGTTGGGGCACTGGAAGTGGAGACAGAAGAGACAGGACAGGGCAGAAGAGGGTCTCGGTGGGACAGAGCTGGGATGGAGGATCTCTGGGGCAGTTCCACCTGTCCCTTCAGTGCTGTGCTTGGCCTGACACACACCAGTCATCACCATAAAATAAGTGTACCTGCTTGCCTTACAGCAGGTAGGATAACTTCACATGTATGACAGAATAACTGTCAAGCTCCACTTCAGAATGGTGTTCCTCTTGTATTGCACTTCTGCTCACACATAGGTTCCCACCTGCACTTCCCCCAGAATCTTTTGTGGAAAATAAGATGAAAAATTAGGGAAAATTAGGGATTTATTCCCTAATTAGCTGGCATTGTACTAATGACCCTTAAAGGCAGACCTTGGAGCTGCTAGAGGTTTGGTATCGCATGTGGTTTCCTCATGCATGATCAGTTCCTCAGCATTGCTCCTCACCTATGTACCGCATGGTGCAGCCGGGGCTGAGGACCCTCTGTGAGATCCCACCTCTCTGCATGGGTTCTCAAATTCCTTTTGGGGACTCAACAGATGTGAGAGCTTGCTGTGATGGTTCTGAGTGGAGAGAAGGGTGGAAATCCAGAGTTTCCAAACCATCCTGCTCTCTCTGGCAAGACCAAAGGGGTTTTTCTCTACTTTTTAGTTTACATGTTGTGCATTGGTCTCATGGGCACCCGGCACGCTCTGGAGACCACGGTGCTCCCGAGACCACAACAGTATGACACTCCAAGGGAGAGCTAATGAAAGAAGCTGAAGCAGTCTTGAAAATTGCCATCTCCTCACAGGACAGACAACCCAATCTCTGCCTCCTCCATCTGCTGTCCCTCGGGGGACAGGACGGATGAATACCCTGGCACTGCACTTAGAGATGCGCAGGGGTGTTCTGCTGCAGCCTCCCAGGTGACAGTCCTGCAAGGAACAGAGATGTCTCGCTGTCTGACAGTGCTTGTCCTTCTCGGCAGAGCGGGATGAGGAGCCTTTGCTCAGGCTGCAAAGCTCATCCCTGCGCTATTTCCATCTCCCAGGCCCAGCAGCCCCAGTGACCAGGGTTCTTCAGCACTGCTGCAATACTGAAAACAATATTGCAACAAGCACTGGCTATGGAAAAGAGCTTCTGGAAGCAGATCTACTCGTGCCTCGGATGTTGGCACCTGGGGACATGTCTCTGGACTCAGACACATGTAAGTGCCTGGAGGGAGGTGTCCACATATGATTGTGTGCATGAGTGCTTGGTGTCTAAGCACTGAGCACAGCCCATGGAGATCCAGCCCCTGCAGTCAGCACATCCTGGAGAGCAACCCAGCTCATCCCAGGGCAGACCCTCACATTTAGGGAGCCAGTTACCTGAGCTTTTACCTGACTGCCAGAGGGTCTCTGATCCTTGGGGTGTCATTCCACTGCCCCTTACCTGGATGTCTACAGCCACTGGAGATGCCTCCAGGTACCCAAGGCATCCACGTGGGAGATGCAGACCACCACATGGAGGGGGTTGGTCTCTTCTCCTGAGTAGCAAGTGACAGGACGAGAAGAAACAGCCTCAAATTGTGCCGGGGGGGTTGAGATTGAATATTGGGAACAATTTCTTCCCCAAAGGGCTGTGGGGCATTGGAACAGGCTGCCCAGGGCAGTGCTGGAGTCACCAGCCCTGGAGGGTTGAACGGATGGACATGAGGTTCTCAGGACATGGGGCAGTGCCAGGGGTAGGGGCATGGTTGGACTTGACGATCTTCTCCAACCTAAGTTGGACTTGATGATCTTGAGAGTCTCTTCCAACCAAAATGACTCTGTGATTCTACCATGCAGGGTTTGCAGGAACTGCACCCTGCTGGGTGTAAGGGAATTAGAGGCCGAGTGGGACACACCAGGGGTCTCTGATGCCTCTAGGCAGCTGAACCAAACCCGGGTCTTTGCAGGGGGACCCTCATGTAAACCCTGAGATCTGGTGTGTTAGACTGGGTTTTGCAGCACCCCACGTTTTCTGCTCCACAGCAGGGTCTGGTCTGGAAGGCTGGTCCATGTCCCTGGCATCATGTGGATCTGCTCGGGAGCATGGGCGGGTGAAAGCAGCTGTGGGTTAACCCCGCTGCTCAATCTGGAGTCACACCTGGCTCCTGCAAGCCGCTGGTTATCGGAATGCAGAGGGTCAGCGCCAGGCAATTGAGTGCAGTGATTGAAAATGAATTTTCATCCCACTTTAACCTCTAAAATGTCCCAATTCGCACTTAGACCAGAAGGTAAGTGCTTCTGTCCTGATCGGTCTTTCCAGCCACCAGCTCTTGCAGCAACCCCACACCTGGGGCAAATCAATAGTTCAGATGGAGGCTTCAAAACCTACTGAAATCTGATTTTTATTTTTAAACTTCAAGTGCTGTGTTTCCTTAGTTGCCTACCAGTATCTTGTTTATTTCTATTCTGAACTTGTCTAGCTTCTGTTTCTCACTGCTCCCATACTAAGCATGTCTAATGATCAATTTTAGTCTAAATAATCCTGTAGCAGGGCTGTACACAGGTGAATTTTCACCTCAGTTCACTGAACTTCCTCAGTTCAGCATCCTCACAGCTGAACTGAGGGAGTGGGTCTGGATGAGCGGGTGGTGAGGTGACTGTGAACTGGCTGAAGGGAAGAAGCCAGAGAGTCGTGGTCAATGGGCAGAGTCCAGCTGAGGCCTGGATCTAGTGCAGTGCCTCAGGGGGCAGTGCTGGGGCCGGTGTTATTCAATATATTCATCAATGATTTGGACGAGGGAATAGAGTGACTGTCAGCAAGTTTGCTGGTGACACCAAGCTGGGAGGAGTGGTGACACGCCAGAGGCTGTGCTGCCATCAGAGACCTGGACAGGCTGGAGAGTTCGGCGGGGAGAAATTTAATGGAATAGAACAAGGGCAAGTGTAGAGTCTTGAATCTGGGCAGGAACAACCCCAGGTTCCAGTGTAAGTTGGGGAATGAGCTGTTGGAGAGCAGTGTAGGGGAAAGGGACCTGGGGGTCCTGGGGACAGCAGGGTGACCATGAGCCAGCACTGGGCCCTTGTGGCCAGGAAGCCAGTGGTACCTGGGGTGGGTTAGAAGGGGGTGGTCAGTAGGTCAGAGAGGTTCTCCTGCCCCTCTGCTCTGCCCTGGGGAGACCACACCTGGAATATTGTGTCCAGTTGTGGCCCCTCAGTTCCAGCAGGACAGGGAACTGCTGGAGAGAGTCCAGTGCAGCCACCAAGATGCTGGAGGGAGTGGAGCATCTCCCGTGTGAGGAAAGGCTGAGGGAGCTGGGGCTCTTTAGCTTGGAGGAGACTGAGGGTTGACCTTATTAATGTTTACAAATATACAAAGGGTGAGTGTCAGGAGGATGGAGCCAGGCTCTTCTCGGTGACAAACAATGGTAGGACAAGGGGTAATGGGTTTAAGCTGGAACATAAAAGGTTCCACTGAAAGAGGAGAAGAAACTTGTTCCTGGTGAGGGTGACAGAGCCTGGCCCAGGCTGCCCAGGGAGGTTGTGGAGTCTCCTTCTGTGCAGACATTCCAACCCGCCTGGACACCTTCCTGTGTAACCTCATCTGGGTGTTCCTGCTCTGTGGGGGCATGTGCACTGGATGAGCTTTCCAGGTCCCTTCCAATCCCTAGCATTCTATGACTCTATGTTGTCACTAGCACGGGTGTTGTCAGGCACAATTCACCCCACAACTTGTTGCTTGCTAAAAAGCTACCAGTGGGTGATCATCCAGGCCATTTCTGTCAACAGGCGGGGACCTGGTGTGGTCATCACCTGCCTGGTCTGTGCCACCGTGTGGGCAGGAGCAGCAGAATCAAAGCTTTGGCACAAATGAATGTGTAGATCCTGCCCCCCATGCCCAGGTTCTTCTTCGTGCCTCTCCAGGATTGTTCTCTGGAGTTTCTGTACTACCTTAAAGCTTCTCCTGCAAGAATAAAACCTCAGAAAATAATATTTTCCTCTGAATATTGCTTAGTTTTGCGGGCTTGCCTCATGGGTAAATGACAGAATGAAGATAGAGCAACAAAAGGCAATTTCGTGATCACATTTATGTCCCAGAGCACTTTCCCAGACCACTTTCTGCCCTATAAATTTGTAGGAACTTCTTGTATTTGGCCCATGGCAGAGAAGCCAGGGCTGCTTAGGCAAACGCGCTGTCCGAGGGAAGCTGGATGCTGACCTTTCTCTCTCGTCTTGCAGATTATTTCCAGATGTCAGCTGAGCAGTGGTGAGGAACCAACAAAGAAACAAGCCTTTCACGAGCAATGGACTGTAAAAGTTCCTTGGTTATCCTCGAAAGATGAACTTTTCACTTGATAGGAACTTTTAAGCCATAACAGCCCCGTTTATTCAGCATTTCTGATCCATTTCCCTGCCTTGTCACTCCCATCTCGCACATCCTAATAACAATATGGATTCGTGATCTGGCTCTTGCACTGATGCAGAGTCCCCATCTTATCCCCCTTAGTTCTGGACATCTCAGGGCTTGAAACTGGGCCCCTTTTTCTACGCACAAAAGCAAGATTCTCCTGCATGGCTTCTGATCCCTTCAGCCACCCCAACAGCAGCTCCTCCTCTTTCATCCTTGTGGGTGTCCCCAGCCTGGAAGCGTTCCCCACCTGCCTGGGCATCCTCTTCTGCTCAAGCTATATCATCGCCTTGGTAGGAAATGGTCTAGTTTTGCTTGTCATCGGGCTGGACAACTCCCTGCGTGAACCTGTCCATTGCTTCCTGGGCATGCTGGCTGTCATCGATGTGGTGATGGTGACATCCATCATCCCCAAGATGCTAAGTGTGTTCTGGCTGAACTCTAAGGAGATTGGCTACGTGGCCTGCTTTGTTCAGATGTTCCTTGTTCACTCCACAACAGCAGAGGAGTCGGGAGTGCTCCTGGCCATGGCCATTGACCGCTACATTGCAATTTGTCACCCCCTCAGGTACCAAGCTATCTTGACTCGCCAAACAATTGCCCAAATTGGCCTGGCCATTGTGGTGAGAGCTCTGCTTTTCATGGTCCCCTTGGCAGGGATGATGACAAACCTCCCCTATTGCCGCTCCCGCGTGGTTCCCCACTCGTACTGTGAGCACATGGCGGTGGCCAAGCTGGCGTGCGTGGACCCCAGACCCAACAGGCTTTACAGCGTGGCTGGGTCCTCTCTTATCGTGGGGATGGACGTGGCTTTCATCGCTGTGTCCTATGGGATGATCCTCAAAACTGTCCTGGGGAAGAGATCATGCAGGAAGGCCCTGAGGACCTGCGGGTGTCACATCTGCACGATGCTGCTGTACTACGTCCCTGGGATCGTCTCCATCTACGCGCAGCAGTTCAGCAGCGGCATCCCTGTGCATGCACAGGTTCTGCTGGCGGACGTCTACCTGATCCTCCCCGCCATGCTGAACCCCGTTGTTTACAGCATAAGGACCAAGCAGATCTGTCAGGCGGTGCTCAAAATGCTGTTTTCCAGGAAGGTTCATGCCTGGCTCCACAGTCAATGTTTTTTCCAGGTGTACGCATAAAGACAGCACCAATTTCTTTCCTATGGTGGACAGAAGCGATGTGGGGGGGGAGGACTCAGTGGCTGAACTGACCACGTGAGACCCTACTCTGTGACAAGACTTCTTGGGACTGGGATCGTCAGCAAATATGAGAGTCCTGTTTCCTTTCCTCCTTTCCAGGTGATACAGAGAAGTAAGCAACCACTTCTCTGAGATGTTCCCAATGCCGTGAACATCCCTGTGGTAATTTAAGGCAAAATTTCAGGTCTCCGGGTACATATGTATAAATACACAGATTCTGTTCCCAATGAGGAAATTCATTACGTGCTTTCTTCTTCAGTTACTGCTGGACTGTCAGGGCTGGCAATGGGAGAGTGTCATCCATTGCAGGTGCTGTAGACACAGAGGGTGTCCTCTCTGGGCCTCTCTTGCACAAAAGACTGATGCTCGCTGAGCACAGACCAGCTTTTCTGGGTTTCTGGGTGATGATGCAAATGGAGAGTCTTCAAAACCAAGCTCTTCAAGGCATTCTATCCATCCAACAGTTCACACCAGCTGGGTGACGAAAACAGAGTGGGGAGATGCACAGTGGTGTTCATCACTGTATCTGTGTGTCCACACCTCGTAGTGGTGGAACTACACACTGAATCTGCTAGGGGATGCCTACCAGTTCTGTGTCTGCTTGTTGTAATGACCCCAAGCACCTGAATAGCTAAATGCAGCATGCCTGGGAGGCCTGAAGGTCACAGGTCTATGCGTGCCACAGGTCTATGTCCTGAGCCCAGTCAACTCTTGCTGCTGGTAGACACGCTGCATCCCAGACCTCTCTGAGCCCTCTCTGAGCCAACGAGCTTTGTCCAACCAAGATTCATAGGCTCTGTCCAGGGCTTGCAGCACCCAGCCATGCTGAGACTTCCCTGGGTGCAAGAGCCCTTCTGTTCTGGAAGCTGGGATCCATCTGACAATGACCCAGACTGGTCAGGTCCCTCAGCAATGACAGGTTTTATCTGGAAACTGAAGGCACAAGGAGCCGTTCTGAGGCTCTACAGCTTGGCACCAGTAGATAGAAAGTCCAGCTCTGACCCGGGATGGGAGATACTCTGCAGGCATGATTTTGAACTGGTACTGGAGACTTGCTGGGAAAGGTAGAATTTCAGTGAACGTGAATCATAGCATCATAGAATAGTTTGGGTGGGAAGGGGCTTTCCCAGCTCCCCAGTGTCCCCCCTGCCATGAGCAGGGACATCTTCAGCAGCTCAGGTTGCTCAGAGCCCTGTCCAGCCTGGCCTGGGATGTCTCCAGGGATGGGGCATCCACCGTGAAGACACATATCAACAGTACCAAGACCAACAAGTGATGTCCCCAAACCTTCCCTTTCTTCAGTCCCAAGAGGTTCAGCAGGTTCAGGGGTTCACCCACCCACAAGGGTTCCTGCTCCTCAGACATAGAGGATGCTCCAATGACAGAGGGATGCTCTGCACCCACTCTGCATGGACGCTCTTCCTGAGGTCACACTGGAGTCTTCACAGACTCAATAACACTGGAACTACAAAGAATCAATGTCTGGGGACAAAAGCAGCAAGCTGGTGAACGTTTGCCTGGGGTGCTTTGCCAGGGTTATGTGATTGCTGCTGTTTGTTGTGTGAGTGAGGAGATAAAGAGAATCCAGTAGAGGTGAATATCTGGGTCTCACAGGTGATCATGGTCTTCTGCGGGGTAGGGGGAGTTTCATCCAGAGAGAGAAGACACAACCTCCGTTGAGTTTGAGGATGCAGGAGAAGCAGAGGGATGGAGAACAGTCAGCCTCACCTCCATCCCTGGGAAACTGATGGAACGACTTATCCTTGGTGCCATCTCAAGGCACCTCAGGGTTCAGTACTGGGGCCAGTATTATTCAATATATTAATCAACGATTTGGACGAGGGAATAGAGTGACTGTCAGCAAGTTTGCTGGTGACACTGGAAGCTGTGCTGCCATCAGAGACCTGGACAGGCTGGAGAGCTGGGCAGGGAGAAATGTAATGAAATAGAACAAGGGCAAGTGTAGAGTCTTGAATCTGGGCAGAACAACCCCAGGTTCCAGTCTAAGTTGGGGAACAACCTGTTTGAGAGCAGTGTAGGGGAAAGGGACCTGGGGGTCCTAGGGACAGCAGGGTGACCATGAGCCAGCACTGGGCCCTTGTGGCCAGGAAGCCAATGGTACCTGGGGTGGATTAGAAGGGGGTGGTCAGTAGGTCAGAGAGGTTCTCCTGCCCCTCTGCTCTGCCCTGGGGAGACCACACCTGGAATATTGTGTCCAGTTGTGGCCCCTCAGTTCCAGCAGGACAGGGAACTGCTGGAGAGAGTCCAGCGCAGCCACCAAGATGCTGGAGGGAGTGGAGCATCTCCCGTGTGAGGAAAGGCTGAGGGAGCTGGGGCTCTGGAGCTGGACAAGAGGAGACTGAGGGGGGACTCATTCCTGGGGATCAATATGGAACGGGGGAGTGTCAGGAGGATGGAGCCAGGCTCTTCTGGTGACAACCAGTGACAGGACAAGGGGCAATGGGTACAAACTGGAACACAGAGGTTCCATTTAAATTTGAGAAGCAACTTGTTGGGGGTGAGGGTGGCAGAGCCTGGACCAGGCTGCCCAGGGGGTTGTGGAGTCTCCTTCTCTGCAGACATTCCAACCCGCCTGGACACCTTCCTGTGTAACCTCATCTGGGTGTTCCTGCTCCATGGGGGAATTGCACTGGATGAGCTTTCCAGGGCCCTTCCAACCCCTGACGTTCTGGGACTCTGTGATTGAGTTGGGGAACTGCCTTAATTAACACAAGGATTCAGAAGGAAAGCTCACAGAGATGGCACATGTCCTCCAACAGCAAAGGAGTGGGACAACCCTCATCCTCCTCAGACACATTCAGGGCAGAGCTCCATGTGGTCACCACCATGTCCCTCAACTCATAGCAATAAAAGGGGCAGGTGCAGCCTAGTTCCTCTGACCTATTTCAGATATCAGCTTTAGACTGGGTAAATACCACCCCAAAATCACTGTTTGTCTCTGTGGATGTGATGGCAATCTGGAGGACCAGCTCCAGCCGTAGACCGACACCATGTCCACAACTGCCGCCTGTGTCTGTTCAGATGAATCCCACTCAAAAAGTTCTCTTTAGTCTTCGCTTTTACAATAATTTAAAAATTAAACTCAGTGAAACACATTCGATTTCAAAACCAGTTTGAATGTGTCATTCCCCACATCAAAAATATTTTAGCCTGTCTTTGCGGTGCTTTTCTGACATTCTGCCCCGCTCTTCCTTGACATCTTGAAAAGAACAGTTGACAGAATGTTTCTGCTATCCTGAATCTGCCTGTCTTGCCATGCTGAATTTGCATATTTTCGCCTGTGAGGGCCTGGGGAAGGGCTCTGGGGGCACGAGGGCAGCTCATGCCGTGGCATGGCCCTTCGCACTGAGACCCAGGAGAGACGTCCAGCTCCTCATTCAGCAGAGCCAGAAATGGAACTGCACTTGCATTGCACATTGAACTGCACTTAAAAGGGGCCCATACGAAAGATGGGGACAGACTGTTGAGCAGGGCCTGTTGTGACAGGACAAGGGGTGATGGTTTTAAACTAAAAGAGGGAGATTCAGGCCAGACATGAGGAAGAAATTGTTGCCCTGAGGGTGGTGAGAGCCTGGCCCAGGTTGGCCAGAGAGGTGGTGGATGAACCATCCCTGGAGACATCCCAGGCCAGGCTGGACGGGGCTCTGAGCAACCTGAGCTGCTGAAGATGTCCCTGCTCATGGCAGGGGGGGCACTGGATAAGCTTGGAAGGTCCTTCAGCCCAAACCACCTGTGATTCTATGCAGAAACACAAATGCCTTTCATTCTGCTGGAGACAACCTGCACGGCCTGTTCCTGTCTTGGTCATCTCCAAGCACCTGCCGTTTGTGAAAGAACTTAGATGAGCAAGAATTGATTGTGGCTGAGGCTGTTAGCATCCAGCCCCTCACTGAGGTTATTGCCTGGAGACGACTCGTGCTCTTGGGAATCTTCATCCAGGGGAGACTCCCGGCGGCGTTGCCTGGGGTGATTTATGCACAGCTCTGTTCTCCAACACAGGAGATGCGTCTTTCTCATTGTGAGCATACCCAAGGGTAGAAGGTGTCTGCAGGCAGAGAGCAAGGTGGGTAGCTCGGCTGGGGAGGACTGGCACGAGCAGGGGCACGGCAGGATGCTGCAGGTACCTGAGGACGGGAGGCTGGTGGGACTCCAGCGTCTGACCCACATGCGTTCACCACGTGAATCAGTCAGGAAAAAGGCAGTTGCTTGGAATCTTTTTTTTAAGTAGTTTTTCAAAATTTTAAAGTTTCTTATGAAATGAAACTGCAGGCCAAACACTGCAGAATTCTGGGGTTTTTTAAGTGTTTTTTGGTTTTTTTAGGTAAAAATAGGACTTGAGTTTAAAAAAGTGAAAAATAAATACCAAACCTTCTAACCAAAACAAAATATTGCTGCCAAAGAGTCAAATTGTTTCTGTTTGTATAAACTAACCAATAATTAGCTAAATATACATTTTTCTGTTAAAAAAAAACCCTAAATTTTCAACCACGGGTACTGTTCTGTATCCCTTGTGTGTAACAGCAGGTATCTCAATAGCAATCCATGGTCATGCAGCCGGGGGTTCTGCCAACAGGCAGAATTTGGTGAAATGGGCTGGAAAGGAGCAGAGGAAACGGCCTCAAGTTGCGCCAGGGGAGGTTGAGGTTGGATGTGGGAACAATTTCTTCCCCAAAGGGCTGTGGGGCATTGGAACAGGCTGCCCAGGGCAGTGCTGGAGTCAGCAGCCCTGGAGGGCTGGACAGACGGACAGGAGGTTCTCAGGACACGGGGCAGGGACAGGGCCGGGGAACAGTTGGACTCGATGAACTTGAGGGTTTCTTAAAACCAAAATGATTCGACTCGCCTTTGTGTCCCAACCCAAAATAGCCTTTTTTTAATGTCCATGGGGAAGTGTGTTTGCAGGATGCAGAGTGTTGTGGTGGGAAATGCCCAATGGCACCAAGGTGTGCATGATGAGAAGGAAAAGGTGCAAGGGCCGAGGTGGGGAGAGCTCAGTCTGGAAGGTATGACAAAGCTGATATAAAATGTCACAGGAAAGCGCAGGGACCGTCCCTTCAATCAAAGCGTTCTGCATCCAGCACTAATGAACGATGAGGAGTAAGGAGGAATTAAACCACAAGAAAAATAAAAGCTGGTGGTGCCTAGGAACTGGAGGTGCTGATCTAAATGCATTTCAGCCTGCGGTACTGATTTTTCATTAAAATTTAATTTTCCCAAAGCCGACAGAACTTAAAAGCAGATGGAATTTAGAAAAGGAAACTGCAGAGGAAGCCGAGAGATGTTTTGAACAAGTTCAGTTAATGGCCAAGAAAAGCAAATGGAGCACTGAGAGCTGCAGCTAAAGCACCACGGACAAAGCGAGTTGGGGAGCTGGTCAGGATCTGATGGGAGGTAGGAGCTGCAGAGTAGGGAAATCACGTAAAAGCAGATGAAGGCATCTGCCCCTCCACACAGAGAAGAGGGGTCTCTGTCCACCTGAGAGAAGGGTGATCAGAGAAATTTGTTTTCTAATGTAATTTAATTGATTGGCGACTGGGAAGGATGTTAAACAGCCTCTGCTAAACAAGTGCAGCAGCAGCTCTGGGTAATTTGCACAATGGAAAAAGCATCTCTGAGTTGGGCAAGGGGGTTTTTGGCCTGTTCTGCCAAACTTTGACAAGCCCAGCGTGCTGCGGCGACAGCAGACGCTTCCTCAGGCCATTACTTTAGCAAGAACTATGATGATGTGATTAGCTGCAGATTGCTTAGCCTGACGTCAATGCCCAGCAGAACAGCCCAGAAGTTAACAGAAGATTTGGTCAATAAAGAATTAAAGGACTGGAATCAAATTGAATTATGGCAATCAGCGCGGCTTCGCAGGAAACGGCTCTTGTCAAACAAAACTGATCTCATTTTCTGATGAGATAGCAAGTTTAGTTAGTCAACGTGTGTGTGTGTTTGAGTACAGTACACAGAGTTATCTATAAGAAATGTCCCTCGCCGGGCTGCTGTCAGATGGGGAGATGACACTGTGCAACATCCGTGAAGCATCAGCAAAGTGGGTGAAGAACAGGATGATTAAGAGACCTCAAAACGAAGCTGTCAGACCCATCACCACCAAAAACCTCATGTTTCTGCAGGGATGCCGCAGTGGCTGGCTCTAGGTGAGAAGTTATTCTGCACAACTTTCATCAGTTTTCCCAAAATCCCTACAAATTGCATCTCAAATGCTGCTGGGGAAAGGCAAGTCATGGAGAGCAGTCTAGAGAGATGGGTGGTTCAAAGGAACTCCTGCAATGAGCTGAATACCAGGGTAAGGAGAGCTGGGCGGGTTTTTGGAGTGGGACACTGGAAAACAGGCTCTGGAAAACCACTGCAGCACATGGAGAGGGTGACACGGGGACCCAAGGGGCTTGTGCAGTTAGATAGTGGAGTGAGTAAGTGGACATGAGAAACTGGCAGTGCTCTGGGTCTTTAGTTTATCAAGAGTAACTCCGTGCTCATGGGAAGAACATACCCTCATGCAATGAAGGTTCTCTGCCATGAAGGGCTCTCTGGCCAAGCATGGGAAGGTGGAGGAGGATGCTGTGGGTGGGAGTAGAAGGACAAAGACAAATGGGAAGAAAAGCAGGTGGCTATAACTGTCAGGATGATTAGCACTTATCAAAGGCATCAGGAGATGGAGGCTCTCCATCTCTGGATGCCCACACCTTATTTCTTCCAGGAAAGCATGCTTGAGCAAATCTTATGTCATTGGGCTCCAGAGAGGAAAAAGTGGGTGTAAATCCACCGTCTGTGACAGGACAGCATCCTGCACTGGTTTGGCCTCCAGTCTCATGGATGGGTGAGTGTGGAGGAGGGGCCAACAGCATTTTAATCGTGCCCTCCTTGTCTGCAGCTAGTGGCTGTCGATGATGCTCGTGTCCTCATTGTGTCGAGTGACAACTCAGAGCACCATTTTTCTGTCCAGTTTCACCATGGACATGTTGTCCAGATGCAGTTTCTGCGTGAACCAAAGTGCCAAAAGGCTGGAACTTGTGTGACTGAGATGGGCATAGGGAGGGAGGACCTGCAGCAAGTCCTTAAGTCCTGCCATTGCCGTGCTCGTGAAGGGTGGGTAGAACAGCCTGGGGTCATTATGCCCCACTTCTTCCCACTGATAGCAGCAATAGTGGCTGGAAGCCATGACAAGGCAGGACACCGTGGTGGCAACCTTTAGCCAGAAGATACAGCAGAAGTTAGATGTAAATCAGAGGGGCTGGAAGGCGAAACGGGGGAAGGTTTCCCTATGTGAGCAGTAGGACAGCCAGGACTCTCCATTGATGTGTCCTCTGGAATGTGCTGAGCACAGCACCAGGGTAAAAGCCTGGCTGTAGACAACAGGTTCTGAAGTTTTTCCACAAATAAATACAACAAGATTGTGTGATGCTTGAAAACATAGAGTCATAGAATAGAATCATTTGGGTTGGAAGAGACCCTCAAGATCATCGAGTCCAACTGTTCCCCCGTCCCTGCCCCATGTCCTGAGAACCTCCTGTCCGTCTGTCCAACCCTCCAGGGCTGGTGACTCCAGCACTGCCCTGGGCAGCCTGTTCCAATGCCCCACAGCCCTTTGGGGAAGAAATTGTTCCCACATCCAACCTCAACCTCCCCTGGCGCAACTTGAGGCCGTTTCCTCTGCTCCTGGCGCTTGTTCCTGGGGAGCAGAGCCCGACCCCCCTGGCTCCAAGCTCCTTTCAGGCAGTTCAGAGATCAGAAGGTCTCCCCTCAGCTCCTGTTCTCCAGCTGAACCCCCAGGTCCCTCAGCCGCTCCATCACACTTGTGCTCCAGCCCCTCACCAGCCTTGTTGTCCTCCAGCAGTGTGCACAGTTTTATGATCAAACACGTGGCAGCAAAATCCCAACGTTTCTGTCACTGTTACAGGGAACTGAAGTTGGGAACAAAGATGTGACTTGACCCACTGTGCCATGTCAACCTCCAACCAATCCAACACCAACCCTTTGCCTTTTCTCCTGACGGGAATCCCTGGCCTGGAAGCTCTCCATGTGTGGATTTCTATCCCGTTCTGCTTCACATACATCATGACCTTGCTAGGAAATAGCATGGTCCTTCTCGCTGTGAGGCTGGACAAAAGCCTCCATGAGCCTATGTACTATTTCATTTCCATGTTGGCTGTCATCGACCTCATCTTCTCAACTGCTGTGGTTCCCAAAATGCTGGCTGTATTCTGGTTGGGTTCAAGAGAGATTGGGTTTCAGGCCTGCTTCATCCAGATATTCTTCATCCACACGTTCACCGCAGTGGAGTCAGGGGTGCTCCTGGCAATGTCCTTTGACCGCTACACAGCCATCTGCAACCCCCTGAGGTACACCACCATCCTCACAAGCTCGAGGACCATCCAGATAGGACTGCTGTCGCTGGCCAGGGGAGTTGGTGTCATGATACCTTTAATGTGTCTCCTCACTGGCTTACCCTACTGCAAAACCAGAGTCATCCCTCATTCCTACTGTGAGCACATGGCCGTGGTGGAGCTGGCCTGTGCCGACCCGTCTGTCAGCGATCTTTACAGCCTCACCGTGGCAACGCTCTTGGTGGGGACAGACTCTGTCTTCATCACCTTCTCCTATGGTATGATCCTCAGGTCCGTGATACGGCTGCCATCCCAGGAGGCTCGTCTGAAGACCCTCAGGACCTGCGGGTCCCACATCTCCATCATCCTGGTGTTTTACATAGGTGGCCTACTCTCCATGTACCTCCAGATGTTCCCATTTGGCTTGGCACCTCACGTCCAAGTCCTGGTGGCTGATTTCTATTTGACGGTCCCTCCCATGCTCAACCCCCTCATTTACGGCATAAAGATGAAGCAGATCCAGGTAGGGATCTTCAAACTGTTGAGGCAGTTGGCAGGACTCAGTTTTCACAAGCTGACAAAGACAGGTCAGATGCCGAGAGAGGGAGAAACAGCCAAAAAATAATTTAACCCACCCTAGAATAGATGTGAAGTTCAATGAATTATGTACCCAAAGTGTCCATCTCCATCCAGTCAGTTAAAAGGGAACTTAGACCAGATGTCTACTGCTGACATGGGCCAGTGCTGATGGGTGCTGGGCAACTGTGGCGGGTGCACTCGATCCCCCCAGCCAGACCAGCAGCAGATTGGTCCGGGCTCAAGAGGAGGGAAGGGCCTGAGCCGTAACCAGGCCAAGAGCTCCTTCCAGGAGACCCACAGGGAAGCAGAACGGCAACTGAACACCGGTGGCTTGTGGGCTGTCCTGGTTTTGTTATAAACAAGTTTCTCTCTTAGTGAACTTGCCTGTCAGCTAAAGCTTCTCATTAGCTGCATTTTCCTGAAAACCAGATACATGTTTTGGTAGACACAGCAATGGAATGCGAGGTCATTTATAAGGACGGATGGACATCTCGCGATAGGAGTGACGAGAAACAGGAGACCAAAAATTGGCCAACTGAAGTATTCCATCCCATTCATGTGATACTTCATATAAAAGTGGGAGATCACGAGGATCTTGTCCCTTTTCCTTATGGCCGACATTAGGAGAGGATCTGGCGAGTTGTCCCTGAGAACTGAGGCCAGTGAGAGACTGAATCCAGCTCCGGTTGGCTGCAGACTCCAGTCCAGGACTTCGGGTGCCGGCTCTGCAGTTGCTGGGAGTTTCAAGATTGGTTTTGTATGTTTTGTATTATTTTCTCTATTTTTATTGGTAGCATTAGTAAAACATCTTTAATATTTCCAACTCTCTTCTCACTGTCCTTCTGTCCCTCCCGATCGCCTGTCCATAGTGGGAGGGGGGGAGAGTGGGGGCTAAAGCGGGAGAGGGGGAAGAGAGGGGGTTAACAATACATCTGCCACGGTTTATTGTCACCTCGCAATCAAACCTTGACATGGGCGCAGGGAGTCCCATGCAATTTGACGACGAGTCAACCACTTCATTCTACAAATACACCAGCCTGGATGAGCCACTTTGAGCTCTCCCTGCTAAGTGAGTGAGCTGTGTGGCAATGGGTTTACTACTCACAGGTCAGTGGACGAGCCTAATTCAAGTTCCATATTAGTCATTTAGCTTAAGTAGATGCACACCAGATGTAATAGAGTATTTAGAGATATAAGGTTGTATGATTTTTAATATACTCTTTGATTCATGTTACTTAGTAGACTAGATCTGCTAAACTTTTAAGCTCGTATTTGCCAAAAGCAACTGCAGACTACACTAAACACCTGCAAGATGAAGTCTAGTGTGCATTTTGCTGGGAAAAATGGAACTGACTTGGAAAACAATGATCCAAGGCTAACACAGACACATTATAGACATTGCAAAGTGGGGCCTGTTTTGCACTTTGCCGAGAAGAAAGGATTTATCCAGACAAAACGGCACCTGCAAGGATAAGGACCAAAAACAGTGTCTAGAGCTGAACAAAACAAGGGCCCATGTGGAATCAAGGAAAAAGGGTCCAATGGGGAGCAAAGGACCTGGTGTTGAAATTTTGCTATTGGACTGATCTTGGTGTGAATGGTTTGTAGAGATATAAAAGTTTCTATTTTTCTGTGCTCGGTGGGACCTGAGGTGCATCAGCCAGAGAGGAGGGTTCGGTCACCGAGCACCATTGAGATGACACCACGGTGCTCGGTGCCTCAGGTCCCTCCGGAGGGGAGGAGAGGATGCTCCGACCCCTTCATTACTCACAAGGGATGGGAACATCTTCCCCCGTGTTTCCTCCGCCCATCCATGCAAGAGACGTTGGGTCCCCATTTCTAATCAGAAGTCAGACCCGTGTATCTGAGAATTATCGTGGCTGCGAAAATCACTCAGAAACCTGAAACAAAAGCTGTTTCCTATTCCTGACATCACCAGTGGTTACGTGTGCCAGGAACGATCACTCTGGGAAACAGAGTTACTTCATAATTCTGCCAAGAGTGAATGCAGATTTATCGCCCACTTTGGAGAGAGGGTGGTCTACTGAAGAAAGAAAATGAAAATGTTTCCTGTAAAATGTGATATATCCTTCCTTCCTTCCTTGACCATCCAAATCTCTCTCAAAACTGACACAAATCCTCAGAGTCCCACTGATACACATCAGCTGGCAAACTTGCACGTTAATCTTGGCTCTGAACGTGTAGGTTAGACCCAGCATTGCTGGTGATGGTGTTACACAACATGCTCCCAGTCATCAGCACCCCAAGAGATGCTTCTGCCTTCATGGAACGCTGGCAGAGATCAGTGCACGGCTCTGGAGATGTGATCTTTTCTGTCTCTGCTTCCTGCTTTCTGTATCAAGAACAGTGTGGTTTCTCCACAAATGAAAAATAATTTAAAAGTTTAAAATCTCAAATGTTCAGTTCCAACAGAAACCACGGGTGAGGTCTCATCCTGCCACCTCCACGTGCAGAAATGCCCAATGCCCAAAGCCTGTGCTGATGCCCACAGTTGTTCTCCAGTACTGGCAGGACTCTGAACTTCTCCTGGTTGAACTTCATGAGGCTCCTGCTGGCCCGTGTCTCCAGCCAGCTGAGGTCCCTCTGGACACCAGCACACCCACCAGCTGAGCCAGACACTCCTCCATGTACTTTATCAGTACACACATGGAAAGGTTGGTCCTGGCTGAGCAGATGTCATCCTGTTGTCCACCAGGGACCTGGGGATCCTGGTGGACAACAGGATGACCATGAGCCAGCACTGGGCCCTTGTGGCCAGGAAGGCCAATGGAATCCTGGGGTGGGTTAGAAGGGGGTGGTCAGTAGGTTAGAGAGGTTCTCCTGCCCCTCTGCTCTGCCCTGGGGAGACCACATCTGGAATATTGTGTCCAGTTGTGGCCCCTCAGTTCCAGCAGGACAGGGAACTGCTGGAGAGAGTCCAGCGCAGGGCAACAAAGATGCTGAAGGGAGTGGAGCATCTCCCGTGTGAGGAAAGGCTGAGGGAGCTGGGTCTCTTTAGTTTGGAGAAGAGGAGACTGAGGGGTGACCTTATTAATGTTTATAAATATATAAAGGGCGAGTGCCACGAGGATGGAGCCAGGCTCTTCTCGGAAAACAATGGTGGGACAAGGGGTAATGGGATCAAGCTGGAACACAAGAGGTTCCACTTCAATTTGAGAAGAAACTTCTTCTCAGTAAGGGTGGCAGAGCCTGGCCCAGGCTGCCCAGGGGGTTGTGGAGTCTCCTTCTGTGCAGACATTCCAACCCGCCTGGACACCTTCCTGTGTAACCTCATCTGGGTGTTCCTGCTCCATGGGGGGATTGCACTGGATGAGCTTTTCAGGTCCCTTCCAATCCCACACATACTGTGACACTGTGATACTGTGATGTCCCAGCAGTGGTGGTCAGACGTGCCCCCCATTGCCTCTGATTCCACTGAGAAAACTCCCAATCACTTGTCTGCGAGCAGGATGGGGTCTTGAGAAGTGAGGGATCTGCTCTGTCCCCACTGCAGATGTAAAACCAGCAGAAAAGCAGTGCTGGTGGTATAAATCTGAATGAGTTACAGGGTCCTGGCTGTTGGCAAGTTTGGGGAGCTGTGGTGGGCCCAGGTGGCCAAGAGGCCACCAGCATCCTGGTTGGTACCAGCACTGGGGTGGCCAGCAGGCCCAGGGCAGTGACTGTCCCTGTGCTGGGACCTGGGGAGGCCAAACCCAAACCCTGGGGGCAGTTTTGGCCCCTCATGCCAAGAAAGGCCTTGAGGTGCTGGAGCGAGTGGAGAGAAGGGAACGGAGCTGGTGAGGGGCTGGAGCACAAGTGTGATGGAGCGGCTGAGGGACCTGGGGGTTCAGCTGGAGAACAGGAGCTGAGGGGAGACCTTCTGATCTCTGAACTGCCTGAAAGGAGCTTGGAGCCAGGGGGGTCGGGCTCTGCTCCCCAGGAACAAGCGCCAGGAGCAGAGGAAACGGCCTCAAGTTGCGCCAGGGGAGGTTGAGGTTGGATGTGGGAACAATTTCTTCCCCAAAGGGCTGTGGGGCATTGGAACAGGCTGCCCAGGGCAGTGCTGGAGTCACCAGCCCTGGAGGGCTGGACAGACGGACATGAGGTTCTCAGGGACATAGGACTCCATGGTTCTGTGGTCTGCCCCAACACCATGCTAAGGTGCACAAGAGCCCCATTTGCAACTGGAATAGATTCTTTGGGCTGCCCTCACAAGGGCTGCATGGGCGGCTCAGTGCAGGGGATGGGCTGAATCCATCTCGGGCAGGGGTCTGGAGCTGGATCTCTCTTGCCTGCTCCGGTGGGCAGAGCCTGGGGCTGGAAAAGCCCACCCTGGGCTGCAGGGTCCCCTCTGCAGAGCCCCAAGCAGCCCGGGCATGGGGCTGTGATGTCGGGGAGCCTGGGCTGTCAGTGTCACTGGAGCTCTGCCCATGACACCGAGTTACTCCTGGCGTGTGATTTCTCACTTGCTCCTGGTCGTGGAGCTTCTCCCCTGGACCCAGGTCTGTCCAAGGAGCCCCAAGGAAAGAGGCACTGTGGCTTGTTTACCTGCAAACAGCAAGATGCATCACAACTGAGTAATTAGCCTCAGGACACTTCCAGCTATTAGCCACAGCTCACTTGCTAATTTTTAATCTCTCCTTGGGGTGCAGTGTCCAAAGCCAACGAGGGTTTAACCCTGCGAGCCCGGGCAGGGGCAGGAGCTCCCCGAGTGCAGCGGCAGCACACGGACTGTGGGATGGCAGGTGGACGAGCACGCACATGGCCAAGAAGGATCTTGATGAAAGCAAATTAAAAGGTTTCAGCCCTCAGTGTCCCGTGGGAGCGCAGCACGGGCTGCGTGGGCTCCAGGCTGAGCACAGACCCAGCTCCCACCCCTCCGCACCGTCTCCATCGCCCAGGCCCCAGCCTCAGGCCACCCTCAAAATTAACGTGTGTTTTAATCGCAGCTAAATGAACACTGTTCAGCCACGTTTCCTTACACGGCTGTGTTGTACAACCCTTCTTGGGATCTCCAGCACAAAAGGTCCCTTTTGGAAACACCGCCCACACTGGAGCTCCGGGCGGTGGGTGCCGGGGGAGCCACTGGAACAGGGTTTCTCGTATTACGGTGGCATTTTCTGCCCCTAAGAATGTCCCAGTGCCGGGGCTGGGTTTGGGTTTGGTGGCTCTGGTTTGACAAACCTCTGAGAAGTTCCGACTTAGCTGCTGTTTTCCATGCCGAGGCCCAGGGGAGCTGCACGGAGGCTGCAGCCGCCCTGAATGGGGGGTGCTGGAGCAAGCCCCCAGCAGCAGGAGAGGTTTGGGGGTCCCCACAGGACACCCTGGGACTGTCCCTGCCTGGCTATGGTGGGCACTGGGGGACAATGAGGCACAGCTGCCCAAACACTCCTCCCTCTGCAAAGGGGACAGACAGCTGAGGGGACAGAGGGGCCCCGGTGCCACCAGTGCCCCCACGCAGGGCTGGGGGGGGCATTGGAAAGGAGTTAATTATGGGAGGGGGGATAGAAAGATGGACGGGGGTCATGTGAGCAGGTCTCTCCTGGTGATGCGGTGACCAAGGGGATGTGGGGACACCGAGGGGGTGCGGGGACACTGAGGGGACGGTCACCCCACCCCAGCGCCACCAGCTCTAGTTCCAGCCAAGGAGTTGATGTAAAATCCCCAGCAAAACATCAGCGGTTGCAAACTCGCTAATTGGCCCCTTGGCAGCAACCCAGGGGACCAGGGACCACAATCACTTGGCCGCAAGCGATCAATTCTCCTGTGGCCCCGTGCTGTAATTACCATCCAGCTCGTTAGCACTAATTGGACGACTCCCAGGAAGGGAGGCTGTTGGAAAAAAAGAAAAAATAAACAAAGTTCAATTGCTTCTAAGTTCAACTTGTTCAAGAAAGACAATAAGTCAGAGGGCCTGAGGTGTCACAGAGGGATGTGCCCGTGTTGTGACATGGGCCACACAGCCTGAAATCTCTGCCCAGGGCCGGGGGACGGTGCAGGAGCCTCCTGCGAGGTTGATAACACGGACCCTTCTCCGGATCAGACCTGCTCCCCGGGGCAGGGGGTGCTCAGCTCGCTGCCAGCAATGATGCTCTGTCACAGATCCCCTGCCCAGCCCCGCTGCTGGGGGTCCTAGGGGGTCCCCAGCCCGGGAGAAGCTGTTCCCAGGGATCCAGGGGCCTGGTCCCCCCAGCAGTCCCCTCTCAACTAGGACAGGCTGTGCTCAGCATCCCACAGGGCACCCACCACCCTGGCTGGGCACCGGGCACCCCACACACTGCACCGGGCACCCCACACCCTGCACCGGGTACCCCACACACTGCACCGGGTACCCCACACCCTGCACTGGGTACCCCACACCCTACACCAGGCACCCCACACCCTGCACCAGGTACCCCACACACTGCACCGGGCACCCCACACACTGCACCAGGCACCCCACACACTGCACCAGGCACCCCATACACTGCACCAAGCACCCCACACACTGCACCGGGTACCCCACACCCTGCACCAGGCACCCCACACACTGCACCGGGTACCCCACACCCTGCACCGGGTACCCCACACACTGCACCGGGTACCCCACACCCTGCACCGGGTACCCCACACACTGCACCAGGCACCCCACACACTGCACCAAGCACCCCACACCCTGCACCAAGCACCCCACACACTGCACCGGGTACCCCACACCCTGCACCGGGTACCCCACACACTGCACCAGGCACCCCACACACTGCACCAGTCACCCCACACACTGCACCGGGCACCCCACACACTGCACCAGTCACCCCACACCCTGCACCAGGTACCCCACACACTGCACCGGGCACCCCGCACCCTGCACTGGGCACCCCACACACTGCACCGGGTACCCCACACACTGCACCGGGCACCCCACACCCTGCAGTGGGCACCCCACACACTGCACCGGGTACCCCACACCCTGCACCAGGCACCCCACACACTGCACCGGGTACCCCACACCCTGCACCAGGCACCCCATACCCTGCACCAAGCACCCCACACACTGTACCAGGCACCCCACACCCTGCACCGGGTACTCCACACCCTGCACCGGGCACCCCACACCCTGCACAGGGCACCCCACATGCTGCACCGGGCACCCCACGCCCTGCACCGGGCACCCCACACACTGCACCAGGTACCCCACGCCCTGCACCGGGCACCCCAGACACTGCACCGGGTACCCCACACCCTGCACCAGGCACCCCATACCCTGCACCAAGCACCCCACACACTGCACCAAGCACCCCACACCCTGCACCGGGCACCCCACACCCTGCACAGGACACCCCACATGCTGCACCGGGTACCCCACGCCCTGCACCGGGCACCCCAGACACTGCACCGCGCACCCCACACCCTGCACCGGGCACCCCACACACTGCACCAAGCACCCCACACGCTGCACCGGGTACCCCACACCCTGCACTGGGTACCCCACACACTGCACAGGGCACCCCAAATGCTGCACCGGGTACCCCACACACTGCACCGGGCACCCCACACCCTGCACCGGGCACCCCACACCCTGCACCAGGCACCCCACACCTCTCACCCTGTTCCCCACGGTCTGCTGCCCCCAAGCTCTGTCAGGATCACAGTCAGGAAAAGACAGCAGCACAATGTCTGGATGGACACCAGTGACAAGTGGTGTCCCTCATGGGTCAGTACTGGGACCGGCACTGTTTAATGTCATCAGTGACACAGACAGTGGGATCGAGTGCACCCTCACCAAGTTTGTGGGTGACCCCAAGCTGAGAGGTGCAGGTGACACATCTGAGGGACGGGATCCATCCAGAGGGAGATGGACATGCTGGAGAAGTGGGGCCATGAGGTTCAACAAGGCCAAGTGCAGGTCCTGCACCTGGGTCAGGGCATCTCCCCGGTACCGGTCCAGGCTGGATGGAGGGATGGGGAGCAGCCCCCAGGAGAAGGACTTGGGGTGCTGGGGGGTGAAAGATTGGCCATGAGCTGCCATGTGTGCTCACAGCCCAGAAACCACCCGTGTCCTGGGCTGCGTCCCCAGCAGCGTGAGCAGCAGGTTTGGGGGATCCTGCCCCTCTGCCCGGCTCTGGTGAGACCCCCCTGCAGTGCTGGTCCAGCTCTGGGTCCTCAGCACAGGACACACATGGACCTGCTGGAGAGGGGCCAGAGGAGCCCCAGGAATGACCCGAGGCTGGAACAGCTCTGCTGGGGACAGGTGAGAGAGTTGGGGTGTTCAGCTGGAGAACAGAAGCTCTGGGAGACCTTAGTGCGGCCTTTCAGTGCTTAAAAGGGGCCCATAAGAAAGATGGGGACAGACTTTTGAGCAGGACCTGTTGTGACAGGACAAGGGGTGATGGTTTAAACTAAAGGAGGGAGATTCAGGCTGGACATGAGGAAGAAATTGTTGCCCTGAGGGTGGTGAGAGCCTGGCCCAGGTTGGCCAGAGAGGTGGTGGATGAACCATCCCTGAGACATCCCAGGCCAGGCTGGACGGGGCTCTGAGCACCCTGAGCTGGTGAAGATGTCCCTGCTCATGGCAGGGGGACTGGGAGCTGGGAAGGTCCCTCCAATACAAACCATCTGCGATTCTATTATTCTATCCTGGGAGCCACAGAGGGGTGAGGAGCTGCTGGGCTGAGTCCCTGGCACAGCACACATGGAGCAGCTTGCAGGACCCACCGGTGACGCTCCCCAAACTGCCCCATCCTGCAGCATCGGGCTGAGCCCACGGCAGCCGTGCCAGCCCGGGGGCTGGTGCCTGGCTGGGGGGGATTTGCTGGTGACCCATGTGGCAACAGGCAGCATAAGAGCTGGTGTGCACCCTGCAGCTCACGGCCAGCGCCCCGGCTCCTGCGGAGTCCCACACATCCAACTCATGGCTGCTGGAGAGAAATGGAACCTGGGGAGTGTCACGGAACCGTAAAATGACTTAGACTGGAGAAGATCATTGAGTGCAACTGTTCCCCAGCCCTGTCCCTGCCCCATGTCCTGAGAACCTCCTGTCCGTCTGTCCAGCCCTCCAGGGCTGGTGACTCCAGCACTGCCCTGGGCAGCCTGTTCCAATGCCCCACAGCCCTCTGGGGAAGAAATTGTTCCCACATCCAACCTCAACCTCCCCTGGCGCAACTTGAGGCCGTTTCCTCTGCTCCTGGCGCTTGTTCCTGGGGAGCAGAGCCCGACCCCCCTGGCTCCAAGCTCCTTTCAGGCAGTTCAGAGATCAGAAGGTCTCCCCTCAGCTCCTGTTCTCCAGGCTGAGCTCTCCCCCTGCAATGCTGGGTTGGTACCCTGAAGCCCCTTCCACGCTCAGCTGATGGACCCAGGGAGGGACAGTGTCACACAGAGCCCCACGCGATGTCACCCCTCTGGCACAGGGCCAGGGTCCCACCCTGGACACTGAGTCCCACTCAGCTGCAGAGCGGGGTGACCAGCTGGTCACTGGTGACCAGCGCAGAGCGGGAGGGCGTCCTGTCCCGGTCACTGTTGACCAGCGCAGAGTGGGAGGGCGTCCTGTCCCGGTCACTGGTGACCAGCGCAGAGCGGGAGGGCGTTCTGTCCCGGTCACTGGTGACCAGCCCAGAGTGGGAGGGCATCCTGTCCCGGTCACTGGTGACCAGCGCAGAGCAGGAGGGTGTCCTGTCCCAGTCACTGGTGACCAGCGCAGAGCGGGAGGGCGTCCTGTCCCGGTCACTGGTGACCAGCGCAGAGTGGGAGGGCGTTCTGTCCCGGTCACTGGTGACCAGTGCAGAGTGGGAGGGCGTTCTGTCCCGGTCACTGGTGACCAGCGCAGAGCGGGAGGGCGTTCTGTCCCGGTCACTGGTGACCAGCGCAGAGCGGGAGGGCGTCCTGTCCCGGTCACTGGTGACCAGCGCAGAGCGGGAGGGCGTCCTGTCCCGGTCACTGGTGACCAGCGCAGAGCGGGAGGGCGTTCTGTCCCGGTCACTGGTGACCAGCGCAGAGCGGGAGGGCGTTCTGTCCCGCTGCTGCCACTGCCGGGGGAACAAAACAAGTGCATGTTTCTGCCAACCCTTCTCTCTGCTGCGGGGAGCAGCGACAGCGCCGGGCTGGCACCAGCGTGGAGTGAGGGAGGCACCTCCTGGCCAGAGCCAGCACTGCCGGAGCACTGTCACCCCTGCACTGCCACCTCCTGCACTGTCACCCCTGCACTGTCACCCCTGCACTGTCAGCCCTGCACTGTCACCCCTGCACTGTCACCCCCTCCACTGCCAGAGCACTGTCACCTCCTGCACTGCCACCCCTGCACTGCCACCCCTGCACTGTCACCTTCTCCTCTGTCACCCACTGCACTACCACCTCCTGCACTGCCAGAGCACCATCACCCTTGCACTGTCACCCCCTGCACTGCCACCCCCTGCACTGCCAGGCCACTATCACCCCTGCACTGTCACCTTCTCCTCTGTCACCTCCTGCACTGCCACCTCCTGCACTGCCACCCCCTATGCTGTCACCTCCTGCACTGCCACCCCTGCACTGCCACCTCCTGCACTGCCACCTCCTGCACTGCCACCCCCTGCACTGCCACCTCCTGCACTGTCACCCCTGCACTGTCACCTTCTCCTCTGTCACCCACTGCACTACCACCTCCTGCACTGCCAGAGCACTGTCACCCCTGCACTGTCACCTCCTGCACTGCCACCCCCTGCACTGCCAGGCCACTATCACCCCTGCACTGTCACCTTCTCCTCTGTCACCTCCTGCACTGCCACCTCCTGCACTGTCACCTCCTGCACTGCCACCCCCTGCACTGTCACCTCTTGCACTGCCAGGCCACTATCACCCCTGCACTGTCACGTTCTCTTCTGTCACCTCCTGCACTGCCACCCCCTACACTGTCACCTCCTGCACTGCCACCTCCTGCATTGCCACCCCTGCACTGCCACCCCTGCACTGTCACCCCCTGCACTGCCACCTCCTGCACTGCCACCCCCTGCCACCATCCCAGTGCCAGCCCTGCCAATGCTGCACCATGTCCCACGCTGAAGCCACCAGCCCTGGCTCTGCCACCTTCCCGGGCACAGGCAGCCCCGGCTCTGTGCGGCGACACAGCTGGAACCCAGAGTCCTGTTTGTCCACTCTGATTTTGGCAATTTTGGTTTGGTGTCCCTGAGCCCTGGTCCCCATGTGGCTGCAGTGGGAAGGGAAGGCTAGGTGACATGACCAGGGACAGACAGGCAGGCGGTGGCAGAGGACAGCACCAACCTGTGCCCTGTGCTGTGAGGACAGGGTGACCCTGCAGCGCCCAGAGCCCAACGGGGAGCCCAGGAGGGACCCAGCAAGGGATGGGGGTCTGTGCCCCCCGGATTGGGGGAGAGAGCAGAGCTCCAGCAGCCACCCCCATCCTGCTGACAGCCCGGGGCCAGGACGTGACCCTGGGGATTTATCACAGGGGATGCGGAGGAGGGACATTTCAAGCCCTCACACCGACATCCAGATTGCTCACAACATCTTTAATAGCAGCGGAGGGAGAAGCGATTGCTGGCAGTCCTTGCTGCCAACAGCCCCAAGGCCTCCTAATTAATAGCGCTGCCTTGGTGACTCAGGGGCCCGGGCGTCCTGCGACGCTCCCGCGCGTCTCAGGGTTCACATCTCCCGCAGATCTGTCTGAAAACACGAACAAATCGACCTGTGGTGAAACCCACGCGCGTCGGTGCAGGAACAGATGATCCTGCAGGAAAAAAACAGCAATTTTCCTCGCCAGAAACGTGCTGCTGCCAAACCGAGCTGACGGGCACGGGCTCTGTCTTTGGGCACGGGCTCTGTCTTTAGCCTCGGGCTGCGCGGTGGCAGAGTCCCCGATCAACCCTCCACCCCCATGTGTGGGGTTCACCCCAGGGCTGTGGGATGTGCCCGTGGCCAAGCGGAGATCCCGGGCTGGTGGGGATCTGGGGTGTCCTGAGGGAGCTGGGCTTGGTCTAAATCCTAAATCCTGGAGCCGCCTTTCTCATCGCCCATCGTTCCTCCTCTTCGCTTGCCTCTGCCCTGCTCCTTTGGTCATAGAATCGTGGAATGTCCCGAGCTGGAGGGACCCACAGATCACGGGTTCCAGCTCCTGTCCCTGCACAGGACATCCCACAGGTCACCCGTGTGTCTGAGGACGGTGTCCAGTCTCTTGTTGAACACTGTCAGGTTGGGCCGTGACACCTCCCTGGGAGCCTGTTCAGTGTCCAGCACCTCTGGGGAAGAACCTTTGCCTCATGTCCACTGACCCCCTGGCACATCTCCTGCCGTTCACTGGGGTCCTTTTGATGTGCACGTTCATTGTCTCCTCCTCCACGTGTTTTCTCCTCTTAGATGTGTTCTGTATATTTTCCCAGGCACGGCTTTTTGTGCCAGGCCCCTTGGTGACGTGCGGTTGTGGCCCTTCAGGGTGTCCCTCCGGCATCTCCAACTCTGCACCATCACCTCCCAGTTCAGCTGGAGGTGCCCATGCCCACGTTGGGCTCCCCAGCCCCGGGGAAGCCACACGGCCTCTCCCTCTCCCTCTCCCTCTCCTCTCCCTCTCCTCTCCCTCTCCCTCTCCCTCTCCCTCTCCCTCTCCCTCTCCCTCTCCCTCTCCCCTCCCTCTCCCTCTTCCTCTCCTCTCCCTCTCCCTCTCCCTGGCGCACACTGTCGATGAGTCACTTGGCTGATGTTTGCAACCCTGAGCATATGTTTAAAACGAGTTTTTCTGGGTCAGCGCTGCGGGGAAGCTGCACGGAGACCCTGAGCCGAACCCCGGGGACCGACGCCGCCTGAGTCATGTCCCAAATCTGGGCTCCCCTGGGACACCCCAAGCACCACATCAGGAACCACGATAAACAGCTTTGGGGGCGTGAAACTGCTGGTTCCTGGGCACAGTCTGGGAATTCCTCGCTGCTGCGGTGCCTCAGTCCTGGTGACGGCTTTTGGACACGGGAAAGTGGCCACCAAGTCACCCTGCACCATAGGACACCCCCCAGGGAGAAACAATCTCAGGATCACAGTCATTTTGGTTGGAAAAGCCCCTCAAGATCATGGAGTCCAACCATAACCCACCCTGTCCCTGCCCCCTGTCCTGAGAGCCTCATGTCCGTCTGTCCAGCCCTCCAGGGCTGGTGACTCCAGCACTGCCCTGGGCAGCCTGTTCAATGCCCCACAGCCCTTTGGGGAAGAAATTGTTCCCACATCCAACCTCAACCTCCCCTGGCGCAACTTGAGGCCGTTTCCTCTTGTGGCATCAACCCTGTGACGTGACACCGAAGAGACCAGGGAGCACCACCCAAAACTCCTGAAAAGAAGAGGGTTTGTGTCGATCCCCATTGGGGCAGCAGCCGCGAGCGAGCGGAGGCAGCACCTCCCCTGCAGACACACAGCGTCCTGCGCATCCCCATGGAAATGCGGCTCTGAACACCCCGTCGGGCAGGAGGGGAGAGTTTGATGACATGTGACAAGAGTTAATTACCTGGGCAAGTCGAAGGACAAGGAAAGCACTGAAAACAGGCTGTCTGTGCCCAAACCAGCCATTTCCAGCTTCTCTGGACAAGCCACGTGCTGTCAAGCCTCAGAATTTCCCCTCCACACTCAAACTGCCTCCTACGAGCATCTAACAGCCACGGAATGGTTTGGATTGAAGGGACCTTCAGGGGTCATGCAGTCCAACCCCCGCCATCGCTACCCATGGCACACGGGGTTGAGATGAGGGACTGGGGCTGCCAAACCACAGGGTCCCTTCCCAAACCATGGGGACAAGAGGGGACGGACTAGAAGAAGCCCCCTGGACTCACCCTGACAGAGGGATCTGGGAACCACGGGGTTTGGATGCTGCGTCTTGTCGCTTTTCTCTGTCCCAACGCTCAGAACTAGTTAACGGTCTATGCTGAAAGTAAGATGATAGAACCATTGTTGTTGGAAGAGACCCTCACACCACCAAGCCCAACCCTTAAGAGCCTTTCTCTTCCCGGTTGTCCCTGCTGGAGGTCTTGCCAGTTGACCCAAGCATCAACAAAATGACCTCCCTTGCTGGTGAAGGCTCTTGTGGACCCAGGGCTGGTTGGAGGAGGAACGATGTCCTGCTGGTAGGTGTTCTCCTGGTTGGGAGATGTAAGCATCCGATCCCCACACACCTCATCCCAAGTTACTCGATGCACAAGAGCGAGAAGATCCCCAGCAAGGTGCGGTGCTTGGAAAGCTCCTTTCTGACATACGGGATAAAAATACTGGGCTAATACCATATTATCACAGATGATTTGGGCTGAAGGACCTTCCCAGTGCCCCCAGTGCCATGAGCAGGGACATCTTCACCAGCTCAGGTTGCTCAGGGGCCCCGGTGAAAACCGTTGAGTTCTGGGCATTTTTAATATAAAAAATTAAAAATCAATGTTAAAAAAAAAGGTATCAGACAGCATTCGCAAAACAGCATCGACACAACAACATCCACAGGGCCCCGGGGCATCTGTGCCGCTTGGACAGCTTCTGCAGATATAAAAAGCAAACCCAGAGCAGCCCAGTGCAGCTGGAGCAGAGAACAGGAGCTGGGGGGAGACCTTCTGATCTCTGAACTGCCTGAAAGGAGCTTGGAGCCAGGGGGGTCGGGCTCTGCTCCCCAGGAACAAGCGCCAGGAGCAGAGGAAACGGCCTCAAGTTGCGCCAGGGGAGGTTGAGGTTGGATGTGGGAACAATTTCTTCCCCAAAGGGCTGTGGGGCATTGAACAGGCTGCCCAGGGCATTGCTGGAGTCACCATCCCTGGAGGGCTGGACAGACGGACAGGAGGTTCTCAGGACATGGGGCAGGGACATGGCTGGGTTATGGTTGGACTCGGTGATCTTGGGGGGCTTTTCCAACCAAAATGATTCTGTGATTCCTCAAAACCAAGCCTGTGCTCACCGCTGCCAAGGGAGGTTCAGCTCAGGCTTTAGGATAAACTCTCCAGCCTTGGGGTACCGTGCTTGGGGCAGCTCCATCACCAGCGGCGCTCAGCTCAGATTCCTCTGAACGCGCTCGGGGTAGATGATGCTGCCCTGGGAGCGCACGGACCAGCCGGCTCTCCAGGTTCCATCCCATCTTGGCTTCTCCAAATCCTGCATCCAAAGCTGGTGAGCACCAGCCCTTCCCTCCGCCATCCGTCATTCCAGCACAGCGTTGGGCTCGGGGGAATCTTTAATGCTTCTCGCAGGCGCTTTTCTGTCTATTATTTCATTTACCTGGCAGCTGGGATTTACCTGGGATTTACCATTTACCTGGGTTTGCTGGGATATTCAGGAGCCCGGGAGCGACCCAAGGCAAGGACACGGTGCCCACGGCGGCTGTTTCCGCCTGTTCCCCGGCTATCGCAGTCTCATCAAGGCTGTTACAAACCCTACGACATTTCACTCCTGCCAGGCTGAAATGAATGAGCTGGATATTTAAACACCGGCCTGGTGTCGCTGCTCTGGGACGGGGGTTGTACAGGACGCGACAGAACAGGAGCTGAGCGAGCCGCACGGTGAACATCAAACAGGAGGAGCCGCACCGCGACGTTCTGTGCTTGGTACCGAGTCGGAATTCAGTGCTGGTGGAGAAAAACATATAAAATCCCAGGCAGTGAGAGCTCCAGGGAATTCACATCTCCCCCCAGCATAAATGCCTCGTTTTTATGGAGCACGAATGAGTTTTGGGGAGCAGTTCTCTGTATTCACCACCTGATATTGCTCAGCAGCGTCTACAAGAAGTTCAGAGGACACTTTCTCCAGCAAGAAAGTGATACACTAAAAAATGTCATTTTAAAAATAGGGAAACAGGTAGGGAAGAGCCTTGAGGGGAAAGACCAGCTCCTTGTTTTCCTGCTGCATTGCGGCTGCAGAGTTAAGGATCTCGGTTACGCTTTGCTGCCATAAATTGAGAAGCATCAGCTGAAACGCACACGGAGGCAAAACGGAAAGGAAAAGAGTCGGAGCTGCCGCAGCCTCCCCAAGCTGAGCCCAAAACAACGCGGGTGACGGAGCAAACCCGGGCGCAGGGTGAGCGATCGCGACAACGGGACGGAGCCCAAAATCCGCAATATGAAGTTCGGCCCAAAGCAACGGGAAGTTCCACACGTTGGCAAAACCAGAGCGAGGTTTCCATGGGGAAGGACGAAGGGGGCTCGGGAGGCACCGTCACCCCGGCGAGGACCAGAACCTGATGCTTGACGGCAGCATCACACACAACACCGGTATTATCATCACCCAGCTCTGCTCGACACCGCTGCAGCCTCGGGTGAAGAAAGAATCCATATGAACCAGATCAATAATGAAAATAATGGAAGAAAGAGAAGAGACCAGGTTTGTTTTCTTGAATAAAGAGCCAGAAGGGGTAAACACGCCGCTGCTGTCAGGAGCCAAAAGGCTTTTCTAACAAGTGGGGATTTGCTTCTCTCTGATTACCTGGGGAAGAATGAGGAGCTTAGTGTGCAGTGTGGATAATCCAGCGGGAATTAGGGGAACCTGAGTGACAGTGATGAAACCCTGTGAGCGCGGAGCATCCTGTGCAGGCTTTGAGCCGGTTAAATGAGCAGCTGAGAAACCACCTGGGTCCCGGCTCCAGATGTTCCTGCAGCCACAACATGCGGCGGTTCGACAGCGAGCAGGTTGCGCCTGCACCAGGGAGCATGTACCCACCACAAACTAACACGTACCCACCACAAACAAACACGTACCCACCACGAGCTTGTACCTGCACAAAACCCTGTCCAGCCAGGGATCAAAAGCTGTGGGGCAGAACACACCTGGGGGAAGGGGGAAACATGAATAAATTTGATGTGAATAGAGTCACAAGGTGGTTCGTGTTGGAGGGACCTTCCCAGCTCCCCAGTCCCCCTGCCATGAGCAGGGACATCTTCAGCAGCTCAGGGTGCTCAGAGCCCCGTCCAGCCTGGCCTGGGATGTCTCCAGGGATGGTTCATCTACCACCTCTCTGGGTACCTGGGCCAGGCTCTCACCACCCTCAGGGCAACAATTCCTTCCTCATGTCCAGCCTCAATCTCCCTCCTTTAGTTTAACCCATCACCCCTTGTCCTGTCACAACAGGCCCTGCTCAAAAGTCTGTCCCCATCTTCTCGTCCCCTTTCAAGTCTGGAAAGGCCGCACTAAGGTCTCCCAGAGCTCCTCTTCTCCAGCTGAACACCCCAACTCTCTCACCTGTTCCCAGCAGAGCTGTTCCAGCCTCGGGTCATTCCTGGGGCTCCTCTGGCCCCTCTCCAGCAGCTCCGTGTGTGTCCTGTGCTGAGGACCCAGAGCTGGACCAGCACTGCAGGGGGGTCTCACCAGAGCGGGGCAGAGGGGCAGGATCCCCCAAACCTGCTGCTCACGCTGCTGGGGACGCAGCCCAGGATGCAATGCAGGACAAAATTAAAACCAGAGGACAACAGAAGGGCAGCGAGCGGTGGCCTCCCGCATTTAAATCCCTTTCTTTCTCTCCTCTTCGGAGCTCGGAGCCATTTCCTGGCGAGCAGCAGCACCTTGCTGCCACGCAGGGAGCTGCTCGAGAGGGAAACAGTCTGTTCGTCGTCACTTTAGCTCAACGACAGCACAGTAACAGGCACCTATTTTGGAAAAGGAGCAAAGCCGACCCCATTCAAGCAATGACGGCGCTGCCCGGGTGAGGGATGGCAGGGAAACAGCAATGAACATCTGGTCGCTCTGTAAGGAAATAAGTGCTTGTTGGCGCGTTCTGCAAGCGGAATTCTGCTCCCCCATCAGCCCAGAACTCACTCAGAATAGGATTTTTCCAGTCAAAAGGCCCTGTCCCTTGTGGGTGACACTTTTTGGGTGGCACAGCTCACAGGAGCGGCCATTAGACCCTTGGAAACCAAGAGACGCTTCCCAAGGCGTCTGCGGTGGCGCCTTTTGCAGAAACCAGAGCGGAGGAAACGGGGCAAGCGCTGGGCTGGAAAACAAGACCAAGAGTTGAGGCCTCACCAGATCCGCCGTGAACCCACCACATCTCTGTGCGTCACCAAAACAGCGACCGGCGCCACCGCAGCCCCTTCCTCCCGCTTCCCTTAAACCCCACATCTTCAGAATGGCACAGAGAGACACGTCCCACTGGGTTTAGCACAGCTGCCCCAGTAAATATGGAATTCTGCCCCATTTTATACCACGAGAGCCTTCAGCCAGTGCTCTGGAACAGCGTGGCCATGGCCTCCAGCTGCTGCAGGCCATGTTTAATCAGAAAAAGCCATCGCAAGATACTGCTGCTCATTCCCTCCACATTCCACGCTTTATTGCTTTGGCTGGGTGAACGGGCTAGTGGCACGGTACATGAGTTCAATAAATATTTCAGAACTGGGCGATGAAGCCCCACCGCGCTAGAGCGGGGACTTAAGTACACGGACAGGTACAAATGGATTAGTTGTAAGAGATTTTTAAACTAGCTGGGGTGGGTAAAGGCAACTCTTGAAGGAAAGACGGCGTGTGCACATCGGGCGGCTTTCGGGCCAAGGACGGCAGGAAGCCCACGGCCAGCAAACCGTGATGAATCGGAGCATTTACTAGAGAATAAACACACAGCGGCGGTTCTGCCGCTCCCTGGTCAGAACCGAACGGGAACGGGAACGCCCCTCACCGCAAGGGACACGCTGCGGTCAGGGCTGGTTCCTGCTCCGAACACGCCGGTCACAGTCTCTAGTGAACGACAAGAGTTGTCTCAGGTCCCCAGGACACGTCTTTATGTGAGTGGAGTCGGCACTTTGTCCGCTCAGGAAAAGTCCTGCCCATACAATTCAACGTACGACCGTGCGAGAGCACTGCAGCTTTCGGGAAGCCCAGCTACTAAAGCAATACACAAACTGTTACATCCCCTCCCCACGCACCCCCCAGCCGGGTGGGGAAGATACAGCCCTCCAGCCATCACCTCCAGGTCCCACGGGAGGGCTCGGGTGACGTGGGAGGGCTCCGCTGGCTCCGTTAGGAACCGCACATCAAACACTCCTCCCGGTTCTCTAGGGAGCAGACCATGGCCGCCTTGTTCCTCTCCTTCTCCTCCTCCTCCTTGTTGACCTTCTCCCGCTCCCGGAGCTTCTCTTTGTTCAGGGTGAACTGGATGGGGTTGGCGGCGGGTTTTGTCCGTAGGTAATACATGCCCGTCTTGAGCCCCTGCGGAGCAAGAGCACGAGTCAGCTCAACGTTGGGCAAAACTGGACCACCAAGGCCAAGCTCGCCGAGCCCACGGCGCCGTACGGCCTGGCAGGGATGGGATTAACGCTACAAACATCCGCAGCTTCACTGCTCGGGAGAGATAACCCGCTAATGAGACCGGCTTCTTGGAAGGAAACAACCGTTTACCCTTCTAAGAATCGGTGAGACCAACTTGCCACGCAAGAACTTATCCACGGTACAGCAGCCACAGGCAAAAACCAGCTACTGCGAGAGTGATAGGAATGGCGAGAAAAACCAGAACAACTTGACGTATTAATTTAGTCCAGATGAAATGAAACAAGGGTTGAACAGGATCCCTACCAGAGCAGGCCCAGATAAAAATATCTTTCGTATACATCTGTGTAGTGCTGCAGAACTCTCTGTCTTGCTTTTGGCACAGATGCTCTCTCTGCTTTTGTGCCTCTGCGCACAGAAGTCTTGACACATCATTAAGATGAGACGACAAAGTTCGCTCGACAGCTCAATTACAAACATCGAAACAAACACTCTCACTAGGGGCTGTACTGCAACACCAGGGTCTTGATGACTTCACAGTGTCACAGTATGTTTGGGATTGGAAGGGACCTCAAAGCTCATCCAGTGCAATCCCCCATGGAGCAGGAACACCCAGATGAGGTTACACAGGAAGGTGTCCAGGCGGGTTGGAATGTCTGCACAGAAGGAGACTCCACAACCCCCTGGGCAGCCTGGGCCAGGCTCTGCCACCCTCACCAGGAACAAGTTTCTTCTCAGATTTAAGTGGAACCTTTTATGTTCCAGCTTGATCCCATTACCCCTTGTCCTATCATTGTTTGCCACCAAGAAGAGCCTGGCTCCATCCTCATGGCACTCACCCTTTATATATTTATAAACATTAATAAGTTTCCCCCTCAGTGTCCTCTTGTCCAGCTCCAGAGCCCCAGCTCCCTCAGCCTTTCCTCACATGGGAGATGCTCCACTCCCTCCAGCATCTTGGTGGCTGCGCTGGACTCTCTCCAGCAGTTCCCTGTCCTGCTGGAACTGAGGGGCCACAGCTGGACACAATATTCCAGGTGTGGTCTCCCCAGGGCAGAGCAGAGGGGCAGGAGAACCTCTCTGACCTACTGACCACCCCCTTCTAACCCACCCCAGGTACCATTGGCTTCCTGGCCACAAGGGCCCAGTGCTGGCTCATGGTCACCCTGCTGTCCCCAGGACCCCCAGCTCCCTTTCCCCTACACTGCTCTCTAATAGCTCATTCCCCAACTTATACTGGAACCTGGGGTTGTTCTGCCCAGATGCAGGACTCTACACTTGCCCTTGTTAAATTTCATCAGGTTATTTCCCGCCCGACTCTCCAGCCTGTCCAGGTCCCCCATTCTACACTGTCAAAAATTAGTCTTTACTCGTTGGTCAAATTCCTTCATTAGATGCACTTAGATCTGTTTACAGAATTGAATATCGCTCCCATTTCAGGAACTCCAACGAATTCCATGCTCATAAATGCTAATGGTGCCGTTCCCGCCCGCCGCCCTGTTCCCGTACCTGCTTCCAGCCGTAGAAGTGCATGCTGGTGAGTTTGCCGTAGTTGGGCTCGGCGATGTGGATGTTGAGGGACTGGCTCTGGTCGATGAAGGCTCCTCTGTCCGCTGCCATCTTCAGGATGGTCTTCTGGGAGATCTCCCACACCGTCTTGTACAGCTGCTTCAGGTCCTCGGGAATCTCGGGGATGTTCTAAAAACAACAGTTTTCCAGTGCAGTGTAACCGTATTCACGCTCATATCAATGACATCAATTTCTTCCAGTCGCTGGAACCTCAGCAACCCCAACTATTCATATCAATGAAATCAACTTCTTCCAGTCGCTGGAACCTCATCAACCCCAACTATTCATATCAATGACATCAACTTCTTCCAGTCGCTGGAACCTCATCAACCCCAACTATTCATATCAATGAAATCAACTTCTTCCAGTCGCTGGAACCTCAGCAACCCCAACTATTCATATCAATGACATCACTTTCTTCCAGTCGCTGGAACCTCAGCAATCCCAACCAGAGCTGCAGCTTTTTGCATCCAAACGCTATCACAGAATCCCGGCGTTCTGCATCCGAGAGCACCCGAGCACCAAGAAACCTGCTGAACCGGGACAGCTGACGCTGGCAATTGGAGAAAATAAGCTGTTTGCAAACAGATCGTTACTGTTTGGGCCTAAATAGGCAGGAGGTCTCACAAAAGCAATCCAGGAGCGAGCACCGGCCCCAAAACTCCTGACAAGCGGGACGTGCCTTGCCAGCGTGTGAAACCCCAAGCACACCAGTCCCAGCAGCAGTTCAGGCTCCACAGTGTAAACGACTCGTCCCACACAGACTCCTCCATGTGTAGCTTCTGCATGGGGATGCCACACACTCAGCTCCTGCCTCACTCCCCGCCGGGAAACTGCCCCTTTAGGATGTTTGTGATAAACGGGAATCTGAACATCGGTAGAGCCCGCACAAGGCAGCGCAGCCCCTCGGTGTTTGCTCTGGCAATTCGCAGCACGTTTCCATCAGGCTTTGCTGACACAGGCAGGCTCCGGCAGGAACGAATTACCACCCGCATCAGACACACGCCCTCCTGTTTCTCACAGAAACGCTGCTCAGCTCAGCTGCTCCTCCCCAGGCCAGGGCGCTGTGTACAGACCCGAGGCACGTGTGCAATCCCCGCGCTCCCCCGGCTCCCCACACCTACCTGGATAGAGCCGTTGTGGGCAATGATCTGGTTTTTCATCTCCTCGTTCCACAGGCCCCGCTCCGTGAGATCCTTCAGCAAGTGGGGATTCACAACCTGTCAGGGGCAAAGGCCAAAGAATGAAAGCACCTATCACAGCGTCACAGAGGTTTGGGTTGGAGGGACCTTCCCAGCTCCCCCAGTCCCCCTGCCATGAGCAGGGACATCTTCAGCAGCTCAGGGTGCTCAGAGCCCCGTCCAGCCTGGCCTGGGATGTCTCCAGGGATGGTTCATCCACCACCTCTCTGGGAACCTGGGCCAGGCTCTCACCACCCTCAGGGCAACAATTTCTTCCTCATATCCAGCCTGAATCTCCCTCCTTTAGTTTAACCCATCACCCCTTGTCCTGTCACAACAGGCCCTGCTCAAAAGTCTGTCCCCATCTTTCTTATGGGCCCCTTTCAAGTCCGGAAAGTCCACACTAAGGTCTCCCAGAGCTTCTCTTCTCCAGCTGAACACCCCAACTCTCTCACCTGTCCCCAGGAGAGCTGTTCCAGCTCTCTGCAACAGGGTTACAACGGGGACACCACAGACGTGAAAGGGGGTGTACGGAGCTCCCCGCACAAGGAATGCCAAGAGATGTGAAAGGACGAGATCTTGACTTACCAGAGCCACCGACCGCAACACGAATTATATATAAATAATCATTATTACGTATTAGTACGTAATCATAATTACATATAAATAATCATTAAGACTGGGATCATAGAATCATCATAGAATGTCCTGAGCTGGAAGGGACCCACAAGGATCATCGAGTTCAACTGTTGTCCCTGCACAGGACAGCCCAAAATTCACACAGACAGCGAGATATTCCCCTTGTCTCACATAAATCTCTTCGCACCGCAACCTGACAGTGTTCAACAAGAGACTGGACACCGTCCTCAGACACACGGGGTGACCTGTGGGCTGTCCTGTGCAGGGACAGACGTTGGAACCGATGATCCCATGGGTCCCTCTGGCTCAGGACATTCTCTGGTTCTCTGCTCGAATTGTTTCACACTCTTTCTGAACGGACAGACCTCTCTGGACCTGCGAAGCTTTTACACGACCTCCTCAGATGTACCCAGCAGTGTACACGCAGCTCTGTGCTCAGGACTGGGCGAAGCAGCACTGTGCTCGCTCACTCCTGCACGCTGGCCCTTCAGTAATTTCACTAATCACCCTCATTTATCAAGTATTCCTGCAGGCCACCCTGAGGCCTCAGAAAGGATGTTTTTCCAGACAAAAGCAGCACTTCATAATTTTACGTACTCCACAATGGCTGCTTTGGAATGTGCAAAACTGCACTACTACAGCCCGTAGTACGGGCTCCACGTTCCCCTTGGCTCTTGGCCGCTGACATGAAGATTTAACCAAGAGTTACCCAGCGTGTGGCCCCCACCTTGTCTTTCCTGGCAGTGAAAGTCGCCAAAGAGCTCTTCTGCTTCTGTATCTTTCCGCGGCTGCCTCGCTTACCTGGAACTCCCCGGAGAGGACCCTGCGTGTGTAGATGTTGCTGGTGTAGGGCTCGATGGACTCGTTGTTGCCCAGGATCTGCGCGGTGGAGGCGGTGGGCATGGGGGACAGGAGCAGGCTGTTCCTGACGCCGTACCTGCGAACGGCAGCCGGTGTTAGAGTCCCACCGAGCGAGACAGGACGGAAAAGGCCCAAGAACAGCACGGTTTGCTTAGATACTGGCTGCAAAGAGCGTCAGCACGGGGAACTCTCGGCTCACAGCGAAATCTCACCTTCACAGGGCAACCTGCAAACCCTCAGACCACCCGTGGCTAAAAAACAAGAGCTCCCCATAAATTTTAAGGTGGAAGCATAACTAAAGTCTTGGCTATTTTCATCACAAGCCCTTCGTGCTTTAAGGATTCCTGTCCTCAGGATGTCCAAGGCTCAGCTGCTTCTCCCTGTCAGCTGGGGAAAGAGTTCCCGAGCCAGGCTGAGTCTGTCACCACGTCTGTTTAATTGGAACACAAACCACTCACAGAATCATTTGGGTTGGAAAAGCCCCTCAAGATCATGGAGCGCACCCATAACCCACCCCAGCACTGCCCCATGTCCTGAGAACCTCCTGTCCGTCTGTCCAGCCCTCCAGGGCTGGTGACTCCAGCACTGCCCTGGGCAGCCTGTTCCAATGCCCCACAGCCCTTTGGGGACGACACTGTTCCCAGGTTTTGTTCTACTGTCCCTAATCTCCACTCTGCTGATGCACCCAAGGTGAAACAAAAGCTCAGCTATATCAGAGTCTTGGTGGGCTCTATCCGGCTTGTAAGAACAAAATTGAACACAAGCCATCCAGAAAAGTTTTTAAGATCTTCTGGAGCGGGGGTAAACGCTTAAGACCATTTTTCTTTTGAGTCACTCAGAGCACATCGGATGTATTTTACATTAAACACAACCTGTGCCAGAACACTCACTTAGCGATCTTCTCCTTCAGAGCCTTCCAGTCCCACAGGTCAGACGGGGTGACGTTCCACATGTCGTACTGCAGGATCTGAAGAACACAAATCGGACAGGGCACTTTGCTCCGCGTCTTACAAATCGCGTTGTAAGTTGACCCGTTATTCCTATCAACTGTTCTCTACAATTCTCAGCGAAGCTCTCGTGTCATCATCTTACAAACAGTCTTCTAATGGCGGTAGCAGGGACAGCAGCGCAGGCTGAGTCTTGTTTTGCTTTTACTGCTCTCTGCACCCCGGTTTAATTTATACATTTCTTACTGCATGTGAGAAGCCAAAAGATGAAGAAAAACCTCAAACACCATTTGCACTGTTGCAATATCAGCAGCCTCGGGTGTTCCAGCCACACACCACCTGAACCAAAGACCAGACACGGTCATGTTCTCTCCTTTCCACAGCTTTGTCCCCAACACGGGACGGTTTGTACTCACCCCTTTGCTGACCGGAGATCCCTCGTAGGTCTCGTAGGGCCCCTGCTCCCTGGCCAGCTCGCAGCTGGCTTCCAGAGCCCCGTAGTAAATGGTCTCAAAGATGTGCTGGTTGAGGCGCTGGGCCTCGGGGCTCTCGAACGGGTACCGCATCAGGATGAAGGCGTCGGCCAGGCCCTGCACGCCGATGCCGATGGGGCGGTGGCGCCTGTTGGAGCGTTCGGCCTGCGCGACATTCGAGCGAAGAGAATCACCACCTTCCGCAGAGCCACACGGAATAACTAAGGTTGGGAAGGACTCGCACAGGAGTTTTCATCCCTGCCCTTGCCTAAACTTCGACGGGCAATCCATTCTGCTGCAACAACCCACCTTTCTGTTTTCCCCCACTGTTTGGTGGGGCAGGAATTTGAAGCCCCAGATTAAGTTTGTTAGAAGCGATCGCTGATTTTAATTGCTCAACCTGACAACGGGAGCCACGATTTAGAAGTGAACACTAAGAAAAGCAGACCCAGGAAGACGTTTAAACTCCTGCGTCCAAACTGCACGTGCTAGAAAAATCTGATCCTCATCAGGTTTGGTTTCTCACTTTGGGTACTTGGTTATTTCGTCCCCAACCGCCCCGCTCTGCTGCTCGTGTCTGTTCCGGTCACACAGCAAACCTGGTCCCATTGCTCTCGACAGTTCCCAACCCTTTCCCCACGTCCCTTCTGGAAAGCGGTCAGTGCACCGCCCAGAAACACGTCAAACCAACAGGACTCAGTCACATCTCCTCAGACTCTTTCCAGGATCCTTCTCTCTGTTCCACTTTCCACCCTGTTCTGAGATTGACGGAAACCCACACGTGGAAAAACCCCAAGCGCAGAACCAGCTCAAGGGGCGGTTTTTCCACCACTAAGGAACCGTTCTGAGTCGCAGCTTCGAATGTCACCGATGATGGGTCACATCTGCAAACAGGCTGGTAATGAAACTCCCAACTTCTGGCCAAAACAGGTTTTCAAAATCCCTCACTGATTCCTCCTGCTCACGGCTGAACTGGGATCGCTACGGGACCCAACTGGGATGAGCGGGGAACCCTCTGTCAGGGGCGCCCCAGCGCAGCACCCACCTCCGGCACTGGGTAGTAGTTGATGTCGATGATTTTGTTGAGGTTGCGGACGATGACCTTGGTGACTTCGGCCAGCTTCTTGAAATCATAGGTGTGCTCCGAGGTGACGTACATGTTCAGGGCTATCGAGGCCAAGTTACAAACCGCGACCTGTGCGGAAAACACGGTGGAAAGACGCACGGCAGCAACAAAACCCACACGATCTCAGTCCCGGAGCGTGCTCTCTAGCCAAAATACATGGAAACAAAGAATCAAGGCTGGAAAAACCCGCTCCTCATTCCTGTGCTGTCTTAGGAGTTGCAAAAGGGATAACAACAATTCGAAACAGGTTTAGAACATTCAAGTAACACCATAAAGATGCAGCCTGGTCAATGCTGTTGCCCACCAGCCATCCTTCCAGAAACTAAGCCCAACTATTTCCTGTGTTACCAGAACCAGCAGAGGATCTCAGTGAGGTCAAGACTATATTTGGGCATTTTGGGAACAATTTTAAACACCAATATTATTTCCAGTCCAGGAGAACTGAAGGAAGCTAAAACTTCTTGTGCAGTGCAGGCAGGATGGTTCTCCATCACTTCCAGGCTGCTCAGGACTTCATGAATATGCCAAAGAGCATAAGCTAAAGAATAACTAGTAGAAACTGCTGGTTTCAGTTACAACAGCCTTGAGAGCTTCATTGCACTAGAAAGGCTCCACGCTGTATCAGCACCAACTCATTTCTACACCTTCCTCCGCCTCTTTCAGCAACGCTGCGGTCCAAACGCAGCACATCTGCAGAGCACCAAGATCGGGGCAGTTCACGAGGATCTCGGGGGGAACCGACAGTGGAGTGTTGGTCTGGGGGGCAGCGAGGCGTGGGTTTACTGCAGGGTTCTTACTCCAGCTCCCAAGAGCTCACTTCTCCCTCGCCCTTACAGAGGTTCCCTGTTTCACCCCAAATCCCCTGCGGGAGGTGGAAGGGAGAGGAAACCCACACACAGGGTCAGCAGCGGAGCTGCAAGTACTCCAGAGAAAACATCCCCGCAGTTTTCTGAGCTGCCTCTCCCCTTCCCCAACCAGCCACGTTCTAGAAAGCGGCAACAGGAGCGGTCCCAGCAAGTTCCTGCTCTCCACCCACCTCATCTTTGCTGGTGTACTCCACGATCTCCGTGCACAGGTTGCTGCACTTGATGGTGCCCAGGTTCTGCTGGTTGCTCTTGCGGTTGCAGGCGTCTTTGTACAGCATGTACGGCGTGCCGGTCTCCGTCTGCGACTCGATGATGGCGTACCAGAGCTGCTGGGCCTTCACCACCCTGCGGACACGGCCCTGCCGCTCGTAACTGCAACGGGGAACAGGCGGTTTAGTGAATGCCAGGAACAGCGGGGAAAAACAATCGTCTGTAACACAGGTTCTCTGGCAGGAACGACCCCGTTGGCTTCGGAACTGCGTGAACGCTGAACTAGCCGGGAGATCTGGGCAGCAGGGTGTCAACACTGCCCTTGCTCAAAGGAAACAGAAACCTTGCACTACAACAAAGGAACCTTTCAGTGAAACAGTCGTTCGGATCAAAGCCATCGACCACTGCAAGCGGGGATCGCTGCACGATTTCCCCTCTAACAAGCTAAACCAACCGCTCGTCCCTAGTTCTGTCTGAGCAGGTCCGTTTGAAGCAAACTCTAAGCAGATATCCCCCGTCTCTGTCCTTTCATTGATGTGATAATGGAAGCACTGACCCCTCGTGAGCCAACCCCACAAAGCTGCGCTTCGGCTCCCACGCCAGCCAGCGCGGCTCTGGGAAGGGACGGCGACTCCAGCGTCTATTCACTTCTCTTACCTCTCATATAGTTTCTCAAACTCGTCTCCCCAAACCTCATCCAGGCCAGGACACTCGTTTGGACACATTAAGGACCAGTCCTGGGAGAAGGAAAAATATTCGGAGAAAATCTTTAGGCACTCTGTTAATTAAAGGAATTCAACGTGATCGGCAAATCTGCTGCAAGCAGGAACACACAAACTAAACCTCCCGTCCCAAAAAACCAGGACCCAGCTCTGCCCGCAGACACGGGGAAGGCGTTTGTCACACCAGTCAGATTTACTTTGAAATCAATTATATGACCATTTATGATGAAAATGCATTTTCAGTCTTGAAATGGCTGGTTCTCAAGGTAGAACCCATTTTAAAGCAAATCCAAGCAGCCACGTGAAGATCAATTTATTTCAGATTTTGATGCTTTATCCAGAGTAAAAACGTACCGTTCCGGTATCAGCACGTAAGTCACAGGCTGCAAGATGAAGCAAAGAGTCCCACTGGAGCTCTCCAGCTCCCTCCTCTGCCTGCAGAGCCTGGTTCTCAGCAGCGCTGCAGCGGCTCTTCCAGCCGCCCCGCCACTGCTCGGACAGCCCCGCGGCCCCTGCCGAGCTCCGTCCCACTAACACAGCCGTTCTGCGCCAGTCCGGCTCCTCACCTGGTTGGTTTCAACCCGCTTCATGAAGAGATCTGGAATCCAGAGGGCAAAGAAAAGGTCTCTGGCTCGCTGCTCCTCCTTCCCCGTGTTCTTCTTCAAGTCGAGGAACTCAAAGATGTCCAGATGCCACGGCTCCAGGTAGATGGCGAAAGCCCCGGGTCTCTGACGCATAAAACACAAGTCGAGATCAGAACAAACTTCCCTCGGAAACAAAATCTCCTGGGCTGCTCCTGAGCACACACAATACCCCAACTAACCAGAGACTGGGTTTCTACTCTTGTTAAGGCAATTTCAATGTGCTTTATTTGTGTGTTATTCATTGGAACCAGGCCATGTTACTAGTTTCAGATTCTCAATTTAGTACCCAAAATACGTTTCCTCTGTGTCAATATTTTGACAAATCTTAGATTTACTTATTGAGTCACATCTCCATTGGCCTCTGGACCATCCCAAGACAAAGAACATGGATCAAGCGGCTTTCTGCAGCCTCACACCTGAATTCACTGCTCAAGGAGCGGTGAACAACCGGCGCGGGAGGCTGATGTGACACGTGTGCATCACGCAGCAGACGTACCTAAAACATACCTGCGTGATAGAATGTATAGAGAAAGGGGAACACCAGAATATCAACCAGAATGGGGGAAAATGCCTGGCTTTAATTCTGTGTCATCTACCACCACTTTGTCCGCTCATTGGCTTTACTGGGTCAATCACAGAGGTGGAACCTCCCTCTGGCCTGAGGCTCCCGTCTCTAATTTAAAGCCAGTACCTTGTTTCCACCTTGATCCACGTAGCGGGCGGTGTTGTTGTAGACCCTCAGCATCGGCACGAGCCCGTTGGAACTGCCGTTTGTCTGCAAAGGCACAGAAAACCACCAACAATGAAAAGCAACCACCTGGGGAGACAGGCCCACGTGTCCTGTGTGTCTGACACCCGGCTGCAAAACTCTTGTCACAAAACCCCAGAATGTCAGGGGTTGAAGGGCCCTGGCAAGCTCATGCAGTGCAATCCCCCATGGAGCAGGAACACCCAGATGAGGTTACACAGGAAGGTGTCCAGGCGGGTTGGAATGTCTGCACAGAAGGAGACTCCACAACCCCCTGGGCAGCCTGGGCCAGGCTCTGCCACCCTCACCCCAACAAGTTGCTTCTCATATTTAAGTGGCACCTCCTGTGCTCCACTTTCCATCCATTGCCCCTTGTCCTGTCCCTGGTTGTCACCAGAAGAGCCTGGCTCCATCCTCCTGACATTCCCCCTTTCCATATTGATCCCCAGGAATGAGTCCCCCCTCAGTCTCCTCTTGTCCAGCTCCAGAGCCCCAGCTCCCTCAGCCTTTCCTCACACGGGAGATGCTCCACTCCCTCCAGCATCTTGGTGGCTGCGCTGGACTCTCTCCAGCAGTTCCCTGTCCTGCTGGAACTGAGGGGCCACAGCTGGACACAATATTCCAGGTGTGGTCTCCCCAGGGCAGAGCAGAGGGGCAGGAGAACCTCTCTGACCTACTGACCACCCCCTTCTAACCCACCCCAGGTCCCATTGGCTTCCTGGCCACAAGGGCCAGTGCTGGCTCATGCTCATCCATTATGCTGCGAGCAAGGGGCTGACAACCCAAATCAGGCGTTTGGTAGCCCCTTCCCCTCACCTTTTTTTTAAATGGACAAAATGGATGCATTAATATAGCAGCTACTGGTCCCAGAGTTAATAAAATGTACCTCCTAACTGCTTTTCTCCATATGACACAATCTAAAGGCTTTACATACACTGTGACAAAAAAACTAAGCACACATTCACAGATGAATTTAAGCAGTTAGACATAAAAATGAAAAGGGTTAACGCACGAGTCTCTGAGCACATTCCTAGGCTGCTAATGCACAAGTAAGTTGGAATTGTCTCTTCAAACAGTGGATTAAGATCCTTGGTTTGGAAAGACTTCTATTAAGAAGCCAAAACGCCAAGGACAATCAACCTTTTTTGCCTTGGAGCCCACTGAAAAGCAAAGGACTGCTGAGCCAGACAGGACAGACTGCCTGCTGCGCTGGACTGGACGGGCCAGCTGCTGAGCCGGACTGGACGGACCAGCTGCTGAGCTAGACTGGGCTACCTGCTGAGCCGGACTGGGCTGACTACCTGCTGAGCCGGACTGGGCTGACCACCTGCTGAGCCGGACTGGGCTGACCACCTGCTGAGCCGGACTGGGCTGACCACCTGCTGAGCCGGACTGGGCTGACCACCTGCTGAGCCAGACTCACTTGGTAGAAGCCGCATGGATTTGGCAACTGAAATAGAGCCATTCCGTGAGAGCAGGAGGGTGCCAGGGACACTCACCCCCGCGATGTAGCTGCCCGTGGCGCGGATGCAGCTCACGGCCAGGCCAATCCCCCCGGCAGACTTGGAGATGAGCGCGCAGTGCTTGAGCGTGTCGTAGATCCCCTCGATGCTGTCGTCCTTCATGCACAGCAGGAAGCAGCTGACGGGAACAAACAGCTTCAGCGTACAAAGATTACCAAAAAACAAGTCAAAGAGAATTTAACCAGGGCTGGGCAAAACCAAGGGTACACACGGCATCTTCAACACGCTACACAAAGCAAATACATCAAGCAAAACCAAAGGTTGCAAGGACGGTTCAAGAAAACATCACAAGCAACAGCTGTATTATGGATAAGTGTGTTGGCAAAGTAAAACGTTTTTAAAATCACCTCAACTACACTTGCTATTTTAGCATGTTTTAGAAAACAATTACCAGGACTCATTTTGTCATCTACAGAAGACTATGTGTATACATAACTTTAAAATAAAATACAACCACTTCCATTAGGTTTAGAAGCTGCCAGAATCACAAAATCCCAGAGTGTCAGGGGTTGAAGGGCCCTGGAAAGCTCATCCAGTGCAATCCCCCATGGAGCAGGAACACCCAGATGAGGTTACACAGGAAGGTGTCCAGGCGGGTTGGAATGTCTGCACAGAAGGAGACTCCACAACCCCCTGGGCAGCCTGGGCCAGGCTCTGCCACCCTCACCGGGAACAAGTTTCTTCTCAAATTGAAGTGGAACCTCCTGTGTTCCAGTTTGCACCCATTGCCCCTTGTCCTGTCACTGGTTGTCACCAGAAGAGCCTGGCTCCATCCTCCTGACACTCCCCTTTCCATATTGATCCCCAGGAATGAGTCCCCCCTCAGTCTCCTCTTGTCCAGCTCCAGAGCCCCAGCTCCCTCAGCCTTTCCTCACACGGGAGATGCTCCACTCCCTCCAGCATCTTGGTGGCTGCGCTGGACTCTCTCCAGCAGTTCCCTGTCCTGCTGGAACTGAGGGGACACAGCTGGACACAATATTCCAGCTGTGGTCTCCCCAGGGCAGAGCAGAGGGGCAGGAGAACCTCTCTGACCTACTGACCACCCCCTTCTAACCCACCCCAGGTACCATTGGCTTCCTGGCCACAAGGGCCCAGTGCTGGCTCATGGTCACCCTGCTGTCCCCAGGACCCCCAGGTCCCTTTCCCCTACACTGCTCTCTAATAGCTCATTCCCCAACTTACACTGGAACCTGGGGTTGTTCCTGCCCAGATTCAAGACTCTACACTTGCCCTTGTTCTATTTCATTACATTTTCCCCGCCCAGCTCTCCAGCCTGTCCAGGTCTCTGATGGCAGCACAGCTTCCAGTGCCACCACTCCTCCCAGCTTGGTGTCACCAGCAAACTTGCTGATGGAAACCTGAGTATTTTTTCCCCGAAGATCAGAAATCAAGTTAAATTTGACAGCAGCTTCTCAAAACTTCATAAAGCTGCCACAGACACACAGCTGCTATCTTTAGAAGCCGCGACAGCGTTTCATTGGAACGGGCCCCATCCCCAGGACGTTCTCTGGGTCAGCCGTGTGCCGGGCAGGCGCGGTACCTGGAGAGCTGCGGGCGGTTGGTGCCGGCGTTGAAGAGCGTGGGGGAGGCGTGGGTGAACCACCGCTCTGACAGCAGGTTGTACGTCTCGATCGCGGCGTCGATGTCGTGTTTGTGGATCCCCACCGCCACCCGCATCAGCATGTGCTGCGGACGCTCCGCAACTGGTAACAAGAAGGCGAGGAGAAGAAGGAACGTCAGCGTGACACGTAAACGTGCAGATACAGAGAGGTCCTCGCAATCAGCTCCAACAACGTGCAATGGTTTCCATAGAATCACAGAATAACTGGGGTTGGAAGGAACCTCGGGAGGTCTCCAGCCAAACCTCCTGCTCCAAGAAGAGTCAGCTAAGAGAATGGCACTTTAAGCCGATACAGACAGTTCTTACCTTTTGAGTTGATTTTCAGCAGGTAGGAGCGTTCTAGAGTCTTTAAAAAGAGAGAATGCATTTTAGTAGACATGCGGGTTTCAGTTTAAAACAAAAAAAATCCTATTAACTCCAAACTCAAGCACCTTAGAATCACTGAACCATTCCGCTTGGAAGAGACCCTCAAGATTATCAAGTCCAACCATAAAATCCATGTCTCTTATGCCAGGCATCAAGGGAAACACCAGCCCTGTGCCCCAGTCCTCCTCGTGTCACTGGCACAGGACACGAGGCGGCCAATGGCCACAGAAACCAGAGGCCACTGTGAGATTCCAAGGATTTGCACCCCGGATTACACCCGGATTACCTGCAGCTGCCAGGTTCAACGCCACCTCCCGACCCCAGTGAACCGAGGCTGGAGATGAGGGGGTGCTCACCCTCCACAACCCCATCCCTCCTCAATATATGGTTAGTTACATTACAATAGTGCTTTCCAGACAACCTGTGTCACAGTTGGGGTGTTGAACACCCCAAGTTACAAACAGGATGAATCTACAGCTAGAGCAGATGCCTTTGGAGCCTGTGCCGCGCGGACTACAGCAACCATCACAGGAGGGGGTGTCGGGAGCTGTATATCTAAATAGAGAAATGGCGGGGAAAAGCAAAAGTGCCTTTTTTGGGTTATTACGAACCAGGTTATTCCCTCGAGAAAGGGGCACGAGGCGGGAAGCTCCCAGCAACGCCCCGCGCGCCCTGCCGGGCTCGGAGCCCCACGCTTACAATGCCGGAGCAGCCAAGGGAAGGCAACGACGCCAGAACAAAGCACACGATTCATCCAGTTGGGCAACGGCTTTCTGCAGGTCCCCCTCGCTTCTTACAAATCCACTAACGTCACACCTACTCCAGTGCCCTTTTCCCAAATCTAGGTGATTCTGCAGGATTACCAGCCGTCCCAAAAGACTCAGCCCCAGAAAAATAGCAAAAGAGCAGTTTTCAGTGTCCAGAGCAACGTTTTTTACCTTGAAACCAAAATAGTTGTAGGAGAAGTCTCTGTCGTAGATAATGGCAGAATTCAGGCGCTGGGGGGAGAAAACACAGAGAAAAATCACATTTACAATCAGATTTGTTGTCGCACGTTGACGCCAATGCTGTTCAGCACTTCTCGCCGGAAAGATCGCGTGAAACAGGCATCGCTCAGAGCGCTTTTCTTGAAAAAAACGCGGTTTTAACATTATTTTCCCAAGTACAATGCCCAGTTGTTGGCTGCGCTTGACCAGAGTCTAACCAGACACCAAGAAACACCAGATAGAGTCAAAATACCAGCGTGACCCCCCCAGAAGAACAGAGACCTGGAACAACCTGAAACCAGAAACCAGCCGGCACCTCTCTGGGCACACGGAACAGATTGTTGCAGCAAAAGGTGCTTTTTATCAAATTAATTAGTTGTGCCGATACCCAGGAAGACGGATTCTACTACAGAAACATCCTTGTATGATGGAAATTCCCACATCATCTCTATTAAGCTCTCCAGAACAGAGCAGTTATCACTTGCACTGGTTTCTGGATTGGCTTTTTTGTCCTAAAACAGACATAGCTTACTCAAAAGAAAGAAAAATAAATGATCTGAATTATTTGCTGAATATTGAAAACTTAGAAGTGGAAAGGAAAAATCAAAACAAACCAGTTACGTACATCTTTGTTGGCCAAAACTATGTCTAGAGTCTCTTTGGAGATCATGGGCGAGTGCTTCCCGTTGTGAGGGTTGACGTAGTTGTAGAGATCGTCCATCACGTCTGCGGCAGAAAGGGGATTAAGAACATGCGCAGACCTCGACACGCGTGGCCTGACGTGTGTGCTCGGGGACTGAGCAGGCAGCACCACCCACCCTCTAAAATTACCCCTCAGCTCCACAAACGTGCAGCTTTCCTTCCACCGGCTGTTACTAGTCGGTTAACCTTACAAACAGCGCTTCTCTTACAAGGCTTTTATAGAATTTATAACACGTAATAAATGGGAAAGAAAGCGCCGCCTAATTTCAGACAGTTACATTTTTCACCCATCTATTTATACAGACACTTCTCACCAAGCAGGCAATCTCGTTTTCCTTGTGACGTGCCTAAAACTCCTGCTTTTCATCTCCATGGCATTTTTAGTGAGCCTGGGTACCCGCTAACATGTCCTTGAGAAAGATTTCCATAAATCCACCCCCTGGAGCTCCCACTCCCGCTGTGACGAATCGCTGCCCGAGCGCCCGCGGAGCGACTGACCGCTGAAGACTTTCTTGGTCTCCTTGTGCAGGTTGGAGACGGCGATCCTGGCCGCCAGGATGGCGTAGTCGGGGTGCTTGGTGGTCAGCGTGGCGGCCGTCTCGGCAGCCAGCGTGTCCAGCTCCACGGTCGTCACGCCGCTGTACAGCCCCTGAATCACCTTCATGGTGATCTGGGCCTGAAAAAGGAGAGTTCTGGAGGTTACCTGCCTCTTGTTGGGAAAAACACCCTGGTGCTTCAGCCGTTTAAGATGTGAGATATACTTCAATATAAGCAGTGCCGTTCGCTGTTTGAATAGAAAAGCAAATGAAAATATCAAACACTCTTGGGAGTACTGAGTCCTAAAACTGTAGAGTAATCCTGGGGCAGAAGGGAGAGCAAGGAAAGAGTGAAGAAAGCAGGAACTGTCAATCCAGAATCGTTAACAGCTTTTTCTCTGCAGACACCTTCCTGAAGGCTGGAACAGCAAAGTTCACAGGGAAAACAGTCAGATTAAAACAGCATTTGTATGCACTGGGCCCTTGTGGCCAGGAAGCCAATGGTACCTGGGGTGGGTTAGAAGGGGGTGGTCAGTGGGTCAGAGAGGTTCTCCTGCCCCTCTGCTCTGCCCTGGGGAGACCACACCTGGAATATTGTGTCCAGTTGTGGCCCCTCAGTTCCAGCAGGACAGGGAACTGCTGGAGAGAGTCCAGCGCAGCCACCAAGATGCTGGAGGGAGTGGAGCATCTCCCGTGTGAGGAAAGGCTGAGGGAGCTGGGGCTCTGGAGCTGGACAAGAGGACACTGAGTGGGGACTCATTCATGGGGATCAATATGGAAAGGGGGAGTGTCAGGAGGATGGAGCCAGGCTCTTCTGGTGACAACCAGTGATAGGACAAGGGGCAATGGGTGCAAACTGGAACACAGGAGGTTCCACTGAAATAGGGGAAGCAACTTGTTGGGGGTGAGGGTGGCAGAGCCTGGCCCAGGCTGCCCAGGGAGGTTGTGGAGTCTCCTTCTGTGCAGACATTCCAACCCGCCTGGACACCTTCCTGTGTAACCTCATCTGGGTGTTCCTGCTCCATGGGGGATTGCACTGGATGAGCTTTCCAGGGCCCTTCAACCCCTGACACTCTGGGGTTCTGTGAAGTTTTGAAACTCCAAACAAAGTTTGACTTTATAAGGGCCTGGACGTGCTACGCTTAAAATCATTTCATGACAAGAGAAAAAAAACCCAACCCTGGAGGGGATCCAGTGGCTTTTGCTTCATGACTTAACCTCCTCCTCATCGGACAGGTGGGAACTCTCGCAGGAAAAGACATTTATTACATCCACCATCTCGAAAGTATTTTCTGCTTTTCTCTCAAGCATTTAGCACTGAGCACCACAAGAAAGGGCAGGTTCTACACTGCAGGAGAGAGATCTGATGTGAAAACAGATCATTAGATCTTGGGGATGGGAAGAGCAAGTTGGCAAGTCGAAATGACCAGACTGGGTCTGCACAAAAACCCCGCAGAGAGCCGTGCATCCAGGAGGGAGCCGTGCTCTGCGCAGGCTTTGCAAGGAGGAGCTTACAGAGGCTGGATCAACACACAATCCAAATCTTACGCAGCTCAAAAATAGCAAAGCAGGGATATTATAACGACGGGGGGTCTGTCGGACAGAAAGGGCACCTTGTTTTAGCAAGAGCTGCTTTCCGTATGGCGTTGCTCCAGCTGTGCAGATTGAAATTGAGAGTGATCCACCAAAACCACAGTATGCACGTTGGGGCAAACAACAATACTTTTTTTAAGCACAAGCTCAATCGCTTCAACAATGTTTCAAGTAAAAGCAGTTTGGAATAGGTAAACTGATTCTCCCTCCACCACAGTCTCAGAATCTATATCTGTGAGGGTAAAAAAACAACTCAGAACATGAACAATTAGAAGAAACACATTATGAGCGCATTTTGCAAGAGTTCCTGCACAAGCCGTTAGTTGGCTTTTGCCACATGCAATAACTGGGTAACACCCGCTCCCGGCTCCCAGCAGATCACAGGGGCAGAGAACAGGACAGCAGGACAAAGGACAGACTCACGGGATCCACGAAGTCGGCGTTGAGCCCGTAGCAGAGCTTCTGGATGCGCGACGTGATCTTGTCAAACATGACGCGCTCCTGGCGTCCATCTGTGGAGAAGAGGCTGTTGTTATCATGGCTGCTCCCGTTGCCATGAAGAACCAGCTAAGCCCAGGACCTCGCACGCCGAGCCAGCGCTCGTCTGGGGGAACCCAGGCTGGGAATCACCAAGGAGAACCTGTTGAGGTTCTCTGAGACGTGACCCCCACGCCCTCAGGTTCACGATCTGCTACACGCGGGGTCCCTCACGCAGGTCTCCGTACAGCGAACAAAATAGAACAGGGAGCTCACCCCACTTAAATGGGGGACAGAGACTTGTGCCCCAAGGCACGGGTTGTACCTCGGAAGAGGAGAAGGGAGCTGGTCCCCACTGGTCCCACAACATGCAGGGACATGAGGAGCAGCCCTAAGGCTCTCGTACCATTTGGGGTCCCCATTTCCAGGTCAAGGAACCATCCCAGGCTGAGCAAGCTGAGTGGTGAAGATGTCCCTGCCCCTGGGGAGCTGGGAAGGTCCTTCAGCCCAAACCATCTGTGATTCTGTGATTTACCCAAGAGCTGATACTACTGGGGGCACCTCCCGTGACCCCAGGGGTGGGAACCAAGCCCAAAGCTCCTTGCCATGGCTGGGGGGGCTCCTAAAGCAACCTGAGGGGTCTCAGCTCTTGATACCATGGGGGGAGCTCCCTCCCTCCCAGGTCCCCCAGTACAGAGGGGGTGCTGTCCCCAAAACAGAGGGGGGTCCCATCTGCTCATGTTAGGTGCCAGGAGAGGGTCCTTCCAATGCAGAGGGTCCTGTCCCCTCACAGCAGGGCCCTGAGGGACCCCCAAAGCAGAGGGAATCCCGTCCTTCCACATTCGGTGCCATGAACCCCCCACCCAAAACAGAGGGGGTCCCATCTGCTCACTTTGGGTGCTACCGCACACCAGGGTCCATGAGGGGACCCTCAAAACAGAGAGGATCCCATCCCCTCATAACAAGGACATGAGAGGACCCCCAAAATAGAGAGGTCCCATCCCTTCACACCAGGGCCATGAGGAGACCCCCCCCTAAAACAAAAGAGTCCTGTCCCCTCACACCAGGGCCACGGGAGGGGCCCCCCAAAGTACCAGACAACATGAGAGGAGACCCCCAAAACAAAGGGGTCTTGTTCTCCCACACCAGGCGCCATGAGGATCCCCCAAAGCAGAGGGGTCCCGTCCCCCACCCCAGGCCCATGACGGGGAGACCCCCCACACTCCCCACAGCGCGGGGGCCCCCCGGTGTCCCCTCACCCCGCTTCACGACGTGCATGGCGGCGGTCGCGTCCCCAACGGCTCCTGAGCGCCAAGCGCGGTCCCGGCGCTTCCCGCTCCCGCCAAGCGCGCTGGCCCCGCCGCGCCGCCGTAGCGCCCCGCCCCTCCGGCTGAGGCTGCGGGAGACATCTTGCCTCCGGGCACCGGCTGCTTCTGTGCCGCCTTCCCCCACCGGCACGGCCTCAGCGCAGCCTTTCACCACTAGCGGAGACCCATCCTGTCCTTCATCCCCACCATCCTGCCGTCTTCTCCCGGGAAACACCACGCCGCCAGGGAAGACCGTGCCGCCTGCCCGCTTCCAAGATGGCGGCGCAGCCCGCCTCCCTGTGGCGGGACAGGAAAGGGCGGGCCGTGCCGGCGACAGGGCGCGGCGTACGGAGCCCGCGAAGGGACAAGACGCCGTCGTCCTTCCCTAAGTAGTATAACAATAACAATGGCAATTATTAGTGTAGTAAAGCGAGGTGCGGACATAACATCTAACGCGATCTGACAAAGGAGAGGCGGCCCCGCAGGCCCCTTTCTGCCCTCATCCCGCACAGAATGGCGCTCCCCCTGTGGCCCGCATGGCGCCCAGCCCAGGCGCACATCCCGCCACAAAGACCTTTTGGGATCTCAGAAAGCCCATGGCCACCCTTAGAACATCAGGACTGACGGTGGTGATGAGGGGGCAGCCTCCCCGTGTGCCTCAGGAGGGTGAGCCCCCTCCAACGCCCGTGAGCAGCCACCGTTGCCCCTGCAGCGGTTGTCCCTTGCAGCTGCAGGGGAGACGTCTGTGTCCAAAAAACACCCAAAGCGCTGCTGAGGTTCATGCACATAATCCAGCCCGAAACATCGGGAGTTCCTCTGCAGGTCGTCAACAATTATCTGAAAGGATGTTGAAACATGGAGGGTGTCGTTCTCCCCAGGAACAAGCGCCAGGAGCAGAGGAAACGGCCTCAAGTTGCGCCAGGGGAGGTTGAGGTTGGATGTGGGAACAATTTCTTCCCCAAAGGGCTGTGGGGCATTGGAACAGGCTGCCCAGGGCAGTGCTGGAGTCACCAGCCCTGGAGGGCTGGACAGACGGACAGGAGGTTCTCAGGACATGGGGCAGGGACAGGGTAGGGAATGGGTGGACTCAATCCTGAGGGACTCTTCCAACCAAAATGATTGTATGATTCTATGATTCTACGCTAACCAGCTCTGAATGCCTTGGAAACCGGCAGCCATGGCACCTGTGAGTCTGAAATGAGGTGATAATATCTGGCATTTATAGTTTACAGCATCTTTTCTGCACAAAGCCTGTGAAGTGCCTCTTTCCATCCCAGATCCCCATGGGATGGTGCTGAGCTGCTCAGCACCGCACAGCCCCGACTCTGCGACTGGGAAACTCCACCTTTTGCACCCGGACGATATAATCCTCCAATGTGCCCTTTGGCCAAGATGAGTCCTGTGGGACTCAGAAAGAGATCCCAAGAGCTTTGGTGGCACGGAGAGGCTGGAAGTTCAGTTATTTATGTCTTCTGGATGAACCACTGTCTCTTCCCACGTGAGGGCATTAATTCCGTTCAGACTCTGAGCAAAAATGGCAATTAATGTTTCCTCGGCAGCCAGGTTTGGTGTGAAGGTGCCCAGCACACCGGCAGCTCAGCCTGATCCCGCTCAGCTTGAGCAAACCAGGAGCAGAGAGCGTGGCAGCCCAAACGGCTCCACCTCAGTGGTGTGACACAGGGAACTTTGGGAACTGATCAGGAAAAGTGGACAAATTCAGGGTTGTTTCTCTGTTTTATTGGAAATAGGACTACAGAAGGAGAAGCATGACATTCTGATCCATTTGAAGCCTGAGCTGTGCTCTCGGATCTTTGCCCTCAAGTTCCACTTTGTGTTTTATTCGCTATTTTTTGACGGAACGGTGGTAGGTGGAGCAGTTGTTTCATTTAACGAGGATGTGGCTGTATGTTGTGGGTTACACCGCTGCGGAGGAAAAGCAGCCTCCTCCCCTGCTGCCGGCTGTGGCGAGGTCAGAATGGCCAAGATAAACCAGCTCTAACGTGGAGAGGTGAGTTTTGGGAGGAAACGTAGCAACGAAAAACAAACTTCCTGAGGCCACGCAACATTTCACCTCCACCCAGCTCCGAGGCAGCTGTGGCTGGAGCGAAACTTCTGCGCTAGCAGGTTCCTGTTGTTACTCGTTTGCTGTTTTCCATGGTGAAATTCCCTCTGGCTGAACAAGCTGCGAACTGTCCGAGCACATCCAGCTGGCATCTGCACAAGGCGCTGAGCCTCTCCCAGCTGGGGAACACGTGCTGGGCTGGGACAGCACTCGGAACCGAACCGAGGTCGCTTCGGTACTTTATATTGATGCAGTGCGAAGCCACAACACAAGGGATCGGGTCCTGCCGTGGATCGAGGGGACAGACACACCGAGGAAATGCCACCACCGCACCGTGCTCTGCAAGGAGCCCAGGATGCCGGTCCATCTGCAGAGCTTTGCGTCTTATCTCACCCCGGAGCTGGCACACTCTGCGATGTCCTCATACCAAACCCTCTTCTGGACCAAAGGTCCAACCTGCCTTTCAGCAGGGACCAGAGTTCAGACGTTTCCTCCAAAGCAGCCGTTGATGATGATGATGATTTATCCGACTATGTAGCTGGTAAAGCTGTGCAAGTCTTGAGCTCACGTCTTCCCTTTGGAGGAGGGGGTTCACACTTGTGCTCCCACCACACGGGGAGCCCCATCCCTGCCAGGTCCAGGTGTCACAGACTCAGGGAATGATTGGGGTTGAAGGGACCTCTGGAGATCACCCAGTCCAACCCACCTGCTAACACAGGGTCACCCAGAGTGGGTCGCAGGATGGAAACTCTCCAGTTCCCCCAGTGAAGATCTCCTGCTTTTCCCAGTCTTGCTGGCTAGCGCTGCATGGTGTAGGTCACAGTACATGTACTGTGCTGGGTGTCTTTGGGTTTCTTACAGGATCCAGCCTGTGAGGAGAAAATACAGATGAAAGAGTCTAATCCTCCACCTCCTGCTGGTTTCTGTGCGTTGTAGCACACTGTGCTGGCTTCCCAACCCTGAGCCCCAGTCCGTCACTTGTCCTGAGCCAACTGTGCACGAAGCTCCACCATAGATAAGACCGCCACAATCACCCAAGATAAAATCACATTTCCCTCTTTCTTGCAGGATTACAGTTAATTCCTCGGCCCAGAACCATCTGTAGAAATGCTGATCGTTTGAAGAGGCTGCTTGAGTTTGATAGTCTCTTTTGCAGCATTTCCCTCTTTTGGGTGGAATTACAGTGAATTCCTTGGCCCAGGGACATCTGTAGAAATGCTGCTCATTGACTCTGACTGTCTCTCCTGCAGGGTCTGGACTTTGCACTGCCCAGCAGTGCTCTGGTAGATGGTGTCAGCTGATGGCGACCGCAGCCACTAAGCAGAATGGCTCTTCTTTGGCTTCCTCCCATGATGAGCTTCCTTTGTCCTCCTGACTTACATTTGATTGCAGTGGCCCCACAAACACTTTGTACAGTCTTTTTTGGGGGGATCAGCAGCTTAGTGGATCACCAGACCATACATGACCCATTCGCATCCTGTAAAAGTGTTCTGGGTTGAAAATACTTGATTCTGCTAAACCTGTGTTTGGAATGTGTCCCTGCCTCCCCTCTCCCATCCCTGCTGCAATGGTGGGAGACGGTCCTGGTTCTAGGGGTGTTTCCTTCTTCTGAAGAACCTGTTCCAGGGTCAGGAGCAGCTGGCCCCGGGACCAGTGTAGGGAAAAGGGACCTGGGGTGCTGGGGACAGCAGGGTGACCATGAGCCAGCACTGGGCCCTTGTGGCCAGGAAGCCAATGGGACCTGGGGTGGGTTAGAAGGGGGTGGTCAGTAGGTCAGAGAGGTTCTCCTGCCCCTCTGCTCTGCCCTGGGGAGACCACACCTGGAATATTGTGTCCAGTTGTGGCCCCTCAGTTCCAGCAGGACAGGGAACTGCTGGAGAGAGTCCAGCGCAGCCACCAAGATGCTGGAGGGAGTGGAGCATCTCCCGTGTGAGGAAAGGCTGAGGGAGCTGGGGCTCTGGAGCTGGACAAGAGGAGACTGGGGGGGACTCATTCATGGGGATCAATATGGAAAGGGGGAGTGTCAGGAGGATGGAGCCAGGCTCTTCTGGTGACAACCAGTGACAGGACAAGGGGCAATGGGTGCAAACTGCAACGCAGGAGGTTCCACTGAAAGAGGAGAAGAAACTTGTTCCTGGTGAGGGTGGCAGAGCCTGGCCCAGGCTGCCCAGGGGGTTGTGGAGTCTCCTTCTCTGCAGACATTCCAACCCGCCTGGACACCTTCCTGTGTAACCTCATCTGGGTGTTCCTGCTCCATGGGGGGATTGCACTGGATGAGCTTTCCAGGGCCCTTCAACCCCTGACATCCTGGGACTCTGGGATTCCGTGATGGTAACGGCCAACGAGGCAGGGCCAGGGCAGCAGCCGTGACAAAAATGCACACAATGCTGAGAAACAGCCAAAGCTGGTGCGCAGCGGTGGATCTGGGATCCAACCCAACATCCCTGGAGGATGCGGAGGGAAGGAGGTGGAAATGCTAACGAGAGCAGATGACTCAGAGCATGGAACGGGGGAGCTGTGGGAGAAATACCGCGTCTCGCATGGATGGATCACAGTTTTAAGCCGAGCTCTTCCAGCAGCTGCTACTACTGCTGCCGCTCAGCCCGTGCGAGGGCGGTGGCAGCCTGTCTGCCAGAACACCCGCACCGCTGCTTCTGCTCCCGGTTTGGCTGCCCGGCTTTCATAGAATCACAGAATAGTGTTGGTTGGAAAAGCCCCTCAAGATCAAGTCCAACCCTTGCCCACCCCTCTCCTGGCCCCATGTCCTGAGAACTTCATGTCCGTCTGTCCAGCCCTCCAGGGCTGGTGACTCCAGCACTGCCCTGGGCAGCCTGTTCAATGCCCCACAGCCCTTTGGGGAAGAAATTGTTCCCACATCCAACCTCAACCTCCCCTGGCGCAACTTGAGGCCATTTCCTCTTGTTTCCAGCAAAGGGGCCAGGAGAGCACAGACATTAAGTGGGAAAACAGGATGACAATAAGGGGTGTTTTGGGGGACGTGGCCATCACAGAAAACCTGGAAAGGGAGATGGAGCCATGGAAGCTGCTGCTTCCACCTGGACGCTGCTCATTCGGCGGGGACAGCAGACCCCTCTGTGTCCCTTTGTACCACCCTCCCCTTCCTCATCTCCCTCCTCCTCACGCCTTCATCCCCGCTGCTCTGCAGTGCTGGGTGGGAGCTCAGCACCCTTGCCTGCCCCTTACACAGCTCTGTAGCAGGATGGGAACTGGATGCCTTGGTGGTGCCACAGCCCCGGTGTCCCGGTGCCCGTGTGGCAGGGGCTGCGGCTGGGGCTGCACTGGGCTCAGCCACAGGTGCCATGGGAGCCCAGCACAGAACCACGTCCCAGCGGAGGGTTTGGTGCTGAGAGGGGCCACCCCAGCGCACACCCTGTGCCGAGCAACAGCTCCTGTGTCACCTGTGTCCCCAGAACTCGCTCTGTGCGGGACCGACACCCCCGCTCCCTCCTGGCTGCACAAGCAGGTGGGATCAGCAGTTTGCCGGGGGCTGTGCGCTCTGGGGTGGCTCACGGGGACCCCAGGGCAGCTGATCCCGTACCCTGGGTCCAGGTTCAGCTGGGGCGGAGCTGCACCTGGCACAGGTGAGTGCGTGTGCCCGTCCCTCCCTCCTGCCAAGCAGGAAATGCCGTGCACCGGGCACCTCGACACGCCAGGGCCCCCGGCCCGCAACGCGCCCATGGAGCCCACGGTAGGAGTGGGGACGAGAGGAGACGTGTCTGCCCTGCCCTGCGCTGCCCTGTCCCGACCGCAGCACCCCCCGGTGCTGGGGACCCCCCAGTGCTGGGGACCCCCCGGTGCGGGTCACCTCCACAGCCCCATTGCGGCTGGTCCTGCTGGGACCACCCCAGTGAGCCCTGGTTGTGGTGGGAGCAGCACTGGGATGTCTGATCCCACCGGGGGTTCCACAGCATGTTGTCCCTTGGGCACCCACGTGCCAAGGTGACAGCCAGACTTGGTTCCTCCTGCCGTCCCACCACTGTGGGGGTTTTCTCCACCACTGTGGGGTTTTCTCCACCGCTGACACCCCCTTGCAGTTTGTCCTGTGGCTGCAGTTTGGTGGAGCTGCTGGGATTTCTCGGGGTGCACAAAGCCGCCAGAGCGCCGTGTCCCCTTGGGCACGGGATGGGTCTCCCACCCACCCGGGGGGCTCTGGGGAGGCTGTGCCTGGTGACATTGGGTCCTCTCCAGGGAAAGGGGGGGCTGATGCTTTTCAGAGGTCAGAACATCTCTGCGAAGGGCAGAGCTCACTGATGGCTCGTCCCACAGGTCACTGCGGGGCAGTGGGGTGACCAGGGGCACATTCTCTGCTGGGGAACAGGGAATCAAGGGGGGTCACAGCTCCCAGGTGACCCCAGTGTGGGGCACACGGATAGTGGAGAGATGGGTCTGCCCCTGCCGTCTGGCCTGGGGGGCTGTGGTCCTGCTGAGGTGCAGGACATGTGGACACAGGCCAGGGTCACAGTGACAGCGCTGGGTGCTCCTGGGGTGACACTGGTTGGGTTGGAGCACTTGTGTCCCCATGAGGAGCAGGGAGAGAGTGGCGAGGCCGAAGGCTGCCCAGCGTGGCTCCTCCTCACTCGCATCCTCCCTTTCCTCCCCCATCGCCCGAGTCACGTTTGGCAGCGGTTGGGGTGGGGGCAGCAGGTCCTGCCGAGCCAGACGGGCTTGTCGGGAAATTTCCCTCCCTTGCTGCCAGGACTATAAAGCCTGATTGGAAACGGGTGGGGTGATAACAGCAATAATTGCCCCATGCCGAGACGTTGTGGGTGTGCGAGCAAAGCAGCTCCATGGGAGAAGGGCAAAAGTAGCGTTCTGGGCCAGGAGATTTGTCCTGGAGACCCTGGGCTGTCCTGTGGCACCTTTCCTGTTCTCCCTGGTAGTGTTTTAACTCCTGTCCATCCTCACTGACCTCCTCAGGGAAGGTGCTGCACATATCCAGGCTTAAAAGGGACGATGAGAAAGATGGGGACAGACTTTTGAGCAGGGCCTGTTGTGACAGGACAAGGGGTGATGGTTTAAACTAAAGGAGGGAGATTCAGGCCGGACATGAGGGAGAAATTGTTGCCCTGAGGGTGGTGAGAGCCTGGCCCAGGTTGTCCAGAGAGGTGGTGGATGAACCATCCCTGAGACATCCCAGGCCAGGCTGGACGGGGCTCTGAGCACCCTGAGCTGGTGAAGATGTCCCTGCTCATGGCAGGGGGGAAATGGAAGGTCCTTCAACCCAAATTATTCTGTGATTCATCACCTCCTGTGCTCAAAGCAGCAGGAGGTGGGTGGTCCAGCCCCTTGTAAGCAGTTTTCTACAACCACCTTTCTATTGCTCTGGGCAACGGGAGACGAGGACACCAGCAGGGCAAGCCCAGGAGGTGTGGGGGAGAGCAGGTGCTACTGGGGCACAGGGCACCCCTATCACAGCTCGGTGAGGTCAGCAGGACTTGCTGGGTCAGGTCTGTCCCCGCTGTTCCTGCAAACACCCCAGGCAGCTCTGCCCTGTTGTCACAGCCGGGTCTGGGAGGCTGGGAGGGACACTGTGCCAGGGGCCAGGGGTGTCCCTGTGGCCGATGGAACCGTTAATCTGCACCTGGGTTTGGGTCACCGGGAGCTGACACTGCGGGGGAGTCTCAGCCTGGTTTGACGGGGGTCAAACCCGGTCCCCTCGGATCGGCTGCTGGGGGGAGCTGCACCCGGGGACTTTGTGCAGACATCTCGGTGTCCCATGGTGCGTGTGGCCAAGGTGCTGTCACCTCTGAACAGCCCCAAAATGCCCATGTCAGGGGGGACCCCGGCCGCTGCCGGGGCACGAGGCACGAGGCACATCTCCTGCGAGCGGCTCTGCTGCCCACGGCGCTGGGAATAAGGGATGAGGACGGGGAATGTGCTGGGTTTCGGGGTTTCCGCAGCCTCTGGAGACCACAGAGGTGCAGGAGCATCTCTCCCGTTTGGCCGGGGTTTGCAGGTTGGCAGATTGCTCTCCCCATGGCCCATGCTGTTGTTGAGGGAGGGTGGTAGTTGAGGAAAAGGATGCTCTGCAGGATGAATAAATGCTGGATCAGCCCCCTCAAACCTGGGGAGAGACACTGCAGCACGGAGGCGTTTTTAAATTAATTCAAAACTGGAGCCTTTTGTAAAACAAACCCTCAGGCTGCGGTGGGAGCGAAGCCTTGGCTGGCGCTGTGCCTGAGCTTAGGCCTGAGCTCAGCGGCTCGTCTGGCTTTGTGGTCTGTGAATCACAGCTCTGCCTCAAGGCTGAGCCACGTCCCTGCGCCCCGGGCGGCGCTTCTCCCGCAGCGGGGAAACTGAGGCACGGCAGCGCTGCGCTGGCCGGAGGCAGCACTGGGACGAGCCCCGCGCTCCTGCGGCCCCGTGCCCTGCGGGCTGTGCGGGCCGGGCTCACAACAAACGTTTGCAGCTCTTGGGACACCGATACTGAACGGAATTGCTCACACAACAACACCCGCAAGGACTGTCACGCTGCGAGAGCCTCTGGCCAGCGCTGTGTCCTTGCAGGTCCCCGCGGTGCTGGCGGCTGAGCCTGGGAGAGGAGCATCTGCCCCGCAGCCTCTCGTTAGCAGGGCCTGTTGTGACAGGACAAGGGGTGATGGTTTAAACTAAAGGAGGGAGATTCAGGCTGGACATGAGGAAGGAATTGTTGCCCTGAGGGTGGTGAGAGCCTGGCCCAGGTTGGGCAGAGAGGTGGTAGATGAACCATCCCTGGAGACATCCCAGGCCAGGCTGGACGGGGCTCTGAGCACCCTGAGCTGGTGAAGATGTCCCTGCTCATGGCAGGGGTGGGATTAGATGATCTTTGAACGTCCCTCCAACCCAAACCATCTGTGATTCTGTGATTCTCTGAGCCCTTGGCCCCCACTGGATAATAACAAATGAGGCACAATGTCCCTGTTCCGTCTGTCCCCACCGTGCACATGCCCCTTCAGCAGATATGCCTGCGTGTCAGGGTGCAGGGTCTGGGGCTGGTGAGAGGTATGAGTCCCCCTACCCTGCTGGTGTCCCCTTTAGTGGTCCCCATGGGCCACATGGCACCAGGTGTCCCCTTGCCAGACTGGACACAGTGTGAGCCGATGGCTCCAGCCCTTGCTCACAGGTCCCCCGGCTGTGCAGGGGGAAGACCCTGGTGAAGGTGGGAGCTGGAAGTCACCCCCCCAGCCTTGGAGATGCTGGGCAGGAGGGGTCTGATGAGCACATGCTGTCTGCAACTGCCTGAAAGGAGCTTGGAGCCAGGGGGGTCGGGCTCTGCTCCCCAGGAACAAGCGCCAGGAGCAGAGGAAACGGCCTCAAGTTGCGCCAGGGGAGGTTGAGGTTGGATGTGGGAACAATTTCTTCCCCAAAGGGCTGTGGGGCATTGGAACAGGCTGCCCAGGGCAGTGCTGGAGTCACCAGCCCTGGAGGGCTGGACAGACGGACAGGAGGTTCTCAGGACATGGGGCAGTGTCGGGGATGGGGGACGGGTGAGGGGGGCGGACGGGTGAGACTTGGTGAGCCTGAGGGTCAATTCCAACCAAAATAATTCTATGATCTGGTGATTCTCTAAGCAGTGGGGAGCACCCCTGCACACCTCATCTTCTCCACACAGGGCTGGGCGCTGGGATGCTGATCCAGACAGTCCCTGTGCACAGACAGTCCTTGGGTGCACGAAAGAGCAGAGATGGAAAATCATCAGGGCTGGTGGACTTCCACACCGTGGGGGATTCTTCTGGGTGAAACCTGCCCGGAGCGTTGGGACATGAGCTCTAGACCAGCCCAAGCTCAGGCCACCATGGGCTCCCCTGGTCAGGTTTCAGGAAGACTCCAGAACTGCTTGGAGGACCAGGTGTATTTCATGGGGAGCTTGGCCGTGCCCAGCCACTGCTGAGGAGCCGTGGGGGTCTGCAGCCTCTGACCAGCCCGTCCTGACGCTTCGCTCCCCTCCGCAGGTCAACATCTTCCAGACGGAGGGTCCCACTACCGACCCCACCAACCAGCTCTGGCCGGGACCCCCGGCCCAGCCCGAGACCCCGGCCCCCAGCCCACCCCGGGAGACCTGGGCTGGCAAATACGACTTCCTGCTGTCCTGCCTGGGCTACTGCGTGGGGCTGGGCAACGTCTGGCGCTTCCCTACCTGTGCTACCGCAACGGAGGAGGTGGGGCCACAACGGGAGCACACGCAGCTTTTCCCTTTCCTCTTTCCCTTTCCCTTTCCCTTTCCCTTTCCCTTTTCCCTTTCCCTTCCTTTCCTTTCCCTTTCCTTTTCCCTTCCCTTTCCCTTTCCCTTCCCTTCCCTCTTCCCCTTCCTCCTATCCCCTTCCCCTTCCCCTCCTTCTCCTGGATGGAGAGCAGGAGGATGGGGAGGGACAGCAGGACAGTGCAGGGGACAGAAAACATGGGCATTTCAGGGTTTTGGGGACTCTGTGTTGGTTCACCTGGGTCTCGTGTTGCACCGTGAATCCTGGGTCAGTTCTGGGCCCCTCACGCCAAGAAAGGCCTTGAGGTGCTGGAGCGAGTGGAGAGAAGGGAACGGAGCTGGTGAGGGCTGGAGCACAAGTGTGATGGAGCGGCTGAGAGGACCTGGGGGGTTCAGCTGGAGAACAGGAGCTGAGGGGAGACCTTCTGATCTCTGAACTGCCTGAAAGGAGCTTGGAGCCAGGGGGGTCGGCTCTGCTCCCCAGGAACAAAGCGCCAGGAGCAGAGGAAACGGGCCTCAAGTTGCGCCAGGGGAGGTTGAGGTTGGATGTGGGAACAATTTCTTCCCCAAAGGGCTGTGGGGCATTGGAAACAGGCTGCCCAGGGCAGTGCTGGAGTCACCAGCCCTGGAGGGCTGGACAGACGGACAGGAGGTTCTCAGGACATGGGGCAGGGACAGGGATGAGAGAACAGTTGGACTCAATGATCTTGAGGGGCTTTTCCAACCAAAATGGTTCTATGGACACCAGCATTTGAATCTGCTGTGAGGACACTTTAGGAGTTCACAGCATCTCCCTGTGTCTGTGCCGGGGAAGTTCTGCTCCTGCTGGGGCCGCCCTGTGTTCCCCAGTGATGCAGCAGCTCCGGAGTGAGCCTGGGCACCGTCCTGCCCGGTTTGGGGTGAAGAGGAGCTGCTGCCATGCAGAGCCCCCTGCACAGCATCCCTGCCCCCCCCGAGAAGAAGGGCTTGGGCCAGAAACGCGGTGACCCCCAAGCAGCTGGGACCACTGGGTGCTGTGCTCGCCGTGAGCTTTGTGCATCACGCACAGAGGTGCCGTCCATGAAAACCCAATTCAGGCGGGCAGGAGCGGCCGGGATGTCGGCCAAAGCGGGGCAGAATGACCTGCGGCAGCTCTGGGGCAGGACAAAGCGCAGGCGGCTCTGCACGTCCTGGGTGGCAACACCCCAGGGTGGCAGCGCGTGTCCTGGGGCTGCGGGACGGGAAAATCCCCCAAGAGCCGTTCCTGAGCCCCTCTCTGCTCCTGCTGCCCCGATGATGTCTCCTCTTGCACCAGCTGGAGGGACCACCTGGAATCACAGAGGTTTTGGGTTGAGGGACCTTCCCAGCTCCCCAGTCCCCCTGCCATGAGCAGGGACATCTTCAGCAGCTCAGGGTGCTCAGAGCCCCGTCCAGCCTGGCTGGGATGTCTCCAGGGATGGTTCATCCACCACCTCTCGGGCCAACCTGGGCCAGGCTCTCACCACCCTCAGGGCAACAATATTCTCCCTCATGTCTGGGCCTCCCCCCTCCTGACACGGACCCTGCCAGCTGTGCTGTGCCCTGACCCCCCATTTCTCCTCACCAGAAATCACCTCCACCTGCCCCGGCTGCTGCCTCTGGCTCCCTGGTGCTCCATGGGCTGCAGGGACCCCAGACCCCCAACCTGCCTTCCCTGCAGCTGTCTCGCAGGGTTTTATTGCGCTGGTTTCTCTACAATCCTTCCAGTCCACCCAGTTAAACTGGTGACCTCTCCTTTGCCCCATGGCTGCTCCTTAAATCCCTCTAACTGAACTCATTTGCTGATGGGCTGCGCCACATGTCTGGTGTGTGCTCGTCTGGTGGCAGCAGCACCCGAGCATGGGACCCAGGACTGTGGGACCCCAACCAGTGCTCCACAGTCCCCCAAAAACTGTGCCACGCACCAGGCTGTCCCCAGCGCCACGGTGTCCTGCTGAGCTGGTGCCAGCAGAGGTGTCTTAGAGTCACAGGGTCATTTCGGTGATGGAAAAGCCCCTCAAGACCATTCGAATCCAACCATAACCCAGCCTGGCACTGCCCCATGTCCTGAGAACCTCCTGTCCGTCTGTCCAACCCCTCCAGGGCTGTGACTCCAGCACTGCCCTGGGCAGCCTGTTCCAATGCCCCACAGCCCTTTGGGGAAGAAATTGTTCCCACATCCAACCTCAACCTCCCCTTGCGCAACTTGAGGCTGTTTCTCCTCTGCTCCTGGCGCTTGTTCCTGGGGGAGCAAGAGCCCGACCCCACCCGGCTCCAAGCTCCTTTCGGTTGTCCCAGCGATGAGCCGGGGCTGGGCTATGCTGAGCTTTGCACCCCGGCCTCACCGCAGGGAATTTGGCCCTCGGGACAGGGTTCGCTGCGGTTGCAATGGGGTGGCTGAGCCCGGGCTGGGGTGGCTGAGCCTGCACTGGGGGCTGGGGTGGCCGCGGATCCACCAGGGAAGCGTCCTCCTCCATCCCACAGGTTGCAGAGCCAGAGCTGGTGGCAGCACCAAAGCTCGGGATGGGGACAAAGGGGACGGAGGCGCGCTGCTCAGTGGGAGCTGGAGCAGCCGCCACCAGGTGCCCTGGAGACACGGGGCTGTGGTGCGGGAGCCTGGCGGGTGCGTCACCCTGCAGTGACCGGCGTGCTCGCCACTGGATGTCAACTGCTGCCCGTGGTCACTCCTGGGCACCCATGGGGACAGGGACACGATCCCTGCCACCCTCTGGCAGTGTCAGCCAAAGGGACTTTGGGCCAGCAAGAGAAATAGGGGTTCAGGGGGAGCTGCTGCCCCTGACCCCCATCCAAAGGGGTGGTGGGGGAATGGCGGTGTGGGGGGGCTTTATCCCAAAGCCGTGGAGCTGGGGCGGTTTGGAGGGTTGTGCTCAGAACACCCCTGCAGTACCAGCGCCAGGGGACATGTTGTCCCCGCAGCAAAGCAGCCTGAGCCATCGTGTCCCAGTGTCACAGGCAGAGCAGCAACACGCTGCCCCACCTCGGTCCCCTGGCCCCCCAAACATTGTCCCCCCTCACTCAGCCTCCCCCAGCAGCAGAGCAGGAGTCCCCGATGATGTCCCCACCATGGTCCCCCATGTCCCCACCGTGGTCCCCTCGTCCCCAGGCTGAGCCCTGTGGAGCCTCTGCTGGAGCTGCTGCTCCCCCGCAGCGTGCACAGATGTGGAGGCATCATTCCCTCAGCGCTGCGCTAATGAGCGCCCAGCTAACGAGCAGCCGGCCCCATGTCTGGTCTGCTGGCCAGGCTGCGGGTCTGGATCCGGCATCGCGGCTGGGAGCTGCTCTGCTGCGGGGAACGGTGACTGGAGATAATGGGCTTGGGCTGCAGCTGCTGCCAGCTGGGAAATGCCGTTTTCTTCCCTGGAAAATGTCCTTTTCCAGCACAGATTTTGCCTGGCTGAGGCTGCGAGGAGCAGGATTTCCTCTGCAGAGAAGGCTGTTGCTGAAGGTGGAAGAGAGTGTATCGACCAACAAAACACTAGGATCTGCTGCGGGCACGGCCCGGGCTCTGAGCATCCCAAGGCTCTGAGCATCTGGCAGCACTGAGAATCCCTCATCCCAAAGCATCCTTCAGCATCCTTCATCCCTCAGCATCCCTCATCCCTCAGCATCCTTCATCCCTCAGCATTCTGCATCCCTCACCATCCTTCATCCCTCAGCATCCTTCAGCATCCCTCATCCCTCAGCATCCCCAAGCATCCTTCATCCCTCAGCATCCCTCATCCCTCAGCATCCCCCAGCATCCTTCATCCCTCAGCATCTCTCACCCCTCAGCATTCCTCAGCATCCCTCAGCATCCTTCATCCCTCAGCATCCCTGATCCCTCAGCATCCCTCAGCATCCCTCAGCATCCCTCATCCCTCAGCATTCCTCAGCATCCTTCATCCGTCAGCATCCTTCAGCATCCTTCATCCCTCAGCATCCTTCAGCATCCCTCATCCCTCAGTACCCCCCAGCATCCTTCATCCCTCAGCATCTCTCACCCCTCAGCATTCCTCAGCATCCCTTAGCATCCTTCATCCCTCAGCATCCCTGATCCCTCAGCATCCCTCAGCATCCCTCATCCCTCAGCATTCCTCAGCATCCTTCATTCGTCAGCATCCTTCAGCATCCTTCATCCCTCAGCATCCTTCAGCATCCCTCATCCCTCAGTACCCCCCAGCATCCTTCATCCCTCAGCATCCCTCATCCCTCATCCCTCAGCATCCCTCAGCATCCTTCATCCCTCAGCATCCTTCAGCATCCTTCAGCATCCTTCATCCCTCAGCATCCCCCAGCATCCTTCACCCCTCAGCATCCCTCATTCCTCAACATCGCTGCAGCACCCATGGATGCACCCCAGTGCTGCTCCCGCCACCCACCACCCACCCTAACCAGGCCCAGTGGGTTCCCCGCGACTCCCAGCTCAGGCCCCATTGTGGGTCTCCTGAGGAACTCATGAGGACCAGAGGAAACGGCCTCAAGTTGCGCCAGGGGAGGTTGAGGTTGGATGTGGGAACAATTTCTTCCCCAAAGGGCTGTGGGGCATTGGAACAGGCTGCCCAGGGCAGTGCTGGAGTCACCAGCCCTGGAGGGCTGGACAGACGGACAGGAGGTTCTCAGGACATGGGGCAGTGGTGGACTTGGCAGTGCTGGGTTAATGGTTGGATTAGATGACCGCAAAGGTCTTTTCGAATTGAAACATTTCACTAATTGACTTCTCTGCTGGGGATGCCTCTGGGATGGAGACCTTGCCCTGCCATGTCCCACCCAGACACGTGCCCCCACCGCAAGGCCAAACCACATGTCTGTCCATGGTGCCATCCGTCCCCCCGACCTGCTGCCCCTCTCCTTCTCCCAGGTGTGTTCCTCATCCCCTACTTCATCATGCTGCTGGTGACGGGGCTGCCGCTCTTCCTGATGGAGCTGAGCCTGGGCCAGTACGGGGCTGCGGGGCCCATCACCGTCTGGAAGTGCTGCCCGCTCCTGAGAGGTGGGACCGGGGGCTCCTCTCCTTCCCACCCCACATCTGACAGGACCCTGAGTTCCTGGGCAGGTCCCCACCACCCCCTGGACCAGTGCTGGGGGTCCGCGGGGTGTCACCCCTTTCCCGGTGCAGGTGTTGGCGTCGCCATGCTGATCGTGTCCTCCCTGGTGTCCCTCTACTACAACGTCATCATCGCTTGGGCTTTCTACTACCTGGGCTCCTCCTTCCGGAGCCCCCTGCCCTGGTCCTGTGACGCCCCCAACAACAGGGACCACTGCCAGGTCGGTGTCCTGGGGTGGTGGCACCGTGGGGTCTGTGTCGATGTGGGGCTGGGCCGTGGGGTGGTTTCTGCTGGGAGCTGCAGCAGGAGGGCTGGGGGGACACTGGGGACGGTGGCGGTGACAGTGACCCGCTGGGACCGTGTGTTGCAGAACGCGTCGGCGAGCGCCAGCTGGGTCAGCGCCAGCGAGCTTTTCTGGAAGTGAGTCCCTGTGTGGTGGCATCGACGTGTGTCCCCAACCCGTGTCCCCTGCCTGAGTCTGGGGGTCACCTCCCCAGGTCCCCAGGGCTGGCCCCCTAGGCAGCGCTCGGTGACACCGGGGGCTTTGTGAAGAGCGGAGGGATGGCTGAGGACACCGCGGAGGTGACAAGGGCACCTTGTGTCCCCATCCCACCGCCCCGTGTCCCCACAGGGATCGGGTGCTGGGAGTGACACACAGCTCCGGCCTGGGGGACCCTGGCCCCGTGCGCTGGCCCCTCGCCCTGTGCCTGCTGGCGGCCTGGACCCTCCTCTTCCTCTGCCTGCTGAAGGGCATCCGCAGCTCGGGCAAGGTGCGGGGTGCGGGGGGTACACAGGGTGCGGGGAGTACGCAGGGTGCGGGGGGTATGCGGGGTGTGGGGGCACGGGGGTGGCGGTGCTGGTGGAGTGGGGCCCAACCAGCCATGCCCTGCGCAGGTCGTTTACTTCACTGCCACCTTCCCCTACCTCGTCATCCTCATCCTCATCGTCCGGGGGGCCACGCTGGACGGCTCCCTCGACGGCGTGCGCTTCTACCTGTCCTCGGACTGGAGCCGGCTGCAGAGCGCACAGGTAACCTGGGGGGTCCCCCGGGGCAGCGACACCCCCAGCCCAGCATCCTGCAGCCCCCGGTCCGTCCTCTCCCAGGTGTGGAGCGATGCGGCCTCGCAGATCTTCTACTCCCTGGGCATCGGCTTCGGGGGGCTGCTCTCCATGGCCTCCTACAACAGGTTTGACAACAACGTCATCCGGTGAGCATGGGGGACGTGGGGGACATAGGGGACTTGGGGGGCATAGGGGACTTGGGCTGTTGGGCACACATGGGGAGGGCTGAGCCCCACGGCCGATGGGGACACCCCTATCTCCATCCTCACGTCATGAGCGTGGGGCTGGGACCCCCTCCCGGCAGGGACACCTTGGTCATCACCATCGGGAACTGCTGTACCAGCTTCTTCGCCGGCTTCGCCATCTTCTCGGTGCTGGGGCACATGGCCTGGAAGAGACAGGTCCCCGTGGGCAGCGTTGTGGACTCAGGTGAGGGCTCGGGGATGGGGACCCGTGCTGGGCTGTGCCTGGGGACATCTCGGTGCCCTGTGCTGGGACAGGGACACGGGGCTGCAGTTGAGCTCACATCCAGCTGCGCTTGGCCCATCTCACCATGACGTGTCCTTTCACACTTCCTGCAACTGCCTGAAAGGAGCTTGGAGCCAGGGGGGTCGGGCTCTGCTCCCCAGGAACAAGCGCCAGGAGCAGAGGAAACGGCCTCAAGTTGCGCCAGGGGAGGTTGAGGTTGGATGTGGGAACAATTTCTTCCCCAAAGGGCTGTGGGGCATTGGAACAGGCTGCCCAGGGCAGTGCTGGAGTCACCAGCCCTGGAGGGCTGGACAGACGGACATGAGGTTCTCAGGACATGGGGCAGGGACAGGGTGGGTTATGGCTGAACTCCATGATCTTGAGGGGCTTTTCCAACCCAAATGATCCTGTGATTTGGTGGTTCCCTCCATCTCCTGCAGGCCCCGGGCTGGCATTTGTGGCGTACCCTGAAGCCCTGTCCCTGCTGCCTGGCTCCCCATTCTGGTCCATCCTCTTCTTTCTGATGCTGATCACCCTCGGAGTGGACACTTTGGTGATTGTCACCTTGGGCAGCCCCATGTCCTGCCCTGTGCCTTAAGGGTGCCTTAGGGTGCCAGGTACCCCCGTCTTGGGCGTGCAGCTGGCACAGCGTGCTTGGGCCGGGAGGATGAGGATGGTGCTGGGGTGGGGGCTGCACAGCCCCGCGCGTGTGGGGTGCACCCGAGGACATGGGGCTGGGATGCAGCCACATCCCAGTGGCACTGGTTTGGGTTTGCCCAGGCATCCCAGGGATGGGGATGCCCGTGGGCACAGTGTCCTGCAAAGTCCCCTCTGTGGCACCATCCAGAGGGCTGCGGGACTGGGACACCCCCCACTGATGTCCCCGTCCCGCAGTTTGGGAACATCGAGGGCATCACCACGGCCGTCCTGGACGAGTTCCCCGCCCTGCGCAGCTGGAGGAGGAAGACGGCGCTGCTGGGTGTCCTCTGCATCTCCTTCTTCCTGCTGGGGCTCCTGCTGGTCACCCAGGTACGGGGTCCCTGCGCCCAGCAGCACCCGGCACACTCGGGGAGGTGACGGGGGAGGATGGGGACCAGGACCGGCCCCCACTGCCCTCCAGTCCAGAACAGGCTGCCCAGGGCAGTGCTGGAGTCACCATCCCTGGAGGGCTGGGCAGACGGACAGGAGGCTCTCAGGACATGGGCAGTGCCGGGGGTGGGTTATGGTTGGACTCAATGAGCTCAAGGGGCTTTTCCAACCACAATGATTCTATGATCCTTCAGCTGGGAGGACGGGGGGGCTGTTCCCAGCCCCGGTGTCACTGCCGTCCATGGTGCAGGGTGTCCTGCAGCCCCCGCCGCACTCACCCCGTCCCTCCCCACCTCGCAGGGCGGCATCTTCTGGTTCACCCTCATCGACACCTACAGCACGGGCTTCGGGCTGATCGTGGTCGCCCTCTTCATGTGCCTGGGCATCGCCTTCTGCTACGGTGAGCGGGCGGGCGGCCAGGGGACGCGGGACACGGGTTCCTGCTGCACCGCCAGGGCTCAGCATCCCGGTTTTCCCAGGGCTCAGCATCCCGGTTTTCCCAGGGCTCAGCATCCCGGTTTTCCCAGGGCTCAGCATCCCGGGGCTCCCAGGACTCAGCATCCTGGGGCTCCCAGGGCTCAGCATCCCGGGTTTCCCAGGGCTCAGCATCCTGGGGCTCCCAGGACTCAGCATCCTGGGTTTCCCAGCGCTCAGCATCCCGGGGCTCCCAGGACTCAGCATCCTGGGGCTCACGGCAAACGGTGGATCTGTGGGGTACACGGGCAGCTGTGGGCAGCCTGGAGCCAGGGTGGGCAGGATGTTACCCCCGTCCTGCTGCCCCACGCAGCTCAGTCCCGTGGGGAGATGCTGCGATGTGGGTGCAGTTTAACCCGTGCTGGAGGGATGTGGTTCCACCCGCTGGAGCATCTTTGTGTGAGGAAAGGCTGAGAGAGCTGGGGCTGCTGAGCTGGAGAAGAGAAGCTGAGAGGGATGTGATCAATGATCAATATGTCAGGGTGGTGTCAGGATGGACCAGACTCTGTTCAGTGGTGCCCAACGCCAGGGTGAGGGGCAACGGGCACAGACAAACACAGGAGGCTCCATGTGAACATGAGCAGAACCTTGTGTGCTGGGAGGTGCCAGAGCCTGGCCCAGGCTGCCCAGAGCGGGTGTGGAGTCTCCTGCTCTGAGACATTCAGACCCCCTGGGATCCTGTGTGATCTGCTGTGTGACCCTGTGTGATCTGCTCTGTGACCTGTGTGATCTGCCCTGTGCCCCTGTGTGATCTGCTCTGTGACCTGTGTGATCTGCTCTGTGACCTGTGTGATCTGCCCTGTGACCCTGTGTTAGCGGGTTGGACTGGGGATGTACAGAGGGCACAACCAGCCCGAGATGCTGGGATTCTGTGGATGATGTTCAGCACCCAGCACTGCTGAGGGAGCTGGGGCTCTGGAGCTGGACAAGAGGACACTGAGGGGGGACTCATTCCTGGGGATCAATATGGAAAGGGGCAGTGTCAGGAGGATGGAGCCAGGCTCTTCTGGTGACAATCAGTGACAGGACAAGGGGCAATGGGTGAAAACTGGAACACAGGAGGTTCCACTGAAAGAGGAGAAGAAACTTGTTGGGGTGAGGGTGGCAGAGCCTGGCCCAGGCTGCCCAGGGGGTTGTGGAGTCTCCTTCTCTGCAGACATTCCAACCCGCCTGGACACCTTCCTGTGTAACCTCATCTGGGTGTTCCTGCTCCATGGGGGATTGCACTGCATGAGCTTTCCAGGGCCCTTCAACCCCTGACACTCTGGGATTCTGTGATCTCTATTACTGGCCCAGCTCAGCCCCACACGGGGTGTCCCGGGTGCCGTGACCGTTCCCCGGCTCCCACAGGTGTGGACCAATTCTGCCAGGACATTGTGGACATGATCTGCCGGTGCCCACCCTGGTGCAGCCGCTTGCTGGGCTACTTCAAGCTGTGCTGGATCTTCTTCACGCCGTGTCTGCTGCTGGTGAGCACCGGGCACCGTGGGGCTGGCGGGGGGGGATGGGCTGGGGAGTGCGGGGTGCCCCTGGGGGTCCCCACGTCGCCTGTCCTGGCCAAATCCCCGGGGCCAGGCGGTGCCGCAGCATCACATGGCTCCCACGCGCTCTGCCCGGCAGTTCACGCTCATCTACACCTTCCTGGACATGTACAGCAAACCCCTGCGCTACGGCTCCTACAAGTTCCCCGCCTGGGGCACCAGCCTGGGCGTCTGCATGGGCGTCCTCACCTGCCTGCAGATCCCGCTCGGCGCCGCGCTGGCCCTGGGCCGCGAGTCGGGGACGCTGAGTGACGTGAGTGTGCCAGGGGACGGGGACAGGACAGGGATGGGAGGGGATGGGATGGGGATGGGGGTGGGACAGTGATGGGGATGGGACAGGGATGAGACAGGGATGGGGATGGTGTTGGGGATGGGACAGGGATGGGATTGGGATGGTGTCAGGGATGGGGATGGGGATGGGGACAGGGATGGGGATGGCGATGGGGACAGGGATGGGATGGGGATGGGGATGGGGACAGGGATGGGACAGGGATGGGACAGGGATGGGATGGGGACAGGGATGGGATGAGCATGGGGATGGGGATGAGGACGGGGACAGGGATGGACAGGGATGGGATGGGGATGGGGATGGGGACAGGGATGGGGTTGAGGACAGGGATGGGACAGGGATGGCATGGGGATGGTGTCGAAGATGGGACAGGGATGGTACAGGGATGGGGACATGGATGGGTACAGGGATGGGATGGGGATGGGGACAGGGACAGGGATGGGACAGGGACAGGCATGGGGACAGGGATGAGGACAGGATTGGGACAGGGATGGGATGGGGATGGGGATAGGGATGGGGATGGGGATGGGGATGGGGATGGGGACAGGGATGGGACAGTGATGGGGAGGGGGCAGAGCAGGGGCTGCCCCAGTGCTGGGGCCGGGGCAGGAGGGAGCAGTGACAGAGTGGGGGTGACACTGACCCTTCCCAGGAGAGCCAAAGGGCCGGGTGTGGTGGGGTCTGAGCCCCCGGCATCCCCGTCCCTGCTGCCACCTCCAAGGGTGATGCTGGGGGACTCGGGGCAGCCCCTGCTCACCCTCGCCCACCCCCAGCGCTTCCAGAAAGCCACCCAGCCCCTGCACTCCTGGAGAACGGCCACCGCGCGGGACGTGGCCGGGGACGTCATCGACGTGCCGTTCACCATCACCCTGACCAGCAGCGACTTCACCGCGCCGCCCCCCGGCGGCACCGAGGCCTGATGCCAGCCCGGCATCGCCCCATGGCCTTGTCCAGAGCCCCCCGGAAAACAGGACTGGCTGGCGATGGGGACACCCACCCCAGGGCTGCCGGCGGCGCTGTCACTGTCACCATCACCCATCCCAGCGATGGCAACCACTGATACCAGTGTGTGTTCTAGTTCCTTTTCCTGGAGCCGCTGTGCCCTCTCCCGGGGGGGCTCTGAGCAGGACCCGCTGCCTGGGCAGCTGTCACGTCCCGTTGGAGCCGTCTGGGGACGGCCACGCGTGTCCCTGTCCCCGACCCAGCGCCGCGGGCAGGGCTGGAGTTCATTCTGCTGCTTCCAGGGCTCATCCCGGTCTGAACGCTGCGGACTCGCCCTGGGCTTGCACGTGGGGTTCACGGGGCCGCTGCTCACAGGTAACTCCTGGTTGGAAATCCAGGTGCTGGGCTGTGCAGTTATCAGCTCCAGCTGCAACCCAACAACCAGAGCGACAGGAAGGTGGCCCAAAACACCTTCCAGAAGCAAAACCATGAAGGACATTGCCAGTTACCAAAAACACTTACCTGGTGAAGATGACACGACCACTCCATAAATGATTTCGTTCTTAAACAAACAAAAAGAAACAAAAGCCCAGGCCATCACACTAAACCTAAGCAGACGTATCTGCAAGTCTTGCCGTGACAGGTTGTTGAAACTGAGGTCTCGTCGGTAATTAAAAACTTTAAATGTAGATTGAATTCGACTGAGGATTTTAGAGTCACAACCATGTACAAAGTTTGGGATGTCGGCACCACCGTGGCCACGGGAACCGCACGCTGGCCCTGGGCCGGGCTGGGGCCCCGCTGGTGTGCCCAGTTCAAACCCCGGCCCCGGGCAGCGTCCCCTCGCCCGTCCCGCCACGGGGAGCAGTTCGGTGTGGGCAGTTGGGGCCAGAGCAGCCCCAGGCCGGGTTTGCAGCCCCAGGCCGGGTTTGCAGCCCTAGGTCGGGTTTGCAGCCCCAGGCCGGGTTTGCAGCCCCAGGTCGGGTTTGCAGCCCCAGGCCGGGTTTGCAGCTCCAGGCCGGGCTTGCAGCCCTGGGTCGGGTTTGTAGCCCCAGGCCGGGTTTGCAGCCCAGGGTCAGGTTTGCAGCCCTAGGTCGGGTTTGCAGCCTTAGGTCGGGTTTGCAGCCCCAGGCCGGGTTTGCAGCCCCGGGTCAGGTTTGCAGCCCCAGGTCGGGTTTGCAGCCCCAGGTCGGGTTTGCAGCCCCGGGCCGGGTTTGCAGCCCCGGGCTGGGCTGGCAGCCCCGGGCCGGGTTTGCAGCTCCAGGCCGGGTTTGCAGCCCCGGGTCGGGTTTGCAGCCCCAGGCCGGGTTTGCAGCCCCAGGCCGGGTTTGCAGCCCCGGGTCGGGTTTGCAGCCTCGGGTCGGGTTTGCAGCCCCGGGTCGGGTTTGCAGCCCCGGGCTGGGTTTGCAGCCCCAGGCTGGGTTGGCAGCCCTAGGTCGGGTTTGCAGCTCCAGGCCGGGTTTGCAGCTCCAGGCCGGGTTTGCAGCCCCAGGTCGGGTTTGCAGTCCCAGGTCGGGTTTGCAGCCCCAGGCCGGGTTTGCAGTCCCAGGTCGGGTTTGCAGCCCCAGGTTGGGTTTGCAGTCCCAGGTCGGGTTTGCAGCCCCAGGTCGGGTTTGCAGTCCCAGGTCGGGTTTGCAGCCCCAGGTTGGGTTTGCAGTCCCAGGTCGGGTTTGCAGTCCCAGGTCGGGTTTGCAGCCCCAGGTCGGGTTTGCAGTCCCAGGTCGGGTTTGCAGCCCCAGGTTGGGTTTGCAGCCCTGGGTCGGGTTTGCAGCTCCAGGCCGGGTTTGCAGCTCCAGGCCAGGTTTGCAGCTCCAGGCCGGGATTGCAGCCCCAGGTTGGGTTTGCAGCCCTGGGTCGGGTTTGCAGCCCCGGGCTGGGTTTGCAGCCCTGGGTCGGGTTTGCAGCCCCAGGCCGGGTTTGCAGCTGCAGGCTGGGTTTGCAGCCCTGGGCCGGGTTTGCAGCCCCAGGCCGGTTTGCAGTCCCAGGCCGGGTTTGCAGCCCCAGGTCAGGTTTGCAGCTCCAGGCCGGGTTTGCAGCTCCAGGCCGGGTTTGCAGCCCCAGGTCGGGTTTGCAGCCCTGGGCCGGGTTTGCAGCCCCAGGTTGGGTTTGCAGCCCTGGGCCGGGTTTGCAGCCCCAGGCTGGGTTGGCAGCCCCAGGTTGGGTCTGCAGCCCTGGGCCGGGTTTGCAGCCCTGGGCTGGGTTGGCAGCCCCAGGCCGGTTTGCAGCCCCGGGTCAGGTTTGCAGCTCCAGGTCGGGTTTGCAGCCCCAGGTCGGGTTTGCAGCCCCAGTCGGGTTTACAGCTCCAGGCCGGGTTTGCGGCTCCAGGCCAGGTTTGTGGCCCCAGTCTGGTTTACAGCTCCAGGCCGGGTTTGCGGCTCCAGGCCGGGTTTGCTTCTCCAGGCCGGGTTTGCAGCCCCGAGCGGCTGCGGGTGCAATAAAGCTCCACTTGCAGCGATGTCGCTGTGCGGCCGGGCCGTGCCCATGTGTGCCAGGGCTGCGTGTGCCCGCGCTGTGGGGTGCAGCACATGCAGGGACACATCGGTGCCACCATCCCGGTGGTGCTGGATGGGCATGGGGGTGTCGCTGGGGCTGCACCAATGGCCCCACTGACACCTGGAGCCCCGTGAACCTGTGTTCCAGACACCTCAGAGGAAGGGACTGAACTGATGGGAACTGATGGAGCTGCTGGAGAGGGGCCAGAGGAGCCCCAGGAATGACCCGAGGCTGGAACAGCTCTGCTGGGGACAGGTGAGAGAGTTGGGGTGTTCAGCTGGAGAAGAGAAGCTCTGGGAGACCTTAGTGCACCTTTCCGGACTGAAAAGGGGCCCATAAGACAGATGGGGACAGACTTTTGAGTAGGGCCTGTTGTGACAGGACAAGGGGTGATGGGTTAAACTAAAGGAGGGAGATTCAGGCTGGACATGAGGAAGAAATTGTTGCCCTGAGGGTGGTGAGAGCCTGGCCCAGGTTGGCCAGAGAGGTGGTGGATGAACCATCCCTGGAGACATCCCAGGCCAGGCTGGACGGGGCTCTGAGCACCCTGAGCTGCTGAAGATGTCCCTGCTCATGGCAGGGGACTGGGGAGCTGGGAAGGTCCCTCAACCCAAACCTCTGTGATTCCAGGTGGTCCCTCCAGCTGGTGCAAGAGGAGACACCATCGGGGCAGCAGGAGCAGAGAGGGGCTCAGGAACGGCTCTTGGGGGGATTTTCCCGTCCCGCAGCCCCAGGACACGCGCTGCACCCTGGGGTGTTGATACCAGGACGTGCAGAGCCGCCTGCGCTTTGTCCTGCCCCAGAGCTGCTGCAGGTCATTGCCCCCGCTTGGCCAACGTGATCACCAGTGTAAGCCCCAGACCCTGCAGGACAGGGCTCTGCTGTGTCCGTCTGTCCCCGCTGTCACCGGCCAGGCTGGGGGACGGTCCCCAGAGAGACCCCCCCGCTGCAGCCCGGGAAGGGCTGGAAGGATTGAGCAGCAGCCGCCGGCTCGTAAAATAGACTACATGCTTTATTGGATTGAAAAGATTTATGAAATGACCCCCACCCCCCAAAAAAACCCTCCAGAGTTGGCAGATGCGTCACCGGTCGGTGGATCCCCAGCCCCGTCTCCTGCAGCATCCACACGTCCCTGCACCACAAGCAGCGCCCGGCTCCCCCCGGACCCCCGCGCCAGCAGCCCCTGTGTCCCCTGCCCGCGGTGACAGGGTCCGTGTCCCCTCCCTGCGGTGCTGGGGTGTCCGTGTCCCCTGCCCGCAGTGCTGGGGTGTCCATGTCCCCTGCATGCAGTGCTGGGGTGTCCGTGTCCCCTGCCAGGGGTGTCTGTGTCCCCTGCCCACAGTGACAGCGTGCCTGTGTCCCCTGCCCGGGGTGTCCGTGTCCCCTGCCCGCAGTGGCAGGGTGTCCATGTCCCCTGTCTGGGGTGACAGGGTGTCCATGTCCCCTGCCCACAGTGCTGGGGTGTCCGTGTCCCCTGCCCATGGTGACAGGGTGTCCATGTCCCCTGCCCACAGTGCTGGGGTGTCCGTGTCCCCTGCCCATGGTGACAGGGTGTCCATGTCCCCTGCCCACAGTGCTGGGGTGTCCGTGTCCCCTGCCCATGGTGACAGGGTGTCCATGTCCCCTGCCCGCAGTGCTGGGGTGTCCGTGTCCCCTCCCCGCCCGGGGAAACGCAGGCACTTAGTCATGGAGAGAACCGTTCACTTATCTAAAGCAAGAGTGCAATTGTCAAACTACCACCTAGGAACACAACAGAACGGAACCCACCGTCCTGGCCCCTCCTGTGCGTCCACGTCCACGTGTGCGTCCCTCGGCCTCCTCTCCCTCCCTGTGCGTCCCCTCGGGGCAGCTCCCGGGGGCTTGGGATGGAGAGGGCGGCGGGACAGGGACCCTGAGCTTGGGGACAGCTCTGGGGGTCCTGATGTGCCGGACAGTGGGTTTGGGGGGGTGGGGGGCTCCTCTGCCGGCCCTGGTGCTGGGGGCTGCAGGGCTGTGGGGGGGCAGGGGTTGTCACGGGGGACAGGTCACCCCGTGGAGCAGGGGTTGTCCCACTGCCCTGGGAGCAGCACATGGTGACAAGGGCCCTGAGCAGGACCCCCTCCGTCCCCCCGCATCCCCCTGGTCCTTGGGGAGGGCACAGAGCCCCCAGCCTGACACCCCCGGATTCGGGGGATGGATGTTTTCAGCCCGTCCCCGGGTGCCCAAACGCCCCGTCCCAGCCCACCCCACAGGCACATGGGTCAGGCCCCAGCGCCCCGTGTCCCCCATCACCCGCGTCCCCGCTCTGAGCCCCCTGGGTTTGGGGGAGCAGCCCCAGCCCCGCGGGCCCCACAACCCCCCGAGGCACCGGTGCTGCTCCAGCAGCCCCTGGCACAGCATGGGGGGCAGATGAGGGGCAGCCCCGTCCCCCCGCGCAGCAGTGGGGCTGCGGGCAGAGCTCCGGGACGCGCGAGTACCGGCGAGGGCAGGACCCCCAGGGCGTTCACCTGCTCTTGTCAGCAAGAGTGTGCAACCAGGGACCCTCCTGAACCGCCACAGCGATGGGGCCGGGGGGAGAAAAGTGACTTGAGAACCGTGCGCCCCAACGCCGGCACCAGCGTCACCCCGAGGGGCGAACGGGCAGCGCGCTGCTGCCCCCCGACCTTCCAGCCGGCCTGCGCACGAGTTGGAAGAGCCAGGAGAACCGGGAAGGAAGAAGAAAATATAATAAAAATAATAAAAAATAAAATAAGAAAATAAAACCACGTTGAAACCAAACCCAGATGCGGTGAGGCCGAGCGGAGGCAGGAGTAACTGAAGCCATGCGCAGCGAAGCCGGGGCCGCGGCGGCGGGCGGGAGGAAGGGCCGGCCTCGGGGGGAGCGCTCGTCTTCTTTATTTTGTTTCTCAGAAATCAGGAAATAAATAAGTTTAAATAGCTGCTCCCGCTGCCGGCGGTGGGTGAGGCGGCTCGGGGCGCGGGGGCGCCGGCAGCGCCGCGGGGTCCGCGCGGGGTCCCCCCTGCCGGCCGCGCTCCGGCGGGTTCTCCTCTCCCCACTCCTCTCGCTACTTCTTGGGCTTCTTGAAGATCTTTAGGGGGAACTTTTTCTTGCTCTGGCCGAGGTCGACCTCGTCGCCCGTCAGGCTGCTGTCCTCGTCCCCCGGGCTCTTCTTGGCCGCCAGCTGCGGGATGCGGGTGCTCTTGGCGCCGCCGGGCCGGCCGTCAGAGATCGGGGAGGGGGTGTCGGGGTCGGTGGAGCTGGGGCTGTGCGAGCGGGACGAATCCGAGTGGCTGTGCTTGCCGCCCGCCGGGTGGCTGATCTCCCCCAGGCTGGAGGACTTCTCCATGCCGTGGTTCACCATCATCATCTTCTTCATCACCATGGGGCTCTCGGGCGGCCGCTCCGGCAAAGCCCCCGGCGCGGGGGGGTCCCCCGGGCGGCTGGCGCCATTGGGGGTGGGCGCGCTGGCCGGGTGGCCGGGGGCAGCCTCCTCCATGGAGCGGGTCAGCAGCGTGGGCCGGGCCGCCAGCAGCTTGGGCGCAGAGCTGGGGACACGCTGGTGCTCGCTCGGGGGCGGGATGGACGAGTCGGAGTCGCAGCGCGTTAAGTCTCTGCGGTGAGAGGGCGGAGGGGAGAGAGGGTTCGTTAGTGGGGATGGGGACGCAGCAGCTGAGGGGGGACAAGGGGACAGGACGGGCGGGGACCCCCCGGGCAGCCCCGGTCTGCGCTGGGGAGCAGCAGAGGGGTGGACGCGCGTCCCGCTGCCCCATCACCCACCGGCTCTGCTCCCCACACCAGAGCAACGGGGACCCTGGGACAGGGACATGGGCACCCCTGGGGACGGGGGGATCATCCCCAGTGCCAACAACCCAGCTCGGGGGGCAAAGCGACCCCCTCGCTGCCTCCCCTGCAAGCGCAGCCCCTCGGCCAGCGCAGGCTGCGGCGGCTATGGGCCCGGGGCAAGCAGTGGCCATGGGGGGAAGCAATGACCATGGAGGAAGCACTGGCCATGGGGGGGACGCACTGGCCATGGGGGGAGCACTGGCCACATGGGGGGAAGCACTGGCCATGTAGGGGGAAGCACTGGCCATGGGGGAGGGCACTGGCCACATGAGGGGAAGCACTGGCCACGGAGGGGGAAGCAGTGGCCATGGAGAGGAAGCACTGGCCATGGGGGGGGGGGCACTGGCCACATGGGGGGAAGCACTGGCCATGGGGGGGGAAGCAGTGGCCATGGAGAGGAAGCACTGGCCATGGTGGGGAAGCACTGGCCATGGGGGAAGCAGTGGCCATGGTGAGGAAGCACTGGCCATGGGGGGGAAGCACTGGCCATGGGGGGGAAGCACTGGCCATGGGGGAAGCAGTGGCCATGGCAGGCAAGCACTGGCCATGCTGGGGGAAGCAATGGCCACATGGAGGGAAGCACTGGCCATGGGGGGAAAGCACTGGCCATGAAGGGGGAAGCACTGGCCATGGCAGGGGGAAGCACTGGCCATGGGGGCAGGCACTGGCCATGGTGAGCAAGCAGTGGCCACGGGGGCAGACTCAGAGGGCCGAGGACGGGGGCGGCTCCAGCACGGGCTCCGCGCTCCCCGGCCAGACCCGCGTGCGCACACAGGAGGCACCAAAACCACCATCTCCCCGTTTTCCCAGAGGGGCTGGTGCAAACCCCGAATCCCGAGGGAGGAACCGGCGCTCGGGCTGTCCCGGAGCCGAGCGCCGGTGCTGCCCGCGGTTTGTGCCGCACAGCGGTTTGTGCTGCCAGCCCCACGTGCCCTGTAATGGTGTCATTGTCACCGCCCGCCCGGGGAGCCCCTGGATCTTTTCAGGAGCGGGAAATGGGGTTAGGAGGGAGGGAGAAGTGGGAGGTCACAGCTTGTCCCCTGCCGAAAGCCACAGCCGTGCCGCCGCGCTGTCACCCGCTGTCACCCTGCCTGGGACACCCCAGCATCGGGGGTCGGGGACTGCGAGGGGACCCGGCCCTGCCCCTACCCCAGGGTCTGCACCGGCTGCAGGCGAGAAATGCAGAATGGGAGAGGCAGATGGACAGAAATGAAGGAGGAGGAGTGAAAGGGCTGAGAGGCAGGAGGTGCTCACCGGTTCCCCGGCCCTGGGCCCCTGTGCCCGCTCAGCACCAAACCCACCGCACAGCCCACCAGGAGCCCCCGGGGCCTCGTACCATACCGGCAGCAATAAGAGCGCGGTTTGGAGACGCTCCCCGTGGAGCTGATCCGTAAGGAGATGTCCAAATTGGGCAGATGCTCAGGAAAAGTGATGGCAGCAACAAACAGCGCCACCCAGTACCGCTGGACCGGCACAGGGTGCTTGCAAAAGGCAGGACAGATGCTCAGATCATCACCCTCCACAACGGTAACGAGGGTATTTTCTAATAAAGCCCACTGAATAAACCTGAGCCCTCGCTTAACAGCTCCATATGGGGGAAAGCGGCATTAAAATCCTCATGGATGCTGAGGGAGCGTTTTGGAGGCACCTCCCGAAAGGTGACACCGATGGCACCGCCGCAGCGCGGGCGCTTGGACCTCAGGCTGCCGCGGTGAACGCAGAAGGTGTGACGGCAATCCTGACAACCCGACTCTTCTACAGGACTCTCCGGCTCTTCCACGGCGTTTCTGGTCCGTGTTGGTGCTTCCCACCCCTGCAAAGCGGGAGCTTCTGCCAGGACGGTCACCGTGTCACCTCTGCCGAGAGAAGGTGGCACAGCCATGGATCTGCTGTTGAGAGAGACGCTGCGAGGCCGGGCCGGGCTGGACATGAGCTCTCAGGGCTTGGTTCCTCCACGGGTACCTGCAACGTGCTCCCTTTCCACAGAAACAAAGCAGATTTTGGCCACGTGGCACCAGCCCTGCAGGGACCAGAGGAGCCACCGAGACAATCCGAGGCTGGAACAGCTCTGCTGGGGACAGGTGAGAGAGTTGGGGTGTTCAGCTGGAGAACAGAAGCTCCAGGGAGACCTTAGTGTGGCCTTTCCGGACGGAAAAGGGGCCCATGAGAAAGATGGGGACAGACTTTTGAGCAGGGCCTGTTGTGATAGGACAAGGGGTGATGGGTTTAAACTAAAGGAGGGAGATTCAGGCTGGACATGAGGAAGGAATTGTTGCCCTGAGGGTGGTGAGAGCCTGGCCCAGGTTGGCCAGAGAGGTGGTGGATGAACCATCCCTGGAGACATCCCAGGCCAGGCTGGACGGGGCTCTGAGCAACCTGAGCTGCTGAAGATGTCCCTGCTCATGGCAGGGGGGCACTGGGGGGTTCTGAAGGTCCATTCCACCCACACCAGCTGTGTCTCTGATTCTTGGGCAGGACGGTGCTGAGGAGCAGAGCACCCATAGGGCTGTAAGAGCAGAGCACCCATAGGGCTGTAAGAGCAGAGCACCCGTGGGGCTGTAAGAGCAGAGCACCCGTGGGGCCGTTAGGAGCAGAGCACCCATAGGGCTGTAAGAGCAGAGCACCCGTGGGGCTGTAAGAGCAGAGCACCCGTGGGGCTGTAAGAGCAGAGCACCCATAGGGCTATAAGAGCAGAGCACCCATAGGGCTGTAAGAGCAGAGCACCCGTGGGGCCGTTCCCCCGGCGAAGGGGCTGAGCGCTGTGTGGACGCTGTGCACCACGACACCTGTTCGCTGGAACCTCAGCGTTAAAACTCCACCGATTAATGTTCTTTTCCGGTAAAAATCAACCCAACCTCTCTCCTGGCTGCTGTAATGACAAAGGTATCCGAGTGGGGTCAGTGAAAAAAACCTGTTTAAAGAACCCTGATATAATAGCAAATACAGGAAGAAACATCAGCCAAGGTAACGTAAAACCGCCCTGTTTGCGAAGGTGAGTTTCCCGCTGCTGGGATCTGAAACGCCCGTTGGCTCGGGGACCGGTCGCTGAGCCTTCCTGTGCTTCAGGGTCCTGCAGTTTCAGATGCAGGAGACAAAAGCAACGCGGCCGCTCGTGGAGAAAATGACGCCAGCAGATGGAGAAACGTCCTCTGGTCGGGAGGATTCTCCTCCCCGGGAACCTGATCCTGGGACAGCTGGAGGCAGAACGCGGGGACGGGCGATGGCGGCTCCTCGGCGCTCACCACGGGCACCGCGTCTCCTACTGACCTGTCACCCCACGGAGGGTCCCCCTGGGCATCGGGGGTCGGTGTGTGCGGTCACCACCTCCCACTGCAGGTGTGGCTGTCACCATGTCCCGGGGCAGGTGACTGTCGCTGTGTTGGGTCCAACGTTGCTCATCGCACAATCATTTTGGTTGGAAAAGTCCCTCAAGATCATTGAGTCCAACCATAACCCAGCCCTGTCCCTGCCCCATGTCCTGAGAACCTCCTGTCCGTCTGTCCAGCCCTCCAGGGCTGGTGACTCCAGCACTGCCCTGGGCAGCCTGTTCAATGCCCCACAGCCCTTTGGGGAAGAAATTGTTCCCACATCCAACCTCAACCTCCCCTGGCGCAACTTGAGGCCGTTTCCTCTGCTCCTGGCGCTTGTTCCTGGGGAGCAGAGCCCGACCGCTCCGTGCTGCAAATGTTGGACAATTTCTTCCCCCTGCCCTGCTGTCCAGAGGGCTCTGAGGGCGCTGATCCAGCCCATGAGCACACACACCTTTCAGATGTCCCAGGGCGCTGTGCAAACCCGTGTTACTCAGAATCCATCCAGCTGCAACTCAGGAAGACGTTCCCGCAGGGTGGGGACAGGACACGGTGATGCCGGCATCCTTGGCACGGCAGCGGCGGGCGGGGAAACCCCACACGGCAGCACTGGCCATGCCGGGGACAACCCGGGGGCCACTGGGCCACGGGCCCCCCACCAGACGACGGAGCAGGACATTTGGGGCCACGCCGAGAGGGCCCCAAGGACGGGGGCCGATTTCCAGAACGGAACAGCAGCAGCTGGAACGTGTCGCTGGGACCGTCTCCAGCCCAAAACGAGCCTTTCTGGTCACCCAGCAGGGGTGACCCTGGGGACACGACCCCCTTGGCGCACGCTGGTTGTGCCGGATGGAGCAAGGAGGAGGGGACAGCGGAGGGGACACTCAAGCCCAGGGCTGGGACAAGAGGGCAGGGACGTGGCCAGGACAGCGCGGTCCCCTCGGCGAGGCGCAGCCCGAACGGGCCAGTCCATGTCCCTGATGTTCGTGAGGCTTCTGCTCCTGAACCACAGAAGGAAGGGACCCACAGGACCATTGAGTCCCCGCACAGGACACCCCCGGCTCACACGAGGGGACGGCACGTTTTCCAGCCGCCCCACGGTACTGGGAAATGCTGCCGCGGTGCAGCCAGAGCTCCGAACGCCCATCCCTCCCGCAACTCAGCGCAGCGGCTGAGCGTGGAAACACCGGGAGCCCCATTCCCACGGGCTGCTCCCCAGCCCTGGCGCTGCCGCAGTGCTCGCCGCTTCCTTGCTGGCACACTCCGGCACTCACACTGTCCGCAGGCCGACCCGCGGCACGCGAGCGCCGCCGCCGATTCGCCGGCTCTCACCCGCGGTGCCGCCCCGGGAACCCGAACCCAACGCCGCGGTGAGGGGCGAGAAAATGGGGATGGACTCGGTGAATAAAAGCGGCGGAGAGCGAAGCGTGGAGTGAAGAAAGAGGGTGGGGAACGGGGAGATGTGGGAGGACGAGAGAGAACAAAGGCTCATTTCTGCTCAGCTCTGCAGCCCAGTGAGTGACCTGCGCTGGGGCGCCTGCTGTCTGCACGCGGGCTCTGGGGACACTTAGGAGTGGCTTAAGGGCATCTGACACTAAAGCTGGGTCTGCCAGCCTCACCCAGGCCCTGCTGCCTCCACCACTCCCTGCAGGGCTATACGTTACACACCCAGAGCCGCAGGGCTATATGTTCTATACCCTGAGCTGCAAGGCTATATGTTACACACCCAAAGCTGCAGGACTATATGTTCTACACCCACAGCTGCAAGGCTATACGTTACACACCCACGGCTGCAGGGCTATATGTTACACACCCAGAGCCAGAGGGCTATACATTCTATACCCTGAGCTGCAGGGCTATATGTTACACACCCACGGCTGCAGGGCTATATGTTCTATACCCTGAGCTGCAGGGCTATATGTTACACACCCACAGCTGCAGGGCTATACGTTACACACCCACAGCTGCAGGGCTATATGTTCTATACCCTGAGCTGCAGGGCTATATGTTACACACCCACAGCTGCAGGACTATACGTTACACACCCACAGCTGCAGGGCTATATGTTCTATACCCAGAGCTGCAGGACTATACGTTACACACCCACAGCTGCAGGGCTATATGTTACACACCCAAAGCTGCCGGGCTACATGTTATATACCCAGAGCTGCAGGAATATACGTTACACACCCAGAGCTGCAGGGCTGGTTGTTACACTCCCAGAGCTGCAGGGCTATACATTATATACCCATTCAGCACGTGGCACCACGGCAGCACAACCAAATCCCCTGTATATTACTCTGCTGTGCTCGGCCTCTGTGACCCAAACCCCGCAGGAGTTTCTCCCTCCGCCTGCCCGGAGCGGTGAATCCCCCCCGTGCCTCCCGCCGCTGTGCCCGTCACCTCCCGTGTCCGCGGGTCTGTGCTCGGCACCGGCACGGGCAGCACGAACCCCTGTGCAGCAGCACCCGCCGCCCCCGGGCTGCCCCGACCCCTCCGTTAGCGTTAAAACCCACACGTCAGCCCTCCAAACCGCAGCGGCTCTGACCTGATCTGCACCGCATCCTCTGAAGCCGATTGCAAAAGAGAAGCAGAGAGTGAGGAGGTGACGAGGACGAGCCCCCGGCCCCAGAGCAGCTCCCGACGGGGTCACCCCGAGCCCTTCCCGGGGGAACGGCCGCTTGAGATGAAGTTTTGCGGGAGGTCTTGCCAGCATCAGCTGGACACAAAGGCCAAAGCCACCCAGAGCCCAAAACACTCAAGGCAACACTTGGCGGGGGCAGGAGGCAGGAATTTTGGGGGGTTCCGTTTGTGTCCTCGGCATTGACTCCCTGGAAAGCCCTTCTGAGCTGGTTGTGTGGGAGAGAAGGAGCGATAATGCATCGGTGCCTCGGCGATGCATCTAAGCAGGCTCTGCTAATGATGCGCTTGGCTAAAGAATTAAAAGCAACAACGTAAGAACAGATTTGGGTGCCCGGTTCTTCCTTTCCGCTTTCTGAAACGAAGGGGGGGATGGATGGAGATGGATTTCGGAGCCGCCCGCTGGCGCGTGGCTGAAGCAAACCTCGGGTGCAAAACCTCCATGGACTGTCCTGCACCCACAGACGCTCTTTGCTACGGGAAGGGGTGAAGGGCGACCATTGGGTTCTGGCACCTGCTGGGGTGGATTAACCTCGTTATTCTCGCTAATGAGCTCCCAGCGCCGTTGCCTGTTCTAACTGGGATCCCACCTTTCCCTCTGCAGGACTCTGCAGGACCGGGGCAGCAATTCGGCGTCCCACGGGCCTCGGCTGGAAAAACCCCATGTTTCTACGGCTGGTTTTGAACGGTGCATCAGCCCGCAGGAAAACGGGGACTGTGCCATGCTGAAGCATCCCCGGCCGGTACCGGCCAGAGCGGGACAGCTGCAGCCAAACCGCAATCGGCACTAATTAGTCTACATTTTAATTATGCCACTTCTCACCATCCCAAAGCAAACATTACTAAATGAAGCATGCTGTTGCTCTTTAATTGCCCGTTGTAGAGCAGGTGCGGTGATCTCCCCACGGCCGCGCTGCAGAGCCTGCCTGGGGCTGCTCGGGGCTCACCGGCACGATTACGGCCCTTCGGTCTGGTCCCCAGCGCCGAGGACGAGGAGACTGTTTTGAACTTTCCCAAGGGAGATGCCACGGCTCGGCCCCAGCACAGGCGGCTCCCTGAACAGGAGACCACACGCCCCTTAGACCGGGTTTAAACCAACCGTGGGGACGGACACAAGCTCAAACAACGGCCTGGGGCTGGGCACATCCACAGAGGAGCCCCGAGGACTCGTTCGGGATAAAGCTCCTGAGGAACACAGAATCACAGTCATTTTGGTTGGAAAAGCTCCTCGAGATCATCAAGTCCAACTGTTTCCCAACCCTGGCACTGCGCATGGCCTGAGAACCTCCTGTCCGTCTGTCCAACCAGTGACCTGCAATGAGAAGCTCCAGCTCCCTCCTCCGCTCATTACTCAGATGTTCCTCAGCCAAAACACAACCAGACCTCAGCCCCGGCCAGAACGGGGCAGAGAGTCCCCCTGACACCCAATCCCTGAATGCGGCTCTTTGCCACCTCTTAAAAGCAGCACAAACCTCAGGCCCTGCAGCAGCGCTGACACCATCGCACAGAATCTGCCCCTCGGGTCGCTGGGGAGACACCAAATCAGTCGAGGCTTCAAACAAGGTCAGTGCTGCCTTGATTCGCTGTGTTAACTTTGTTCTTATGGGTGCACCACCCGAGCAAAGACTAATTTAGTGACAACCGAGTGCCGAGGATCCGGTGCTTGGCTACCGTGAGACAACCGGCACCTCCTCGGTTTATGCCCCCACTGAGTCGGCAAATACAGGAATGGGTGGTTGAGAGGGGCCACCGGCAGGGGAGAGCGGCTGAAGAAACAAATGTGTGGATAACTAATGAAACGAAATGCCCAAAAGGAACAAAAGGGCACGAGGAATGTAGGAGGGGAAAGCGCAGCCGAGCAAGCAGCAGCCCTGAGCCCCAGCACGCCGGAGGCAGCTAGAAAAGAAAGAGCGAAATACCCCGAGCTCTCAGTGCGACAGCGAACTCCAGAGGTGACATCAGGAGGGGGCAGGTCGGGGACGGAGTCCGTCTGGAGGAGATAAGAGGAGGTGGTGTGATGGTAATAGACAGGGTGGACATGGCAAGCAGGAGCAGACGCGGTGGATGAGGAGCAAGAGGTGGAGGAGGCGGCGGTGGATGACGGGCTGGCGCCGGGCAGCTCGGAACTGAACGACTGTCCGGAGAGGCTGTGCATCCGCCGCAGGGAGACTCTGCCCGCCCGGTGCTGGGCGGCCTGGCCCGACTCATTCTGGCCTTGCACGTAACTCTCTACCAACCTCTGCGATCCGTGGCCGTGCTGCGGGTCCACCAGGCGCTGGCGAACGCTGCTGGGCAAGGCGGGAGCTGCAACGAGAGAGAGGGGACGTGCTGAGGTGGCTGGAAGGGGCTGCATGTCGAGGCACCGCGGTGAAGCTGCCACCCCCAGCACCGGGCACCGCGGTGAAGCTGCCACCCCCCAGCACCGGGCACTGTGGTGAAGCTGTCACCCCCAGCACCGGGCACTGTGGTGAAGCTGCCACCCCCCAGCACCGGGCACTGTGGTGAAGCTGCCACCCCCCAGCACCGGGCACTGTGGTGAAGCTGCCACCCCCAGCACCGGGCACTGTGGTGAAGCTGCCACCCCCGGCACCGGGCACTGTGGTGAAGCTGCCACCCCCAGCACCGGGCACTGTGGTGAAACTGTCACCCCCCAGTGCCAGGCACCACGGTGAAGCTGCCACCCCCAGTGCCAGGCACCACGGTGAAGCTGCCACCCCACCAGCACCAGGCACCGCGGCACCGCGCCTGCTGTCCCCAGGCTGCTGCAGCCACCCCAACGTGCGCTCAAAGTTACGCTGGTTTAATGCAGAAGAAGCGTTAAGCTGGTGCTGCGGCTTAACATGCTTGATTAAAGCCCAGCCCGTGGAAAATGGTTGTGACGTTGCTGACGGAGCTGCTCCCTGAACACCTTATCTGAGCATCTTGCTCGGAGTGGAAACCGGCTGCGTGATTCACCCGGTGACGCCGCAGCCACCCGGGCTCCTTGGCAGCGACCGGGAGGGCGCCGGTGCTTTCGGGGCATGATTCACTTCATCCCAACGCAGACACCCAAATCATGGAACGTCCTGAGCTGGAAGGGACCCACAGGGATCACCGAGTCCAGCTGCTGTCCCTGCACAGGACACCCCCACTTTGCGCCCCGGCACACGGCCTGCAGAAGGAGCCTGGGCGGTGGGTTCAGGCGTGGTGAGCTCCATCCCAGCGCTCGGCTCTGCTCCGGCACCCGGTGCCGCCCCGTGCGGCTCCCGAGCGGGCACAGGACGGGCAGCAGAGCTGAACAAGAGCTGCACGCTGTGGCCAGGCACCCGAAAGCTTCTGGAAAGGTGCAGAAAGCTCCCGGCCTCGCCTGCGGGGCAGGGTGTGCGGTGACTGCGACACGGGCTGGGCTGGCAAAGGTTCTCCTCATCAATCCACGCCTGGAGTCGCAGCTCTGGCCCCAAACGGTGCCACCTGTCCCCACATGGTGCCACCTGTCCCCAGCCTGCTTCCCCATCAAAGAGACGCTCAACTGGGAAGAGTATTTTTCTCTAATTGCTAATTCATCTGGGTTCGGAGAAACAAACTGGGCTGCCTCCCTGAATGCACTGTCACTGGCTAATTAACAGCTTGTAAAGATCATAATGATCTTTGCCGGCCAACGAGTCTCACCCGCAGGTAAGAGGCACCGAGCCCACGACCCCCTGCGCACAGCGAGCGAGCCGGGGCTCACCCACAGAGGCTCCTGCACCCCACAGGCACCCTGCATGTCCCGTCCATGGGGCGGAGGAAGGGGAACACAAAGGACAACGCAGGATGTGCGTGGTCCCCTGCAGCCGCCAGGCGGGCTGTGCTGAACCCCCAAACTGCCACCCAAGGTGTTCCTCCGTTTGCAGGAGATAAGGTGTTCAGGATCCTTCAGGATTTTGCGTAAGAAAGAGATGTGAACCGGGTTAAAAGGGTGAACAGGCAGGAAAGCGGAGATGGAGTGGAGGAGAGCTCCTTCGGGAATGGAAGAACCAGCGGGTCGCTGCTACAAAACCCTGCGGCTGGGAACCACAGATGTGCTGGGCATCCAACCGCGACGGCTCGGGCGCCGCGGGAGCAGAACCGGGGGTGTCCTGAGCTGGAACGGACCCAGGGCAAGGGGGCGAGTGTCCCCGGGCAGAGCTGGGGCTGGTCCAGCCCTGCTGGTGTGAGCCGGGGGGGCTCACGGGGACCCCAGCTCCGCACTATAACAACTGGGGCTTACGGATTCTGCCGCAGGTTTCTCCTCCTCTTGCTTTTCACCCCTAAGGGATTGATTTTGTTTTTCCTCCTTCCCCAACATGACCGCTTTGTGCTCTCCTGCACAGCTTAGCCCGTGCTAAGCCAGGACTAAGGTCCCAGATCTCGCCTTGCACAGCCCCGGCGCAGCTCCGGACACGCCGCGGTGGCACCGATGTCACCTGGAGCAGGACCAGCCCTCGCCAGCTCGCACGGGCTCGTTCCCGCGTCCCGGGACACTGCACCGAGGGACGGGTTCCAGCCAAAAACGGGAGCCTGGGGTGCGTCCCCACAGCCCCGGGGCACAGAGTGGCAACAGGCGACTTTATGTGGATTTATTTAGGGACGCTGAGGGACAACAGGCACGGCCGGGGCAGCAGCCACCGCGGGACGGACGGGGTCGGGCTCAGCAAAGCCTGCAGAGGCGGGATGGGCGAGGGAACATTGTCACTGCCTCCCGGCCGGGCCCGAGCCCTTAAATCTCCACCTGAGGGGTAAAAATGACCCTCCAGGCTTCATAACTGGGGCTTCTCTGGAAAAGTAGAACCCCAGAGTACGTGAGAGCTACAGCGAGCTGCGATTCTTCATCCCGCCAGATCTTCCCGGGGTTAGTAAAGATGCCGATGGCTCAGTGAAGAGACGCACGTTCATTAGTTCTCCGTGCCAGAAAGTCGGAAAATATGTGGATGTATTTTTTTAGTCCAGAAAAAAAAGGGCAGAGGGTAGAACAAAAAATATATATAGTTGAAGAGAAGCAAACCGGGGTATTTCCAGAGGGACTGGTCCTCCGAGGACAGGGACGAGCGGTCACTGAACCTGCGCCCGAAAAGCCAGGCGGCGTCTGGGACGGACGGGACGGACGGGAGAGAGAACAGTGAGGTTTACTGGGAGCGTCGGCACGGGCGGGTTTGGCCCACGGAGAAAGGAAACCCCTCGGGAAAGGGAAACGGCCCGTGCCTGGGGGGCCTGGGTGCTGTGACACGGCTGTCACCCACAGGGACAGCGCGGGGATGGGAGGGGACAGGACTGTCACCCATCACCGGGCTGATGGAACTCCAGGTGCAAAAATGTCACTGCAGGTGTGCCAAGCAGGGCACAAAGAATCAGAGAATCGTTTTGGTTGGGACAGACCCTCAAGATCATCAAATCCACCCGTTCCCCAGCCCTGTCCCGGCCCCACGTCCTGAGAACCTCCTGTCCGTCTGCCCAGCCCTCCAGGGCTGGTGACTCCAGCACTGCCCTGGGCAGCCTGTTCCAATGCCCCACAGCCCTTTGGGGAAGAAATTGTTCCCACATCCAACCTCAACCTCCCCTGGTGCAACTTGAGGCCGTTTCCTCTGCTCCTGGCGCTTGTTCCTGGGGAGCAGAGCCCGACCCCCCTGGCTCCAACCCCCTTCGCATGGTTTTACTAGATGTGCCTGGCTTGGTTTCTAAGGGTAACCGATGGTCACAGAGTAACCAGGACACCATCATGTCTGGTGCTTTGAGCTCTCCCTGCGCTCACCCAAACCCTCAACCCCCACTCCAACCCCCTCGTTTGCTGGGGACGTGCAGATCCCCCCGTTCGCCCTGCTTAACACATCAGGGGCTCCCCAACCCTGGTGCTCTGCCCCATGTCCTGACTCTCCTCCAGGCCCTCACAGCACCTCCCCACAGCCCGAAAAGCCGAGGGAGAAACGGTGATGGCTCCCGGGGCATCTCCCGTGGCACACGCTGCCAGCCTATGGCTCCCCTGCTCCCGCTCCTCCTCAGATAAAAAGGCTTGGGCTGAGGTCCCCGCTGGGAAGGGACCCAGATGTGACACAGCCAAGGAGATCTGAGCAGCCAGTGCTGACAGTACCGGCTCCGATCCCCGCTGGAGCCGCGAGCTGCTCCCGGTGCCACCCAACCGCTGGCCAGAGCGGCTCCTCGGCTCCTGTTCTCCTGTGCGATGGCCAGGGATGGAAAAGCGTATTTGGAAAATGCTCTTTTGAGAGAAACGAGGCCCAATCTGGGTCAGTGTGACGTGGGAATGGTAATCAGGGCTGATTCACAAAGCATTCGCGGAGCAGGACGCAGCCTGTGCTTAATTGAGAGCTCAGTGATCGAGAGAGCAACAGGCACAGGGTGACCCCAGTTCATCGAATCACAGCTGGTTTGTGTTGGAGGGACCTTCCCAGTCCCCCTGCCATGAGCAGGGACATCCTCACCAGCTCAGGGTGCTCAGAGCCCCGTCCAGCCTGGCCTGGGATGTCTCCAGGGATGGTTCAGCCACCACCTCTCTGGCCAACCTGGGCCAGGCTCTCACCACCCTCAGGGCAACAATTTCTTCCTCATGTCCATCCTGAATCTCCCTCCTTTAGTTTAACCCATCACCCCTTGTCCTGTCACATCAGGCCCTGCTCAAAAGTCTGTCCCCATCTTTCTCATCAGCTCCTTTTAAGCACTGAAAGGCCACACTAAGGTCTCCCAGAGCTTCTCTTCTCCAGCTGAACACCCCAACTCTCTCACCTGTCCCCAGCAGAGCTGTTCCAGCCTCAGGTCACTCCTGGGGCTCCTCTGGCCCCTCTCCAGCAGCTCCATCAACTTCCATCAGTTCAGTCCCTTCCTCTGAGCTGTCTGGGCTCACGGGAGCAGGATCACCACCCCTGTCCCTCCCTAGGGGAGCGGATGCACTTTGTACAGAGCAGTCACTGATGGGGACAAAACTCCCGCCCTGGTGACTGCAGCCCCCGCACAGGCGATGGGCGTCGGGGTTCATCCTCTGCTCCAGGAAACCTGGTGTCCTCAAACCCTGTGATGGCCCTAACAAGCGCTCAGGGGACCACAAACTCCATTTTCATAGAATCTCAGAATCATTTTGGTTGGAAAAGACCATCCAGATGGATTCCAACCACAACCCAGCCCTGTCCCTGCCCCATGTCCTGAGAACCTCCTGTCCGTCTGTCCAGCCCTCCAGGGCTGGTGACTCCAGCACTGCCCTGGGCAGCCTGTTCCAATGCCCCACAGCCCTTTGGGGAAGAAATTGTTCCCACATCCAACCTCAACCTCCCCTGGCGCGACTCGAGGCCGTTTCCTCTGCTCCTGGCGCTTGTTCCTGGGGAGCAGAGCCCGACCCCCCTGGCTCCAAGCTCCTTTCAGGCAGTTCAGAGATCAGAAGGTCTCCCCTCAGCTCCTGTTCTCCAGCTGGACCCTCCTCACTTTCCTTAGTGTAGCCCATGCCTTTTTGGTTCATTTTGTGGTGTTTGTTTGTTTCTGTAAATGCCTCAATTGCATGAGTCGAACAGAACAGCGTATGTAGGATTAAATGACTGACAACATCTCCAATTCCTATTTCCACTGGAACTAAGAGGCTCCAATCAATGTGCTCTGCACTCAGACACCCTCCTGCCCATTAACACCGTAACCATTTGTCTCCGGTCACTTACAAACCAACTTAAGGCACCCCAAGGCGGGGATGGCCACCTACATTGCATGGACATGGGGGACACGATCTCCTCGTCCAGGTCGTCCACGTCGTCGGTCATGATGAAGTGCGAGGGGTTGGGGCGCGGGGTGCCCATCCAGCCGGGGTCGATGTTGAGCGCCGAGGCCAGGCTGTGGATCCCGGGGTTGTTGACGATCTGGAAGCCGCAGAGCAGCTCGATCTGCTGCCAGCGGTGCAGGCGCTCCCGCAGCGCCGCCGTCACCTCGCTCAGCGCCTGCCTGGATATGGGGGGCAAATAGGGAAAAATGGTGAGAAAGGAGGAGAAACCACAGCGCTGGTGTCACCTCGCTCAGCGCCTGCCTGGGTATGGGGACAAACAGTGAAAATGATGAGAAAGAACGAAGAAAACGTCTGAAACCGGGAGTCTAATGGCTCAGCTTTGTGTCCTAATACCTGAGACACCCTTCATTCCGTCTTCAGGAATGCAGGAATTAGAATAAACCCACCAACCACGGGGATATCCAGGGATAATCACTTAATACTGCAGCCTTCTAAACCCTCGTTTTGACGGGACTCGAGTTGCTCCGCACAACCACTGTTTCTTGCTTCACACAAGTGAAATCAGAAGGTTATTGACTGAAAGGGGCAGGTCCGATCCCAGCTAACTAAGCAGAATTACGCTCAGCAAAATGAGGCCGAGCGCCGCCGGACAGGCTGAGGGTCACTCGTGTGACAGGGACAGAAATAAGGGAACATATTAAACAGACACTCACTTGGCAGTTAAGATTTTATGGTCAACGTCATCTAGAGAGGAGCTGTGCGCAACGTGAAACGTCCCAAACAGGGTGTTTCGCTTCTTCTTGATTTTCTCAGCCTGGAACGGCAACAGAAAGAGGGGTCAGGGGAGGGAGAGGACCTGGCGCTTCCTCCAGCGCAGGATCATCCTGCGGGGACAGAAACAGGCCCTGCAGCTGCTCGCACGCACGCACATGGTGCCACCACGCACATGGTGCCACCACGCACATGGTGCCACCGGCGGTGCGCTGGAGGACGCTCCCCGGCTGACGCGGAGGTGAGGAATTCCAGCAGGTCGAGGGCTTCGTGCTCCTCCTCATTTCCCAAGAGTCAGAAGGAACCGAACCAGCTGCATTGTGCATGAATGGATCGCTCCTAAAGCCTAATTCTGCCTTTTCCACGAGGAACACTGTTAATGCCCCGGGGCGGCGGTTTGGGGACATTTTATGTTTGGGGGTTGTTTTTTTGCCCCCCCTTTTTGGCATGGTGTATATTCACAATTAGAGTCTCTACGCAGCCCCAGTGACTTACAAGACGTGGCCACGAGGACTGACACAGCAAAAGGAAAACCACCGGAATGTCAAAACGTCCGCTATAAAAACACATGAAGGCGGACAGATCTTCCTCCGTGGTGCGTGTGTCCCCAAACACGTGTCCCAACAGCTTCCCCGCGGCTCTCCGCGGCCCGGCTGGCACCGCCAATGTTCAGCGCACAGAAATGATTCATCGCTGCGGATCGCAAGCACATGGCAGAAACGGTGCTGCCTGTGCATGGAAACCACCCCAGAGCCGGGATCACGCTTAATCGGTGCCAAACCTGCTCACCGGCGGGCACAGCCACGCTCGCCATCATTTTCAGCCCCTACTTACACCGCTGGGAAAGTGTGTTCTGCACTTTTGTTTAAAAAAGGCAAATTTAAGGCATTAAAAGGGAAATAAGATGCAGAGCAACCAAGTGCAGGCTTTTACTCCCCAACCCTTTCCCAGCGTCTGCAAGGGGAAGATCTGGAGAAGACGCTGAAGTTCTCACCCCTTCCTTGGCCACCAGCAGCTGCTTCTCCGCGTTCTGCTTCTTGATGTTGTAGTACTGGACCTCCACCTCGTGCGTCAGCTGCAGCCACTTCTGCAGGGCCTCGGGCGCAGCCCAGCTGCAGTGGGACTCCAGCTCCTTCTCCGCGTTCTTCAGCGCCATCCGCACCTGGGGACAACCGGCCGGGTCAGTGCGGGGACAGCGAGGGCGCCCGAGCGCGGGCTGCCAGCCCTGCTGTACGGCACAGAGGTGTTTGGGGTGGAAGAGACCTTGAAGATGATCAACTCCACCCATAACCCACCCCCAGCACTGCCCCATGTCCTGAGAACCTCCTGTCCGTCTGTCCAGCCCTCCAGGGCTGGTGACTCCAGCACTGCCCTGGGCAGCCTGTTCCAATGCCCCACAGCCCTTTGGGGAAGAAATTGTTCCCACATCCAACCTCAACCTCCCCTGGCGCAACTTGAGGCCGTTTCCTCTGCTCCTGGCGCTTGTTCCTGGGGAGCAGAGCCCGACCCCCCTGGCTCCAAGCTCCTTTCAGGCAGTTCAGAGATCAGAAGGTCTCCCTTCAGCTCCTGTTCTCCAGCTGAACCCCCCAGGTCCCTCAGCCGCTCCATCACACTTGTGCTCCAGCCCCTCACCAGCTCCGTTCCCTTCTCTCCACTCGCTCCAGCACCTCAAGGGTTTTATTGGTGTGAGGGGCCCAGAACTGCCCCAGGATTGGCGGTTTGTCCCCCCAGGTCCCAGCACAGGGACGGTCACTGCCCTGGGCCTGCTGGCCACACCAGTGCTGGTCCCAGCCAGGATGCTGGTGGCCTCTTGGCCACCTGGGCACACGCTGGCTCGTGTTCAGCCAACACCCCCAGGGCCTTTTCCACCGGGCACTTTCCAGCACATTTTCTGGTGCTTTTAGAGCACTGGGAAATAGAAAAAAAGACTCCACAGAACTCAGTTTTCATTCCAGCTCCTCAGCTCACAGCTGGAACCCCCCAGAGCTGACAGCACCATGCACAAGGTACTTAAAAAGACTGAGCCTTCAGGTAAGCGTGCCCGGGTGCCCATCTGAGGCTCCAGAAGCCTCTCCGGGTTTGCTGCCTGCCGCTCCGCACAGGCCCCGGATCCTCCCGCGGAATCGCCGGCGAGGCTGCGCCGTCGCCTGTTTGCTGTGCGGCGACGGAGCCAAACAGAGGGAGCTTGTCAAGAGACAACTTTCACACCGGAGCAAGATGGCAAAAATATTTAGACACAAAACATGTGCTGCTCGGTCAGGAAAAGGAACAACACGTCTGGAACGAGCAGTTTCGGCAGCTTTCTGGGGACTCTCCTGCCATCCCGGCTCAGGCTCCTCCACACGCTCACTGATCTCAGTGGGGATGGGAGACAGGACTAAATTAGAAGAAAGTGGGTGATGAGTAAGTAGAAGAAACCAAAACCTTACGTAATAGTGTGTGGTGCTGGAGACCATAAGGAATTAACACTTCAGGCAACTCCAGGATGGGCAGAGAGGTGGTGGATGAACCATCCCTGAGACATCCCAGGCCAGGCTGGACGGGCTCTGAGCACCCTGAGCTGGTGAGGATGTCCCTGCTCATGGCAGGGGGACTGGATGGGTTCTGAAGGTCCCATCAACCCAAACCATTCCATGATTCTCTTCCATGACACATGATGTGAGACTTTAATAAACCTGAAGCCCAACACAAGCCCTGCAAGAGTTTAACACGTTCCACGCTAGACAGACCAAGGGACGGCGGCAGCAGCTCGGAGCTGCCCGCACAGCGTGGGGACAGGGCTGCTCCTCACCCACCACCCCCAAAGCTCAGGAGGGTGTCCATGGTTATACACCCTAACACACCTCCCTGCTGTTAGAATAGAAGCTGATCCTGAGCACCTCTGAGCCTTCCCTGCCCAGCAGGCCCTGTCCCACCAGCACAGACCTTCTCTAGGCACGGGGGAGCTGGAGGAGAGGTCCAGGACATCCCCTGGATCACAGAACCACAGCATCCCGGGCTGGTTGTGCTCTCTGTACATCCCCAGTCCCACCTGCTCACACACGGTCACAGGGCAGATCACACAGGTCACAGAGCAGATCACACAGGGTCACAGAGCAGATCACACAGGATCCCAGGGGGTCTGAATGTCTCAGAGCAGGAGACTCCACACCCGCTCTGGGCAGCCTGGGCCAGGCTCTGGCACCTCCCAGCACACAAGGTTCTGCTCATGTTCAGATGGAGCCTCCTGTGTTTGTCTGTGCCCGTTGCCCCTCACCCTGGCGTTGGGCACCACTGAACAGAGTCTGGTCCATCTGACACCACCCTGACATATTGATCATTGATCACATCCCTCTCAGCTTCTCTTCTCCAGCTCAGCAGCCCCAGCTCTCTCAGTGTCTCCTCACACAAAGATGCTCCAGACCCCTCAGCATCTTCGTGTCCCTCCCTGGACTCTCCAGTGACTCCTTGTCCTTACACTGGGAGCCCAGCACTGGCCCCAGTTCTGCAGATGGGGCCTCACGGGGCAGAGCAGAGGGGGAGGAACAACCTCCCTGACCTGCTGCCCACACTCTTCCTCACACACCCCAGGTCCCATTGGCCTCTCAGCCACAAGGTCACATTGGTGGCTCGTGGTCACCCTGTTGTCCCCCAGAACTCCCAGGTCCGTCTCTGCAGAGCTGCTTTCAGCAGGTCCCCCAACCTGCGCTGGTGCCGGGGGCTGTTCCTGCAGCTGCAGGACCCTGGGGAGCAACAGCCCCGCGGGGTCGGGAGCGGGAGCTGAACCTCACCAGGTTCTTCTCTGCCCCGTCCAGCTCTCTGGACGGCAGCACAGCCCGGTGTGTCAGCCCTTCCTCAGTTTGGGGTCATCACCTGGACATGTCTGTCCCATCTGCTCTGTCTGGTCTGCAGGACCAGGGGCTGTCGGGGATTGGCTCAAGGAGCACGGACATGAGTCCACCAAGCAACTGTACGAGCAGAGCCCATTTTAGTTGACATAAGTAGGCCTTAGTTAGCTTGTCTATTAGGCCGTGGGAAAGGGGGGAACGGAAAAGTACTAACTAAGGCAGGGTCAGGATATCCTTGAAGAGATAAGAGTCAGAAGAATGTGGGATGCGCATAGCTAGCTAAACCCAAGTAGGTGGAGTAAGTAAATGTGCTTAGCCTATTAGATAGAGACAAGTATGCATAATTATGGTATTTAGTATAAATGCACGCTATCTCGGGCAATAAAGTTGAAGTATGCTTTATCACTCATATTGGGTCGGCCGCATTTCTTCCTCCGTCCGCTCGGGTCTGGAACTCTGATGGGACTTTTCTCTGCAAGGGGCTGCTCAGGTTCTGCTCCAGACCCTGCCCCACGTTCGCACCCCGCAGCCTCCTCGCTCCCCACAGCACAGCACCAGCCCGCTGAAGAGAAGCATTTGTCTACAAAGACTGCTCAGCCTCGGCTCTTTCCCTCCACGCGTTATTTAGCTCAGTCACGTCTCACCACGTCTGGCAGGGGCAGAATTTCCAGCCAAAAGCACTGGGTTGCACACAGATATTTGCAATTGTGTCCCCAAGGACATTTGCAGAAGCAGCCGGGAGGGGAGGTCAACCCCTCATGTCATTTGTGATTTAGTCCTGTCGAGCGCAACATTGCCTAAATCACTCAAAAAGTCACTGATTCGGACCCACAGCCCCGGGAAGGTCTGGTTGTCCCCCCAACACCTCATGCAGAGCTCTGACCCTGATCCATGGGCACCTGGGATTCAGGAACAGGGGGATAAGTGGGCAGGAAACCTGCCGGTGGGTGTTTGGGGTAGAGGAGCACTCAGAACATTCTCAGCAATGATGTGTTTGCGGATGAGCGTGAGGAACAGCCGAGGGCTGGGAGGAGGCGCCACACAACCGCGTCCCAACACCAAGCCGTGTTCTGTGGGGATCCCTCCCCAACGGGGTCACTGTGTCTGCACCCCCAGGAAGATTTCTGAGATCCTGTTTTCATCGCTAAGAGCAACGAATTGAAAGCAGAAATGGCCATGGGGTCTGCAGCGCCTAGGACAACCTAGTGAGGAAAAAAGGTGGTGTGAACACCAGGGACCACGCTGCGTCTGCATCTCACGCACCCGACTGCAGCGGGAGCGGCCGAGCCCGCCGCTGTCAGCGGGAAAATGTGCAAAGGGTCTGTTCGAATATCCCCCGGGACCCAAGAATATCTCATTGGATGAGTTTTGGGGTCAGTGGGAGTGACGAGTTAATGTCATTGGTGATCTGTGGCTCGCTGGGATGGTGATTGTGTTATTGTCACACAGTGGGGGTCAGGGGGTACAACCAGCGGGGTAACACCAGTACTCACCCCATCAGCGCATCCCTCCCGAAGGCCTCTGGGAAACAACAGAGCGGTCAAGTCACCTCTGGCTTTCGGGTTTCTTACCAAACGCGCAGCGGAGGGGAAGGGGTGAGGCCCAACGGCTCCAACACCGCGAGCGGGTCGGGTACCGGGGCTCGGGTTACAAAATCCGCCTTATTGAACAGCCCACAACACACACCGACCCAACTTTGTGTGTGTGAACGCGGACGAGCTCGGGGACTTTGCGGATGGGCGGTTGGGGGGAACGATGTCGATCGCGGGAGCAAAGCCGGGACCTGCGCAGGTCGGGCTGGCGGGGGTGCGAAATTCGCTGTTTGCACACCCAGACTGTTGCGCTGTTTGCACACCCGGACCATTGTGCTGTTTGCACACCCAGACCATTGTGCTGTTTGCACACCCAGACCGTTGCACTGTTTGCACACCAGGATTGTTGCGCTGTTTGCACATCCGGACTGTTGCGCTGTGTGTACACCTGGACCATTGTGCTGTTTGCACACCCAGACTGTTGCGCTGTTTGCACACCCAGACCGTTGCGCTGTTTGCACACCCGGACCGTTGTGCTGTTTGCACACCCGGACTGTTGCGCTGTTTGCACATCCAGACTGTTGCGCTGTGTGTACACCTGGACTGTTGTGCTGTTTGCACACCCGGACCTTTGTGCTGTTTGCACACCCAGACTGTTGCGCTGTTTGCACACCCAGACCGTTGTGCTGTTTGCACACCCAGACTGTTGTGCTGTTTGCATGCCTGGACTGTTGCGCTGTTTGCACACCCAGACCGTTGCGCTGTTTGCACACCCAGACCGTTGCGCTGTTTGCACACCCGGACTGTTGTGCTGTTTGCACACCCGGACTGTTGCGCTGTTTGCACATCCAGACTGTTGCGCTGTTTGCACACCCGGACTGTTGTGCTGTTTGCACACCCGGACCATTGTGCTGTTTGCACACCCAGACTGTTGCGCTGTTTGCACACCCAGACCGTTGTGCTGTTTGCATGCCTGGACTGTTGCGCTGTTTGCACACCCAGACTGTTGCGCTGTTTGCACACCCAGACCGTTGCGCTGTTTGCACACCCAGACCGTTGCGCTGTTTGCACACCCGGACTGTTGTGCTGTTTGCACACCCGGACTGTTGCGCTGTTTGCACATCCAGACTGTTGCGCTGTTTGCACACCCGGACTGTTGTGCTGTTTGCACACCCGGACCATTGTGCTGTTTGCACACCCAGACTGTTGCGCTGTTTGCACACCCAGACCGTTGCGCTGTTTGCACACCCGGACTGTTGTGCTGTTTGCACACCCGGACTGTTGCGCTGTTTGCACACCCGGACTGTTGCGCTGTTTGCACACCCACATTGTTGCGCTGTTTGCCCACCCGGACTGTTGCGCTGTTTGCACACCCAGACTGTTGCGCTGTTTGCACACCCAGACTGTTGTGCTGTTTGCACACCCAGACCGTTGTGCTGTTTGCACACCCGGACCGTTGTGCTGTTTGCACACCCAGGCTGTTGTGCTGTTTGCACACCCAGACTGTTGCGCTGTTTGCACACCCAGACCGTTGTGCTGTTTGCACACCCGGACTGTTGTGCTGTTTGCACACCCAGACCGTTGCGCTGCTTGCACAACCGGACCGTTGCGCTGCTTGCACACCCAGACCACGCTGCCCCGCGCTCCCGGCTCACCTGCTGGCCCAGGACGCTTGTTTGTCCCGGTCAGTGCAGACCCCGGGCTCTTGTCCCATTTTTCCCCATCCCCTTGTCCCACTCTGTCCCATCCTCCACGGTGGCACCGCAGCCTGGGCACAGTCGGGCCGGGAGGACACGCTGGTGGCCTCAGAATATCCTGGCGCTCGCTCGGCTCTCGCAAGTCTGGCTCACGCAGTCTCAGCTTAAACCGATATCTACCAAACGTGTTTCTTTTCAGCCAGCAGCAGCTTTATAGACAATACTCCGTCTAGGTTTATATTGCAAGATGCAACTTGGGGACAAGTTCTCTTGCTAATTTAAAACTAATCTTTTTGAGAGCTGCATATATGAACTCTAACTTTGCTGCAGAGATGCTAATCTAGTGCTAACCTTCCTTGGAAAGAAATGACCTTTGTGCACGTCTCTGATTTGCAAGACTACGTGGCAAGTGCAATCGGACCCACTGTAAATCTCTCCTAAAACCATTAATAGATTGAAATGGAAAAAAGTCACCAATTCTGACGAGCGGCCCCAGGAAGGTCTGGTTGTCCCCCCACCCCACATGCAGAGCTCTGACCCTCATCCACGGGTGTCTGGGATTCAGGAATGGGGGACAAGCGGGCAGGAAATCTGCCGGTGGGTGTTCGGGGCAGAGCAGCGCTCAGAACATTCACAGCAATGATGTGTTTGTGGATGAGTGTGAGGAGCAGGGGCTTATGATTTGGGGTGGGAGGTTGAGGGGATCAGAGGCGAAGTTCAGGCTGGGACAATGTGCGGTCGCTGCTCTCCTGTGTACTGGGGATGCAAAATGTGGGTAACACTTGGGGGTCTTTTCCTCCACCAAGCAGCGTGGTGGGCAGAACATCGCTGGGTGGACGAAGCCGAGCGAGGAAGCGGCTCCGGCTCCGCGTGCCGGCGCGTCCTCACCTGCTCCAGCTCCTGCTCGGCGTATTTCTGGCGGCTCAGCTCGTTCTCGGTGCCCTCGCGCAGCTCCCGCAGCCGGTGCGCCTCCTGCTTGGCCATGCTGATCTCGTCCTGCAGCTTCTTCTCCAGGTGCACCTTCTCCACCTCCACCGAGCGATGCTCCTCCTGCGCCTTCTGCAGCCTGCAACACACAACCGGAGCCGCGTTTAATCCCTTTGGATGTCAGTGACCCGCGTTACGGATCCTGCAACACACAACCGGAGCCGCGTTTAATCCCTTTGGATGTCAGTGACCTGCGTTACGGATCCTGCAACACACAACCGGAGCCGCGTTTAATCCCTTTGGATGTCAGTGACCCGCGTTACGGATCCTGCAACACACAACCGGAGCCGCGTTTAATCCCTTTGGATGTCAGTGACCCGCGTTACGGATCCTGCAACACACAACTGGAGCCGCGTTTAATCCCTTTGGATGTCAGTGACCCGCGTTACGGATCCTGCAACACACAACCGTAGCCGCGTTTAATCCCTTTTGATGTCAGGGACCTGCGTTATGGATCCTGCAACACACAACTGGAGCTCCCCATTAATCCCCGTCAATGCCAGGGATCCGCGTTTGCACAGCCAGGGAGAGAGTTCACCAACAAACTGAATTCTCAACTCCAGAGTCTCAACTTTATTTCATTTATTAAATACTTAGTAATTGTTTTTTTAGTTTGCCAAAACACACCAAGATTTCCTAAAGGAAATAGGAGGCCTTGGTGGACGTGATCTCCCTTGACTCGAGTGAGGCATTTGACACCGTGTCCCACAGCATCCTCACACTGAACTGAGGGAGTGGGTCTGGATGAGCGGGTGGTGAGGTGACTGTGAACTGGCTGAAGGGAAGAAGCCAGAGAGTCGTGGTCAATGGGCAGAGTCCAGTTGAGGCCTGGATCTAGTGCAGTGCCTCAGGGGCAGTGCTGGGGCCGCTGTTATTCAATATATTCATCAATGATTTGGACGAGGGAATAGAGTGACTGTCAGCAAGTTTGCTGGTGACACCAAGCTGGGAGGAGTGGTGACACTGGAAGCTGTGCTGCCATCAGAGACCTGGACAGGCTGGAGAGCTGGGCGGGAAAAATGTAATGAAATAGAACAAGGGAAGTGTAGAGTCTTGTATCTGGGCAGGAACAACCCCAGGTTCCAGTATAAGTTGGGGAATGAGCTGTTGGAGAGCAGTGTAGGGGAAAGGGACCTGGGGGTCCTGGGGACAGCAGGGTGACCATGAGCCAGCACTGGGCCCTTGTGGCCAGGAAGCCAATGGTACCTGGGGTGGGTTAGAAGGGGGTGGTCAGTAGGTCAGAGAGGTTCTCCTGCCCCTCTGCTCTGCCCTGGGGAGACCACACCTGGAATCTTGTGTCCAGTTGTGGCCCCTCAGTTCCAGCAGGACAGGGAACTGCTGGAGAGAGTCCAGCGCAGCCACCAAGATGCTGAAGGGAGTGGAGCATCTCCCGTGTGAGGAAAGGCTGAGGGAGCTGGGGCTCTGGAGCTGGACAAGAGGAGACTGAGGGGGGACTCATTCCTGGGGATCAATATGGAAAGGGGCAGTGTCAGGAGGATGGAGCCAGGCTCTTCTGGTGACAACCAGTGACAGGACAAGGGGCAATGGGTGCAAACTGGAACACAGGAGGTTCCACTCAAATATGAGAAGCAACTTGTTGGGGTGAGGGTGGCAGAGCCTGGCCCAGGCTGCCCAGGGGGGTTGTGGAGTCTCCTTCTGTGCAGACATTCCAACCCGCCTGGACACCTTCCTGTGTAACCTCATCTGGGTGTTCCTGCTCCATGGGGGATTGCACTGGATGAGCTTTCCAGGGCCCTTCAACCCCTGACATCCTGGGATTCTGGTACTTATTTTAAAGATGTTCTTTAAGCTCCAATGATGGTTTGCTGCCACCCTTATCTACAGCCGTGCTGAATAAAGCTACAGCTAAACGGAAAATTAAATGCACTCACAAGGTCTCGGTGTCTACATCTCATTATTTGCAGTCTCAGAGACAGCAAAAATAACTCAAACAGTGCTGTGCCAGGAACTGGTTTCTTGGCCAACAATGTTGCTTCAGCACACAAGGAACAGGTTCATCCTGAAGTGCTCACAGTTGTTGAGGACAAGAGGCTTTCTATCCGGATCCAGCACAGTTTTCGGGCTCTGTGAGCACAAGTCTGGCTGTTAAATCTTTCCTGGCACTCTGGAGTCACTGTTGCTCTCCCCCTTTTCTTTAGGTCGACATACGGCTCGTGACAATGCTGCACGGGTCTAAAACCTCTTTACAGGAGCACTCTGGGGTGTCATGAGCGACGATTTCCTAAAGGAAATCTTGGTGGCCTAAAGTAAGCCCCAAATTAATCAGAATTTTCAGTGTTTCCACAACAATTAAGACCTTTGCCCTGTGCATCAAGACTTGAGCTCTTCCATACGAGGCCTGAAGAAGCCCCAAAAGAGGGGGGCAAGATCTGCCCCCTTTATTTCATTTATTAAATACTCAGTACTTGTTTTCTTTGTTTGCCGAAGCACACCAGGATTGCCTTTAGTAAGCCCCAAATTAATTGGAATTTTCAGTGTTTCTACAAAAATCAAGACCTTTGCCTTTAACGAATGAAGGGTAAGATGTGCCCCAGCAGGTACGAACACCCCAACACGACGTCTCCCTGTTCCGCTCCAAAAGTGTTCAAACAGGCTTATCCTTGCCGGGAAGGGATAACATTTCCTCACTTCAGGATGAAATTGTTGGGAATTCCATCTGGCAATAACAATTAAACAGGTTCACATGAAAAACTGGGCATTTTCTTTTAAACGATGGCAACGATCAAAGCCTGGACCCAACTTCTGAGGAACGCGGTACATCCGTCTCTGCACAGCTTCAAGTCCAGATGTGCTGGGTTTCCAGGACACGGACTGGTTTCCACGCCTGGACTGAACACGACAAAGTGTCGCGGCTGTTGGGAACCAGGTGCTTCTATCCAACCGTCCTGCCTTGGCAACACGAGCTTCTCTTCCAAACGCTCCGTTCTGGCCGCCACCAACCGGGCCGCGCTGGCCGCACGCCGGCTCGCTCCTTGGCAAAGGCTCGCTTGCCATCACAGAATCGAATCACAGCATGGACTGGGTTGGAAAAGCCCTCAGAGATCATCCAGTCCAAGCCTTGGTCCAACTCCAGTCCATTGACTAGATCACGGCACTAAGTGCCATGTCCAATCTCAGTTTAAAACCCTCCAAGACAGTGAGTCCAGCACCTCCCTGGGCAGCCATTCCAATGCCTGACCACTCTCTCTGCAAAGAATTGCTTTCTCATCTCCAGCCTAAATTTCCCCTGGTAGAGTTGAAGCCCATGCCCCCTTGTCCTATTGCTGATGCCTGGGAGAAGAGCCCAATCCCCACCTGGCTAGAACTGCCCTTCAGGTAGTTCTAGAGAGTGCTGAGCTCAGCTCTAAGCCTCCTCTTCTCCAGACTAAAAAAGCCCAGCTCCCTCAGCCTCTCCCCATGGGTCTTGTGTTCAAGTCCCTTCCCCAGTCTTGTTGCTCTTCTCTGGACCCGCTCCAGCACTTCAATCTCTTTCCTGAGCTGAGGGGCCCAGAACTGAACACAATACTCCAGGTGTGGCCTCCCCAATGCAGAGCACAGGGGAAGGATCACTGCCCTTGTCCTGCTGACCACGCTGGTTTGGATACAGGACAGGACACCACTGGCCTTCTTGGCCACCTGGGCACACTGTTGGCTCATGTTGAGCTTCCTGTCCATTAGTCCCCCAGGTCCCTTTCTGTCTGACTGCTCTTTCTCATTTTCAGCCTCTCGGTACACACTTGAGGATTTGCTAGTTAGGAAACAGTAAAAAAACTCTGCTTGAATCATGTTACTGGTTTGTGTTTAGCACTTAGACCCCCAGGTGTTCACTCCCCTTGTCTCACACTCACCCACATGGTTTTTAGGTCGGTGTTTACAGCTCTCTGGAGAAACTCCCGCTCTTTATTTCCCAGTTTCCAGAGGCTCTTGCCAGGACATTCCAAGTGGTGGGATAAACCCACACTCCCTGCCCTGCGTATCATTCCATACTAGGCCTGACGAACCCCAAACTGCCAAATATCTCTGTTTAAAGGAGAATTTTCCCTCCACTGAGCCGCAGAGCGGGAAGGAATTGATCCTGAAGATAATTCTGAAGGGCTCGTTCATATTGTGTTATCAGTTTTCTCCCGACAGCAGAGCCCGTATTTGCTGACGTTGGTTACGGATGAAGCCCCGCTTTGCCTGCGCGTTCCTGTTCACACCTCGGTGACTCGGCCACTCTGGTTCCACATCCACTGAGCTCCACGAGGCAACCAAGTCCCTTAGAGCTGCGCTTGTGACAGGGCAAGAAACCCAGACCCATCTGGGAGCTTCACGGGTCAGGAGCAGATCTTCAATACAACCTGCAGATCATCAATACAGCCAACAGATCTTCAATACAACCTGCAGATCATCAATACAGCCAACAGATCTTCAATACAACCTGCAGATCATCAATACAGCCAGCAGATCTTCAATACAACCTGCAGATCATCAATACAGCCAGCAGATCATCAATACAACCTGCAGATCATCAATACAACCTGCAGATCATCAATACAACCTGCAGATCTTCAATACAACCTGCAGATCGCCAATACAGCCAGCAGATCTTCAATACAACCTGCAGATCATCAATACAGCCAGCAGTTCCTCAATAGAACCTGCAGATCACCAATACAACCTGCAGTTCATCAATACAACTAGCAGATCCTCAATACAACCAGATCTTCAATACAACCAGCAGATCCTCAATACAACCAGCAGATCTTCAATACAACCAGCAGATCTTCAATACAACCAGCAGATCTTCAGTACCACCTGCAGATCATCAATATAACCAGTAGATCTTCAATACAACCAGCAGATCACCCATACAACCTGCAGATCATCAATACAACCTGCAGATCATCAATACAACCTGCAGATCATCAATACAACCTGCTGATCATCAATATAACCAGTAGATCTTCAATACAACCTGCAGATCACCCACACAACCTGCAGATTGTCCATACAACCAGTAGATCTTCCATACAACCAGCAGATCTTCCATACAACCAGTAGATCATCAATCTTCAGTCATCAGCAGGCTGTATCAAGACATGAACTTTTTCCTCTCGATGGGTCATTTAATGGACTGGAAAGGGTCACTGTTGGAGGACGTTCTCAAAAGGTGTTCTGAAGATGAACAAAAATGGCTTTTCGTGTTGATCTTCCCTTCTCTGCTCCTCAAGAGCGTATCAGCTGTTCACCAAACGGCAGCCGGGAGGCAACGGGAAGGGCACCACGCTCCTTCCCAAGGGCTGCTCAGCGCTGGCCTCGACGGGCCAGGCCCGGAGGTCACTGCCAGCCCAGAGAAGTCACAGAACCACAGAGTGTCCTGAGCTGGAGGGACCCACAGATCATGGAGTCCAACGTCTGTCCCTGCACAGGACACCCCACAGGTCACCCGTGTGTCTGAGGACGGTGTCCAGTCTCTTGTTGAACACTGTCAGGTTGGGCCGTGACACCTCCCTGGGAGCCTGTTCAGTGTCCAGCACCTCTGGGGAAGAACCTTTGCCTCATGTCCACTGACCCCCTGGCACATCTCCTGCCGCTCCCTGGGCTCCAGCAGAACGAGTCCATGGGAAGGGCTGTTGGGAGCTCTGGCCATGTCTCCGGTGGCCGAGGACCAGGGCTGGGCCTTGCTGGGGCGCGGGGATGCAGCAGCGAGGGCGCATTCACTCCTCTGGAGGAGAATGAGATCAAACCTCAGCCAAGAGGCCCCACGAGTGCCAGGAATTCACCTCCTGGTCCCCGAGCTGCAGCTCAGCGTCCTCTGCAGAGGACACGCTGCTCCGGGTTAAGACCAGAGCTTAGTACCCGGGGTTTTGTGTTTCTCCCCACCTGGCTTCGGAACATTCGTGGAACGTCACAGACACATCCACTTGTTTACGTGGCTCTGCCCTCGGCGGCACAGCCCAAGGTCGTTTTCCCAGCCGGCGTCGGGACCTCTGGTGTCACCTGCTCCTCGGTGACACCGGCAGAGGCTCCCGGCCCGGACACTGCAGAGGAACCCCCGTGTCCTTCTGGCTGTAGGACAAAACCCAACCATTTTCTTTGGGGTATTTCCAGCTTGTAACGTGAAATTTCCCAAAGCTCTGTGAAAGCAGCTGTGGCCCGGAGCCGGCCAGAGGGGAAACGTGACTACCTCCATCTCTATGCCAACAAGAAAGCAGGTCACATACCCGCACCGCTGCCAGGGCGCGCGCCCATTTGGCACCATCGTCCCGGGACTCTCACAAGCGTTCGGCCTCCACGCAGACACCGAGCGAGGCTTTCGAGCAACACTCGAGTCCCCGAGGGCAGGAAACCAGCCGCGGCCTCACGGGTACGTCCTGTGACCCCCACGGCACAAATCTCCGCGCAGATCAGCGTCCTTGGGATGCCGGCGCTGGCACAAGTCGCCGGTCGCCACTCAAGAGCGGTGACACCCGTACCCAGGCCTGGGCTTCGCTGTCGGAAAAGCCGCGGGGATGCGGCAAAATTAAGGTTTATCCCCTAAAATTGCGCTTAAAACTGATGAAAAATAGTCACGGTCCAAGACTGCCACGCTCTATTTGCTAGATCTCCCCTTAAAAACTCTTCTAGCCAAAAACCCCGCTGGGTTTGTGACCAGCGGCCTCAAGCGCTCTTTGCTCTCCCCAGTGACTCTTGCGCGGCTCGTTCGTTGCACTGGAACCATCACAAACCGTTCTGCGAGCAGAGGTCGCGTTCCCGAGCCGCAGGATTCTGCCCCAGTTCAACCACTCACAGGGAATGACTCCTACACCAGTGCTTTTGTTCCTCCCAGGATTTCGGGGGCCCCGTGCGGGCTGGGCAGCACGGGCCGTCACACGTGGCTCGGAGCTCGAGCGGGTTGCGATTCCTCTGGTGGTTTGCACTGTCTCAACGTGCTTTTTCCCCATCAAAAGCCAGAGGGAAACGACCTGATCAGCCTGGATGACAAACGCTGCGCGAGCTGGATCGCCTCATTCCTTCAGAGCCTCTTCTTCCCCTCGGGGCGCCAGATTTTTGTCACTTTGGGAGGTCGGGATCCCAATACACTTTCAGTGTGAGAAACCACTGTCCATCTCACTGCTCCGATATAAGTACATGTGGTAAATCAATAGGAAGCACCTATAGGAACAAGCCAATGCACTGGGAAGGAGGAGCGAGCGCAGAAGGAGCAATTCCAGCGCTTGTGCTCAGCAGGATGTTTTGCTGCTCGAGGCAGCGAAGCTCTGAGCTCTGACGCCAACAGCAGCTCCTGAACAGAGCCAGGGCCTCCCCAGGACTCAGAAACTCTATTTTAGAGCCAGCAACGACAACCAGAGCGGAACTGGGAAAAGGAAACTCTTCCCTGAAGGGTAAACGAAGGGGAACGTTGCGGAACGAGCGAGGCTGGACGGGAAGCGAACGCACCTCTCCTGAAGGTCGTGCAGCGACTGCTCCGCGCGGTGCAGCCCCTCCAGGTCCTTCATCATCTTCTTCATGTGCTCCTTGGAGTAGCGGTTCTGGATGTAGGCGAACCAGCAGCCGCCCACGCCGATGACGATGGACACCACCAGCATGAAGTCCTTCAGGTGGTTGTGCCGCGTCACTGCAAGAGAGGAGACGGCGCTGAGCGGGGACACGGGGACCTGGCCAGGGGGGCAGAGGGGACCAGAGACAGTGCTGAACGGGGACATGGGGACCTGACCAGGGGGGGCAGAGGGGACCAGAGACAGTGCTGAACGGGGACACGGGGACCCGGCCAGGGGGGCAGAGGGGACCAGAGACAGTGCTGAACGGGGACATGGGGACCCGGCCCGGGGGGCAGAGGGGACGAGAGACACCGCTGAGCTGGGGACATGGGGACCACGCCAGGAAGGGACATGGAGGGCAGAGGGGACCAGAGACAGCGCTGAGCGGGGACACGGGGTCCAGGCCAGGAATGAATATGGGGGGGCAGAGGGGACCAGAGACAGTGCTGAGCGGGGACACGGGGACCCGACCGGGGGGGCAGAGGGGACCAGAGACACCGCTGAGCTGGGGACATGGGGACCATGCCAGGAAGGGACGTGGGGGGCAGAGGGGACCAGAGACAGCGCTGAGCGGGGACACAGCGTCCCGGCCAGGAATGAATATGGGGGGGCAGAGGGGACCAGAGACAGTGCTGAGCGGGGACACAGCGTCCCGGCCAGGAATGAATATGGGGGGGCAGAGGGGACCAGAGACACCGCTGAGTGGGGACATGGGGACCAAGCCAGGAAGGGACGTTGGGGGCAGAGGGGACGGTGGCCTGGGGGTCACAAAGGGCTGCATCAATGGTTAAGGGAGGAAAAACAAAAAGGAGGCTTGATGATATTTACCCAGTTTGAAAGGGGAAGAAAAACACGAACAAGGAGGAGGAGGAAGAAAGGAAAAAGGAGGAAAAAAGAAAAATGGAAAGAAGAGAAAGAAGAAGAATGAAGAAAAAAGGAAAAAGGAAAAAAAGAAAAAGGAAAAAAGGAGAAAGGAGAAGAAAGAAGAAGGAAGAAAAAAAAAAGGAAAACCCACCCAAAACAAATAAATAAACTTATAGATAAATAATTAAAAAGTAAACGAAATTCCACATCCTAACAGACACACTCAGGCTGCACCACGTGCCTCGGGAGCCCCCGGAGCCCGGCAGAGCTGCTGAGCCGGTAACACAGGACACACGGGTGTAGGAGCCAAGAAAACACCGTCACCAACACGAGGGTGACCAGGGACCGGGCAGGTGAAGCACTGCACGGTTCTGCTGTGAAACTGCCCAGGCACAAGTGCAGGGGAAAGGGACCTGGGGGTCCTGGGGACAGCAGGGTGACCATGAGCCAGCACTGGGCCCTTGTGGCCAGGAAGCCAATGGTACCTGGGGTGGGTTAGAAGGGGGTGGTCAGTAGGTCAGAGAGGTTCTCCTGCCCCTCTGCTCTGCCCTGGGGAGACCACACCTGGAATATTGTGTCCAGCTGTGGCCCCTCAGTTCCAGCAGGACAGGGAACTGCTGGAGAGAGTCCAGCGCAGCCACCAAGATGCTGAAGGGAGTGGAGCATCTCCCGTGTGAGGAAAGGCTGAGGGAGCTGGGGCTCTGGAGCTGGACAAGAGGACACTGAGGGGGGACTCATTCCTGGGGATCAATATGGAAAGGGGGAGTGTCAGGAGGATGGAGCCAGGCTCTTCTGGTGACAACCAGGGACAGGACAAGGGGCAATGGGTGCAAACTGGAACACAGGAGGTTCCACTTAGATATGAGAAGGAGCTTCTTCCTGGTGAGGGTGGCAGAGCCTGGCCCAGGCTGCCCAGGGGGTTGTGGAGTCTCCTTCTGTGCAGACATTCCAACCCGCCTGGACACCTTCCTGTGTAACCTCATCTGGGTGTTCCTGCTCCATGGGGGATTGCACTGGATGAGCTTTCCAGGGCCCTCCAACCTCTGACATCCTGCGACTCTGTGACTCCCCTGCGGGGACAGAGGGACAAGTCCTCTCTCTGAAGGTGCAGCAGATGCCCATCTGCCCGTATGCTCACGAACACGCTGTGTGATCATCACCTGAGGCAGCGCAGAATAGCTCCATCATTCTTGGAGAACATTCACTCGTGAACGCTAAAGAACTAAACAAGATTAATATGGGCCCCGCTTTCCATCCCGGGCGGATTATCACAACATCCTCTTCCTAGCAAGCAGACCCTGGCCCGTTGCTGCAGACATGATTCCAAATCCCTTTATTTGGTGTTTTAAGGGGACTGCTGGGCTGGCTTGTTCAGATGGTTTGTTTTGCACCCACCCCCAGCTCTTTCAGCTTTTCTGTGTCACGACTGCTGCTCCCACTGTGTCCCCAACACACAGAGCCCTTCGCTATGGCAATGGTGAGCACAGGAATTCAAGCGTTCACTGCTGGGAAGAAATGTCTCGTAACAAAGGCTGAATCACAGCATCAGAGAATCCCAGCATGTCAGGGGTTGGAAGGGCCATGGAAAGCTCATCCAGTGCAACCCCCCCATGGAGCAGGAACACCCAGATGAGGTTACACAGGAAGGTGTCCAGGGGGTTGGAATGTCTGCACAGAAGGAGACTCCACAACCCCCTGGGCAGCCTGGGCCAGGCTCTGCCACCCTCACCCCCAACAAGTTGCTTCTCAAATCTAAGTGGAACCTCCTGTGTTCCAGTTTGCACCCATTGCCCCTTGTCCTGTCACTGGTTGTCACCAGAAGAGCCTGGCTCCATCCTCCTGACACTCCCCCTTTCCATCTTGATCCCCAGGAATGAGTCCCCCCTCAGTGTCCTCTTGTCCAGCTCCAGAGCCCCAGCTCCCTCAGCCTTTCCTCACACGGGAGATGCTCCACTCCCTCCAGCATCTTGGTGGCTCTTCATAGCTCCAGCCCGTCTGGCTTTTCCCTGCAGCTCCTCTCCAAGGGGACCCGTGGGCTCCCGGGCCATGGCAGGAATCCGGCGCCTTTGAGCAGCACCGTGTATCCTCCCGCCAACCACCACCAGCGCCAGCTGCAACACCCTGTTCGCTGCCTCCGCATAGCTCAGAGCGGTAAACAAAAACCCAGCTAAGCTGAAAGCGAACTGTTCCACCGGCTGTTCCCGAGCTTGCCCTGCTGGGGAGCGCGGGGCGATCGCGGTTCAGCCCGCGGTGCTGAGCGTGTCGCCTTCAGCGCGGACAGCACGGTGTTCTGCGCTCCGGGAAGGTCCATCAGTGGGTTAAACTAAAGGAGGGAGATTCAGGCCGGACATGAGAAACTGTTTCCCCGGGGGTGGTGGGAGCCTGGCCCAGGTTGGCCAGAGAGGTGGTGGATGATTCTGAATAGGAGGGGAACAAGGACAAGAGAAGAAATTCAGCTCTTACATTTTGTACCAAACTTCACCAAAAAAAAATCTGGTGTTTGCCACAAGCTACCAATTATTTTTCCACAAATATAGCTATTAGATTACTCAAAAACGAGCAGCACGAAGCATGTTGCTACCCAGGACGTGGTGTTTCACGAAGCCCCTTTCACACACAGCGTGTTCCAGCGCACACGCTGCCACCCCCGCACGCCGACCCCCCCACCGACCCCCCCGAGCGCCGAAACTGCGCACAGAGCCGCCCGCAGCGCGGCAAACGAGCGATCCTGCTTTCAAAGCAGCTGAAATGGTGCTTCTGTGAAAACCTTGGAGGGTCAGAGGCAGGGGATGGGCAGGGTGAGGTGTTCACTCATGTGTGAACAGCGTGCAAGGACAAGTGTGCCGGGACGAGTGTGCAAGGATGAGTGTGCAAGGATTAGCATGCAAGGACGAGTGCGCAAAGACAAGTGTGCAAGGATGAGTGTGCAAGGATTAGCATGCAAGGACGAGCACGCAAAGACAAGTGTGCAAGGATGAGCGTGCAAGGATAGGAGTGCAAGGATGAGTGCACAAAGACAAATGTGCAAGGACAGGAGTGCAAGGATGAGTGTGCAAAGACAAACGTGCAAGGACAGGAGTGCAAGGATGAGTGTGCAAGGATTAGCATGCAAGGACAGGAGTGCAAGGACGAGTGTGCAAAGACAAGTGTGCAAGGATGAGCGTGCAAGGAATGAGAGTGCAAGGACATATGTGCAAGGACATACGTGCAAGGACGAGCGTGCAAGGATGAGTGTGCAAGGATGAGTGTGCAAGGACAGGCGTGCAAGGACAGGCGTGCAAGGACAGGCGTGCAAGGACAGGCGTGCAAGGGCAGGGATCATCAGTGCCCCAGCCACTCCACGGTACCACTGACACAACCACGGGATGTGACACGTCCCCCGGGCTCAATCAGCGCCTCTTATTTCCTTCCCAGAGCCAACACACCCGGCAGAATGTGCTCAGAGCCCGGTTCCCGCGTGTGCCGCACAGCCGGGGAGACGCGGGTCCGTGTGCCGCGCGCTCCCAGCCCGGCACAGCCAACCCCAAATTCTCCTCCCAACGCCCTGTGCAGTACCAAGGAACAAGCGCCAGGAGCAGAGGAAACGGCCTCAAGTTGCGCCAGGGGAGGTTGAGGTTGGATGTGGGAACAATTTCTTCCCCAAAGGGCTGTGGGGCATTGGAACAGGCTGCCCAGGGCAGTGCTGGAGTCACCAGCCCTGGAGGGCTGGGCAGTTCTTAGTGACATGGGTTAGTGCTTGATTTAGGTGACGGCTGGACTTGATCCGAAGGGTCGTGCCCACCCGAAGCGGCTCCATGACTGCGCTGCTCTGAGTGCAAGAGCTGCCGGGAGCAGCCGCTGCAGGACGAGTCGCCCTGCCGGGCACCAGCAGCTTCCGAGGCGCGGAGCTGGGAGACGCTGCTCCTCGGGACAGGACAAAACCCCCTTCTGGGGCAGAACTGTGTCTCTGATCCTCCTGATGTTGTCAAAAAAGCTACATTATTTCATGGGGGAAAACAACCTGAATCTGAATAGTGAGTCCGAGGCCTAAACACAGGCCCTGCTAAAACAAAACTCAGTTTAAACCGACTCCGGCCCTACACGAGCAGCTCACAGAGCACAAGTCGGCTTGTCTGGATCTAAATGATTAGGGCATTAGGAGTTCAAACGGATCCCGTATCGCCAAGGCAACGCGAGATAATCCTCCTGCTCTCGGTCCCCTGCTGCTGCACCACCCGCTGCGCCAGAGCTGCCTGTAAGCTCAGGCTTTCCGGAGCGCAGGTTTTACGCCCCAGCTCGGGTTTATTGCCCAGTTTAGCGCTGTTTAACCCACCGTCCATCTCAGCCCAGCCCGACCTGCAAAACTCACCCCTTGGCACCTCACACTGGGAAAGCTGCGGGAAAAAGCAACGTACACCAAGGAAAACCCATTTCTATACCTATTTTCCTTCTATTTTTAGGGGAAAGAAGGAAGAAGGGACATAATCCAGACCTGACGCGGGTGAGATGTCCCTGCTCACAGCGGGGGTGGCACTGGGAAGGCCCCTCCAACCAAAATGATTCTATGACTCTGTGATATGATTCTAGGCAGGCCAGCAGTGGTTACACGGACTGACGCCACGTGGGGTCCGCAGCGCTGCCGGTGTGCTGTTTAAAGAAGGTAAAAAGCTGTAGAACAGTAAAACTCAACAGCAGCCTCAGGTGGTGTGAGCGAAATGGTCCAACCGAGAGACAGGAATTCAAAGCCGCAGTTCCTAAAACGCTTCACAAAGTTCTACTTGGGGAACAGAACCAGGATGGGTTAAGATGCTGGAGGGAGTGGAGCATCTCCCGTGTGAGGAAAGGCTGAGGGAGCTGGGGCTCTGGAGCTGGACAAGAGGACACTGAGGGGGGACTCATTCCTGGGGATCAAGATGGAAAGGGGGAGTGTCAGGAGGATGGAGCCAGGCTCTTCTGGTGACAACCAGTGACAGGACAAGGGGCAATGGGTGCAAACTGGAACACAGGAGGTTCCACTTAAATGTGAGAAGAAACTTGTTCCCGGTGAGGGTGGCAGAGCCTGGCCCAGGCTGCCCAGGGGGTTGTGGAGTCTCCTTCTGTGCAGACATTCCAACCCACCTGGACACCTTCCTGTGTCACCTCATCTGGGTGTTCCTGCTCCATGGGGGATTGCACTGGGTGAGCTTTCCAGGGCCCTTCAACCCCTGACACTCTGGGGTTCTGTGACTAGAAAACCAGCAGTTTTACAGCAGCATTGCTCAAATAAAATACTCGGTAGATTCTATACCAGCTCTTTACACACACGTTGTGACATCAGAAACCACACACGTGGGGTTACACCAAAATGCTCCATTCCTAAAGCAGCCCAAGGCAGCTGAGCCAGCACACCTCCCTGGCGCTGCTGCAATCTGCATTGGCTTCCTCACGCTCTCTTGCTTTGCCAGCGGAGCCACGAGCTAATCACGTAAAGCCATTCTATAAAGTGCTGAATTTCACCCCGCAAGAGCTGTCGGGTCCCCCTGTTGTCCCCTCCCTGCACTGGCGGGTTCAGAGCTATCGCTCCTCAAGGAAAACCAAACCTACCGCTTATTGACCACGTGCTGCTGAAGAAAACAACATGAGAATGAGACGATAACACTAACGATATGAAAATGATACAGTAACGCTAACGATATGAAAATGATACAGTAACGCTAACAATATGAAAACGCTAATGATACGATAACGCTAACAATATGAAAACGCTAACGATCCGATAGTGCTAACAATATGAAAACGCTAACGATCCGATAGTGCTAACAGAGTCTATTAACGGGATGGAGCTGCCTTTCCCTCTGTAATCCAAACACCATCCAGTTAGCTGTAAATATTTAAAGTGGATGGTAAACCTCGCAGCGATAAATTCATCTGGTATTTGGTTAAGACATTCTATTGCTTTAAACAAATAGTGATTCAACTGACCTCAAAGTACTTGTCAAACAGGCTGCTGATGTACCGAAGGGAGACAGGGCGGCTGTAGCGGGAGCTGCAGCAAGGGAGCGAATAACTGATGGGTTTTGGGAGCGTTTCTGGAGCCACATCGGAGTCTGTGCCGCACAGACCCGGGAAACACCACAGCTCAGTCTCCTGTTCACCAAAACCACCGCTTACCCGCTCTGGGCAGCCTGGGCCAGGCTCCGGCACCTCCCAGCACACAAGGTTCTGCTCATGTTCACATGGAGCCTCCTGTGTTTGTCTGTGCCCGTTGCCCCTCACCCTGGCGTTGGGCACCACTGAACAGAGTCTGGTCCATCCTGACACCACCCTGACATATTGATCATTGATCACATCCCTCTCAGCTTCTCTTCTCCAGCTCAGCAGCCCCAGCTCTCTCAGTGTCTCCTCACACAAAGATGCTCCAGACCCCTCAGCATCTTCGTGTCCCTCCCTGGACTCTCCAGTGACTCCTTGTCCTTACACTGGGAGCCCAGCACTGGAAAAGAAACGGCTGTAGGAGCGGTTGAGGGGTCTCTGGGGCAGGAGCTGGACCCGGGGCAGCTCCGGACGCCCCTCCGAGCCGCGCTGGTCCGGGTGCGGCTGGGATGCCGGCATTAGCGGTTTGAATTGGCGCCTGTGTTGTGCCTTGCTCTGGGGGTGACTCCTTGTCCTTCTTGAACTGGGGAGCCCAGAACTGGGCCCAGTTCTGCATGTGGGGCCTCACAGGGCAGACAGGGAGGATGAACCTCCCATTTTAACGCTTTTATACCTGTAGTGAATAGGAAACAGCTTCAAGAGAGAAGAAAAACCCTTAAGAGACAAGGGTTACCCGCTGTGCGCACGGCGAGGGCAGGAGCTCGGCTGAGCACTGGAACCAGAGCGGGTCTGACACCGCTGATCCACGGCTGGGCCGGCGGCCGAGCAGCTCCCGGCACCGGCACCGCCTGCTGGGAACCGCCGTTCCGCCGGCCGTTCCTTAAGGAAACAGCTTTAGATAAGCAACTTGGCACCCTGCGAGTGGGGACGACCCCATTCGGTTCACCACAGAACAGCAAACGCTGCCTGCTGGAAGGTTCACCGCTCCCACCGGGGAGGAGGGGGCTGGAAACGTGGGGTAACTTCTCCCCCAGAAATGAACTCGCAATGAAGTGCCTTCCCGCTGGCCGAGCGCTGGGTGGCCGGACAGGGAAGGGGAAAGCCCCAAAACCTGAATTTCTGCGTTAGATCCGTGTCGTGTGTGTGCTTAAAACCACACATAAAGCAGAGGCAGCGGTATCGTGGATGGCGTGAAGCCCCACTGTCGGCAGCCAAGCCGTGGGAGGCCCCGCGCCGCGCTCTGCACCCTGACTATCGCGTCTGCACCCTGCGACCAAAACACCTTCATTGCAAACCTCCCAAAGGTGGGATGGAGGCAAGTAAAAGGGAAAGAGGAGCAGGGGGCGAGGGCTCAAATCGTGTACGGGCCACGCAGTTGGCCTGAAAAATCCCTCTCGTCTGCGCGGCGCCGAGCAGGAACGGGACCTGATCGGGCGGGTTCTGTTCACGGCCCGTGAGAAAGACGTGAGTAAGAGAGACACGAGTAACTGTAACGAGACGTCAGACGGGAGCCAGGCGGAACCAATGCACAAGAGCACCCCGAGCAGCCCAAGATAACATCAGGGCTTTGAGACGGCGCCCGCAGACGCTGTGATCAAAGGGACCCGGATCCTCCCGAATGCCTGCAAGCCGGAGTTGTGCTTCCCTGGCTGGAGCCGGGTGAGCTGCAGCCTGACTCACACACAACCCCGGGGCCCCAGGGACCCCCCAGGTCACCCTGACATGGCCCCGGGTCCCTGACACAGCCCCAGGTCCCCAAGGACTCCCAGGTCCCACTGACACAGCCCCGGGTCCCCACTGACACAGCCTCAGGTCCCTGACACAGCCCCAGGTCCCCAGGGACCCCCAGGTCCCACTGACACAGCCCCAGGTCCCCACTGACACAGCCTCAGGTCCCTGACACAGCCCCAGGTCCCCAGGGACCCCCAGGTCCCACTGACACAGCCCTGGGTCCCCAGGGACCCCCAGGTCCCACTGACACAGCCCCGGGTCCCCACTGACACAGCCTCAGGTCCCTGACACAGCCCCAGGGCCACAGGGACCCCCAGGGTCCCACTGACACGGCCCCAGGTCCCCACTGACACAGCTGCAGGGCCCCCGGGAACCCCAGGTCCCCCAACCAAGCCACTGAAGCAGCTGCAGACTCCACTGTGTGCTCAGGCAGGAGGACAGACGGACAGTGTCACCCTATGGACACTGAGACCCCAGCAGAACAGACAGACAGTGTCACCCTACGGACACCAAGACCTCAGCAGGACAGACGGGCAGTGTCACCCTATCACACTGAGACCCCAGCGGGACAGACGGACGGTGTCACCCTATGGACACTGAGACCCCAGCAGAACAGACGGACAGTATCACCCTACGGACACCAAGACCCCAGCAGGACAGATGGACGGTGTCACCCTATCACACTGAGACCCCAGCAAGACAGATGGAAGGTGTCACCCTACGGATACTGAGACCCCAGCAGGACAGACGGACGGTGTCACCCTATGGACACTGAGACCCCAGCAAGACAGACTGAAGGTGTCATCCTACGGACACTGAGATCCCAACAGGACAGACTGAAGGTGTCACCCTACGGACACTGAGATCCCAACAGGACAGACGGACAGTGTCACCTTATGGACAATGAGACCCCAGCAGGACAGAGGGGCAGTGTCACCCTACGGACACTGAGATCCCAGCAGGACAGACTGAAGGTGTCACCCTACGGACACTGAGACCCCAGCAGGACAGACAGATGGTGTCACCCTATGGACACTGAGACCCCAGCAGGACAGACGGGCAGTGTCACCCTACGGACACTGAGACCCCAGCAGGAGAGATGGACGGTGTCACCCTACGGACACTGAGATCCCAGCAGGACAGACTGAAGGTGTCACCCTACGGACACTGAGACCCCAGCAGGACAGACAGATGGTGTCACCCTATGGACACTGAGACCCCAGCAGGACAGATGGACGGTGTCACCCTATGGACTCTGAGACCCCAGCAGGACAGATGGACGGTGTCACCTTATGGACACTGAAACCCCAGCAGGACAGACTGACAGTGTCACACTACGGACACCAAGACCTCAGCAGGACAGACGGATGGTGTCACCCTATGGACACTGAGACCCCAGCAGGACAGATGGACGGTGTCACCCTATGGACTCTGAGACCCCAGCAGGACAGATGGACGGTGTCACCTTATGGACACTGAAACCCCAGCAGGACAGACTGACAGTGTCACACTACGGACACCAAGACCTCAGCAGGACAGACGGATGGTGTCACCCTATGGACACTGAGACCCCAGCGGTTCCCCAGCCCTGCCAGGAACAGCCAGAGATGGAAATGTGATGCCCATGGGGATAAATCACAAAGGCAATGAGCTCCGGTCTCAGGGGAACGACCCCGGGGCCGACTGTGCCGGGAGCGGCTGCGCAGGGACGCCGGTTCCCCCAGGGCCCGTTCGGACACGGACGCTCCTGGTGAACAGCCGCAGGACCCGAGACGTCGGCACTTACGGAGGGGAGGCCCGAACAGCACCGTGTCCAGAGCCTTCAGCTGCAGCTTCTGCCGGTGGCTTCGGTCCGTCATCTTCAGAACGCTGCCCATCATGGTGGCGTTGTTCACCGCCAGCCTGGAAAAGCACAGCGGTACATTGAATAAAATGCTGTGGTCATAGCCACGTGGATTAATAACTGACCCAACATGGAGGGGAAACGCAACGAGCGGGACCGGAGCGCTGCCTGCTCGAGCTACCAGGGCAAAGGAGGTCACGGCTGGTACAGGACATCTCGGGAGTTCAGCAGCGGCGCCTTTGGCTTTATTGGAGAGAGACGGAAAATCCAAGGCCAGGCCTGTTCATTAATCCTGCCTGAAAACAACCTAATGGAGTAAATCTGAATAGTGAGTCCGAGCCCTAAATACAGGCCTTGCTAAAATAAAACCCAGTTTAAACCGACTCAAGCCCTACACAAACAGCTCACAGAGCACAAGTCGGTTTGTCTGGATCTAAATAATTAGGGCATTAGAAGCTCAAACAGATCCCGTATCGCCAAGGCAACGCGAGATAATCCTCCTGCTCTCCGCTTCCTGCTGCTGCACCACCCGCTGCGCCAGAGCTGCCTGTAAGGCGGGCGAAGTCGAGTGTACCGAGCAAGGACAACACAACCTGGGGGTGCAGCCCCCCATCTCGCCCCAGCAGATACACCCTCCCTCACAGCTAATCCCTCCCTGCAGGGACCAAGGCCAAGTGAAGCCTCCAAACATGGGTTAGACCTGGCTTAGTGCTGCCCAGGAACCGCACGTGGTGCCGAGAGCTGCCCAGAGCTGCGTTTCTGTCGGGACAGAGCCCGAGGGATGGGGACAGGGCGGTGACACCCACCTGGGCATGGGGGGTGGTGACACCCACCTGGGCATGGCGGTGATACCCACCCGGGCATGGGGGGGAAGTGACACCCACCTGGGCATGGGGGGTGGTGACACCCACCTGGGCATAGGGGGGCAATGACACCCACCTGGGCATGGGGGCTGGTGACACCCACCTGGGCATGGCGGTGACACCCACCTGGGCATGGGGGCAGGTGACACCCACCTGGGCATGGGGGCTGGTGACACCCACCTGGGCATGGGGGCTGGTGACACCCACCTGGGCATGGGGGGTGGTGACACCCACCTGGGCATGGGGGCTGGTGACACCCACCTGGGCATGGGGGCTGGTGACACCCACCTGGGCATGGAGGTGACACCCACCTGGGCATGGGGGCTGGTGACACCCACCCGGGCATGGCGGTGACACCCACCTGGGCATGGCGGTGACACCCACCTGGGCATGGGGGGTGGTGACACCCACCTGGGCATGGCGGTGACACCCACCTGGGCATGGGGGGTGGTGACACCCACCTGGGCATGGGGGGGCGGTGACACCCACCTGGGCATGGGGGGGCGGTGACACCCACCTGGGCATGGGGGGTGGTGACACCCACCTGGGCATGGCGTGGCCGCTCAGCTGCAGCTTCCTGAACGTCTCCTCGTACTGCGGCAGCTCCACGTAGGTGATGAGCCACTGCACCACCTCGTCAACCGTCCAGTTGTACACTGCGGGAGAACCAGCAGCACCTTAATATCTTTGCGAAGCAACCAAAATCATCAAGCCAGTGACAACCGCAGAACTTCAGACACGCCTCGTCACCTCCAGCACAGGGAAACCTCTGCAGTTAAACACGTTCCTATTGATGAGCAGCCTCGGATGGTGCTGCTGGAGGTGACGCTTCACTGGCACCTTTGGCAACGTCACCAGAAGCCGTGGGGAGGGGACACCCGAGGGCTGGCAGCACATGAAATCACCTCATTTCGTACCATCGGAGTGATGCTGCTGTCTCCAAACTCCCAACAGAGAGCGTTCATCCCCAGCACCCACCCAGAGCCTGAGATCCTGAGTCTGGGGAATGTATCTGGCAACACGCTCCGCATGCCCCAGCCCCTCCTCCAGACATCAACTAAACAACAGTGCTAATAGAGAAAAGCACTGGGTGTAACCAGCGCGAGGAGGTGAAGTGCGGGAGGAGGAGCCGCGGTGCAGCAGCCCCAGGGAACCAGGTGAACGTTTCTCCATCACCACCTCAGCTGTGGGGCTGGGGAGCGTTTTGGGCGCTGACACAAAGCCCCAGAGAGGGAAACCCCTGGGAACGAAGCTCCCGCCTCCGCCACCCGGTTTTGTGGTACCAAGGCAAAGAAAATCCTGCAAGAGATTGTTTTCATAGCACAGGGGGGCTGCTCTGCTTTAACTCATCAACTTCTGGCCTTGCTCCGCGCTGGCTGAGCTCTGCTGGCACTGGACGGACGTGGGGAACAGTTTCTTCCCCAAAGGGCTGTGGGGCATTGGAACAGGCTGCCCAGGGCAGTGCTGGAGTCACCAGCCCTGGAGGGCTGGACAGACGGACAGGAGGTTCTCAGGACATGGGGCAGGGTTTTGGTTGGACTCAGTGATCTTGAGGGGCTTTTCCAACCCAAATGATTCTCTCCAGTCGTGCCCTGCGCTGCTCAGCACCTCACGCTTCTGGCTGAACATCCATCGGTCCCTTTCCAACAGCCAAGGCAGAAAAGGCGCAGCCGAGGCCGCGCCGCTGCCCAGCCCAGCGCTGCGTGGTGGCTCCTTAAATGTCAACGGTGAGCTGTCCCACAAGCACGAGAAACAGCTCCCAGCGAGCTCAACGCCTTCGCCGGGGGGATGACGGAGCGGACAGGACGGGAGCCAAGCTGAGCGGAGGAGAGCGGGACTGGAGATGGTGTCATCCCACCGTGAGTCACGCATGCAGGGTGGCAAACGAAGAAACCAGCAAATCACAGAATCACGGATGGTTTGGGTTGAAGGACCTTCCCAGCTCCCCAGTCCCCCTGCCATGACAGGGACATCGTCACCAGCTCAGGTTGCTCAGAGCCCCGTCCAGCCTGGCCTGGGATGTCTCCAGGGGTGGTTCATCCACCACCTGGGCAACCTGGGCCAGGCTCTCACCACCCTCAGGGCAACAATTCCTTCCTCATGTCCAGCCTGAATCTCCCTCCTTTAGTTTAACCCATCACCCCTTGTCCTGTCACAACAACCCGCCCTTGGTTGAGACAACTCCCCACAGTTAACGCCACTGGCCACAGAGGGATTGTCCCAGGAGCCCCCACACCAACAGCTGCCCCTCCAGGCCCCGGGATGCCCTGAAGCCCCCGGTTTCTCTCTCTCTTTTTGGCGTTGCATTTGCAGAGCTCTTCATTCTGGGAGGAACCATGGAGAAAGGGTCCCTGCTGCCACGGGCTGATCTGCTTCCAACGGGTGCAGCACCCTTCCCAGGGCTTCCGCGGCCCCAGAGCACCACGGCTGCTCCAGTCTGGGAGAGCCGAGGGGCAGGCATGGCAGGAACAGCAGCGACTGCGGGTTCACCCACCCGTGTCCCTGAGAACCTCGTGTCCGTCTGTCCAGCCCTCCAGGGATGGCGACTCCACCATTTCCAAGCTCAGGCTCCCAGGAGCCCCTCGCTGCACAGGTCCCGTGTGTGTCAGGGACAGAGCAGAAGCAGCTCAGTAATTAATGGACCTGGCGAGTGTCACGGGACGTTTCCCTCCGTCCCTTAACGATTTCTACCCTTTCCCAGCCGACATTAAACACTCTCCAGGCCAGGCCGCCTGCAAACAGCTGTCCAGCAGGATAAATGTGGCCTGGATGGGGTTTCTGGAGCAGAAGAGCCAGCGACTCGCCAGCGCCGCCCCGGCTGGGACGGTGAGGAGCGGGCTGAGCCAGGAGCACCACACAGAACTGGAACAGGGCACGGCCCAGCAATGGGGAGCCTGCTCATTTATGAATGGATCACAAGAGCAAAATGCAGGTTTTCAAGTGCTGGGGGCTGATGAGCTGATCTGATCTCAGAGGGAAGGGAGAGGGTGTAAGGGAGGAGCAGCAGCTAAAGGTGCCAGAAAATAAGATGTTCCAGGTCTTGAGAGCAACATGACGAGCAGCGGGCAGAGAGCAGGGGTCAAGGGCAGAAAATTTAAAATAAAATAAAATAAAATAAATTCCCAAGTTCTGGTTGGGAAAGAAGCAGCGGTGAAACCGGCCCTTTCCCAAAGCGCCGCGGGAGCCGGACACGGGCACCACGGGCAGCGCTGAGCATCAGAGCCTCTTCCACCAGCCCAAAGTTTCAGGCAGTTTGGGGCAGTTTGAGGTGGTTTGGGGCAGTTTGAGGCGGTTTCACAAGTTTCCCAGTGGCGACTGAAGCTCCAGCACCTCCCGGGCTGACCGGCTGCAATCCCAGCTCGCAGTTTATTTCTACATCTAATGTATTTATCTATATGCCCAGCTTCAGGTTCCACCTTCCTCTCAGGAGATGAAGGAGCTTTTCAGGTTCTTCTAAGGAAAACACGACCTGTAGGGAATCTCCCAGGTGGCTCTAGTGAGTATTTGGGATGCTATTACCCCAAAAACATACCATCTGAAAGGGGGTGTTTGAGGGAGCAGAACCCCAGAGCGTCAGGGGTTGAAGGGCCCTGGGAAGCTCATCCAGTGCAATCCCCCCATGGAGCAGGAACACCCAGATGAGGTTACACAGGAAGGTGTCCAGGCGGGTTGGAATGTCTGCACAGAAGGAGACTCCACAACCCCCTGGGCAGCCTGGGCCAGGCTCTGCCACCCTCACCGGGAACAAGTTGCTTCTCATCTTTCAGTGGAACCTCCTGTGTTGCAGTTTGCACCCATTGCCCCTTGTCCTGTCACTGGTTGTCACCAGAAGAGCCTGGCTCCATCCTCCTGACACTCCCCCTTTCCATATTGATCCCCAGGAATGAGTCCCCCCTCAGTGTCCTCTTGTCCAGCTCCAGAGCCCCAGCTCCCTCAGCCTTTCCTCACACGGGAGATGCTCCACTCCCTCCAGCATCTTGGTGGCTGCGCTGGACTCTCTCCAGCAGTTCCCTGTCCTGCTGGAACTGAGGGGCCACAACTGGACACAATATTCCAGGTGTGGTCTCCCCAGGGCAGAGCAGAGGGGCAGGAGAACCTCTCTGACCTACTGACCACCCCCTTCTAACCCACCCCAGGTACCATTGGCTTCCTGGCCACAAGGGCCCAGTGCTGGCTCATGGTCACCCTGCTGTCCCCAGGACCCCCAGGTCCCTTTCCCCTACACTGCTCTCCAACAGCTCCTTCCCCAACTTACACTGGAACCTGGGGTTGTTCTGCCCAGATTCAAGACTCTACACTTCCCTTGTTCTATTTCATTACATTTTCCCCGCCCAGCTCTCCAGCCTGTCCAGGTCTCTGATGGCAGCACAGCTTCCAGTGTCACCACTGCTCCCAGCTTGGTGTCACCAGCAAACTTGCTGACAGTCACTCTATTCCCCCATCCAAATCATTGATGAATATATTGAATAACAGCGGCCCCAGCACTGCCCCTGAGGCACTGCACTAGATCCAGGCCTCAACTGGACTCTGCCCCATTGACCACGACTCTCTGGCTTCTTCCCTTCAGCCAGTTCACAGTCACCTCACCACCCGCTCATCCAGACCCACTCCCTCAGTTCAGTGTGAGGATGCTGTGGGACACGGTGTCAAATGCCTCACTCGAGTCAAGGGAGATCACGTCCACCACCCTGCACCATCCATCCATCTTGTTATGTCCTCATAAACGTCAATGAGGTTGGTCAAGCAGGGACATCTCGAACTAACCATCTTTCCGCTTGTGTTTCCTTACCTTCCGATGTCTTCCAGGCCTTCCAGAGATCCTCCACGCTGATGAGCTTGTCCTCGCCATGGAAGGTGCTGTGCTTCACCGTCGGGTCGTGGTAATTCAGGTCCTCCCTCAAGAACTGGGAGAGTGAACAGTGGGATTCGTGTTTGATTCATCTCTTAGAGGGATGAGATTAGAAAAATCAAATCTTCCACCCGTCTTTCTCACTGTGACATCCCCAGGTTGTCACATAATCGTTTCTACAGCAAAGCCCTAGTAGGTCTGAGACGCAGCATCTCCGGTCTTTATTCACTGTAATTAAAACTACATCGTCTCCCTAGTTCATAGAGTCACAGAAGGGTTTGGGTAGGAAGGGACCTTACAGATCCTCTGGTTCCAAGCCCTGCCATGAGCAGGGACATCTTCACAGCAAGCTTTCACTAAACCAAACCTCGTTAGGAACAGCAAGCTTCCGTTAAACCAAACCTCGTTAGGAACAGCAAGCTTCCGTTAAACCAAACCTCGTTAGGAACAGCAAGCTTCCATTAAACCAAACCTCGTTAGGAACAGCAAGCTTCCCTTAAACCAAACCCTGGTTAGGAACAGCAAGCTTCCGTTAAACCAAACCTCGTTAGGAACAGCAAGCTTCCCTTAAACCAAACCCTCGTTAGGAACAGCAAGCTTCCCTTAAACCAAACCCTCGTTAGGAACAGCAAGCTTCCGTTAAACCAAACCCTCGTTAGGAACAGCAAGCTTTCACTAAACCAAACCTCGTTAGGAACAGCAAGCTTCCGTTAAACCAAACCCTCGTTAGGAACAGCAAGCTTCCATTAAACCAAACCCTCGTTAGGAACAGCAAGCTTCCGTTAAACCAAACCCTCGTTAGGAACAGCAAGCTTCCATTAAACCAAACCCTCGTTAGGAACAGCAAGTTTCATGAACTCCAACCCTTGTGCCGTCCTTTCCCACCGGTCGCTTGCCATGTGCTGACACATCCCATCCCACCCCACCCCATCCCATCCCACCCCATCCCATCCCACCCCACCCCATCGGCTCCCGCTCCTCTCCCGGCACAGCCCCCAAACCCCTGTGCCCCGGGACAGACCCCAGAGCGTCTTCAAGGCAACAAGGGAACATTTCCAAACGCGAGCACTGCTAGGAACCCCCCCTGACACCATCTGACAGCCACGGAATCGCACAGGCTGTCACCTGGAAACAAGGGGACACGTCCTGTGACCACAAACTCCTTGTTGGGAAGAAAAGCAGAGGGGCAACGGGTGCAAGTTGCTCCTGGGGAGATTCCGATGGGACACATGAGGGAAATTGTTCACATTTGGGACAATCAACCATGGGAATTTTCTCCCCAGGGCAGTGGGGGGTTCCAACACTGGACAGATTCAAGGTTCAGCTGGAGCCAGCTTGGCTAGACCGGGCTTTGCCAAGAAAGGCTGAACCGGCTGATCCCTGGGGTCCCTTCAACCGGGATTCCATGACCCTGTGCAACACGAGATGCTCAGAGCTCCCCAGGGACGGAACAGCAAACACAACGTGTAACAAACAGAGGCAGAAAGGCTGCGTCGCAGAATCCGATACATATAGCTGCTTTCATTTTCTATACACTTACATTAAAAATATAAATACACATATATTAAAAACAGCGTGCATAATAAAAATTATTTATAAATATATCTATAAATGGCTATATCTCTAATAAAACGATGAGCTCAGCAGTTGCGGTTGCTGCACAGAAGCGGCAGATCAAACCGAGCGGGATCATGCGGCACAGCGGCGCTCCGCTCCCGGCACGACAAGCCAGGAATTATTACTATTTATTGATGTTAAATTGATTTTAATACAGGTAGAGGATACTATCACCCGGGCCTCTGGGATTCCAGGCTTGGATTTATAATATCACCAAGAATTCTACTCAAGGAACCGACTTTATATCAGCGACAGAATCCGGGGTGAGCTGACGTGTGGGGGCCTGTGCGCAGCACACAGCTCCAGCACCGGCCTGGAGCGTGCAGCACAACTACTGACATGAGATCAGCTCTGTTTTAACACCAGACAGGGCACAAAAATGTGAATATGAGAAGTATTTCACTTCCCGGGCTCCTCCCGAGCCCACTGGGGACACTGCGGAGGCTGCTGCCCGGGTTTAAAGTGAAGCTTTAACCCAAACGGGGCTGCTAAGCCCTAACAAAGCTCAGCTGCGCTTCCCACCGCACAGAAACACGAGGAGGACGGGGGAAGCGGGGCAGTGCCAGCAGGACAAGGCCCCAGGCGGCGCTGGGACCCAGGGGACGCGACAATGTCACCCAAGGCGGCAACACCGCGCCTCCCACCGGCACCAGCTGCTCTGCGTGTTTAGCGGGGGAGCGGGGGGAGCGATGTCCTGTCAGCTCGGCCGGGACGGGGCCGCTCTGCTACAGGACAAATAATGACGTGGTTCTGGTTGTGAGGGGCAGGCTGAGCTCTGCTCGGTGACAGTGACAGACCCAGGGAACGGCAGGAGATGTGCCAGGGGGTCAGTGGACATGAGGCAAAGGTTCTTCCCCAGAGGTGCTGGACACTGAACAGGCTCCCAGGGAGGGGTCACGGCCCAACCTGACAGTGTTCAACAAGAGACTGGACACCGTCCTCAGACACACGGGGTGACCTGTGGGGTGTCCTGTGCAGGGACAGACGTTGGAACCCATGTTCTGTGGGTCCCTCCAGCTCAGGACGTTCTATAAGGACACTCAGGTGTCCAGAACAACACGTACAGGAACCGTTATTCAAAAATATTGACCTAACGGCCAACCATGAATTGAAAAGCAGCACTTCCAAGTGGTGAAACCATGATGGTCCCATCCCTGGAGATACCTCAAACTCAGAGCCCTGGTGCCAGGTCTGGGTGGTACTGCCTGGGCAGGCGTTGGACCAGACCATGTCCAGGGGTGCCATCCCAGACCATCTCCAGTGGTGTCCCCTACCCCAGACCATGTCCAGAGGTGTCACCCCAGACCATGTCCAGGAGTGTCACCCCAGACCATCCCCAGGGGTCCCATCCCAGACCATGTCCACAGGTCCCAGACCAGACCATGTCCAGGAGTGTCACCCCAGACCATCCCCAGGAGTGTCACCCCAGACCATCCCCAGGGGTGTCCCCTACCCCAGACCATGTCCAGGGGTGTCACCCCAAACCACCTCCAGAGGTCCCATCCCAGACCATCTCCAAAGGTGCCATCCCAAACCATCCCCAGGGGTCCCACCCCAGACCATCTCCAAGCTCAGCCAGTTGTGAATCCACAAGAACAGAAGGAAACATAGTCAACCAGGAGTCTCACCCGGAAGCTCCAAAAGGAGGATGCGCCCTCCAGAACAAACACCCACAGACCCGTGTCGGGATTCACCCTCCTCAAACACTCAGACCTGCGGTGAACTCTCCACCTGCCAAATGCCAGCACTGGTTCACTTTGCTCCACTGCAAGAGGGGTGACGAGTCACAGCATCCTGGGCTGGTTGTGCCCTCTGTAGATCCCCAGCCCCCCTGCTCACACAGGGTCACAGAGCAGATCACACAGGTCACAGGGCAGATCACACAGGTCACAGGGCAGATCACACAGGTCACAGGGCAGATCACACAGGGTCACAGAGCAGATCACACAGGTCACAGAGCAGATCACAGAGGTCACAGAGCAGATCACACAGGGTCACAGAGCAGATCACACAGGGTCACAGAGCAGATCACACAGGTCACAGAGCAGATCACACAGGTCACAGAGCAGATCACACAGGGTCACAGAGCAGATCACACAGGTCACAGAGCAGATCACACAGGGTCACAGAGCAGATCACACAGGGTCACAGAGCAGATCACACAGGTCACAGGGCAGATCACACAGGGTCACAGAGCAGATCACACAGGGTCACAGAGCAGATCACACAGGTCACAGAGCAGATCACACAGGGTCACAGAGCAGATCACACAGGTCACAGAGCAGATCACACAGGATCCCAGGGGGTTTGAATGTCTCAGAGCAGGAGACTCCACACCCGCTCTGGGCAGCCTGGGCCAGGCTCTGGCACCTCCCAGCACACAAGGTTCTGCTCATGTTCACATGGAGCCTCCTGTGTTTGTCTGTGCCCGTTGCCCCTCACCCTGGCGTTGGGCACCACTGAACAGAGTCTGGTCCATCCTGACACCACCCTGACATATTGATCATTGATCACATCCCTCTCAGCTTCTCTTCTCCAGCTCAGCAGCCCCAGCTCTCTCAGTGTCTCCTCACACAAAGATGCTCCAGACCCCTCAGCATCTTCGTGTCCCTCCCTGGACTCTCCAGTGACTCCTTGTCCTTACACTGGGAGCCCAGCACTGGCCCCAGTTCTGCAGATGGGGCCTCACAGGGCAGAGCAGAGGGGGAGGAACAACCTCCCTGACCTGCTGCCCACACTCTTCCTCACACACCCCAGGTCCCATTGGCCTCTTGGCCACCAGGACACATTGGTGGCTCGTGGTCACCCTGTTGTCCCCCAGAACTCCCAGGTCCGTCTCTGCAGAGCTGCTTTCAGCAGGTCCCCCAACCTGCGCTGGTGCCGGGGGCTGTTCCTGCAGCTGCAGGACCCTGGGGAGCAACAGCCCCGCGGGGTCGGGAGCGGGAGCTGAACGGCCTCCTTGGTTACGACAGACGTGCCCCAGTGGTGAAGCACGCTCAGAGCCCAGCGGTTCCGCAACACATGGGGTTCTTTTCCTCGCGCTTTTTCACCTGCAAAAACCCCAACTACTCACACGATTTGTGGACCTTTCCATCCCTGCTGCACCCCTGGACCTCAGCTCATCCCCCTCCTGAGCACCAACAGTCACCGACCCACCGCACAGCTCAACGGCGTCACCGCATCACCTCACCAACCGCACAGCCCGCCTGAGCTGATTGTTGGCTCTAAGTCACAGAAAACCTTAGTGTGGCCTGTCCGGACTTCAAAGGGGCCCATGAGAAAGATGGGGACAGACTTTTTAGCAGGGCCTGTTGTGACAGGACAAGGGGTGATGGTTTCACAGAATCACAGAATGGACTGGGTTGGAAAAGACCTCAGAGACCATCGAGTCCAACCCTTGGTCCAACTCTAGTCCGTTTACTAGATCATGGCACTAAGTGCCATGGCCAATCTCAGTTTAAAAACCTCTAGGGACGGTGAGTCCAGCACCTCCCTGGGCAGCCATTCCAATGCCTGATCACTCTCTCTGCAGAGAATTGCTTTCTCATCTCCAGCCTCAATTTCCGCTGGCAGAGTTTAAGCCCATGGCCCCTTGTCCTATTGCTGATGCCTGGGAGAAGAGACAAATCCCCACCTGGCTAGAACTGCCCTTCAGGTAGTTCTAGAGAGTGCTGAGCTCAGCTCTAAGCCTCCTCTTCTCCAGACTAAACAAGCCCAGCTCCCTCAGCCTCTCCTCATAGGGCTTGTGTTCCAGTCCCTTCCCCAGTCGTGTTGCTCTTCTCTGCACCCGCTCCAGCACTTCAATCTCTTTCCTGAGCTGAGGGGCCCAGAACTGAACACAACACTCCAGGTGTGGCCTCCCCAATGCAGAGCACAGGGGAAGGATCACTGCCCTTGTCCTGCTGACCACGCTGGTTTGGATACAGGACAGGACACCATTGGCCTTCTTGGCCACCTGGGCACACTGTTGGCTCTTGTTGAGCTTCTGTCCATTAGTCCCCCAGGTCCCTTTCTGCCTGACTGCTCTCCAGCCACTCTGTGCCCAGCCTGGAGCGCTGCAGGGGGTTGTTGTGACCAAAGTGCAGCACCCGGCACTTGGCCTTGTTGAACTTCATCCCATTGGAATCAGCCCATTTTTCCAGTCTATCCAGATCCCTCTGCAGAGCCCTCCTGCCTTCCAGCAGCTCCACACTCCCTCCCAGCTTGGTGTCATCAGCAAATTTGCTGATGATGGTCTCAATCCCCTCATCTAAATCGTCAATAAAGATGTTAAACAGGACTGGACCCAACACTGACCCCTGGGGACACCACTAGTGACTGGCCGCCAGCTGGATGCAGCCCCATTCACCAGCACTCTCTGGGCCCGGCCCTCCAGCCAGTTCTTAACCCAGCGTAGAGTACACTTGTCCAAGCCATGGGCTACCAGCTTTTGCAGGAGTATATTATGGGAGGGAGATTCAGGCTGGATATGAGGAATTGTTGCCCTGAGGGTGGTGAGAGCCTGGCCCAGGTTGGCCAGAGAGGTGTTGGATGAACCATCCCTGGAGACATCCCAGGCCAGGCTGGACGGGGCTCTGAGCACCCTGAGCTGGTGACGATGTCCCTGCTCACGGCAGGGGGGGCACTAGGGGGGTTCTGAAGGTCTCTCCAACCCAACCAGTTCTATGAAAACTTTCCACCCGAGTTCCCTCCCACCATGCTGCCCCAGGGTGCAGGATCGGGTCTGGGATGAGCGGGCTGGCCCAGCAGCACCACATCCCCGGGAGCGGCAGCGTGAACCTGCCCAGAGCCGCCCTGAACAGCCGGAGCTGCCTGGGGCCTGAGCACCGAGAGCAGAAATAGAACACTAATTAGGAGATTTCCCCACGAGGACAGCGCTTTCCTTTGAATCCAGGTCACTGGTGCCATCCCAAACTTCATTGAACATTCATTTCCAGAAGGAAAGAATGCGCTGATGGTTTAAGGACAGCACGAGGTTGTCGGGCAAAACTCCACCTATAATTAGAACACTTAAAACCTGTCTCTCCCTTTCTGCCCAGTCAGGTCTTTTAATCCAAGCACAATGTAACTATAACTTACCCCAGTGAGAGGGGCTGAAATAGGAAAAGCAAATACACACTTCTGAAGCAACGTGGGACATGCGGGGCTGGGCGGGAGGAGCTTCCCCAGCCCAGACACCCTGAGCCGCAGCCTCCAAAGGCTCTGGAGTACGGCTGGTCAGATGCAAGCTTCTAAATCACCCCAGAGGAGGGATTTGGGGTTCTTTTTAATTAAAGGAATTAATATAAGATGAACAGCAGGGCAAACAGCAGAGAATTGTGGTTTTCCAGGCAACTCATCCAACCAAGCTCAACCTCAGCGCCAGGCTGAGCACTCACCAACCTGTTCCGTTCTGAAATGACACTAAGGTGTCAGTCAGCCCGCCCTGTCAGAGTCAGAATCGTTTGGGGTGGAAAAGCCCCTCAGGATCATGGAGTCCAACCACAACCCAGCCCTGTCCCTGCCCCATGTCCTGAGAACCTCCTGTCCGTCTGTCCAGCCCTCCAGGGATGGTGACTCCAGCACTGCCCTGGGCAGCCTGTTCCAATGCCCCACAGCCCTTTGGGGAAGAAATTGTTCCCACATCCAACCTCAACCTCCCCTGGCGCAACTTGAGGCCGTTTCCTCTGCTCCTGGCGCTTGTTCCTGGGGAGCAGAGCCCGACCCCCCTGGCTCCAAGCTCCTTTCAGGCAGTTCAGAGATCAGAAGGTCTCCCCTCAGCTCCTGTTCTCCAGCTGAACCCCCAGGTCCCTCAGCCGCTCCATCACACTTGTGCTCCAGCCCCTCACCAGCTCCGTTCCCTTCTCTCCACTCGCTCCAGCACCTCAAGGCCTTTCTTGGCGTGAGGGGCCCAGAACCACCCCCAGGATTTGTGGTGTGGCCTCACTGTGACCAGCACAGGGACGGTCACTGGTCCTGCTGGCCACACCAGTGCTGGTACCAGCCAGGACACTGGTGGCCACTGCGGGCAGGAACTGGAACAGGCAGGGGACGTGAACTGGGGAGCACTGGGAGCCGCGGGGCGGGGGCACTGGGAGGGGTCCCCGCAGGCGTGCAGGGGCTGACCCCACCTCGGTGACCCTGCTCCTGGGGTGACAATGACACCCGAGACCAGAGGAGCTGCTGGGACCAGGCCGGCGGTGCGAGGGGCTCGCCATGGGGCTGAAGACGTGTGGGGCTGGAGCAGTGACCCATAGCAGCAGCAAGGCAGCCACTGGGAGGCCTTTGAGAGAAATAAGTTGTATGACTCCTGGAAGGGCGATATCTACGCTGGAAAAGAGGGACGGTACAAACCTCTGAACAGGTAGCGCTGTTAGTGCTGGGACAACAAGCTCTCAACCAGTCCACCGAGACGGAGCGTGAGAGCGGCTCAGACATCAAAGTGCCGGTTAGTGCCCAACCGCAGCACCACGAGGCTCATCCTCAGTTTAATAACAGGCGGTAGGATGCGCCGAATGTGCCCGGGGCTGCCCTGGGAGCGAGCGGCAGAGCCGGAGCCGCAGCTCCAAAGCGATGCTGAGCACAGAGCTGCCCCCGGGGAAGACATCAGATTATAGGAAATGCAATTGAAAGCTTTTAATTTGGTTTAATTACTCTGTGAAGTGGAATTTAGGCGGAGGGAACAGCCGACCAGCCCTGCTGGCTCCTCAGAACCAGGCTGCTGTGCCGCATCCCCAGAGACTGTCACCTCCAGGAGACGGGACGGCCCGTGAGACGGCTGGATGCGCACAATAAACCCAATGCTGCCTTAGTTTAGGTGGGAGATTCAACCTCCCTGCACCGTGGGTTCTTAATCTGAGCACTGGGAATAACGAGGCACCCAGGAGGAAGGTCGGGGGGCGGGTTGTTGTGCAGCTCGGAGGCCAGCGCTGTGCACGGTGCCATCGAATCGCAGCTGGTTTGTGTTGATGGACCTTCCCAGCTCCCCAGTCCCCCTGCCATGACAGGGACATCTTCAGCAGCTCAGGGTGCTCAGAGCCCCGTCCAGCCTGGCCTGGGATGTCTCCAGGGATGGTTCATCCACCACCTCTCTGGCCAACCTGGGCCAGGCTCTCACCACCCTCAGGGCCAACAATTTCTTCCTCATGTCCAGCCTGAATCTCCCTCCTTTAGTTTAAACCATCACCCCTTGTCCTGTCACAACAGGCCCTGCTCAAAAGTCTGTCCCCATCTTTCTTATGGGCCCCTTTTCAGTTCGGAAAGGCTGCACTAAGGTCTCCCAGAGCTTCTGTTCTCCAGCTGAACACCCCAACTCTCCCACCTGTCCCCAGCAGAGCTGTTCCAGCCTCGGGTCATTCCTGGGGCTCCTCTGGCCCCTCTCCAGCAGCTCCACGTGTGTCCTGTGCTGAGGACCCAGAGCTGGACCAGCACCACGGGGGATCTCACAGAGCACCATTCCCAGTCTGCTCTCTTTAGCTTCCAACACTTTATTTCGACTCCTCCTCGCGAGACAGAATCGCTCACCTGGAACAGCCTTGTGAACAGGCCGCCACCGAGGCCACACCACAACCTAACAGCGCTCCCTTCTCTAGCCCCTTGTTTCTCCGGGTGCTCATGGAAGACAACAACAACCATTTTGTTTCGATTCAATAACATTATCGGCTAAAATCTCCACGGCCAAGACAACGGAAAGCTGTTCCTTTCTGCAGCAGCTCGCACGCAGGGTGTGTAAGCGGTTCAGCCGGGCTGGGGGACAGCGAAGGAACGTGAAGGAAACAGCAGCTGGTGTCACAGCAGCAACAGGGAGGCCCGGCCGGATTGAGAGGTGTTTGCAACCCCACAAGAAAAAGGAATGAAGTAATAACAATCATGTCCTTCCGTGTTGGAATAAAGCGATTGTACCTTGTGTGCAGATAAACACCGGGTGGCTAGAAACCCCCAGAAGAGAGGGAGAGCCACGGGTGCTAAAGACAGCGCTGAAACACACAGTTTGGGTTGGAAAACTGGCTCGTGACAGCACACGCGCTGCTCTGCCAGAGCAGCAGGGAGGCAGCCGCAGCCTAAGGGTCCGCACCCCGACTCCAGGCACCCACCTCGTCGCTCTCCTCCACGTCCACGTTGCCGTTGGCATCGTCGTCCATCTGCTTGTGGATGTTGCGGACGGCCTCGAAGCTGAGCTGCTCGTCCTCGTCGTGGCACAGGGGCTTGTCGATGCGGCAGAACTCTGCTGGGAGAGAACAGCACGTCAGGGGCAGCACGGCGGCGCACACACCACCCGGGCTGTCTGTGTCCCCCGTGTCCCTGCAGCTCCATCGCCCGCTGGCGACACCGGCGCCACGTCCCACCAGGACGTTTGCAGGGTGAGAGTTGTACATTTATATAACGTGACAATTAAAACCAGCGAGCCTTCTTCCTGGTTACCAAACGGGTTTTTGCCGTACGCCCGAGTCCACCGGCCGCGGTTGATCCGTCCTTTCTACGGCACTGCCCACAGCCCAGCGCTGCCGCCCCGACACAGCCCTGGCACCCAAAACAGCCCAAAGGGAGCTCGGCCAGCGAGCCCTTCTGTCCCACAGGGCCCCAGCAGAGTCACCGCAGGCAGGTCGGGGTCAGGAATTACCCCGGTGTGACGCTCCAAGAGCACCGAGCACCCAGCCCAATGAGCCCAACGGCCCAGGGCCCCTTGGGAAGGTGTGATGTGCAGTCAAAGAGGGTTCAGACACAACTCCTGGGCATTTAGGCACAGAACCCAAAATTACACATGAGCTCAACCCAAATTCTATCCTGGTCCTCTCAGGAGAAGTTCATTTATAGGAAAAGTAGCTGCATTTCCTCCTGCTGCACCGCCGCCCTCACCTCACCAGTTTAAACGTGTTTCCTGAGCTACCCATTCGCACTGAAGGTTCAGAGAACCTTAGTGCGGCCTTTCCGGACAAATTCTTTCTGCCAAATTAATGAACACTCTGATGAAGTTACAAACAAGGCACCCGTCATTAACCAACTGACGTGGCCAATGCTTCTGACCACCTGCAGAACCCGGGGGGGGTGTTTTTCAGACCCTCCTGGGGAGACGGGAGGTTCAGCAATAGCACTGCTGGGAAGCAGAGCGCTTAGGTTATATGGAACTGGTAATTAACAGATGTATTGTAAGTGAGAAACTAAACAATTATATCATCTGTAAGGAACGTTAGAGGCAGAACTGTTGTTTTTACAGAACTGAGGACCTGGCGCCTGAGCCCAGCAGGGGGAAGGAACATCGGATCAGGAATCCATAATGTAATACACAGCCTCTTCCCGGAACATATCCTGTACCTGTATACATACTAATGCCTCTATTTACGAGCTAATTTAGGTGGGAGGACCGAGAGACATCGGACTATGAATTCTTAATGTAATACACAGTCTCTTCCAGGAATAGATACTGACACCTATATACATACCAATACCTGTCTTGATAAGTTAACTTAGGGGAAGTGTAGCCAAAGCACCAGGAATCCATACCTTAAACAGACTGATAAGGGGAAGGGTATTGTGTGCGTGGGGATGGTCTGTAACCCCTGCAGTGCCAACCAACGGGGAACGGGAGGGAAACTGCGGCTGGGATTTTGGGGGGGGGTACGAGCAGGGGCTTTTTGCCCCATTAGCTGTGCCTGTCTTTATGCAGAACACCCAGCCTTGCAAAATCGTTATTAAAAATGCTGCTGGGCCTATTGTATTTGCAAAGGCGTTGTTTCCTACATCGCCAATTACTCCTTAGTGTGCAGAGCCTGTCCCGCTGGCCAGGACGCGGCTCCAGAAGGGCAAATGAAATCAGGCTAAGAGACATCTCCCAAAACGCTATGAGATCACCCCGTCCCGAGCCCGTGCTTATTATTATTATTACAGCAACGAACGGCGACGCGCTGGCAGAGTTCAAATTATAGGAAGCAAAGGTCATGTTATTATAAAACAAAGCGGTTTTATAGTTAACACTCTCATAACCACACAACGCTGGAGCCCCAAAGGGGTCCAGGACACGGGTTTTGGAGGGATGTCACCTGGATTTTGGCCCCCACAAGGGCGATTATGGGTATTTGTAACACAAGAAGCCGGGCTGGGAGCAGCAGTGGCTGGAGAGTGGGGTGGTGAAAGCCCTGAGCACAACCAACAGCCAGCAGGCCAGTAAACAGGGAGGAATGTGTGTTTGCACCCTGGCCAGAAAGAGCCCCAACAAGGGCACAAGTGATTTAATCAGCAGAAGACCCTGCGCTGATAAGGGACCGGTCAGGAGGTTCCACCAAATGGGCCATTCCCTGTTATCTGGAGTGAAGACAGGCTGTAAAAACAGCCCAAAGGAAGAAACGCCCAGGGCCCCTGAGATTTAGGGAAGATTACGCAAAAAGATCACACCACGGGACCCATTGTCTCTTAATGGGAGACAAAAACCAACCCAAAAGCCGGGTCATCCCTGGGGCTCTTGGCCCCTTGATAATGGAACAAGGGCTCCAGAGCCAGCGGCATTGCCCTTGTGTCACACACAATCATGGAACCATCTGGGGTGGAAAAGCCCCTCAAGATCAAGCCCAACCATAACCCAGCCCTGTCCTGCCCCATGTCCTGAGAACCTCCTGTCCGTCTGTCCAGCCCTCCAGGGCTGGTGACTCCAGCACTGCCCTGGGCAGCCTGTTCAATGCCCCACAGCCCTTTGGGGAAGAAATTGTTCCCACATCCAACCTCAACCTCCCCTGCAGAGGAGACACAAAACACATGAGCGAAAACCTTGAAAACACCATAACACTGGTATCACAGTATCACAGTATGTTTGGGATTGGAAAGGACCTCAAAAGATCATCCAGTCCAATCCCCCGCTGGAGCAGGAACGCCCAGGTGAGAATTTAAATATTATTTAAATATCATTTAAATAACTGCGGAAGGCCTAGCGCCGCTGTTTGCTACAGCAGTCTCTACACAGACATTTGCCCTCTGGTCCCCATCACTTGTCCCAGCTCGTCCTCAGGTGGCAGATCCCACCAGGATTTAGGGTTTGGGACCCCTGGGGAGCCCACACCTGAGTCACCAGGAGCCTTTTGTCTCCTTGTCCCTCCCTCCCTGTCCCTAATCTCCCCACTATTGGCTCTTGATGGTTTGGCCTTTGAGAAGAAAAGGTCCCTTTTTGCCCCATTGTGTCCCGGCAGACTGGAGATGGCTGGAGGAGCTCTCAGCCCATCATCTCCACAGCAGCTCTGATGGCTGGAGGAGCTCTGAGCCCATCATCTCCACAGCAGCTCTGATGGCTGGAGGAGCTCTCAGCCCATCATCTCCACAGCAGCTCTGATGGCTGGAGGAGCTCTGAGCCCATCATCTCCACAGCAGCTCTGATGGCTGGAGGAGCTCTGAGCCCATCATCTCCACAGCAGCTCTGATGGCTGGAGGAGCTCTGAGCCCATCATCTCCACACCAGCTCTGATGGCTGGAGGAGCTCTCAGCCCATCATCTCCACACCAGCTCTGATGGCTGGAGGAGCTCTGAGCCCATCATCTCCACACCAGCTCTGATGGCTGGAGGAGCTCTGAGCCCATCATCTCCACAGCAGCTCTGATGGCCAGAGGAGCTCTCAGCCCATCATCTCCACAGCAGCTCTGATGGCTGGAGGAGCTCTCAGCCCATCATCTCCACACCAGCCCTCCCACCTCTGTTCTGGGCTCACCCCCACGCAGGGGTTGTGTGTCCCCACGGGTGCCACCACCCAGGGACCACCACCAGCCGCCAGGGCCCACGGGCTGGAGCAGGCTGACCATGAAAAGCACTTGGGCTGGTTTTATGAAGCGATTCCAAAGACACATCCCGTGGACCAGGAAAAGCGTTTGGGCCAGTTTCACGAACAGATTCCAGAGACACATCCCACGCAATATCTCAGAGAAACGCCGTTTTCCAGCCTTTTCCCATAGGCCCAGTGCGCTCTGAGAGGCCGAGAGCCAACGGCACCAACGGGACATCCCATTTTACCATCAGAAAAGACATTGGTACCGCTGTTGATGTATCTGAGGGTGGTCCAAAGCACTGGCACAGGTCACCCAGGGGGTGGGGACCTCCATCCATGGGGACCCTGAGTGCCAGCACCCCGGACAAGCGCTCGGGGACAGGCGGGCCTGCAGAGCCCCACTGACCCTGACATCACCCTATTTCGTTCCAGATCTTTGGCTCTCCTGGGAGATTCTCCCTGCTGAGAGTTCTCTTTAAACATGTTTCACTCCAGGTTCTCTCCATTTCCTTCTCCGAGGTCCCATTATCTTCAATAACGCCAAAAAGCCGCATTAATGGCGTGGCAGCCGAGCGGCCATCGGGCCAGGATTAGATAGCGGCTTAATTATGGGAATTGTCATCTGCACAACTCGCCTTTATAAACACCAGAATGGCAGCCAAAAAGCAAAAGCCTTACTTTGGGGGAAAAGTACTGTTTGCATAGTTTTACTAATATAAACAGGGCTGACCGAGCCTCCTGGCTCAGGGCTCCTCTGAGACCCTGCGTTTCAATAACACACATGCCAAGGACGAGTTCCCAACCTCAACAGCAGCACTGAGCCGTTGAGTGAGGAATGTACACACAGCAGGGTCCCCAGCACAGGGGCAGGGGGTGTTTTACAGGGACAAAAAAGGGCGATTCGGCCCCCACCAGCAAGCAATGGCGTCTGCACAACCACGGCCACGGAAACCCTGCGAGTGTTGTTATCCCCGAGTTGACGCCGTGCAGCTGGATGTTATTGACTGTGCAGACCCGGCAGCCACTCGTGTCCAACACACAACGCTTGTCCACACATGTGGACATTCACACGAGTGCAGCTGGATGTTATCATAGAATCTGAGAATGTGAGGGATTGGAAGGGCCCTGGAAAGCTCATCCAGTGCAATCCCCCATGGAGCAGGAACACCCAGATGAGGTGACACAGGAAGGTGTCCAGGCGGGTTGGAATGTCTGCACAGAAGGAGACTCCACAACCCCCTGGGCAGCCTGGGCCAGGCTCTGCCACCCTCACCAGGAACAAGTTTCTTCTCAAATTGAAGTGGAACCTCCTGTGTTCCAGTTTGCACCCATTGCCCCTTGTCCTGTCCCTGGTTGTCACCAGAAGAGCCTGGCTCCATCCTCCTGACACTCCCCCTTTCCATCTTGATCCCCATGAATGAGTCCCCCCTCAGTCTCCTCTTGTCCAGCTCCAGAGCCCCAGCTCCCTCAGCCTTTCCTCACACGGGAGATGCTCCACTCCCTTCAGCATCTTGGTGGCTGCGCTGGACTCTCTCCAGCAGTTCCCTGTCCTGCTGGAACTGAGGGGCCACAGCTGGACACAATATTCCAGGTGTGGTCTCCCCAGGGCAGAGCAGAGGGGCAGGAGAACCTCTCTGACCTACTGACCACCCCCTTCTAACCCACCCCAGGTACCATTGGCTTCCTGGCCACAAGGGCCCAGTGCTGGCTCATGGTCACCCTGCTGTCCCCAGCACCCCCAGGTCCCTTTCCCCTACACTGCTCTCCAACAGCTCATTCCCCAACGTACACTGGAACCTGGGGCTGTTCCTGCCCACATTCAAGACTCTACACTTGCCCTTGTTCTATTTCATTACATTTTCCCCGCCCAGCTCTCCAGCCTGTCCAGGTCTCTGATGGCAGCACAGCTTCCAGTGTCACCACTGCTCCCAGCTTGGTGTCACCAGCAAACTTGCTGACAGTCACTCTATTCCCTCATCCAAACCATTGATGAATATATTGAATAACAGCGGCCCCAGCACTGCCCCTGAGGCACTGCACTAGATCCAGGCCTCAACTGGACTCTGCCCATTGACCACGACTCTCTGGCTTCTTCCCTTCAGCCAGTTCACAGTCACCTCACCACCCGCTCATCCAGACCCACTCCCTCAGTTCAGTGTGAGGATGCTGTGGGACACGGTGCCAAATGCCTCACTCGAGTCAAGGGAGATCATGTCCACCACCCTGCACCATCCATCCATCTTGTTCTATCTCCATATTGACCGTGCCGGCCTGGCAGCCGCTCGTGTCCAGCACACAATGCTTGGCCATATTTACACACAGATCTTTTGGTTTTTTAAGGAGAATTTGTCAAACAATCAGGATTTGGATTCTCCCCTGTTCTGGTAATTCCGCCCCACGGACCAGCTCAGTTCCTTCCCGGGAGGAGCGGGACAGGACACTCCGACGGTGCAAACGTGCCGCTCTCGTCACCCAGGACTCGGTGACACCGCCAACAGGGACCTGTCCCCCTCCCCAGCGCCCACAGCTCCAGACCCGCTGTTTCCAGGGGGGCTGCGGGTAAACCGGCGGCTGACCGAGGGTCCCGGGGGCAGGCGCAGCACCCACCCAGCCAGCCCAGCTACCCCCGGCCTGCTGCTGCGTTTCATTAGCACCGGCTCCGAAACCCAGGCGCTGGGGCAGAGCACCACACAGGATTCCGCCGAGCCCGTCTCCTCCCTGCGGGTCGCGTTTGCCGCGCAGATCGCGGCTCCTCACCGAGTCACCAGAAAACCCGCGGTGTTCCATATGTATCAGGTCAAACAGGGACTCGTTTCATTTAATGGAACAGCCTGCACGATGCACAAAGGAACCAAACCAAAGCCTGTTCCCAACTCAAATTAAACAGTCTAGAAAAAATGTAAATAAAGCCGGAGATTATAGTTTTAAGGAGAGTAACCACAGCAGTTCTCGGGGGCCCTTGTGCGCGTTACTCCTTGAAAAATGACTGGGTTTGGACTTGGAACGAGTGGAGAACGCTGAGGCTGCAAAGGGAGCGGAGCCGGGAAACAACCAGGAATGCCATGAACATCCAGAGAGATCCGGCCATATTCGTTAAAAGACGTAAACAAGCTACACATGTGATAAAGTAATTCAACTTTTCCAACTACTAACGCAAAACCAACTACTTTAGTGCATATTATCTAAGGCAACCGTGTTTCACAAAGGCATTTCTTTCCGGGAGAAAACAGAAAGGATGGGGGTTAGCAGCTCTCAATCGCAATGAAGCGCATTAGGCTTTCAGTGAACTAGAGGCGGTGGGAGCTGCGTGTGGCCACAGCGCCACCACTGCACTTGGTTGTCCCATCAAATAACGGACCGTGAGGGAAAAGAGCAAAGATGAAGCCAGCAGGGAGCCCCGGTGTCCCGGGATGGAGGTGATGGAGCTGCACGGGGATGCAGGAGGAGTGACCCGGGGGCTCCGGACACCTCTGGGTGTCACCCTCCAGGTGGAATTCAACAGCAAAGTGACACGTTCGTGGGGAGAGATCAGTCAAAGAGCCAGGAACCTGTATTTTCAATAAACCAATAAGGGGAACCGGCTGTTGGAATGAGCAGAATGAAACAGGTATCACAGAATCCCAGAGCGTCAGGGGCTGAAGGGCCCTGGAAAGCTCATCCAGTGCAATCCCCCCATGGAGCAGGAACACCCAGATGAGGTTACACAGGAAGGTGTCCAGGCGGGTTGGAATGTCTGCACAGAAGGAGACTCCACAACCCCCTGGGCAGCCTGGGCCAGGCTCTGCCACCCTCACCCCCAACAAGTTTCTTCTCCTCTTTCAGTGGAACCTCCTGTGTTGCAGTTTGCACCCATTGCCCCTTGTCCTGTCACTGGTTGTCACCAGAAGAGCCTGGCTCCATCCTCCTGACACTCCCCCTTTCCATATTGATCCCCAGGAATGAGTCCCCCCTCAGTGTCCTCTTGTCCAGCTCCAGAGCCCCAGCTCCCTCAGCCTTTCCTCACACGGGAGATGCTCCACTCCCTCCAGCATCTTGGTGGCTGCGCTGGACTCTCTGCAGCAGTTCCCTGTCCTGCTGGAACTGCGGGGGCCAGGTAAACCGAGGCAGGTCGGGTGTGTGACCTGCAGCACCAGCCCCTGGGGAGCCGGGGAGGGAATGTGCAGCTGGATCTGGGGATATGAGCAGGTTTTGCCCTGTTCCGTGTGCTGCCTTCAGGTGCAATGCCGGGCCTGGCAGCACGGCTGATAACACCCGCTCTGCTGGGAGACCCGCCCGGGCCTGTTCTGTTGGCAGGTGATCGTTTCCTCCACACCGGCATCTCTCTTCAGCTCAGCGTTTATTTACTACAATTAGTTCCCTCCTCACTGATTGCAATTAGCCCTCTTCATCTTCTCCGTGCAGCGATTCACTGAGTTAACATCAGCAAAGCTTCACCTCATTTCTTCCCAAATCCCACATCCCTCGCTGCAACCGAAGCGCTTTCCCCTCGCCCCCGCCTCTCCCGTCCCATCCTCCTCAGGTGCTTTGTACCAGCCCATCAGAAGCAACACCCACTCCCTCCCCAAAAGACCCCCCCAAACAGAACAGCCTTGCTCCCCCTTGGGGTGGGAAGCACCATATTGATGCTTTATGGCACAACTGTTACTTTTTCAGGTGACGCAGGCGCAGTGGGAACGGCCCCCCCTGCCCCCCCACTTCTGGCAGCCATACCCAGGAAATGCAGTCAGAGCTTTCAGGCAACAGCGACCTTCTGCGCTTTGAATTGGGCACAGGGTGACTTATTTTTAGGTAGAACGGATGTTGAGGTGTAAATATTTCTCAGTACAAAAACACTGTCCAGTTTCCTGGGGTTTCTCAGCGGCAATTCATCCTCCACTGGAGCTCGGAAAGCGGCGCTTCCCCGAGGTCCTTCCACACCGCAGTGTGGCCACACAGAGCAACCCCCGCGGCGTCCCCGTGCGGCACCGGGAACAGGCCTGCCGGGACACGGGGACCGGGCTGGGACACCCGCTGCAGAACCAACACACCCGGGGCTGAGCCGCCCATCGGGGGGTTTGGGAAAGATACAGAAGCACAGGGTCATTTCGGTTGGAAAAGCCTCAAGCTCATTGAGTCCAACCGTTCCCCAGCCCTGTCCCTGCCCCATGTCCTGAGAACCTCCTGTCCGTCTGTCCAGCCCTCCAGGGCTGGTGACTCCAGCACTGCCCTGGGCAGCCTGTTCCAATGCCCCACAGCCCTTTGGGGAAGAAATTGTTCCCACATCCAACCTCAACCTCCCCTGGCGCAACTTGAGGCCGTTTCCTCTGCTCCTGGCGCTTGTTCCTGGGGAGCAGAGCCCGACCCCCCTGGCTCCAAGCTCCTTTCAGGCAGTTCAGAGATCAGAAGGTCTCCCCTCAGCTCCTGTTCTCCAGCTGAACCCCCCAGGTCCCTCAGCCGCTCCATCACACTTGTGCTCCAGCCCCTCACCAGCTCCGTTCCCTTCTCTCCACTCGCTCCAGCACCTCAAGCTCTTTCTTGGCGTGAGGGGCCCAGAACTGTCCCCAGGATTGGCGGTTTGTCCCCCCAGGTCCCAGCACAGGGACGGTCACTGCGCTGGTCCTGCTGGCCACACCAGTGCTGGTACCAGCCAGGATCCTGTGGCCTCTTGGCCACCTGGGCACACGCTGGCTCATGTTCAGCCGCTGCCACCAACACCCCCAGGGCCTTTTCCAGCCGCTGTTCCCCAGCTGCAGCGTCCATGGGGTTGGTGTGACCCCAGCGCAGGACCCGGCACTCGGCCTTGTTGCCCTCAGACCATTGGCCTCAGCCCGTCGATCCAGCCGGGCAGATCCCCCTGTAGAACTGCCCGCCCTGCAGCACATCAACACTCCACCCATGGTGGTGTCCCCAGGGTGCCCGGGGGTGCAGAGCCGCCGTCCCGCTGCGGTGGGCGCACTGGGGGCGTGCAGGACCCTGGTCCTCGCACCGGAGGGAAGGAATTTGGCATTGATCTGCAAACCCGTTAGACATGAGTCAGCCCCGGCGCACGGCCTGGAGCGCTGGCTGCATGCACCGCGAGGCAAAGCTCGTAATTATTAGTTTTGAAGTGAAAGAGAAATTGCTAAAAGCCAGGAAACCACATAATGGATGTGTGAGTCACGCTCGCCTGAAAATTCCGAGACGCTAATGCAAGCGCAGAAGCCACCAAAGCGAAAGCAGGACGTGGGTGCCGCTCAGCTCACGGTCCCCGCGCCGTGCGAGCTGCCAGTCCAGCGGCTCCCAGCGCCGGGGACCCCAGCCCCGCGCGGGCTTTGTTCCCGGCCAAAAACACTGCGAGCAGGAGCTCGAGATACATGACTTCATGTCCAACAGAAGCAACATTTTTGGTAGCTTTCACAGGGTGGTAGAGAAACGTATCCTATCCCCCTCTTGCTCTCAGAAAGTATCTATCAATAAATGCATAACTCCTAATACAAACATATTTTCAATTAAATTATTCAGGGAAGAGCAGAACAGCGTTTACCTCGCGGTTGATCAAAGTCACCCCCAGAGCAAGGCACAACACAGGCGCCAATTCAAACCGCTAATGCCGGCATCCCAGCCGCACCCGGACCAGCACGGCTCAGAGGGGCGTCCGGAGCTGCCCCGGGTCCAGCTCCTGCCCCAGAGACCCCTCAACCGCTCCTACAGCCGTTTCTTTTCCAGTGCTGGGCTCCCAGTGTAAGGACAAGGAGTCACTGGAGAGTCCAGGGAGGGACACGAAGATGCTGAGGGGTCTGGAGCATCTTTGTGTGAGGAGACACTGAGAGAGCTGGGGCTGCTGAGCTGGAGAAGAGAAGCTGAGAGGTGACGCACTCAACGTGACCCACACACACTAGAGCGATTTCCCAGGGCACGTGGGGGGACAGGGGGACAAGGGGACAGCACAGGACAGCCCTGAGCCTCAGAACCAAGGCTGAGAATGGCTCTGGCTCCATCCACCCTCAAGGCAGCTCTCTTCTGGAGACTAACGCCAACATCAAAGGAGATACAGCACTTCCAATTAAGCAGAGCTTGCTAAGTCTCGGGTATTGTACAGGCTGGGCAGAAACCCAACATGCACGCACTGGTCGACTCCAAGAGCAGAGGATGCGCCAGCCCGGGGCAAAGTGGAGCTGGGCCCGAGCTTCACCCTGCTCAACCGAGGCTGTGCCCCCAGGATCCGCAACGGGACAGGGGTGATGGGTTAAACCAAAGGAGGGAGATTGAGGCTGGACATGAGGAAGGAATTGTTGCCCTGAGGGTGGTGAGAGCCTGGCCCAGGTTGGCCAGAGAGGGGGTAGATGAACCATCCCTGAGACATCCCAGGCCAGGCTGGACGGGGCTCTGAGCACCCTGAGCTGGTGACGATGTCCCTGCTCATGGCAGGGGGACTGGGGGGGTTCTGAAGGTCCTTCAACCCAAACCACCCTGCAGTTCTGTGAGAAGCACAACTTGCAGAACCACAGTGACCACAGAGGTCCCCCTGGTGCCACCACCCCAGAGAGGCTCGGGCAGCACGAGGGGTCACAGCCGGCTCAGCTCCCCAGACCCCACCGCACCCGCACTGTGCGCCACCCGAAAAACACGCACGGCCTTTTTCCCTCCAAGGAAAGGCTCGGGATCCGCGGGCCGCCGGGTGAACAGCACCCACAGCCCGGCTGCCGCAGCAACCGCCCCATCCCCGCCACCCCTCACCCTGCTCGCCTCCCCTCCAAAGGGACGACCCCAGGGTTCACTGGTATCTCCTGAATCCTGTCACCCGCACGGTGCCGCCACCAGATTGAAGTTCACCACTGCGCATTTCTGTAAATCAGGCTGAAAACGCCTGTTACTCCATGATTTTTGGCGTTAGCTAGAATAGCAGTGTTTGGCTTTCCCGTTCGTTTTCGCTTGGTTGGGTTTTTCATTTTGCTTTGGTTTTAACGCGATCCTTGTTCCTGATATTAAGGCTGCTCCAGAAGCTACGTGCGCCGCTGGGAAGCGGCGTGTGCACCCAGCTGTGCGGGACGCCCTGCCCTGCAGGCACGGCCAGAGCCGGCTCAGGCACCGCGAGCAGCGTGTGCTCTGCAGCTCTTGTGTGCCAAACACTCGGGCCATTTTACCATGTGTCCATTGTACCCACGCACAGAGCTCCCGCTGCTCCTTCACGCACAGCTGAGAGCTGCCAACCCCGGCCGGGGGGCTCGTGCCCAGCGGAGCTCAGCATCCGGTTCCACCAGTCAAGTCCCAGTTCCAGCAGCCGAGGACCCTCGGTGTGAACACCCAGCCCTAGATCCACAGTAACCAGAAATTCCCCGCTGCCGTTTGTGTTGGCTGCCGCTCAGCCTGTCCTCACAGACCCGACAAGAGTCTCGCTGCATCTTCTCTGTCCTCCCACCGCACAGATCAGGGACCTGCTTTTATCACAGTGTCACAGTATGTTTGGGATTGGAAGGGCCCTGGAAAGCTCATCCAGTGCAATCCCCCCATGGAGCAGGAACACCCAGATGAGGTTACACAGGAAGGTGTCCAGGCGGGTTGGAATGTCTGCACAGAAGGAGACTCCACAACCCCCTGGGCAGCCTGGGCCAGGCTCTGCCACCCTCACCAGGAACAAGTTGCTTCTCAAATCTAAATGGAACCTCCTGTGTTCCAGTTTGCACCCATTGCCCCTTGTCCTGTCCCTGGTTGTCACCAGAAGAGCCTGGCTCCATCCTCCTGACACTCCCCTTTCCATATTGATCCCCAGGAATGAGTCCCCCCTCAGTGTCCTCTTGTCCAGCTCCAGAGCCCCAGCTCCCTCAGCCTTTCCTCACACGGGAGATGCTCCACTCCCTCCAGCATCTTGGTGGCTGCGCTGGACTCTCTCCAGCAGTTCCCTGTCCTGCTGGAACTGAGGGGCCACAACTGGACACAATATTCCAGGTGTGGTCTCCCCAGGGCAGAGCAGAGGGGCAGGAGAACCTCTCTGACCTACTGACCACCCCCTTCTAACCCACCCCAGGTACCATTGGCTTCCTGGCCACAAGGGCCCAGTGCTGGCTCATGGTCACCCTGCTGTCCCCAGCACCCCCAGGTCCCTTTCCCCTACACTGCTCTCCAACAGCTCATTCCCCAACTTACACTGGAACCTGGGGTTGTTCCTGCCCAGATTCAAGACTCTACACTTGCCCTTGTTCTATTTCATTACATTTTCCCCGCCCAGCTCTCCAGCCTGTCCAGGTCTCTGATGGCAGCACAGCTTCCAGTGTCACCACTCCTCCCAGCTTGGTGTCACCAGCAAACTTGCTGACAGTCACTCTATTCCCTCGTTCAAATCGTTAATGAATATATTGAATAACATTGGCCCCAGCGCTGCCCCCTGAGGCACTGCACTAGATACTGGCCTCCAGCTGGACTCCGCACCATTGACCACGACTCTCTGGCTTCTTCCCTTCAGCCAGTTTGCAGCCCACCTCACTGCTCTATTGTCCAGACCACACCTCTTAAAAATACTACACCTTGTCAAAATTAAAATCTCTGCCGACAGGAAGAAGATCACCAGTTATCACACAGGCTTTCTGTAAGAGTTGCACCCCGAGGCTCAACCGGTTTCTCGCCCGTGGGTGTTTGGTTCAGCCGGCGGAACCCGGCGGGTCCCGCTTTGGCGAGGGTGTAAAAGGTCACGTCCGCGATGCTGGAAGGAAGCGCTTCAATCAGCCGCCCCACCGCTCCCAGCTGTCTGCTCTTCTGCTTCTACCTGCCGCGTAGTTCACAGGACGCAAAGACAGACAACAGCACCTGGGTCCGTGCACCCGTCTTCCCCGGCCGGTAACCGGGGCGTTTCCTGCGCGGCCGGACGCACACGAGCCATAGAAGATGATCTCAGGACGAGGAAAATCCCCGCGGATCGCTCCTCCTGCCCACGCGGGCGCCACGACAGGGGAGGCTGAAAGCAGCTCCATCTCTGCCCCACACACGTCTCACCTGAACTAAGCCCAGGTGGTCCAGCCCCGCACACACCGCACATCCCGCTGCACGAGGGCACGCGAGGAAAAGCTAAGCCTGCTTTTCATAACTGGAGGACTAAACCCTTTCTTCAGGCTGCCCTTGGCTAGGCCAGGCTCTAACGCTCCAGCCAACCTTCCCTTGCACGCTTCATTTCTACCCAAATCTGACAGCTGGATGGCAAAGCACTTCAGCCCCCACGAGCTCATCCGGCCAGAGACGGGTCCTGCTAATGTGTTCCATTACGTTTTATTGAATTATCCATCATTTATCTGGAGAGCTGCCTTAGGAATTGGAAAGGTATTTCCGTGGGGATGGAGGGTTCTCGATTCAGACATTTACGAGCTGAAAGGTTCACATCACCCGAGTCTCCATCAGCTGCATCGCAGCGACACCCGGAGCAAGGCAAAGTCTGCAGAACCGCTGTTTGCGGGGTGTCCTGTCCTCTGTCCCCCTCGTCCTCACGGACTCGCAGGAGAGCTGGAGCAGCTCGGTGCCACGGGGAAAGATCCACGAGGGGACGAACCAGAGGGATCTCCACGAGTTGGGGAACCAGAGGGATCTCCATGTGTGGACAAGGGGAAACGGCCTCAAGTTGTGCCAGGGGAGGTTGAGGTTGGATGTGGGAACAATTTCTTCCCCAAAGGGCTGTGGGGCATTGGAACAGGCTGCCCAGGGCAGTGCTGGAGTCACCAGCCCTGGAGGGCTGGACAGACGGACAGGAGGTTCTCAGGACACGGGGCAGTGCCGGGGTGGGTTATGGTTGGACTCCATGATCTTGAGGGGCTTTTCCAACTAAAATGACTGCGATTCTGTGACCCTCACAAGCCGATGACCCAGCGGGACCTCCACGTGTGGCTGAACCAGCGAACCCCCCGCGCACAGCGCCCTGCTCCTCCTCCTCCCGCAATCCAAGGCTCCCCATAGTCCCTGCACAGTCAAGTCGAGCGAAGCGGCACCGTCCCCACGCTGCCATACAAGGAGAGCTTCTCCCAATTTTCACCTTATTTATCCCTCGTGTCTCACCCAGAACCGACGATGTAGATTTTCACACAGCTCTGGAGCGCCACCAGCCCCTGCTCGCCGCGCCCTGTGCCGGAGGGACGGACAGACAGACCGCGGCGGGAGCGCTGGCGCAGTGCCGCCTCCATCCTCCTGCAGTTTCCAACGTTTTCTCACGTGTAAGAGTTTTTTCCCCAGAGCAGCGCGGTGTCTCTGCCCACCGGGGACACGGCGCGTGGCCCACGCACGGACCGCGCGGCACAATAACCCGGTGTTGGTGGCGGTGCTCGCAGCCCCGCTCGGTCTCAGGCAGGTGACGGGCCGGTCAGGCGCTACCCAGGACACCTTCTTAGCAATGACAGCCCCTAGAACAACCCGACGTTAAACAGCACAGAAAGGAGCGGGGACAAAGGTAAAGGAAGGACACAGTACCTGGCACACAAAGCCGCAGGAGCATCCATCCCCACAGCTCTTGCCAAACCCCCAGCGCGGCTTTTCCACCAGGCACAGCTCTAACGGATGGACCTGATCCCAGCGACTCCGGTCGATTCGGGGGACACGGCTCGGTACGCACCGCACAGCACCCAAAGCGGCAATGGGGAGGAGCAGCAGGGGCAGAAACGGACGGAGATCTCTATTGAGAGGTGACAACTATTCACTGTCGGATGCAGATCTGAGTGGCCTGAGCGGCTGGGACAGCGGGTAACGCACACGGGGGCTGGGGAGAGGAAGAGGAAGAGGAAGAGGAAGAGGAAGAGGAAGAGGAAGGGGGGGAGGAAGAGGAAGGGGGGGAGGAAGAGGAAGGGGGGGAGGAAGAGGAAGGGGGGGAGGAAGAGGAAGGGGGGGAGGAAGAGGAAGGGGGGGAGGAAGAGGAAGGGGGGGAGGAAGAGGAAGGGGGGGAGGAAGAGGAAGGGGGGGAGGAAGAGGAAGGGGGGGAGGAAGAGGAAGGGGGGGAGGAAGAGGAAGGGGGGGAGGAAGAGGAAGGGGGGGAGGAAGAGGAAGGGGGGGAGGAAGAGGAAGGGGGGGAGGAAGAGGAAGGGGGGGAGGAAGAGGAAGGGGGGGAGGAAGAGGAAGGGGGGGAGGAAGAGGAAGGGGGGGAGGAAGAGGAAGGGGGGGAGGAAGAGGAAGGGGGGGAGGAAGAGGAAGGGGGGGAGGAAGAGGAAGGGGGGGAGGAAGAGGAAGGGGGGGAGGAAGAGGGGGGGAGGAAGAGGGGGGGAGGAAGAGGGGGGGAGGAAGAGGGGGGGAGGAAGAGAGGGGGAGGAAGAGAGAAAAAAGATGAAAAAGAGGAAAAAAAGGAAAGAGAAGGGAGGCAGAGAGGAAGGAAAAAGGAAGGAAAAAGGAAGGAAAAGGAAAAAGGAAGGAAAAAGGAAGGAAAAAGGAAGGAAAAAGGAAGGAAAAAGGAAGGAAAAAGGAAGGAAAAAGGAAGGAAAAAGGAAGGAAAAAGGAAGGAAAAGGAAAAAGGAAGGAAAAAGGAAGGAAAAAGGAAGGAAAAAGGAAGGAAAAAGGAAGGAAAAAGGAAGGAAAAAGGAAGGAAAAAGGAAGGAAAAAGGAAGGAAAAAGGAAGGAAAAAGGAAGGAAAAAGGAAGGAAAAAGGAAGGAAAAAGGAAGGAAAAAGGAAGGAAAAAGGAAGAAAGGAAAAATGGAAAAGGCCATCCCAGTGCAAGCCTGGAAAAAAGCCAACACCGAACAACCCTACTAGTGCTGAACTGGGCCCTGTGGGCCAGGGGCTGAATCGGGTGCTCTACGCGGTGCTGGAAACCGGCAGCGCTGCCCGGGACAGCGGCAGCCTCGCCCCAAAGCACCGTCCCAAACCACGCACCCCACGGCAGCGCGGGCTGGGTTGTCCTGCAGGCGCCACCAGCAGAGCTGCACCAACAGGACGATGGCCAAACACACCAGGAGCCGGGGCCGCAGCTCCTCACCGGGTCCAGCAGCGCCGGGCAGGGGAAGGCGACGCAACCCACCGGATCCCTGCACTGCCTCCAGGTCACCAAACCAGAGGACGGCCAGGCTGTCTGTCCATCTGTCTGTCCGTCTGTGTGTCCCGCGCCCCGCGCCCACAGACCTCGGCCATTCCGCGCGATCCCCGGCGTTAACCGGCCACCAGCTCAGCGCGACGCGGACCTGCCCGAGCCAGCGAGCAGGGGGAAGCTCAGCCCCACCGAGCTGCGCTGCAGCAGCCCGGCAGCTCTAAACCTCGTCCTACGCTCCGCGAACCGCCCGGAGCACCCAGGGCCGCGAGCAGAGCCCGTCTGAGCCGCCAGCGCAAACCACTTCTGCTCCTGCCCAAACGCCGCCCTCCAAACACCTTCCGGGCTGCTTGCGGTGACAAAACGGCTGCGAAAGGCGAGACGGTGACTCACGGGACACCACCGGCCTCGTCTTCTCCAGCCGGGGAGCTTGGGCGCGGTGCACTCCAGAGCAACGCTGCTGCACAGGTGGAAAACACACCTGAACAAAAACACAAGGAAGAGACCCCAAAACGCCAGATTTTCCCTTAGCACGGGTGCACTGCTATCGCAGCTGTTGCTCCACTGACTCTGCTAAACCCCGTTGTTTAATCCTCGCCCAGAGCACCCAAAGCCAACCTGGAAGCTGCTTAACACAAACCCATCCTCAGGGGTTTGACCAGACTGAGCGTCCACCCCAGCGCCCCAGCTCAGCCTCTTCACCACCATTTTTAAGCCGGGCTTTGGCTGCTGCTCCCCAGGGCGCAGACCCGAGAGGCAGCGCTGCGCATTCACAACAAATTCAGGCAAATTCAAGCAGAAAAGAGGCAGTTTTCTAAGCACCGGGGAGGCGGGGTGAGGGGTGAGACAGCCCAACGTGCAGGGCAGTGTGCTAAGGCTGCGCCCAGGGTTTAACCCACAGCAGAGGCCGCTTGGCTCCCACGGCAGCACAGCCCCAAAGCCACTAGTGCCGCGGCTGAGCGGGGAAAACAGACCTGAGAGCGCTGGCGGTGATGGGAGGGGAGACACGAACCCAGGAATGCCCCGCACGGAGAGCGTCCCACCAGCCACCTCGGACCATCCGAGCGCCGTCACCTTCACCCCCGTGCTCTCCACACGTCCCAGCGGTAACACCGGCACAGTCCATGCTTATGTCGCCAATAAATCCTCTTTTCATCTTCCCGAGAGGCTGAGCAGCACCGGCGCATCTCCCCGTGTTTGCGGTGTGTACACGCACAAATCCTGCTGCACCCTGGCAGAGTGAACACGCCATTTACGTGCCGTACGTACGTGTTAATGTGCTGTTTAAACCCGCACAGCGGTTCATTTAATTACCGGCCCCCAGCAGAAAGGACGTGATCTGTGTCTCTCTGGTACGCGATGGAAAGCGCCACTGGAAGCCACCGGGGCCAGCAGAGCGCGGTTGAGCTCGACTCCGTTCGTCATTATTTCACCCGAACAAACGATGTTTTCCACGACTACTCGTTAAGGAACTCGCCCCACAGAGTTTGAACGAGCAGGATGAATCACGCGTGGCTCGGGAAGGGAACAGGAGCGGCTGACGGCAGAAACACCCGCGCGGCTCACGGCACGGCGGGCGCGCGAGCAGCGCGAAACCATATATTAAGCGGACCTGTTCTTCGGCACTGCATAAATCCCCCGGCCGGGTTTCAGTCCAGGTGGGGAGGCACGAGACGCACGGCTGAGCGCTGCCCAGCACAGCTTGATATTTGGGCAGGATTACAGGAGCTATTTTGTTCTCCCCCGGGCCGTGTGGGCGCCGGCGCAGCCCGGGGGCTGAGTCAGGGAGCACAAATGGAAGGGACGCGTGTGTCACCGCGGCGAGATGCTCCGTGCGCTGCGTCCCCCGGGGCTGCACACACGTTAATCACGGAATCACAGAATCAGCTTGGCTGGAAGAGACCCTTGGGAGCATCGAGTCCAACCGTAACACAACTCCGGCACTAACCCGTGTCCCTGAAGAGCCCCGGGTCCCTCAGCCGCTCCATCACATTGTGCTCCAGCCCCTCACCAGCTCCGTTCCCTTCTCTCCACTCGCTCCAGCACCTCAAGGCCTTTCTCGAGCCCTGAGGTGATTTTGGTGCCACTGGCGCCGCCATTTTGTGCACTGAGGGGATTATGGTGCCGCCATTTTGAGCCCTGAGCTGAGGGGCCCAGAACTGCCCCAGGATTGGCGGTTTGTCCCCCCAGGTCCCAGCGCAGGGACGGTCACTGCCCTGGGCCTGCTGGCCACACCAGTGCTGGTACCAGCCAGGATCCTGTGGCCTCTTGGCCACCTGGGCACACGCTGGCTCATGTTCAGCCGCTGCCACCAACACCCCCAGGGCCTTTTCCAGCCGCTGCTCCCCAGCTGCAGCGTCCATGGGGTTGGTGTGACCCCAGCGCAGGACCAGCACTTGGCCTTGTTGCCCTCAGACCATTGGCCTCAGCACAAAGATCCAGCCGGGCAGATCCCCCTGTAGAACTGCCCGCCCTGCAGCACATCAACACTCCACCCAACTCGGTGTCATCTGCAAAGTACTGAGGGTGCACTTGATCCCCTCATCCAGATTGTGGATGAAGAGATTAAACTGGTCCCGGTACTGAGCCCTGGGGTCGCCGCTCCTGACCGGCCACCAACGCGATCTGGCTCCGATCACCACAACTCCTTGGTCCTGGCTCTCCAGCCGGTTCTTTACCCATCGCAGACACACCATCCAGGCCCCGGGCTGCGGCTTCTCCGGGAGATGCTGTGGGACACGGTGCCAAAGGCTTTGCTGGAGTCTAAATCCACCACAGCCGCAGCGCCCCCCTCAGCGCCAGGGGTCACCCTGTCGGAGAGCAGGTCGGTGTCACTCGGCGTGTCCCCAGCGCGGCTTCCTCGCCAGCGAGCGCGCTGAGCGGCGCGGGACCTACAGCACGGCACCGGGCAGACGTCAGGACAGACATCTCAGCTCCATTTAAACAGCGGCCTCCAACGGTTCGTGACCAACGGGGGTAATCAACTCAAGTGTCCATTAGCTGCATTTAGAAACAGAACGCTTAATTTATGTTTAACTTAATTACAGACTGCTGCAGCTTGCAACAATGGAAAAGCCTGCTTAAGCTATGTACTTCTAAATAAGAAAATAAGGCTTGTCTTAATTTAAAAAACTATTCCAAAACATGTATGGGCACGCCATAGCTTTCTGTATGATGTAAACCGCCCAACTCGAGCAAGACAATAGCTTTAAATATCCAGATTATAAATAACAATATTGCAATTAGCGCACAAGCATGAAGACGCTAAAAGAACAGTAAAAGAACAGGGCTTAAAATCAGTTAAATCCCAACAGAAACACGGCTCCGGTCTCTCCTTGGGAGACACAAAGGCAGTCATGACGGCAGGGCCGCGCTCGCCTCGGCCGGGAACGACGGTTTTGGGACATGGGGTGGACAACGTGGGGCAGCCCGTTGAACCGTTACACGGAGCTGCAGCAGAACCAGGTCGTGGCCCTGTTGAGCAAACATCCCAGCCCCCCCGCGCCCCGGGAGCACGTCAGAAGGAACGCATAAACTGTTCCTCGGCTCCGGTAACACGGGGCCCCGGCTCTGAAAACCTCTGCGCAAACTGGAAGGGTTTATTTCTTCAGGCTACGTCGGCTGATAAGCAAACCAAACACGAAGCGTTGTGTTTCTCCCCACGATCTCGCCCCGCCACAGCCGCGGGGCCCGCGCGGGCCCGTTGCCAATGGCCGCGCTGGTAATATTCATTTCCCAAGAGCAGAACTATCACCTCTGCAGCATTTCCGCACACCCCGAGCCAGGAAACAAGTGACTAAGTTTAGCAATCGTTAGGCTGCTGATAAATCTCTCCTAAGTCCCTTTCACCTTCGGCGGCCGCACCTCGAAGGCAGAACCTTCAGCGGCGGCGCTGGAGGCGCCAGCGAAGCCAAACGACGGCACTTTTGGCAGCTTTTACCCCCTGGTTTGCAGCAGTTCCGACGGCACCGCAGAAGAGGGAGAGTTTGTGGCCAGAGCGTCAGCACCACGGCTCGTTTGCCTCGTTAAACACGGTGATGGAGAAGGCTGAATGTGCTGGAAGGGTCTCCTCAACCCACCCCCGGGATCCTGTGATTCTCAGCAGGCCGAGGCTGCTCCTCCCCCCTGGGGTTCTCTGATGACAACAAGAGTTATTTTTCCATTAAGGGGTTGTATCTGACGACGGGAGCCCCGAAGATCCTGCTCGGGGTCACGGTGGCTTGTTACTCACCATCAGCTCCATTCAAGTCAAATTGTGTTGACTAAAGGCATCACTTCAGCTACCAGCAAAATCCTCTGCCAAAGCCCAGCACAAGCACATCGGTAATACAAGCACTGACACCTCGGAATCTTTCGTGGTGCCACATTAAATAGGAAGAGATGCTCCAACCCAATAGGAAGAGATGCTCCAACCCAACAGAAGAGATGCTCCAACCCAACAGAAGAGATGCTCCGACCCAACAGAAGAGATGCTCCGACCCAACAGGAAGAGATGCTCCAACCCAACAGAAGAGATGCTCCAACCCAACAGAAGAGATGCTCCAACCCAACAGAAGAGATGCTCCAACCCAACAGGAAGAGATGCTCCAACCCAACAGGAAGAGATGCTCCAACCCAACAGAAGAGATGCTCCAACCCAACAGAAGAGATGCTCCAACCCAATAGGAAGAGATGCTCCAACCCAACAGAAGAGATGCTCCAACCCAATAGGAAGAGATGCTCCAACCCAACAGGAAGAGATGCTCCAACCCAACAGAAGAGATGCTCTAACCCAATAGGAAGAGATGCTCCAACCCAACAGAAGAGATGCTCCAACCCAACAGAAGAGATGCTCTAACCCAACAGGAGAGATGCTCTAACCCAACAGGAAGAGATGCTCCAACCCAACAGAAGAGATGCTCCAACCCAACAGAAGAGATGCTCCAACCCAACAGGAGAGATGCTCCAACCCAACAGGAGAGATGCTCCAACCCAACAGGAGAGATGCTCCAACCCAATAGGAATAGATGCTCCAACCCAACAGGAAGAGATGCTCCAACCCAACAGGAAGAGATGCTCCAACCCAACAGGAAGAGATGCTCCAAGCCAACAGGAAGAGATGCTCCAAGCCAACAGGAAGAGATGCTCCAAGCCAACAGGAAGAGATGCTCTACCCCTTCAGGTGGCACCAGGGGAGAAGGTGCCATGAGTTCTCTGCTCCGCTTCACGCTGGGCGACTTCCCTGCACCAAATGTCTCTGTTCTCATGTTCTGCACCAAACCATTCACGTGCACTTCTACAACACTGACATGAACACTCTGTTAAACAACAAGACCTTTCTCTTCTTCCCCTCTGAGGCATTTTTTTTTATTAAGACAGTTGTATTCTGATGTGACGTCCAAGAAGCCACACAGTTGCATTTGCAGCATATATATAAAGTTTGCCACAGCGAAGCAAACCTTAATTAACGTAATTTCAAAAGAATTTGGCCAATATCAAAGGACAGAGACACTGTGCCAACCCCACACGGCTCCCATGCAAACACCGCATGGAGACGGGCGGGTGTAAAACGCATTGAGAACAGCAGAACTGTTGTTCACTTACACTTTGCATCAGTCATGATGAGCGGTGGAGGAAGGCTGCAGGGAGAATACCACGACCGAAGAGAAAGCGCTCTCTGCATTAGCTGCAGCCCCTCGAAAGGCTGCCCAGGGCGGCACAGGCTGCTCCCCACAGCAAAGCAGAGGCGGCAGGAAACGGGTAGGAGAGTTATGGAAGCAAAGGGAAACCATTCCTCGCAGGAAAAAGATGTTCCTCTCAGAAATCCACATCCTAGTGGGACTCTGCTCAGCCAGAACTGGCCTCGGGCAACCCCGGCCTTGCTGGATCATGAATATTTCACACCCCACCCCAACCCTTTCATCTGCCTTCACCAGGGACTGGCTTGACAAGAAGCCCATGTCTGGCTTTGAGATTCAAGTGTCACAGAACCACAGTGTCCTGAGCTGGAGGGACCCACAGATCATGGAGCCCAACGTCTGTCCCTGCACAGGACACCCCACAGGTCACCCGTGTGTCTGAGGACGGTGTCCAGTCTCTTGTTGAACACTGTCAGGTTGGGCCGTGACACCTCCCTGGGAGCCTGTTCAGTGTCCAGCACCTCTGGGGAAGAACCTTTGCCTCATGTCCCACTGACCCCCTGGCACATCTCCTGCCGTTCCCTGGGTCTGTCACTGTCACCGAGCAGAGCTCAGCCTGCCCCTCCTGCTCCTGCTGAGGAACCTGCAGCCCATGAGCTCTGCGCTCAGTCTGCTCTGCTCCAGCTGAGCAAACCAGGGACTGCAGCCGCTGCTCACACGGCTTCACTCCAAACCTTCACCAGCTCCATGGCCTCTGCACCCTCTCCAGCAGCTTTAGACCCTTTTTAGACTGTGGATACTGTGCGGCTTCCCCCATGAGCACAGCCTGCGAGAAGCGGTGTATTCGCCACCCCGGCTGCTCCTCCATGGGCCTCGTTTCGGGAGGTGCGGGAGCGGTGCTGTGGGGCCGGCTGACCCGCACACAAACAGATTCACATCAAGGCGCTAAATGTACTCGCCAAGCCAACCCAGTCTCGAGCAAATCCCGCGGCAGGAACGGCTCCTCCGCCGTGCCCGGAGATGATGGATGTCCCATCGAGCTCACATGTGTGAGAGCGTTCAAGTCCCAGCTCTGCCAGATGACTTCCTGCATGACAATATCTCTGCAATTTAATCCTTCATTTGGAACAGGACGACTAGTGCTTCCACAGCCTATACAGTACGATGAGGTTAAACATACTGGAGATCACCAGGAACGCTGAGAAGTTTGCAGTGACGTTCCAGCAGACACTGGAGAGAAACCACCTTTGCTCACCGGTCCCCTCTGGACTCTAAACATGGAGCAAGAGTTGGGTTTGTATTAAAAATTAATCTCCCAAGCCCAAAGGAATCATAAGTACAACCGTAAGAGCGAAAGAAGAGGTGGGGTGAAATGAGGCCAAAACTCAAATCTTGGGGGCGGTTTTGGGCCCCTCAGCTCAGTGCACAAAATGGCGGCACCAGGGGCATCAAAATCACCTCAGTGCACAAAATGGCGGCACCAGGGGCATCAAAATCACCTCAGTGCACAAAATGGCGGCACCGGGGGCATCAAAATCACCTCAGTGCACAAAATGGCGGCACCAGGGGCATCAAAATCACCTCAGTGCACCAAATGGCAGTGCTGGTGGCACCAAAATCACCTCAGGGCTCAAGAAAGGCCTTGAGGTGCTGGAGCGAGTGGAGAGAAGGGAACGGAGCTGGTGAGGGGCTGGAGCACAAGTGTGATGGAGCGGCTGAGGGACCTGGGGGGTTCAGCTGGAGAACAGGAGCTGAGGGGAGACCTTCTGATCTCTGAACTGCCTGAAAGGAGCTTGGAGCCAGGGGGGTCGGGCTCTGCTCCCCAGGAACAAGCGCCAGGAGCAGAGGAAACGGCCTCAAGTTGCGCCAGGGGAGGTTGAGGTTGGATCTGGGAACAATTTCTTCCCCAAAGGGCTGTGGGGCATTGGAACAGGCTGCCCAGGGCAGTGCTGGAGTCACCAGCCCTGGAGGGCTGGACAGACGGACAGGAGGTTCTCAGGACATGGGGCCGGGACAGGGCTGGGTTGTGGTTGGACTCAGTGATTTCCAGGGTCTCTTCCAACTGAAATGACCCTGTGACTCCTCTCACATCCCGGACAACCCCCACTTCAGTACGGATGCTCTCAGCACATACCGAGCGGAGCAGCCACGTCCCCGCGGTTACAGCCCGGCTGGTTCTGCTGCTCCCCCTACACAGAGCCTGGTTAAATCGGTTCCTGCCGAGGCGCTGGATCCTCCCGGCCTCAGCAGCTCAGGAGGGGGGACAGGGCGATGGCAACGCCGGGATTAGTGGCTCCCTGTGCTCAGGGTACCTGTGCAGAGACTGACCATTGCTCCTACACCACACCAGCACAAGCAGAAAACAGGCGGAGGGGGCGGGGAGCCCGCGGGGACGCCGCCTGTCTCCTCACAGCAGGCCCAGGGAACAGAAAAGCATCCCAGACATTTCACCTTGTTAGGCTGAGCGGCTGAAAATAGCTACAAGATGAAAAACAAACCAGTTGGACAAGTTGTCCGACCCGCAATGTGAGCGGGAGGAGAGGACCGAGTGTGGCCTGACCTGAGCTCTCCCTGCACTTGTCACTGCAAAGGGACCATCCCCAGCTGATTAAAGCTCCCTGATAACCCACGGAAGGGAACAGGTACCTGCAGAGAGCAGCTCCCCCATCTCACAGGGGTGAATAGATGAAAGGACCGGCTGAAGATACCGATCTCTGCAGGAATGGCGCAGGAACACCGGGCATTGAGATTGAGATACAGCTTCTACATTACAAAGGGTGAGCCTCACCCTCACCAAGTCACACAGCCATGAAACATTTCTTCTCCTTTATCAAGAAGGATAAAAAAAAATATAAAAGAAAAAGAGGTGGGAGAAAAAAATGCCAAGAGCTGCCACCTCCCACTGCTCGCAGCAGCTGTGAGCAAACGGCAGAGCCCATCGGCCTGCAGCGTGGGAGGGGGCGACAGTGCCCCCAAATGCCCCCTTCCACCCCTTTAACGATGCTAAAACAACCTAAACAAATGAGAAACAGGAAAAACTGATTATCTGCAAAGCACTGAGAACAAATCTTCAGGAAACGGCGTGGCCCAGGAGAAACCAGAGAGAGCAGAGCAATCCCCGCAGTGTAACACCGCGGGACGGATGCTCGGCACTGCGGTGCTGCCGCGGTCCAGAGACACCCCAATAACACACAGGACCGTCCGGAGACACCCCGATGTTCTTTAGGACCAGTCCTGAGACACCCCGATGTTCCACAGGATAGGAAGCACTTCCCTGGATTCCAGAGATCATGGCCATAGAAACACAGGATCATTTTGGTGGGAAAAGCCCCTTGAGATCATGGAGCCCACCCGTTCCCCACCCTGTCCCTGCCCCATGTCCTGAGAACCTCCTGTCCGTCTGTCCAGCCCTCCAGGGCTGGTGACTCCAGCACTGCCCTGGGCAGCCTGTTCAATGCCCCACAGCCCTTTGGGGAAGAAATTGTTCCCACATCCAACCTCAACCTCCCCTGGCGCAACTTGAGGCCGTTTCCTCTGCTCCTGGCGCTTGTTCCTGGGGAGCAGAGCCCGACCCCCCTGGCTCCAAGCTCCTTTCAGGCAGTTCAGAGATCAGAAGGTCTCCCCTCAGCTCCTGTTCTCCAGCTGAACCCCCCAGGTCCCTCAGCCGCTCCATCACACTTGTGCTCCAGCCCCTCACCAGCTCCGTTCCCTTCTCTCCACTCGCTCCAGCACCTCAAGGCCTTTCTTGAGCCCTGAGGTGATTTTGGTGCCACTGGCGCCACCATTTTGTGCACTGAGGGGATTATGGTGCCACCATTTTGAGCCCTGAGCTGAGGGGCCCAGAACTGCCCCAGGATTGGCGGTTTGTCCCCCCAGGTCCCAGCACAGGGACGGTCACTGCCCTGGGCCTGCTGGCCACCCCAGTGCTGGTACCAGCCAGGATCCTGTGGCCTCTTGGCCACCTGGGCACACGCTGGCTCATGTTCAGCCGCTGCCACCAACACCCCCAGGGCCTTTTCCAGCCGCTGTTCCCCAGCTGCAGCGTCCATGGGGTTGGTGTGACCCCAGCGCAGGACCCGGCACTCGGCCTTGTTGCCCTCAGACCATTGGCCTCAGCCCGTCGATCCAGCCGGGCAGATCCCCCTGTAGAACTGCGCACTGCACGAGGTTCACAAAGCAGGGGCACAGACACGTCCTGCTTTCCTGATCCCCACCTCAGTTTTTATAAAGGAAAAAAAGAAACTATTTCCACTTATCATGTTGGAGTTTAAATAACAGATACACCATGAGATAACAAGAAACACTGAGTCACCACCTCCTGTCCAAAGTGCTCGGAGATGATCTTGAATCAACCATTTCCACACAGATGTTTGTGGGATTTCTGTTTGTTTTACCCCCTAGGCAGCTGACGCCACTGTAGAGAGGACAGGCCAGACCGCGGCCCAGCCGCAGGGACACCAGAAACCGCTGGAAGCTCCAAGTCCCCGTGAGGACACCCTGGGTTGATCCCTGAGTGACGAGCTCTAACACCCGCGGGACCGAGAACAACAACAGCCCAACAGCCGACTGTTCCGGGGGCTCCTCCCGCGCCCCGAGTCCCGCAGCTTCTCACAACGTGACACGCTTTGATTGTTGCCTTAAAACTGCAAAGCAGCTGAACCAAAGCCACTCGGGTGGCGTTAACAACAGCAGCTACTCGGGAAATAACCTTTCAGAACTTACTTCTGCCCCTCAAAAGAACAGGTTTTACCCTGCGTCTGTCTGCACCAAGGGAAAACCAGCTTTCTTAGGCTACCCAGACGTTCACTGTGCACTGGCGCTGTCACAAACCTAACACACGCTCTAATCCCGAATTATTCCTCCCTTCTGCAGTGCCCGGTTTAAGCGGAGCGGCTGTTCAAGCAGAGCTGCTCGCCTGCGACTCGGACGCGCAACATTCCTCAAGTTCTTGTGTTGACGACGTTTCTGTCCTCTGACAATCGCAGAATTTCAGGCACCAAACCCTGAAGGAATGAATTAAACTGACCTCAAAACTCTGCCCTTCGGGGATGTAAGAGCCACTCGGCTCCGAAAATAGCGCCTTTTCTCGCAAAATACGCAGCGTGAGCGCTGTTTGCTAACAAACGTCACCGGCGCCCATGGGACCGCGGCTGCCGCTCTGCACCGCGACCTTACGAAGGAATTGGACTCCGGTCGTCTCTTTGATCAAAGCCGACGTTTGTATTACTAAATACGTTTTGCTGGGTCCCAATCTGTTCCGCACCCGACCCTTCAGCACCGGGACGTGCTCCTTGGCTGCCCAATTAATGAACACTCTGATTAAGTTACAAAAGACGCACCCGTCATTAACCACTTGACCACCTGCAGAACCAGGGGGTGTTTTTTGGATCCTCCTGCGCGACAAGAGGGACACAGGAGGTTCAGCAATAACACTTTGGAAGCAGAGCGCTTGGTTTATCAATTCATTGATGCACTGTAGGCAAGAAACCAATCAATTATCACTAACTCCATCGATTATTTCTTAGTATAGATGCATGCTCTCCCTGCTAACTCAGTGAGCTGTGTGGCCGTGGTTTTACTGCTCACAGGTCAGTGCACGAGCCCAATTCAGGTTCAATATTGATCATCCAGCTTCAGCAGACGCACACTCAATACAATGAACCATTTAGAGACGTACGGTTGTGTGATTTTCAACACACTCTTTGCTACATGCTACCTGGTAAACTGGACTTGCTAAAATGTGAAGCTGTAAAGCTCTGCGCATATTTACCAAAATCGGCTACAAAGTGCACTGAACACTCGCAAGATCGGGTTTATCTCCCATTGTGCTGAGAAGCGAGGATTTCTCCAGCCACGACAGCGCCTGCGAGGCCACGGAGCATGACCAGCAGCACAGCTGCGCCTGTGGGATCAGGGAAAGGATCCAGCGAGCGGCGGGAAGATCGAGCAGTGAAACGCTGCTGCCGGACCCAGTCGCGGTGTGACGGGTCTGTGCGGACACAAAGGCCTGTGGTCTCCAGGCTCGGCGCAGGTACCCCGCTCAGCCCCCCGCCATTGCACGCCACTCAGCCGTGTTTCCGAGAGGTCTGTCTCCCGCGGGTTTGCTGCTGGAGCTCTAGAACAGCCTCCAGAGCAGACAGCTACCGGGGAGGGAGGAACCCTGCAGGTCTGCTCGGCGGACGGGCGCCAGCCCCCGGACAGAAGGTGCCAGCGTTCGGTCTGGCGCGTTCCCCACGCAGCACACAGCGGAGCGAACCCGCCACCCAACTCTGCGGTCGCGCTTCCCTTCCAGAAATCCCAACGTCGTTCTGCACAGAGCACAACCCCAAATCACTCCCCGTGAAACCAAGACACAAGCTTGGCGGCAGCAGCACAGACTCGCTTTTCACGCTGAAGAACCTTCTCTCTGCCAGCCCCGGGGAGCAAGAGGATCACACCGGGGATGGAACCCCTGGACTTGTGCTTTGTGTGCCAGAAAAGGAACCACGCAGCAGCTGCTTAAAATGAAGGTGAAGGAGAAACTGACCCGTGCCAGGGAGACAAGAGGCAGATGGGACGAACACTGCCCACACACATCACACATTTAGGTCAGAGAGGTTCTGCTGCCCCTCTGCTCTGCCCTGGGGAGACCACACCTGGAATATTGTGTCCAGCTGTGGCCCCTCAGCTCCAGCAGGACAGGGAACTGCTGGAGAGAGTCCAGCGCAGCCACCAAGATGCTGGAGGGAGTGGAGCATCTCCCGTGTGAGGAAAGGCTGAGGGAGCTGGGGCTCTGGAGCTGGACAAGAGGAGACTGAGGGGGGACTCATTCCTGTGGATCAATATGGAAAGGGGATTGTCAGGAGGATGGAGCCAGGCTCTTCTGGTGACAACCAGGGACAGGACAAGGGGCAATGGGTGCAAACTGGAACACAGGAGGTTCCATTTAAATATGAGAAGCAACTTGTTTGGGGTGAGGGTGGCAGAGCCTGGCCCAGGCTGCCCAGGGGGTTGTGGAGTCTCCTTCTGTGCAGACATTCCAACCCGCCTGGACACCTTCCTGTGTAACCTCATCTGGGTGTTCCTGCTCCATGGGGGGATTGCACTGGATGAGCTTTCCAGGGCCCTTCAGCCCCTGACATCCCGGGGCTCTGTGATCTGCAGCCCCAGCAGCAAACCGCAGCCCTGTGCTGTGCTGGGAGGCAGCGGGTCCGAGGCTGCACCTGCAACACAAGAGCACAAACCAGCCAAAATCCCGGTATTAATAGCGCCGGCCGTGACGCAGCGAGGGCGAGTAAGTCCCCTCTGCCAGCTCCGGTGTCTGACAGCGGCCAAACCCACGTCCCGGCTCGTGTCCAGCACCAGCGGGCACAGGGGCGGCTCGGCACATCCCAGCAGCGGGAATCCCGGTAAGGCCCAGCGCACGGCGCCCAGCTCGCTCCGCCCGCTGCCGGGTTTATTGCCCCCACTCCAGCTTTGTTTTCCAAGCGAAGCTGATTAACGAAGTAAACAGTTCTTTCAACGCTAATAGGTTGTGCAACCCCGACTTTCAAAACCAAAGTGCCGGTTACGCTGGAGCAGCTGAGGGTGACCCAGAATCGGGGCTCGGGGAACCCCGGCTGCACTAGGGCCGCTGGAAACCTTTCCAGGAGAATGGGGGGACAGAGGTGGGGCAGAAACCAGGATTGGGGGATAAAAACAGCGTCTCCGGAAACCCAAACACGAGCTTTGCTTGTGTGTGTCTGCACCGGCACAACCCCCGAGCGAACGCTGCCGGCTGAAAGCTCCTCTTTATTTTGGGGAAGCAAATAAGAAACTATTCTTACACATGACGTATGCCAAGAAGACGAGCGAATATTCAAAGCCTGCAGTGCCTCAGCTGAACGGGATGGGCCACGAGCACGCTCCTGGGAACTTACTATAGAATTTAATGCAGTGTGTTCATACCCTGTGCTGCTGCATTCTCACGGTGAGCTTTACTAACCTAACACTGCAGCGTGATGAGCCGATCTCATGGATGAATCTTTACATAGACGACCCATAGCAGCCGGGTTTAGAAGATAAGATGTTTTCTGAAGTGAAATGTTAAAGATTGCCCAAACCCCAAGAGCTCAGCGCCAGCACAGCCGCCCCGCCACCAACGCCGCTCGGCAGAGCACGGGGCACGAGGAAAGCGGCTTTTCATCGAAATAAATCGCTAAGACATGATAAAAGCACGTTGCGGTGCAGCTGAGCGCGGCCGCAGGGCCCCGGGCGGCGCAGGGACAGACCCGGAGGCCAAACGCATCGGGTCCGTCCAGCCCCGTCTCCGCTCCACGAGGCCACAACGGTGCCAAAAGACAATCGTCCAGCTCTCAGAACAGCGATTCCTCGAGATGAGCCGCATTCCTAAATGAACTACAGGCTGTGCAACCCGCCAGGGCTTCCAGCCCGGCTGGAAAGGGACACCAGCTATGCCCTGGCAGAGTTTTCTCCGTATTCTCCAAAACCATTTGTCCTCCCCAAAGCTACTCGCGCGTGCGACGTCCGCTCAGGGGAACCGGTCCTGGAGAGCAAACCCTCTGAGGCAGCTGTCAGCGCAGAGCGCAGCAGGTCTGCGCGGCTCCGGCCCGCGCGTTCGGACAACCCGCTGTCGGTCGCGCTCCTGCCCAACGCTGCGGAGGATTCGGGGGGTCCCAACGCCCCAGAAAAGGATTAAATGCTGCAGTGGTCGTTCACACGGCACCGGAGGGGACGGAACAGCAGAGAGCGGCCGCATGGACAGACCCCCAGTCAAGAGCGCGGGTGTGACGCCGAGCTCCCGCCTGCAAACCGGGCGGCTCCTGCAAGCACCTCAGTGCTGCGGCGGCCGGACTGGAGCTCTGGCAAAGGAACAGAGGCTGAAGGTGAATTTTGGCAGCGCGGCGGGTGACGCCGGCTCCAGCAGCACCAAATCAACGCGCCGACGTGTTCAGTCACCCGAGGAACCCGCGATGACGTTGTTTGAATTGGTGGGTAAAGAAGTCACCAGGCGTCTGTCCCCACCGCGCACGACTGCCGAGTGCCGTCCTCCCCACGGGCCGAAACACGGCACCGTCATCTCCAAACCCAAAACAAGCGCTTTCCAAGCGAGACATTCTGTAGCAAAGCTCAATTCTCAATAACACCCCGTGTCTGAGGGCGACAAGCACAGGAGGGCTTGGACACAGCATCCTCCGCCAGACATTAATGTTTCCCCCCGCATCACATTAATCTTCAGTTAAACACCCGTGGCTGTAGCTCCCATCACACCCGATTCGTTCAAACAACAACACCCCTTGTTTTCAGGTCCAAAGGTGATAACTGTGAGCAGACCCTGTTGGGTAATCCTTTGATACCACCTGAACACCTCACACAGAATCACAGCATGGACTGGGTTGGAAAAGACCTCAGAGATCATCCAGTCCAACCCTTGGTCCAACTCCAGTCCATTGACTAGATCATGGCACTAAGTGCCATGTCCAATCTCAGTTTAAAAACCTCCAGGGCCGGTGAGTCCAGCACCTCCCTGGGCAGCCATTCCAATCCTGACCACTCTCTCTGCACAGAATTGCTTTCTCATCTCCAGCCTCAATTTCCCCTGGCAGAGTTGAAGCCCATGGCCCCTTGTCCTATTGCTGATGCCTGGGAGAAGAGCCCAATCCCCACCTGGCTAGAACTGCCCTTCAGGTAGTTCTAGAGAGTGCTGAGCTCAGCTCTAAGTCTCCTCTTCTCCAGACTAAACAAGCCCAGCTCCCTCAGCCTCTCCCCATAGGTCTTATGAGGAGACCTGTGACCTGCGTCCTGGTAACACCCGGAACCGGGCTGGGTAACACCCCCACCTGCCAAACACAACCCCAACAGCAGCAAAACCGCCCCAGGAACATCGTGAGCGAGGAACCGAGGGCGGGATGGGAAGGAGCAGCGGTTGCACCACAGCACGAGATTAAATTACACTAAACGAGGCTCAGGGGGAGGCGGATTTGCACCGTTTCCACGTCATTGTGCGCAGCCGGAGCAGGAATTCACCGCAGCGAACGGAACGGGAATTCACCCCGCTCACCCAGAGCCCAGCCGTGTTCTGCACGTCCCCGGCGCCAGAGCATCAACACTTCACCGTCCAACGCGCCGAGAAGAGCAGAGCGGCACCCACGCCGGTGCCGGTTAACACCATTTGGTGAAAAACAGGCTACCAACCTCAAAACCTTCAACCAAGACGCATGTCAACCTTTGGCCAAACGCTCCCCATGACCCCATGTGGAGATTGCCAGGAGAAACACAAACAACACCTGTGTTAAAGGAGCCGGGCTCGCACAGCTGGCACCGCGGCAAGCGGAGAGAGGGAAAACAACCATCACCCGGGGGAACACTGGTAACGACGGCGAGGAGCCCCCCTGCCCCTCCGAGGGGCACGCAAGGGACACGGGGCTGCGGCCGATCCACGCTAAAAATAACCAACCCCCGCTAAAAATAACCGGCGGCGGGTGCAAACAATGACAGCGGGTGCTGCCGGGGGCCGCCGGCACATCCGGACAGGGCACCACGCTGCGCGTTTTACCGCTAAAATCATGCTCAAAGAAACAGGAACCCTTTCACTTGTGAAAAACGCACCAAAAGCAGAACCTTTCGCTTCCCAGAAGTGAAGAAAAACCTACTGTGGGGAGAGCACAACCCACACTTTGTGTGTGGAACAGTGTCCTGTGCTGGGGATACTCCTCATTGTGTGTGGAACAGTGTCCTGTGCTGGGGATACTCCTCATTGTGTGTGTACAGAACAGTGTCCTGTGCTGGGGATACTCCTCATTGTGTGTGGAACAGTGTCCTGTGCTGGGGATACTCCTCATTGTGTGTACAGAACAGTGTCCTGTGCTGGGGATACTCCTCATTGTGTGTACAGAACAGTGTCCTGTGCTGGGGATACTCCTCATTGTGTGTACAGAATACCATCCTGTGCTCACAATATCCACCGACCTGCCAGCAGCAGCTCCCAAAGCTGAAAAGCAAATGGCCCAGGGATCTCTGAGGACACATTAAGCTGCATTAGCAGAGAGCAGCGAGCGCCGAACTTCCCCAGCCAGGGCCGCTCAGAGCGCACAAATCCCTTCTGGAGCACGCGCTGTGGGCTCCAGCCCTGGCACAGCCCCACGTGCTGCTCGGCGGGTTTTGCAACCCACATTGTGAGAAAAAAGTCCCCGTTGTGCAGGAAAACCCCACCTGGAGTGATTTTATTCAGTATTCCAGGTCTCTGCTCTGCTGGGAGAGGAGCAAGTGAGCAGCTGAATCACCAGGGCCGGTCCTGTGGGGCCTCCAAAAATAACCGCTCTGGAAATTCCTGGGAGGCACAAGCCCGGCTCCACTGGAGATCCAGTTTCCTCCGCGAGCAGGACGGGCCGGAGGGCTCGGGACTGTGCACGGGGGCACACAGAGCAGCTCCCCACAGAACCACCCGCGTGCAGGTCAGCGTTGAGTGTAAAACCAACAAAAAAAGGCGAGTCACACCAGTGACATAAATCACCACGTTGCCGTGATGAAACAATCTGCCTGCCCAGGAACCAGACGCCGAGTTCCCGATCGCTCGCCCGATACGGCGGTTCCAGGGACGTGCCCTGTTCTCACCAACCGGCTCCGTACACGGCGAAATCTCCTCTTGGCAACGCGGTCACGGCGCTCTGATCCGTGCCAGCGCGGCCGCCCACACCTGCGCCATCCCGGAGCCAAAACCCGCCCGGCTCGGGGCACCGAGCACCAGAGCGCCTGGTGCTCACCGCCGTGTTGTACCGTCCCGAACCACCGAACCACAGTGTCCTGAGCTGGACGGACCCGCAGATCACGGGGTCCAGCTCCTGTCCCTGCACAGGACACCCCACAGGTCACCCGTGTGTCTGAGGACGGTGTCCAGTCTCTTGTTGAACACTGTCAGGTTGGGCCGTGACACCTCCCTGGGAGCCTGTTCAGTGTCCAGCACCTCTGGGGAAGAACCTTTGCCTCATGTCCATGACCCTCCGTGTCCCGTGGCCGGTGGGACCCTCAGAGCAGAGCAACACTCAGGCTTTCTGTCCCTCGCGTTTTAGCAGCTCTGACCTCAGGGGCCGCGACAAGGACACAGCAGACAGCAGAGCCCACGGCGGCTGCCCGGCTCCGGGTCCGTGTGCGGGGCTGCGGGCAGCGCGGGGTGCCGGGCAGCCGGGGCTTCCCGCCCGCTCTGCTGCTTTGGGGCAGCGGGGAGGGAACCTCGGGACGGCAGAGCAGCTGCGTCCGGGCTTCGCTGCCTCTTCCCGCAGGGCTGAGGCGCGGGAGCAGCTCAGCCAGGCCGGGCTCGGCCAGGCCGGGCTCACACAGCCCGCGGGAGCCCTCGCCCACCTGAGAACGTCCTTAAAACACCGAGGACGGGGTGCAAAGCGGCCGAACACCCGCGCCAACATCCACGCGCCCGCGCAGCGCCCATTGCGAAAACAAACACGGATTATTTTTGGTCCTGCGACCCTTGGCCCGAGCGCCGCGGGGCCCGAACCGCGGCCGGGACGGCAACGCGCACCCAAACCCACCAGAAACCGCCTCAAAAACCACAGAACTCGCCTCAAACGGAGCCGGGGCCGGTTCGCGGGACTGGGGGAACCTGCCCGGAGCCACCGGGGCTGAGGACCCGCGGGGGACACCGGACACACGGGCACCCCCGGGGCGGCCCCGGGCAGCGGCGGTTGCGGGCCCGGGAAGCGGGCCGGGGGGGTCCCGCTGGTCTCACCTGCGATGGGGGTCTCGTCCAGGTGGGGCCCGGGCGGCCGCTCGGCCCGGGCGGGCTGCAGCAGGAGCCCGCAGAGCAGCCACAGCGCCAGTCCCGCCCGCAGATCCATGTCCCCGCCGCTGTCAGCTCCTCCTCGGCATGGGCAACGCCGCCGGGCCCGGCCCTTCGCCTGCGCTCGGCTCCGCCGTCCGGGGCCGCCAGCAGCTGCAGGGAGCGCCCGTCAGCCCGCGCTGCTCCCGCCCGGGAACCGGGAACCGCTCCGGCCCGGGAACCGCTCCGGCCGCCGCCCGCCCCGGAAACAGCCCCGCACCGCCCCCCCGCCCCCCGCAGTGAGCTCTCCCGGGGAGCCTCCCCCCCCGCGCCGCAGTGGTCTCTCCCGGGAGAGCCCTGCTCCCCCCGTTCTCCTCGGCAGTGGGCTCTACCGGGACAACCCCGCTCCCCCCCGTGCTCCTCAGCAGTGGGCTCTACCGGGACAACCCTGCCCCCCCCGTCCCGCGATAACCTCTCCTCGCTGCGCTCCTTCCCCCCACCCTCCTCACCAGTGGTCTCTCCCGGGACACCCCCGCTCCCCCCCGCCGCGGTGGTCTCGCCCAGCCCCCCCCCCCCCCCCCCGCTGCGCACCGGGTCTTGGCGCCGCCGCCGCGCGCTCGCTGACAGGGGGCGGAGCCACGCCGGGCCCTCCGCCAGTGGGCACCGCCCCGCGCCGCCATCCGGCCAATCAGCGGCGGGCAGTTGGCCACGCCCCCCGCCTCCTCAACCCGCGCTCGCCGCTGGGCCGCAGCGTCCTCTGGCGGCCGCACGGGAGACGCGCGCGGGGCCGCCGGCGCGGTGCGGAAGCTCAGCAGGAGCGGCTGCGGCTGCGCCCGGATGGGAGACCGGGACACACCGGCACCGCGCCCGGCCGCGACACCGGCACCGGCACCACCGGCACCCGGCCCGGCCGCGACACCGGCACCGGCACCACCGGCACCCGGCCCGGCCGCGACAACCGGCACCGGCACCCGGCCCGGCCGCGACACCGGGGAAGACTTGTCACAGAATCCCAGGATGTCAGGGGCTGGAGGCACCTCGGAAGCTCACCCAGTGCAATCCCCCCGGAGCAGGAGCGCCCAGCTGAGGATTTCGGGGCAGCCCAGCTTGTCAGAGCACGCTGGTTTTTGGAGCACCCCGCCTCATTAGGGCGCCCCCACTCGTCAGGACGGCGCCACACGGCCGCTCGCAGCGGGGCCCGGGCTGCTCCACACTGACACCCCCAAGGGGTGCAACACCCCCCTGCGGCCACGCGCTCCTGGTGGCATCGCCGCTCACCAGCGCCGAGCGGTGACATTGGAGCCACCGGAGCCACCAGGGCCCGTGGCCACCCAGTGTGGAGAGTGGGGCTGGGGACCCCGGCCCCCCAGCCCCCAGCAGCTCTGGGCTGGTTTCCAGGCGGGGGAGCGCAGGGGTCCCAGCCCCACTGCCCCGGGCTGGGGGTCACGTGACTGCAGAGCCCCCGCGGCTGTGACACGCACAGACCGGGGACGGGGACAGACACACTCACCCCCCCATGAACAGCTCACCTGCCACTGCCCCCCCGCAGCCGGGTGGCCCCCATGAGACCCCCCGCCCTGGCGTTACCGGGGACCCTCGGGGGTGCTGGGGAGACCTGGCCCTTGCGGGACCCCCAGCTTGGGGGACTTGGCCCTTGGGAGGTTCCCTGTGGCACCGGGGTGTCCTCTGGCCCTGACCCTGCTCGAGGGGGTTACCGGGGACCCTGCTCGGGGGGTTCTGTGCCCCCGCTGCTGCTCCTTGGGGGGTCCTGCTTGGTTCCCAACTCCCCTGTCACTCCGTCCCCACCTCTCCACGCCCAGACCCCGAGAGCGGCTGCCACCCCCCCCCGACCCCAGGGACCCCTTGGGGGCTCCCTCCCTCCTCACCCCCCCAGCCTGCCCCTGTCCCCACCACTGTCCCCGTCCCCGCCAGCCAGGGCCCCCCAGCACTTCTCGCCAACCCGGCCCCGTGGGGCTCCGGGACACAGGGGGGGCCCGTCCTGACCCTGCTGCAGCCCCCCGGCCCCGCAGCCCGGCTGGAGATGGGGTGCGCTCCTGTGCCCCCCCCAACACTCGTGTCCTGCACCCCCAGCCCGGGCTCCTGCATCCCCGGCCGGGGCCGGACCCCCGTGTCCCTCACCCTGGGGGTGCAGCCGGACCCGCCCCGGGAGCCGAGGGGTCGGGGTCGGGGCCGGAGCGCGGGACGATGCCGAGGGGCGCAGGGGCCGCACCCCCGGGACCCCCCACCCCGGGCCGGGAGGAAGCGGCGGGCGGGGGACCGGGCGGGGACCGGGCGGGGCGGGGGAAGTTTCTCCGCGGGACCGCCCGGGGCGGCGGGAGGAGGCGGCTGCGGACTTGACTTCCTCCCCTTCCTCCCCTTCCTCCTTCTTCTTCCTCCTCCCTCCTCCTCCTCCCGCCGCTGCCGCCCGGCCCCGCCGCGCCATGCCCGGGGGTGAGTGGGGCCGGGGGACCCGCACGGGCTGGGGGGGCCGGGCCGGGGGGAGCAGCGGGGACCGGAGCGGCGGGACCCGCCCGGAGCGGGACGGCGGCTGTCGGGACCCGGGATAACGGGGTTAACGGGACCCCGGGATAATGGGACTAACGGGACCCCGGGATAACGGCGTTAACAGGACTCGGGATAACGGGGTTAACGGGATCCGGGATGACGGGGCTGCCGGAGCTCCAGGGCGCTGCGGTTCGGGGGGACCGAGGACGCTGCCCCATGGGCCCGGGGAGCGAGGACAGAACCGGCACAGAACGGGGACAGAACCGGCCCGGACCCCCGACCCCTTCCCGGGGTCACTGCACTGGCGCTGTCCCCGCTGTCCCCCGCCGTCCCCGCTGTCCCCGCTGTCCCCGCCGTCCCCGCCGTCCCCGCTCACTGCGTGACCCGCCGAGCGCTGCACCGTGTCCCAGCGCTGCACGGGCTGCGCTGCACGCCAGGGGGCGCCCCACCGGGCACTGTACCCACTGTGCACTGCACTGCACGGCACTGCACTGCACTGCACTGCACCGCACCACCTGCTGCACCCACCGCACCCAGAGGTGCTGGGTCCCCTCCTCTTATCTCGGTGGAAGCAGCAGCTGCCAAAGCACCGCTGGTGGAGTGGATGGTGACACATGGGGACGTCACCTGTCCCTGCTGCCGGGGCTGCACCGCGGTGGGTGTTTTGGTGAGGCTGGCACGGGAGCGCAGGCAGCAGGAGCATCCGCGAGTGCGGGGCTGTTCCTGGCGCTGCCGGGAGCTGCCGGGCCGGCACAGCTCAGGGCTCAGGGCCGCGGTGCGGGCGGCGGGGACGGGGTGGTGTGTGCGAGCATGGACGGGCATCCCGCGCCTGGAGCTTTGGTGTGACCGGGGCGGTGAGAGGTGCCAAACTGGCCGGTGCTGGTGTGCACATCGTGGTGCTGGGCTGCGCCTCTGCCAGCGCTGTGAGCGGTGCTGGGCTGGTCTGTCACCGTGGGGCTATGGAGTGTGGCCTGGGCTGCCTGGTCCTGTCCAACCATCCACCCATCATGGTGGGAGCCACCCACCCATCCATCATCCATCCACCCATCCAACCATCCATCCACCCATCATCCATCCAACCATCCAACCATCATCCACCCACCCACCCATCCATCATCCATCCATCCAACCACCCATCCGTCCATCGTCCATCCATCCAACCAGCATCTACCCATCATCCATCCATCTGCCCATCCCTCCATCCCCCATTGAACCATCCAGCCATCATCCATCCATTCACCCATCCATCCATCCCCCATCGAACCATCCACCCATCATCTGTCCACCCAACCATCCATCCAACTTCCATCATCCGTTCATCCGTCCATTCATCCATCCATTCACCATCCATTACCCGTCCATCATCCATCCAGCCACCCATTCGTGTGTCAGTCATCCATCCACTCAACCATCCATCCATCCAACATCTATCATCCATTCGTCTGTCCATCATCCATCACCCATTCAGCCAACATCCATCCACCCCTCATCATCCCTCCATCCTCTATCCACCCAACCATCCATCCGCCCAGCCATCCATCCTGCATCCAACCATCTACCCAACCATCCATCCCCTCATCCACCATCCATCCACCCCCATCCCTCTGTCCATCCCTCTGTCCATCTCTCTGTCCATCTCCCTGTCCATCTCCCTGTCCATCTCTCTGTCCATCCCTCTGTCCATCTCTCTGTCCATCCCTCTGTCCCTCAGCTCACTGGCCAGGAGGGAAATAAAATGAGGAAATGAGTCATGACGAGCCTGCAGCTGGAAAATGAGGAAAATCAAACCCTGCGACTCAGCGGTGAGGTTATTCCAGGTGGAGGTTATTTCAGCCGCAACGGCAGAGCCGGGGTCACCGGCGGCAGCGCGCCCGTGCCGGCCGTGCCAGCGCCGAATCCCCGCGGCGGCACAAACCGCCCGCTCAGCCCCGCGGGTCCCTGCTCCGTACTTGCAGATTGCATTGGTTTCCTCTCTGCCCGCTGGGGCGGCGGCAGCGCCGGGGCCGCGTGTGCTGCTCCCCCCGCAGAGCCGGAGGGACCCCGGCTGTCCCCGCAGCCCCAGGCGGCCGGACACGGCGTCTGCCCTGCTGCCCGCGGTGTGGGGTGCAGGCTGTGGGGTGCAGGGGCTGATCCGCACAGCGCCGGGCAGGGTCCGCGGTGCAGTGTGTGGGGCACAGGATGCACAGGATGGGGTTACGTGATGTGGGGAGGGGGGTGCACGGTTCCTGGTGCAGGATGTGGGGTGTAACATGCGTGGCGCAGGGTGCACATGATGGGGTGCACGATGATGTGGGGAGTGGGGTGCACAGTCCATGGTGCACGGTTCGTGTTGCACAGTTCATGGTGCAGGATGTGGGGTGCAGGGTGCAGGGTACAGTGTGGGGTGCAAGGTGTGCGGCGCAGGGTGCACATGGCGGGGCGCACAATGATGTGGGGAGTGGGGTGCACAGTTTGTGCAGCGTGGTTTGTGTTGCACGGTTCATAATGCACGGTTCGTAACGCACAGTTCGTAACGCACGGTTCGTAATGCACAGTTCATAATGCACAGTTCGTAATGCACGGTTCACAATGCACAGTTCGTAATGCACGGTTCATAATGCACAGTTCATAATGCACAGTTCGTAATGCACGGTTCGTAATGCACGGTTTGTAATGCACGGAATGCACGGTTTGTGGTGCAGGATGTGGGGTGCAGGGTGTGGGGCACAGGGTGCGCTGCCTGTGGTTCCCAGCACACGGCGTGGGGCGCAGTGTGGGGCGCAGGCCCCGCGGCACAGCTCTGCCCAGCTTTGCTTTGGTCGGGGTTCGGCACCGTGGGGTGGGAGCCCGTGGGGCAGCCGCTCCGCGCCCCCGTTGGAAACCCCCCAGGGCTGCCCTGGCTGCGGGGAGCGGGTTCTGCTTCCCCTTTCTGCCGCGCAGGACGTGAGTCGCTTTTCCCGTCCCGGGGGGGCGATGGGGGGAGGTCACGGCGCGTCACCCGCAGCCCCATTGTCCACCCGCGCCCCCTCCCCAGCGCCCCAAATCCTGGGGGCTGCGACTGGGCAGCTTGGGGGCTCCGGTGCCCCCCACAGGCTGTGCCCCCCGGCCCCACCAGCCGCCCGCGCCCCGGTGTCTCGGGGGGGCTGGAAGGGGTTAACGGAGCTGCCGGCCATGGGCGTCCGGAGAACAGAGCCGGGCTTGTGCAGGCAGGATGGGCAGGGATGTCACCCCGTCCCCCTGCAACCCCAGCCCTGTCCTGCCCGGGGGGTCCTGGCCCCAATGCGCGGGGGCTCCCACCTCCCCCCAGTGTCTTGCGGTGGGGGCCAGACCCCACATGGATGCAGGTTGGGGGTGCACGCAGCCCCCATGGCACCCGCAGCCCCCATGGCACCCCCCACCTTGGCAGGGAGCTCAGGGCTGTGGGGATGGGTGCCCCGTGGGGCTGGGGGCTGCAGCTGGAAGCGTCGGTGTGGCAGGGGGGCAGCTGCAAGGGGTCCGAAGCCAAAGCCCCCGTGCTGCCCACGTCCCGCCCCTTGGCACCGAGCGGGGCCCCGGGCTCTGGCTGCTGCGGGGCTGGGTCTGCGCCAAGCCCCCTCCTCGGCGAGCAGATCACACGGGTGACATGGCCACGCCCGGGGTCCCCTCGCTGTGACACTGTGCCCCCAACTCCACGGTCCCGGCGATGGCGCGAGCAGCCCCACTCCGGTGCCAGCACCCGCGTCTGCTGCTGCCCGGTGGCAACGCCACCCCGGGCCACGGGGAAGTGTCCCCGGTCCCCTGCCCGCTCTTCCTCCATCCCCATAGCGGCAATGATGCTCTCAGGGGCACGAGCGTTTACGCTTGTCCCCTCGTCCCCGTCGCCTCCCCGGCAGCGCCGCTGGCTCGGCCGGGCCCGTCCCATCATGGGGACAGTGTCACTGGGCACCCATGGCCCCACGGCTGGTTTGGGGGTGCAGGGTTTGTGCTTGGTGTGACCGGTGCCGCGTCCCACTGTGGCGGGGCCGTGGCTGGTGCTTGGGGACCACCCTGCTCCCCGTGGGATGGGGGCTGCAGATGGGGACACCGCTTTGTCCCTGTCCCCTGGCAGAGCCGCCCCTCGCACCCGCTTGTGGCCGCAGCAGCTGCCCCGCGTCCCCTGCGGCTCCTGCCCCAATATTGTCCCCAGCTCTGGTGGCTCTTCCCGCCCGCGTCCCTCCCCCGGTGTTTATAGACAGCGATGGGCTCCAGCCATGTCCCCCCCGGCCGCTGTGCCCACGGCGTGTCCCCAGGACCCCTGTGGCCCCTCTCAGGGCAACAAACTGGGGTCTGGGGCTGCTGTGGGACCCCTCTCGCTGCCACCTCAGCTGGGTGACCCCGGCTGGCACCCAGGACCTGGGGGACACCTGGTGTCACCGCACCAGCGCGGGGGGATCCCCGATGTCACAGCATCAGCTGGTCCGGGCAACTGGGAGACCCCAGCCTGGGGGGCAGCAGGGACCCCCCCCCGTGTGCCACAGCCCAGCCCCAAATAGCTACAGGGACCTTGGGGTGCCCACGGGGACACTGGGGTGCCTGTGGGCCATGGGGGCAGCAGGAGCCTGATGGGGACTCGTGGGGCACCGTCGGTGGCTCCTGCTCTGGGGTGCTGCCCCTCGCCCCCGTTTTCCCAAAGCGAAGCCCAGCTGGGGGTTGTTTGGGCCGGGGAGGGGCCGGTTGTGGCTCTGGTGACCGAGCGCCTGCGGCCTCGGGCGAGCGGAGAATTGAACCTCAAACAAGCAAAATGGCTTTCCAGGAAAAGTCTCATTTTTGCCATCCCTCCTTCTACTCAGTCTCATCAAAAAAGGGGGAAAGAAACTCACAGCGCTGCCAGCCACCCGGGGGCCGAGGGAGAGCGGGGCCCGTGGCCCCCCGAGCCCTGTGTGCAATGAGGGGGGAAAGATGCTGAAACCAGGTCAGCGAGCACAGACTGGGTCAGACTGGCCTGAACTGGGTCAGATGGTCCCAACCGGGTCCCAACAGCTCAGCCAGGTCATCACCTCCTTCTGTCCCCATCACCCTGCTCGTGTCCCCATCACCCTGCTCATGCTTCCCTCATCCTGTTCCTGCTCCCCCTGTGACCATCACAGGCGGTTATGGTTGACGGACCTTCCCAGCTCCCCAGTCCCCCTGCCATGACAGGGACATCCTCACCAGCTCAGGGTGCTCAGAGCCCCGTCCAGCCTGGCCTGGGATGTCTCCAGGGATGGTTCATCCACCACCTCTCTGGCCAACCTGGGCCAGGCTCTCACCACCCTCAGGGACAACAATTCCTTCCTCATGTCCAGCCTGAATCTCCCTCCTTTAGTTTAACCCATCACCCCTTGTCCTATCACAACAGGCCCTGCTCAAAAGTCTGTCCCCATCTTTCTCATGGGCCCCTTTTCAGTCCGGAAAGGCTGCACTAAGTTGTCCCCAGAGCTTCTCTTCTCCAGCTGAACATCGCCCTGATCCTGCTCACACCCCCTGCCCCTTCTCCCATTGCCCTGAACTCCTATGGCTGCTCTGAGCCCCACAGACCCCAGCGTGGGTCCCTCTGCCCGTGCTGTGTGTCCTGTCCGTGCTGTGTGTCCTGCCCGTGCTGTGTGTCCTGCCCATTCTGTGTGTCCTGTCCATACTGTGTGTCCTGCCCGTGCTGTGTGTCCTGTCCATGCTGTGTGTCCTGTCCGTGCTGTGTGTCCTGCCCATACTGTGTGTCCTGCCCATTCTGTGTGTCCTGTCCATACTGTGTGTCCTGCCCGTGCTGTGTGTCCTGTCCGTGCTGTGTGTCCTGCCCGTGCTGTGTGTCCTGTCCATACTGTGTGTCCTGTCCATGCTGTGTGTCCTGTCCATGCTGTGTGTCCTGCCCGTGCTGTGTGTCCTGCCCGTGCTGTGTGTCCTGTCCATACTGTGTGTCCTGCCCGTGCTGTGTGTCCTGCCCATTCTGTGTGTCCTGTCCATGCTGTGTGTCCTGTCCGTGCTGTGTGTCCTGCCCGTGCTGTGTGTCCTGTCCATGCTGTGTGTCCTGCCCGTGCTGTGTGTCCTGCCCATTCTGTGTGTCCTGTCCATGCTGTGTGTCCTGTCCGTGCTGTGTGTCCTGTCCGTGCTGTGTGTCCTGCCCGTGCTGTGTGTCCTGCCCGTGCTGTGTGTCCTGTCCGTGCTGTGTGTCCTGTCCATGCTGTGTGTCCTGCCCGTGCTGTGTGTCCTGTCCATACTGTGTGTCCTGCCCGTGCTGTGTGTCCTGCCCATTCTGTGTGTCCTGCCCATGCTGTGTGTCCTGTCCGTGCTGTGTGTCCTGTCCGTGCTGTGTGTCCTGCCCGTGCTGTGTGTCCTGTCCGTGCTGTGTGTCCTGTCCGTGCTGTGTGTCCTGCCCATTCTGTGTGTCCTATCCATGCTGTGTGTCCTGTCCATGCTGTGTGTCCTGCCCGTGCTGTGTGTCCTGTCCGTGCTGTGTGTCCTGTCCATGCTGTGTGTCCTGTCCATGCTGTGTGTCCTGTCCACACTGTGTGTCCTGCCCGTGCTGTGTGTCCTGTCCGTGCTGTGTGTCCTGTCCGTGCTGTGTGTCCTGTCTACTGCTGGTTCCTGCACCTCCACCGATCCCCCAGCCCTGGGCGCTGTGCCTGGGTGCTGGGAACCCCTGGGGGCCGTGTTTGCAACCAAAGCGGGGAGCAAACTGAGGCCGAAGGCCGCGTGCTCCTTTGTGACCCTCCCGCCATCCCGCACAGTGTGAGCGGCCCCGGCGCTGCCGCCATCGCCTTCCTGCCGCGGACAGGGCTGCCCGTGCCGGGGCTGCTCCCGCCGCTGCGCCCGCACGGCCAGCACCCACAGACCCCCTGCCCCGGCGCGGGTCTGCAGCGGGGACACTGAGGCACGGTGCTGGGGCGGCTGCAGCAGCGCCGGGGGCAGCGGGCAGGCGGGCGCCAGGCGGCGGGGGGCACGGTGCGGCCCCCGGGCAGGAAGCCGCTGGCAGGGCGGGAAGAGGAAGAGCAACTTCCCCATGCGAGGGGGCAGGGACCCGCCGGGGGCTCCTGGGGGGACACGGCCCCTTCCGCATCCCCAGACGTGGGGACCCCCAGCCTGGGGCTCTGGGGAGGGTGTTCCCCCACTTTGGGGCTCTGGGGAGGGGTTTTACCCCGGTCTGGGGCTGTGGGCCGATGCAGCACCCCTGTTTCCCCCCCGCCACCCCTTGGCCAGCCCTGCGGCACACGAGCCGCTGCCAGTATCGCTGCTGTGGTGACAAATCCTTCAGGGCGGGCAGTGGCGGGGAAGGGGCCGCCGGCCCCCCGGGGGGTCACTCCCAGCTCCCCCAGGCTGCAGCAGGAAGGGAGCAGGATGTGGCCCTTAATGGCAATTGCAGAGGGAACCTGAGGAAGGCAAACAGGGACAAACAGCTGCCGGAGCCGACGTCAGCCCCGACGGCCGCGCCAGCTCGGCCTGCGGTGCCGCAGGGGCCGGGGTGTGCGGGGAGCACCGGGCTCAGCACAGGACACACGTGGAGCTGCTGGAGAGGGGCCAGAGGAGCCCCAGGAATGACCTGAGGCTGGAACAGCTCTGCTGGGAACAGGCTGAGAGTTGGGGTGTTCAGCTGGAGAAGAGAAGCTCCGGGGAGACCTTAGTGCACCTTTCTGAACTGGAAAGGGGCCCATAAGAAAGATGGGGACAGACTTTTGAGCAGGGCCTGTTGTGACAGGACAAGGGGTGATGGGTTAAACTAAAGGAGGGAGATTCAGGCCGGACATGAGGAAGGAATTGTTGCCCTGAGGGTGGTGAGAGCCTGGCCCAGGTTCCCAGAGAGGTGGTGGATGAACCATCCCTGGAGACATCCCAGGCCAGGCTGGACGGGGCTCTGAGCACCCTGAGCTGGTGAAGATGTCCCTGCTCATGGCAGGGGGGACTGGGGAGCTGGGAAGGTCCCTCAACCCAAACCGTCTCGTGATTCTATGGTTTGTCCCATCACACCAGCCACAGCGGCAGCGTGTCAGTGCTGGGTCGGGGCTGCCGTTCCTGCTCGGGGGGTCTCAGGTTTTGCCCACTGTGGGGGCTGCCAGGGGGGACATGAGTGGCCGGGAGGCTCACCTGGGTTATGGGATATGGGGGAGCCGAGTGTGACCTGCCCCTCTGCACCCTCCTGCCTCGGGCTGCCCGTGCAGGGGGACCGCGGTGACCCCCGCCCTGGCGCGTCCCCCTCCCTGACGCTGTCCCCTCCCCGCAGGCTGCTGACAGAGGACGTGAGGGACGCCGAGCCGCGGGGATGCAGAGCATCAAGTGCGTGGTGGTGGGCGACGGGGCGGTGGGGAAGACCTGCCTGCTCATCTGCTACACCACCAACGCCTTCCCCAAGGAGTACATCCCCACCGTCTTCGACAACTACAGCGCCCAGAACACGGTGGACGGCAGGACTATTAACTTAAACCTGTGGGACACGGCTGGCCAGGAGGAGTACGACCGCCTGCGGACGCTTTCCTACCCCCAGACCAACGTCTTCATCATCTGCTTCTCCATCGCCAGCCCGCCCTCCTACGAGAACGTCAAGCACAAGTGGTACCCGGAGGTGTGCCACCACTGCCCCAGCGTGCCCATCCTCCTCGTCGGCACCAAGAAGGATCTGAGAAACAACCCCGAGACCATGAAGCGGCTCAAGGAGCAGAACCAGGCGCCCATCACCACCCAGCAAGGGATCAGCCTCTCCAAGCAGATCCGCGCTGTCAAGTACCTGGAGTGCTCGGCGCTCAACCAGGAGGGCATCAAGGATGTGTTCACCGAGGCGGTGCGGGCCGTGCTCAACCCCGTCCCGGCCAAGCCCAAGAAGCCCTGCGTCCTCTTGTGACGGGGCGGCCGCTCAGAGACGATGCTGCCCCCGCCCCCTCGCCCCCCACCCGCCCCGGTGCCCCCTGCGCCTCGCTGCCCCCCGGGGACGGTGGCACCGGGGCCGCCAGCCCGAAGCCGCCAGCTTTAATAATACAGACCTCGTTTGCACTAACTGGGCGTCTGCCCTGGGGGCTCCCGCGGGACCCCCGGCCCCGTTCGCTTTCAGGTGACGCCTCTGCGGTCCTGGCACAGAGCAACGCATCCTGAGAAGGGGATACCGGGGGGGCTGAACCCCCTCCTGCCCCCAGCACCCCACGGGGACTTGCCACCCCCCCAGCACCCCATGGGGACAAGGGCTCTCAGCCCCCTGTGCCAACCCCAGCGCTCGGCCGCCCCCCAGCACCCTAGTGCCCCGGCGCCGGTCCCGTCCTGCCGCCGGGTCTCCTGGGGGGTGTTTGGGGGAGCCCGGCCCAGCGCAGCATCGCCGGTTCCCCGGGGCAGCGGCGGGACGTCCAGCCCTGGCCGGAGCGGAGCCGGGCTGTGCCGAGGAGCCGGCGCGGGGCTGCGGGGGCAGCGGGACTCGCCTGTGACCAGCCGCTCCCCATCTTGCTTCTTGTCCAATAAAGACACCTGCCCAGGCCCCGCGTCTCCTGTGCTCTCCCGTGCGCGCCCACCATCCCCAGCGCGGGGACACCCCTGCAGCCACCCTGGGGGACACGGGTGGCCCTGTCTGAGCTGGGCTGGGACCCCTCGCCCTGCCAGGGCTGAGCACAGGGTGCTGGTGGCAGCGCTGCTGCTGGGGTGTCTAACCGGGGTGTCCCTGACACAGCCAGCACGACCCCGGCCACCCCATGTCTGCTCGGGGCCAGCGCTGAGCTCCCCGGCTTGGGGACATGGCACGGGGTGACCATGGGGACGTTGCATGGGGTGGCCATAGGGACACTGGGGATGGGGACATTGGGGATGCGGACATTGCAGGGAATAGGAATGGGGACATTGCATGGGGTGGCCATAGGGACCTTGGGGAAGGGGACAATGGCACAGGTTGGCCATGAGGACATTTGGGATGCTGACATTGCAGGAAATAGGAATGGGGACATTGCATGGGGTAGCCATGGGGACATTGCAGGGGGTGGCAATGGGGATATTTTGGGATGGGGCATTGCAGGGGATAGGAATGGGGACATTGCACATGGTGGCTATGGGGATGTTGGTGATGGGGACATTGCAGGGGATAGGAATGGGGACATTGTACAGGGTGGCCATGGGGACATCGGGGATGGGGACATTGCAGGGGATAGGAATGGGGACATTGCACAGGGTGGCCATGGGGACATTGCAGATGGGGACACTGCAGGCGATAGGAATGGGGACATGGCACAGGGTGGCCATGGGGACATTGGGGATGGGGACATTGCAGGGGTGGGCACAGGGGCCGCAGGAATGACGTCCCTCCCAGGGAGCCCCCCGGCCACCCCAGCGCGGGCTCTGCCCTGTCCTGCCCCACCCCAGAGCTGCAGGCAGAGGCCACGGCCCAGTGTCCCCATGTCCCCGTGTCCCCACACCCGGGGGCTGCAGCGCTCGCACGTCCTGGGGACCCCGCGGCCAAGGGCTGAGGCCGGTGACGGTGGCAGCGAGGGACTGGCCGCAGCCCCGCTGCTCGGCCGCGCTCGCCGCCCCCGCGGGCTGCCGGCACGTGCTGGCCAGCGGCCGGATCTGGGGGGGCTGGTGGGGCCCCCGCTGCTGGGGACACGGGCCCCTTGTGTGGCCGGGGCCGGAAGGGCCGAGGGCTGGCGCCCGCCACAACCCGCCTTTGTTCCCGCGGCCGCTTCCCGGCCAGAGCCGGGGCTGGCGGGGGTGACGGTGCCACCGGGCAGGGTGGCTCTGGCCTGTCCCACCGCCGCCCCCTCCCTCAGCCGGGCCTCGCTGCAGCCCCCGGGGAATGGGGCAAAGTGTGGCCCCCAGAGCCCGGTTTGGGAGCCCACAAGAGGCTCAGCCCGGCCCAGCCTGGCCCTGGGGGCTGCACCAAATCTACTCCCACCGGGGGACCCCCATGGCCGCATCCTGCTCCCCAGCACGGTCCCTGCGGGCTGTGTCCTCCGCGTCGTGCTCCCGCGGCAGAGCCAGGGTCTGACCTTCATCCCCACCACCACCGGGGGGGCTGTGCTGGGGGGCCCCTACTTTGGGGCCAGGTGGGGTCACCAGCACCCGAGGGGCTGTGCCCCGCAAGCCCCCGTGGGCAGGGTGACAGCAGAGCCATGGGTGTCACAATGTGGGGCTGCAGAACTGGGGGGGCTAATGCAGCGTTGGGCCCCCCCTATACATAATCACAGAATGTCAGAGATTGGAAGGGATGTCGGAAGATCATCCAGTCCAATCCCCAATTCCCCCACACTGGGGCGTCCTGCACCGTCGGGGGGACCCTCGGTAGCCCTGGGGTGCCACAGCCGGGATGTCCCCATGCCAGGGGCCGATGTGGACCCTGTCCCCAGGGCTGGCAGGCTGTGCATGGGGCAGCAGCCCCCACATTGGGGTACGGCAGAGCAGTTGGGATGGGGCAGAGACCCCGTGCTGGGTGTGGGGAGAACCGTGGGACGCGGCCCTGCCCTGGCCCTGGAGCCCCGGGATGAGCTCATGGCCAGTTCCTCCCAGCTGCTCCAGTCCCATCCCAGCTGCGATGAGGTCAAGGCCACGCCGCAGTCCCACCGCCCCGGCAGGACCCCCAGCACCGCACAGGGGGACACTGAGGCAGCTCCATTCACCCCAGCACCCTGCCCCGCACCACGGCCAAGCCAAGCCGGCCCCTCCGGCCCCAGCCCCACGGCATCCCCCATCTGCAGCCCCAGGACCGTGCAGGAGCCCCCAGCTGTGGGGTGAGCTCAGCCCAGCTCCCTGCCCCGGCCTCACCCGGCACCCGCGGTCCCGTCCTGCCCCCCCGCCCGGACCCCACCCTGGCCCAGGGGATGGGACCCACTGGCCATGCCGGTGCCGCGCTGGCCGGGCTGGGTGGAAGCGGGACGGAGTTTGCCGGGAGCTCACAAAAATACTCAGTGCTTTATTTCAACCTCAAAGCCGAGGCGCCGCGGCCGCAGCGGGCAGCACGCACACGCAGGCAGGCGGGGCTGGATGGAGCCCGGCACGGCGCGGGGGGGACGCTCACGGATGGACACGGCACGGCAGGACACTCGCAATGGCCGGCGCGGCCCCGGCTCAGCCAGGACACAGCTCACGGTGCGGGAGGCTCTGCCCGAGCCCTGGGAATGCAGGGACAAGCACGGGGACATCCTGGGGACCGTTGTGGCAGCTGCATTCGCACGAAGGGCAGTCGCAGGGACCCGTGTTGGTCCTTGCAGTGAGTACGGTGAGCCCGGGCAAGCACAGAGCCCCCCAAAGTCAAGACGGGCCCCGGTGCTGCCAGGCTCGGCTCCCTCCGCCCGCAGCCCCTGCCCGTTGCTCTGGCAGCGAGCGGGCAGGAGCGAGCCCCGCGCCGCCTCTCCGGCACCGCACCGGCTCCGCCGTCCCTCCCGGCGCAGGACGTGGCTGGTCCCTCCTGGGCCGTGGCCAAGCCCGAGCAGCCCCAGCTCTCTCAGAGCCCGGCCTGGGGACGCTGCCAGCACCCCGCACTGCTGCCACGCCAGCCCCCGCGCCCCGGCAGATGGGGGTCACCCCCCACACCCTTGTTCCAGGTCAGCAGTAGCATCGCTGGGCCCCCAAAGACAAAGGGGCGGCTGCGCCGCTTTGGGGTTCAGCCAGAGAGGCGCAGGGGCCGCGAGCGCTGCTGCTCCCCAGGCTGCCTTCAGCGTCCAGGCCCGAAAGGCCACCAGCCCTTTGGGGGAGCTTGCCCAAGGGCTCCCAGCCTGGCGGGGGAACCGTGAGAGCAGCCAGGGGGAGCAGGGGCAGGGCTGTACAGCTGCTGGGGATCCGCCACACCTTGGAGGAATTACCCCGTGTGTGCCCAGCGCTGAATAAACACACCTTCTCTACAACCTCACAGCTTGTAAAGTCATTTCTGCACCTCGGGGCGAGGCTGGTCCCCGCGCCACGGGAGCAGCACCCAGCTCCGCCAGGACCAGCACCCCGCTCTGCCAGGAGCAGCACCCTGTTCTGCCAGGACCAGCACCCCGCTCTGCCAGGAGCAGCACCCTGTTCTGCCAGGAGCAGCACCCCACTCTGCTGGGAGCAGCGCCCCGCTCCGCCGGGAGCAGCACCCTGTTCTGCCAGGAGCAGTGCCCCGCTCTGCCGGGAGCAGCACCCCGCTCTGCCGGGAGCATCCTCCGCACAACCGGGCAGCAGGAACCTGCCCCCTCCTCTGCGCTCCTGCCCATCCCGCAGTCATCAGGGAGCCAGGGCGGGGGCACCGGCCCTGAGGGTCCCCAGTGAGAGCCCCCAGCCCCTCTGTAAGAGCTCCAGGCACAGCCAGGGACCACGCAGACACCTGTGGGCCCAGGGCCCCGGGGATCCTTGCAGCAGCTCCATGGCAAACACCCCGGCCCTGGGGGCAGTGGGACAGGGAGGGGGTCTCTGCTCCCCCCAGAGGAGCAGCCCCCCGGCAGTGTGGCCGCCTAGAAGTGCTTGTCCTCCAGCAGCGAGCTCACCACCAGCTCCTTGTTGCCGAAGTCCCAGAAGGCAGTCATGTGGAAGGCCATGTTGGAGAGGACCACCAGGTACTCCAGGAAGGCGAAGACGGTGTACACTGGTGGGACACAGTGGGTGAGGGGAACGACCTCCACGTGTGCCCCTGGAGACCAGGATCCCCTGGGGACCTCCCTGGGGGGACGGGGATGGGGCGGGGATGGGATGGGGATGGGGCGGGGATGGGGTGGAATGGGACGGGGATGGGGTGGAATGGGATGGGGCGGGGATGGGATGGCGATGGGGTGGAATGGGATGGGGATGGGGTGGGGATGGGACGGGGATGGGGTGGGGATGGGGTGGAATGGGACGGGGATGGGGTGGAATGGGATGGGGATGGGGCGGGGATGGGATGGGGATGGGGTGGAATGGGATGGGGATGGGATGGGGATAGGACGGGGATGGGGCGGGGATGGGGTGGAATGGGACGGGGATGGGGTGGGGATGGGACGGGGATGGGGTGGAATGGGACGGGGATGGGGTGGAATGGGACGGGGATGGGGCGGGGATGGGGTGGGGATGGGGTGGGGATGGGACGGGGATGGGGTGGAATGGGACGGGGACGGGGCGGGGATGGGGTGGGGATGGGACAGGGATGGGGTGGAATGGGATGGGGATGGGACGGGGATGGGGTGGAATGGGACGGGGATGGGGTGGAATGGGATGGGGATGGGACGGGGATGGGGTGGAATGGGACGGGGATGGGGTGGAATGGGATGGGGATGGGGATGGGATGGGGATGGGGTGGAATGGGACGGGGATGGGGCAGGGATGGGATGGGGATGGGGTGGGGATGGGGCGGGGATGGGACGGGGATGGGGTGGAATGGGACGGGGACGGGGTGGGGATGGGATGGGGATGGGACGGGGGTGGGGAGGGGAGGGTTGTGGAGAAGGGCGGTGGGCACCGTCCCTTTTGGGGGAGCTCCCCTGGCCTCTGCCTGGGATTTGGCAGCCAAGGCATCGCCCCGGTCACTTCCCCGCGTGTGTCCCCCCCAGCACAGCCATGCTGCGGGGGGAACGCAACCCTGCCCCAGCCCTTCTTACCTCCGGGGCCGCAGTACCAGTTGTGGTGGAAGTAAACACACACGGCAAAAGCGAAGGTGATGAAGGTGAAGAAGAAGAGCAGCTGCTTCCACTTGTACGACTTGCGCTCCTGGAAGAGCCCAAGAGTTGGGTCAGAGCCCTGGCTGGACCCTGGTGCCTGCCCTGGCACGGCAGGGACCCCTCGAGGCCACCAGCTCCTCAGCCTTGGTCACTGCGGCCACTGGACCCGCTGGAGCTGCCACCCCCAAGCCCAGGGATGCTCTGCCCTGGGACCCCTGTGCACCCCAGCTCCTTGGGCACAGTCACGCGGGTAAGGACCATGGGCCACACTGGTGGCTTTGGCAGGGCTGTGACTTGGGGACACACGGAGGGATCACACCCACATGGAGATAACCCAAGTGGCCGTGGGGCTCCCCACAGCGGGACAGCAGCTCCCACCCGAGGGGACTCGCTGCCGTAGCCAGTGAGCAGTCGCAGGGCTGTGGGGCCTCCAGCATCGCCTGACACCGACAAAACACACAACCCCAGAGACACCACGAGCCACCAATGTGACCTTGTGGCCGAGAGGCCAATGGGACCTGGGGTGTGTGAGGAAGAGTGTGGGCAGCAGGTCAGGGAGGTTGTTCCTCCCCCTCTGCTCTGCCCTGTGAGGCCCCATCTGCAGAACTGGGGCCAGTGCTGGGCTCCCAGTGTAAGGACAAGGAGTCACTGGAGAGTCCAGGGAGGGACACGAAGATGCTGAGGGGTCTGGAGCATCTTTGTGTGAGGAGACACTGAGAGAGCTGGGGCTGCTGAGCTGGAGAAGAGAAGCTGAGAGGGATGTGATCAATGATCAATATGTCAGGGTGGGTGTCAGGATGGACCAGACTCTGTTCAGTGGTGCCCAACACCAGGGTGAGGGGCAACGGGCACAGACTGAAACACAGGAGGCTCCATGTGAACATGAGCAGAACCTTGTGTGCTGGGAGGTGCCAGAGCCTGGCCCAGGCTGCCCAGAGCGGGTGTGGAGTCTCCTGCTCTGAGACATTCAAACCCCCTGGGATCCTGTGTGATCTGCTCTGTGACCCTGTGTGATCTGCCCTGTGACCCTGTGTGATCTGCTCTGTGACCCTGTGTGATCTGCCCTGTGACCCTGCGTGATCTGCTCTGTGATCCTGTGTGATCTGCTCTGTGACCCTGCGTGATCTGCTCTGTGATCCTGTGTGATCTGCTCTGTGCCCCTGCATGACCAGGGGGGGCTGGGGATGTACAGAGGGCACAACCAGCCCGGGATGCTGTGTGAATGCAGGTGACCGCGGAGGCGGGAGCTGCAGTGCTGCTGGGGTGCACACGGGGCTCTCGCAGCCCCCAAAACGGGGCCAACGGCTCTACCAGACGGTAGATCCTCCGGCTGCAGATGGGGTGGCTGCAGGTGGCCCCGGCTCCCCCGGGCGCTGCCCAACCGCCCCAGCGCGGGGAATTCACCAGTGGGTGCTGCACGCCCTCGCTCGCAACTGTGCTGGGGAGGAGGAAACCACATGAAGGGACGGGTGCCGCGCTGGAGACGTTGCACGAGCCACCGTGGCACTGGGGGGGCCCATCCTGCCCCCAGCACCACCTCCAGCAGCACAATGGGCGGAAGGGCAGCACGGGGCTGCTGCCAGCGCCTCCCCGCACCCCGAGTGTGAGTGGGGACTCCATGGCACAGGAACCCAGAACCGTGCACAGGGGCTGAGGGGCGTGTGGGGCAGACCCTGGTGTCTCCAGTCCAGCGCAGGACGGAGCCCCTGGCCCTGCCCCCAGCACACGAAGCCCCAGGACAGGGGAGGTGGAAAGTGGGATGGGCCCTCATGCAACGGGGCCAAGGGTAGAATCTTAGGATAGATTGTGTTGGAGGGACCTTCCCAGCTCCCCCTGCCATGACAGGGACATCTTCACCAGCTCAGGGTGCTCAGAGCCCCGTCCAGCCTGGCCTGGGATGTCTCCAGGGATGGTTCATCCACCACCTCTCTGGCCAACCTGGGCCAGGCTCTCACCACCCTCAGGGCAACAATTCCTTCCTGATGTATAACCTGAATCTCCCTCCTTTAGTTTAACCCATCACCCCTTGTCCTGCCAAATACCAACCCAGCCACTGGCTGTTATTCCCGTTTCTGGGTGGGAGGGGAATTTCCCCCTCATCTGACGTTTCACGCGTGACAAAAAACTCCCATTTTCAGGGACTGCTGAGAATAAGGAAAATTTAAATTGCCCCATCACACTTTCCATTACCCCCAGAAAGCTGCCGGCAGCACAAACAGGTCACGCAGGGAGGAAAACCCAGAGAGGAAGGACGGCCCGGCCGCCGCCTTCACCATCGGGGACGTGAGGCCAGCGCCGCCCCGTCCCCCAGGCCGGTCCCTTCCTGCTGCGGCTGCCGAGGGCCTCTGTCCTTGTCCCTGGCCTTGTCCCTGTCCTCCCGGACCCCCTGGTTCAGGGCTGGCGCAGGCAGGAGCAGGGAGGCGCGGGGCGCTGGGGCGGGTGGGGCGAGCGGCGGTGCCAACCACGAGCGAAACAACAACGCGCCGGGGCCGAGGCGGCCTGTGGGGTTTCACAGCGGAAACGCGGGTCACAAACAGCCTTGTTTTCATCCCACGGCAACGGCGGAAACGGCGGCGCTGAGAAGCGGCAGCACGGCCCCGCTGCTCGCAGCGAGGAGAGCGGCAGCGGCCCTGCGCCGCACCGTGTGATACAGCACTGCACCACACTGCCCTGCACTGCACCACACTGCCCTGCACTGCACCGTGTGATACAGCACTGCACCGTGTGATACAGCACTGCACCGTGTCATACAGCACTGCACTGTGTCATACAGCACTGCACTGTGTCACACAGCACTGCACCATGTGATACAGCACTGCACTGTGTCACACAGCACTGCACCGTGTCATACAGCACTGCACTGTGTGATACAGCACTGCACCGTGTCATACAGCACTGCACTGTGTGATACAGCACTGCACCGTGTCACACAGCACTGCACTGTGTGATACAGCACTGCACCGTGTCATACAGCACTGCACCGTGTCATACAGCATTGCACCGTGTCATACAGCACTGCACCGTGTCATACAGCACTGCACTGTGTGATACAGCACTGCACCGTGTGATACAGCACTGCACTGTGTCACACAGCACTGCACCGTGTCATACAGCACTGCACCGTGTCATACAGCACTGCACCGTGTCATACAGCACTGCACCGTGTGATACAGCACTGCACCGTGTCATACAGCACTGCACCGTGTCATACAGCACTGCACCGTGTCATACAGCACTGCACCGTGTGATACAGCACTGCACCGTGTGATACAGCACTGCACCGTGTCATACAGCACTGCACCGTGTCATACAGCACTGCACCGTGTCATACAGCACTGCACCGTGTCATACAGCACTGCACCGTGTGATACAGCACTGCACCGTGTGATACAGCACTGCACCGTGTCATACAGCACTGCACTGTGTCATACAGCACTGCACCGTGTGATACAGCACTGCACCGTGTGATACAGCACTGCACCGTGTCATACAGCACTGCACCGTGTGATACAGCACTGCACCGTGTGATACAGCACTGCACCGTGTCATACAGCACTGCACTGTGTGATACAGCACTGCACCGTGTGATACAGCACTGCACCGTGTGATACAGCACTGCACCGTGTCATACAGCACTGCACTATGTGATACAGCACTGCACCGTGTGATACAGCACTGCACCGTGTGATACAGCACTGCACTGTGTCATACAGCACTGCACTGTGTGATACAGCACTGCACCGTGTCACACAGCACTGCACTGTGTGATACAGCACTGCACCGTGTCACACAGCACTGCACCGTGTCACACAGCACTGCACCGTGTCATACAGCATTGCACCGTGTCATACAGCACTGCACCGTGTCATACAGCACTGCACCGTGTGATACAGCACTGCACCGTGTCATACAGCACTGCACCGTGTCATACAGCACTGCACTGTGTCATACAGCACTGCACTGTGTCATACAGCACTGCACTGTGTGATACAGCACTGCACCGTGTCATACAGCACTGCACCATGTGATACAGCACTGCACTGTGTCATACAGCACTGCACCGTGTCATACAGCACTGCACCGTGTCACACAGCACTGCACTGTGTGATACAGCACTGCACCGTGTCATACAGCACTGCACTGTGTGATACAGCACTGCACCGTGTCACACAGCACTGCACCGTGTCACACAGCACTGCACCGTGTCATACAGCATTGCACCGTGTCATACAGCACTGCACCGTGTCATACAGCACTGCACCGTGTGATACAGCACTGCACCGTGTGATACAGCACTGCACCGTGTCATACAGCACTGCACCGTGTCATACAGCACTGCACCGCGTGATACAGCACTGCACCGTGTGATACAGCACTGCACCGTGTCATACAGCACTGCACCGTGTCATACAGCACTGCACCGTGTGATACAGCACTGCACCGTGTGATACAGCACTGCACCGTGTCATACAGCATTGCACCGTGTCATACAGCACTGCACCGTGTCATACAGCACTGCACCGTGTGATACAGCACTGCACCGTGTGATACAGCACTGCACCGTGTCATACAGCACTGCACTGTGTCATACAGCACTGCACCGTGTGATACAGCACTGCACTGTGTGATACAGCACTGCACTGTGTCATACAGCACTGCACCGTGTCATACAGCACTGCACCGTGTGATACAGCACTGCACCGTGTCATACAGCACTGCACCGTGTCATACAGCACTGCACTGTGTCATACAGCACTGCACCGTGTGATACAGCACTGCACCGTGTCACACAGCACTGCACCGTGTCATACAGCACTGCACCGTGTGATACAGCACTGCACCGTGTCATACAGCACTGCACCGTGTCATACAGCACTGCACCACACTGCCCTGCACTGCACTGTGTCATACAGCACTGCACCGTGTCATACAGCACTGCACTGTGTCATACAGCACTGCACCGTGTGATACAGCACTGCACTGTGTGATACAGCACTGCACTGTGTCATACAGCACTGCACCGTGTCATACAGCACTGCACCGTGTCATACAGCACTGCACTGTGTCATACAGCACTGCACCGTGTGATACAGCACTGCACCGTGTCACACAGCACTGCACCGTGTCATACAGCACTGCACCGTGTGATACAGCACTGCACCGTGTGATACAGCACTGCACCGTGTCATACAGCACTGCACCGTGTCATACAGCACTGCACCGTGTCATACAGCACTGCACCGTGTGATACAGCACTGCACCGTGTCATACAGCACTGCACCGTGTGATACAGCACTGCACCGTGTGATACAGCACTGCACCGTGTCATACAGCACTGCACCGTGTCATACAGCACTGCACCGTGTCATACAGCATTGCACCGTGTCATACAGCACTGCACCGTGTCATACAGCACTGCACCGTGTCATACAGCATTGCACCGTGTGATACAGCACTGCACCGTGTGATACAGCACTGCACCGTGTGATACAGCACTGCACCGTGTCATACAGCACTGCACCGTGTCATACAGCACTGCACCGTGTCATACAGCACTGCACCGTGTCATACAGCACTGCACCGTGTGATACAGCACTGCACCGTGTGATACAGCACTGCACCGTGTGATACAGCACTGCACAGTGTGATACAGCACTGCACCGTGTGATACAGCACTGCACAGTGTGATACAGCACTGCACCGTGTCATACAGCACTGCACCGTGTCATACAGCACTGCACCGTGCCATACAGCACTGCACCGTGTGATACAGCACTGCACCGTGTCATACAGCACTGCACCGTGTCATACAGCACTGCACCACACTGTGCTGCACTGCACAGCACTGCACGGTGTCCTACGGCACTGCACCGTGCTTCACTGTGAGGTACTTAAAAGGAGACAATGAGAAAGATGGGGACAGACTTTTGAGCAGGGCCTGTTGTGACAGGACAAGGGGTGATGGGTTAAACTAAAGGAGGGAGATTCAGGCTGGACATGAGGAAGGAATTGTTGCCCTGAGGGTGGTGAGAGCCTGGCCCAGGTTGGGCAGAGAGGTGGTGGATGAACCATCCCTGGAGACATCCCAGGCCAGGCTGGACGGGGCTCTGAGCAACCTGAGCTGGTGAAGATGTCCCTGTCATGGCAGGGGGACTGGGGGGCCGGGAAGGTCCCTCCAACACAAACCTTGGTGACGCTGTGCTCAGCACTGGCAGTGACCAGGGCTCCCATCAGGCTGCCTGAAGCACAGACAGGCCCGTTCCTGTCGCCTCTTCCCACACCAGGGCAAGGAAAACGCTCCAGCTCCATTGTCCCCCCATGGTCCCCCTCCTTGTCGCCGCTGTGGCTGTGTGTCCTGCCCGCGCTGCTGCAGGGACGTTCCCTGAGGAGCAGCCAAAGGCAGCGGATTTCAGAACAGCCGCTGCTGAGAAACCTCCATTCAGCAACACTGGCTTCTGTCACCACACAGGGACCCCGCAGCCCTGGGGACCGGCTGCTGTCAGCAGCCACCCTGCAGGCGTCATCCCCCCGGGCTCTGGGCTGAGCTGGCTGTGCCCTGGCATTAAGGATTAACAGCTAATTATCCACTCCTCTAATTATCCGCTGGGCTCTATAACCCTGGGTCAGGCTGGGCCCAGGGGTCAGGGTGACACGGTGGGAACCCATAGAACCACTGAGTGTCCTGAGCTGGAGGGACCCACAGATCATGGAGCCCAACGTCTGTCCCTGCACAGGACACCCCACAGGTCACCCGTGTGTCTGAGGACAGTGTCCAGTCTCTTGTTGAACACTGTCAGGTTGGGCCGTGACACCTCCCTGGGAGCCTGTTCAGTGTCCAGCACCTCTGGGGAAGAACCTTTGCCTCATGTCCCACTGACCCCCTGGCACATCTCCTGCCGTTCCCTGGGTCTGTCACTGTCACCGAGCAGAGCTCAGCCTGCCCCTCCTGCTCCTGCTGAGGAACCTGCAGCCCATGAGCTCTGCGCTCAGTCTGCTCTGCTCCAGCTGAGCAAACCAGGGACTGCAGCCGCTGCTCACACGGCTTCACTCCAAACCTTCACCAGCTCCATGGCCTCTGCACCCTCTCCAGCAGCTTTATCTCCTTTACCCGTGTCCCCAGCCCTGCACACAGGGAATGCTGCAGGTGAGGCCGCCCAGGCAGAGCAGAGCGGGACAATCCCCTCCTGCCTGGCTGGAAATGCTGTGCTGGATGTACCAGGACATGGGAGTCTCGAGGTGGCCACTCCATGGGGACACCCGCAGGGGTCCCGCAGCAGGACAAGGGGCAGGAGACCCCCCAGTGGGTGTCCTGGGGGTGAGCTGGCAGCTCTAAGCAGGAGGCTCAAGCCTCCATGCTCCCTGCAAGGAAAAAGAGGGATAAGAAAACCCCAAGGAAATGGGACGAGTGACTGTGAAATGCTGAGGACACACTGAAGCGGGGAGGATGGTTTTATATCCTGGCAAACACAGAGGGAGAGCGGAGCAACTCTCCCTCCCCAGGAACCCGGAGCCTGAGCCTAACAAGGCTCTAACAGGGCCAAGTGCAAGGTCCTGCACCTGGGTCGGGGCAATTCCTGGTGTCAGTCCAGGCTGCATGGAGGGGTGGGGGGCAGCACTGAGGAGAAGGACTTCGGGTGCTGGGAGGTCAAAGATGGGACACGAGCTGGCAACGTGCACTGGCAGCCCAGAAACCACCCGTGTCCTGGGCTGCGTCCCCAGCAGCGTGGGCAGCAGGTTTGGGGGATCCTGCCCCTCTGCCCCACTCTGGTGAGACCCCCCTGCAGTGCTGGTCCAGCTCTGGGTCCTCAGCACAGGACACACGTGAAGCTGCTGGAGAGGGGCCAGAGGAGCCCCAGGAGTGACCCGAGGCTGGAACAGCTCTGCTGGGGACAGGTGAGAGAGTTGGGGTGTTCAGCTGGAGAAGAGAAGCTCTGGGAGACCTTAGTGCAGCCTTTCCGGACTGAAAAGGGGCCCATGAGACAGATGGGGACAGACTTTTGAGCAGGGCCTGTTGTGACAGGACAAGGGGTGATGGGTTAAACTAAAGGAGGGAGATTCAGGCTGGACATGAGGAAGGAATTGTTGCCCTGAGGGTGGTGAGAGCCTGGCCCAGGTTGGCCAGAGAGGTGGTGGATGAACCATCCCTGGAGACATCCCAGGCCAGGCTGGACGGGGCTCTGAGCACCCTGAGCTGGTGACGATGTCCCTGCTCATGGCAGGGGAACTGGGGAGCTGGGAAGCTCCTTCAACCTGGACTATTCCATGATTGTTTGATGGGACAGAAGGGACCAGCTGCCCCAGCCCACCCCGGCAGGGACATCCCTGCAGCCCCAGCCCAGGACTCTGCCCACGCAGCTCCCAGCCTGTGGAACACACCCGGTATCACTGCCACCTGTCCCAGGGGAGCCCCCAGCCCCACAAACCCAGCGCCAAGGGCAGGAGGACGCTGCTGAGCGGCACAGAGCTCCTGCTGCCTCCCACCCAGAGAGGAAGAAGAGGGACCCTGTGAGGCTCACCCACCAGTTCCTGATGGGGACACAGACTAGAGTAGCAAAGTGACATTAATTGAAAATGCAAGAGCTACGGTCCCCTGGGACCTCCCCAGCACCAGCGCTGCTCAGGGAGCCGTCCCTTCCTTGGGGACAGTGCACCCTCCGTGCTTCGTGCTGCACATCGCTCCCAGCTCCCCCTCTCGTGCTTCCGGCTGCTCTGTGCTGAACCCCAAGACAAACTCTCCCAGCACCAACGGCTTAGGCTGGGATATTTATAGAGGGTTGTGTGAGCGGCTGCCACCACCCCACAGGCTGCCGGTTTGGCGACGGTGCTGCCGAGGAGTTGGGCTGAAACTTGTTCCCGGTGAGGGTGGCAGAGCCTGGCCCAGGCTGCCCAGGGAGGTTGTGGAGTCTCCTTCTGTGCAGACATTCCAACCCGCCTGGACACCTTCCTGTGTAACCTCATCTGGGTGTTCCTGCTCCATGGGGGGATTGCACTGCATGAGCTTTGAGGTCCCTTCCAATCCCTGACATTCTGGGGTTCTGTGATTCTGTGAAAACACGTGCGTTCACAGCCCGCGTTGGTGGCTCTTCCAGCAGCGGTTGAAGCCCAGCTCGGCTGTGCCGCTGCGGCAGCGCGGGCAGGACGGGCAGGATGGCAGCGGTGGCACAGCCAGACCCGGCCCCACCGATGGGTCTGAAGCAGCTGGGCTGGCAGCTGAAATGGAGCCACGGTGACGCCAGGGGCTGGGACAGGGGGAAATGTGTTTGCAAACAAGAAGTGAAACCGCTCCGCTCGGCTGCACCACGCGGCATCCTCGCCGTGGCCGGGCCAGCTGCGGCAGGACGGTCTGGCAGGGCGAGCAGCGGCCCGGGGCAGGGGTGACGGTGGGGACGGCCACGCAGCCGCGACCGGCCACCAGCACGGAGCTGGACGCTCGTTGGCCCCCATTCCCTTTTCCCCCGAGCTCTCCCTGCTTCGCCCCTTCCCCTCCTCCTCTCGGCCTGCTTGCTGTTTTCTTCCCTCCTGCAGAGCTTTATTTTCCTTTTTCTCACTATTTGCTGCCTTGCAACTGGAAACCGCCCGTACTTCCCCATTACGAAGAAGTTCCCCAGCACCTTCCTGCCCTTGCACAGAGGCCCTTGCAACACCAGCCCCGACCAGCGAGGCTTCTTTTGCAAGACCAATTCCCGTCACTCGGGCGCTGAAACCCCAGTAAACCCAGGGAGCTTTGCCCCCTCGGGCGCTGCTACAAAGCAGCTCCAGACACGGGGCCAGGGGAGGGCTCTGCTGGCCCCGTCCCCCAGTCCAAACTCAGCTGCACGGACCCCCAGGTCCAACCTTCCAGCCCCTCGCATCACATCTGTCCTGGAAATGGTCCCAGCTTTGGAGTGAAAGGACCTGACCCCTCCTGGGAACACTTGGTGGCTTCCTCAGACGAAGACAAGGGAAGGACAAGGCACTGTGGGACCTGATTTATCCCCCTTGCCTGTCCCCTCCTGCCACTGTTGGCTCCAGGGCTGGGGGTAACAAAACCCCCCAAAACTGATAAGAACGGAGCCAGAACGCGGCCCCAAGATGCCATGACCCACAAGAGGAGATAATTTGCGCCCTCCCCTAAAATAGCCCTGCAGCCCCTCCGGGCAGCAGCCGCGGGGTCGCAGGAGCGGGGCCGAGCCCGGCACCCCCGGGAAGCGCGAGCGCAGCCCCAGGAGCCTCAACAGCACCACGAGCCCCCGGAGGAGCCGTGTCCCCGTGGGAGCGATTCACGGCCACATCGCGCATCACGGGACGGAGCGACAAGGCAGATCTGCAGAGTGGTGATAAGGGGGATGCAGAGCTTATCGAAGGATGCGGCTGGTGCCACGCGCCCCGTGGCGTGTCCAGCCCCCGGCCGCTTCGCCCAGACCCCCCCAGCGTGACAGTCACCCCGCAGCTGCTTTGGGAGCAGCTCGCCCGTCGCCCTCACTCCCTGGGCCACAGCTCCATCTGCCGACATGGCCCCGCAGCAGCTGGTGTGAGGACACACGACCCGGGTTGCAGGGCTGGCCCAGAGGGTCCCGACACCAGCTCTGGGGGGCAGGCAGAGCCCTCCGTCTGCAGGGAATGCCCAGGAGGGCAGGGGAGCGGTGCTGGGTGGTGGCACTGTGACAAATGGTGGCACAATGAGCCAGGACATCAGGGCAGTGACCGTCCCTGTGCTGGGACCTGGGGAGGCCAAACTGCCAATCCTGGGGGCAGTTTTGGGCCCCTCATGCCAAGCAAGGCCTTGAGGTGCTGGAGCGAGTGGAGAGAAGGGAACGGAGCTGGTGAGGGGCTGGAGCACAAGTGTGATGGAGCGGCTGAGGGACCTGGGGGTTCAGCTGGAGAACAGGAGCTGAGGGGAGACCTTCTGATCTCTGAACTGCCTGAAAGGAGCTTGGAGCCAGGGGGGTCGGGCTCTGCTCCCCAGGAACAAGCGCCAGGAGCAGAGGAAACGGCCTCAAGTTGCGCCAGGGGAGGTTGAGGTTGGATGTGGGAACAATTTCTTCCCCAAAGGGCTGTGGGGCGTTGGAACAGGCTGCCCAGGGCAGTGCTGGAGTCACCAGCCCTGGAGGGCTGGACAGACGGACAGGAGGTTCTCAGGACATGGGGCAGTGCCGGGGGTGGGTTATGGTTGGACTCCATGATCTTGAGGGGCTTTTCCAACCAAAGCAATTCTGTGCTTCTATCCCTGTCCCTCCCTGCCCATCCAGGGATGTGCCAAGGTTGACACACGCTCAGAGAGGACAGAGGTTCCTTTGCTGGGGGTTTGGGCACGTGCACCAGGACATGTGTGCCCGGCGCGAGCCCTGCAGCACCGGGCAGAGGGTGACGAGGACAAGCTGCCACCTTGCCCACTGTGGCACATGGCCAGAGACACTGCGGCTTAACCACTGCGCCCAGCCCAGGCAAGTCCTGCCCAGCCCTGAGGGTGGTGAGAGCCTGGCCCAGGTTGGCCAGAGAGGTGGTGGATGAACCATCCCTGGAGACATCCCAGGCCAGGCTGGACGGGGCTCTGAGCACCCTGAGCTGCTGAAGATGTCCCTGCTCATGGCAGGGGGGCACTGGGGAGCTGGGAAGGTCCCTCCAACCCAAACCTCGGTGACTCTGTGACAGGCTCTGGCCAGCCCTGCCGGCACCTCCCGTTCGCATCCCGCAGCTCCTTGGCAGCAGGTGACGCCCCAGCCCCAGCGGGTGATGTGGCAGAGGACGGTGACCTGCGGGTCCAAGTGCTGCCAGGTGGCAGCAGGGCACACCGGGGCACACCCTCGCCCATGGGACTTTGCTCATGGTGTTTCCTAATGTGATCTTGGGTGAAAGCCCCTCAGGGGCAATGATTTCTTCCTCGTTTCCAGCCTGAATCTCCCTCCTTTAGTTTAACCCATCACCCCTTGTCCTGTCACAACAGGCCCTGCTCAAAAGTCTGTCCCCATCTTTCTCATGGGCCCCTTTTCAGTCCGGAAAGGCTGCACTAAGGTCTCCCAGAGCTTCTGTTCTCCAGCTGAACACCCCAACTCTCTCACCTGTCCCCAGCAGAGCTGTTCCAGCCTCGGGTCATTCCTGGGGCTCCTCTGGCCCCTCTCCAGCAGCTCCACACCCTCACTGAGGGACAAAGGGCAGCGAGGTCCCGGGAGCCCCGACACCTGGGCACAGCCGAGCGCTCAGGGACTCACACACCCCACCAGCAGATTTCACGTATGGAATTTCAAAGCCAAGCGTCTTGCCCTGCCCGCAGCTGTGCCGGTGCCACGGCCCAGCACTCACCACAAACCAGGACGGCACCAAAGCTGCACCCAGGTGACGGAGCCAGAACCCCGTCCTGATCCTCTGCCTGAGCCACACACGACCAGTGACCCCTGAGCCCAGCAGCCCCTCACGCAACCAGGACCCACAGCCCCAGCGCAGCATTCACAGAGTCCCGGAATGTCAGGGGCTGAAGGGCCCTGGAAAGCTCATGCAGTGCAATCCCCCCATGGAGCAGGAACACCCAGATGAGGTTACACAGGAAGGTGTCCAGGCGGGTTGGAATGTCTGCACAGAAGGAGACTCCACAACCCCCTGGGCAGCCTGGGCCAGGCTCTGCCACCCTCACCCCAAACAAGTTGCTTCTCCTCTTTCAGTGGAACCTCCTGTGTTCCAGTTTGCACCCATTGCCCCTTGTCCTGTCCCTGGTTGTCACCAGAAGAGCCTGGCTCCATCCTCCTGACACTCCCCCTTTCCACATTGATCCCCAGGAATGAGTCCCCCCTCAGTCTCCTCTTGTCCAGCTCCAGAGCCCCAGCTCCCTCAGCCTTTCCTCACACGGGAGATGCTCCACTCCCTCCAGCATCTTGGTGGCTGCGCTGGACTCTCTCCAGCAGTTCCCTGTCCTGCTGGAACTACTTCTTGCTCAAAGGGGTAACAGCATGTTACCCATGCCGTGCCGGCAGCCACCCCAGCCCGTGGGACCAGCAGCTCCCCCATTCCCAGCACAGAAAACCTCATTTCAGCTCAGACACAGGCACCCCGGGGCACGGAGAAGGGGTCAGGAACCCGCCCGCTCCTGTGGGGTTTGTCAAATGTCAGCTCTAAGCGAAAACCAGAAAACAGGAATCTAAAAGATTCCTCCCCACTTTGTTTCGGTAAATCGCGGATTTTGGTAACGATGCTTCCCAGTTTCCCTGGTGGTATTAACTCCCTTACCCCCCGGTGATGGTTATTTCGTGAGCCAGCGACAGCCGAAGCCCCCCAGCACCCCCGAGCCCCCTCCCCAGCCCAGCGCAGAGAAGAAAGGAAAGTGTCTGTACCTCGGGACTTACTGTGTGTTTCTTAGTCATTCTCCAGAGGACGCACGTCAGGAGCATGTGGCCCAGCGCCGACGTGATAAACACGATGAAGGCATTCTCGTGGATTGCTGAATCAACGAGACAACAGGTTTCCTGTTAACCCCGAGCACAGGGGCAGGGAGGGCGCGAGCCTGAGGGTCCCGGCACCCGCGAGATTTTAGGTTTAATTCGATGCTGCGCCCCTCGCGTGGGCAGCAGCGTGGGGACCGGGCTGTTCGCAGGGGACAGCTGCAGGGAAGGGGGTTTAATGACAAAGCCAGTTGCTGGGGGATTTACCCCGGGGTGCCAGGGGGTGTGCGTGTGTTTTGGCACCCGCTGCACAGTCCCCATCGCCCCCCACAGCCATGAACCTCAGGCACCGCCAGAGCAGCTCGGCGTCACCACTGTGGCTCTAGGGACGGGGAAACTGAGGCACAGAGTGGGGTTTGCAGAGAGAGCCAGTCCAGGACCCAGGAAGGACCATCTTCTGGCCTCCTGCACTATCCACCTGCCAATTAGCCATTGTCACCAGGCTCGCCGGCAGCACCGCGGAGCCAGAGCAGCACAGAGCCCAACCAACCGAGCCCGTGCAGCTCCAGCTGAGTTATTCATATCTTCAATCAAACGCTCTGTTTAGAAGAGTTTCACAGCCTCTTCTCCAGGAACTGAACCCCAGCTGAATTCCCAACCACCTGAACAGCAGAAACTGTCTTTTCCCCGCCTGCCCCCTCGATTCCAGGGGACGGGAAACCGCCACAATTCGAGCGAATTATTGAGGCTTTTTTGTATTTTTCTTCTGCGTTTGGGATAAACTTCATTCAGATCCCTTTGCAGCCTGTACATATGAAGAACGTGTCTGTATAGAGAGATGTTAAGGGCTACTGGATTATTGAATGTAAATAACTCCTGGTTGTGGGTTTTGTCTCGCGACCCTCCCAAGCTGCATTTGCTCAGCCTGCCGAACGGGCGGGTTGTGTGCAGGAGCAGCGGGTCGGTTTCGCAGGACAGCGTGTGTTTGCGCGGAGCCGCGGGGAGGAGAAGCCGCGAGCAGCGCCCTGCGAGACGATCAACCCCGGCCCGTCGCAGCCGCCGCTGGGCTGGAACTTCCCCCACGGAGCCGGGATGAGCCTGGCACAGGCGCTGAGGAAGGCGGGTCAGGCTCAGCTCCCAGCGGCTCTCGCCCAGCCGCACCTCGCTCTGCCCACGCAGAGCCCCACGCCATTCGTGTGACCGTGACCTTCGGGGTGTCCGAACCCCAAACGAGCAGCGGGGTGTCTAAGGGGACGCTCCCACTCTGATGTCCCATGGGCAGGCTGCTCTGCGGTCTCCTGCCGTGGTGGGGACAGCTGGGGACACCGGCAGAGGCAGGAGGGGTGTGATGGGGTGGAAGGACAAGTGCCAGGAGGAGATGAGGAAGCTGAGCTGGACAGGAGTGATGCCTGGAGCACACAGCTCTGCCAGGGGCAGGTTCATGTGCGGCCAGCAGGCCCAGGGCAGCGACCGTGCCTGTGCTGGGACCTGAGGCCAATGGTCTGAGGGGCAACAAGGCCGAGTGCCGGGTCCTGCGCTGGGGTCACACCAACCCCATGGACGCTGCAGCTGGGGAACAGCGGCTGGAAAAGGCCCTGGGGGTGTTGGTGGCAGCGGCTGAACATGAGCCAGCGTGTGCCCAGGTGGCCAAGAGGCCACAGGATCATGGCTGGTACCAGCACTGGTGTGGCCAGCAGGCCCAGGGCAGTGACCGTCCCTGTGCTGGGACCTGGGGGGACAAACCGCCAATTCTGAGGCAGTTCTGGGCCCCTCAGCTCATGGCCCAAAATGGTGGCACCAAAATCACCTCAGTGCACAAAATGGCGGCACCGGGGTGGCGGGATCACCTCAGTGAACAAAATGGCAGTGCCACTGGCACCAAAATCACCTGAGGGCTGAAGAAAGGCCTTGAGGTGCTGGAGCGAGTGGAGAGAAGGGAACGGAGCTGGTGAGGGGCTGGAGCACAAGTGTGATGGAGCGGCTGAGGGACCTGGGGGTTCAGCTGGAGAACAGGAGCTGAGGGGAGACCTTCTGATCTCTGAACTGCCTGAAAGGAGCTTGGAGCCAGGGGGGTCGGGCTCTGCTCCCCAGGAACAAGCGCCAGGAGCAGAGGAAACGGCCTCAAGTTGCGCCAGGGGAGGTTGAGGTTGGATGTGGGAACAATTTCTTCCCCAAAGGGCTGTGGGGCATTGAACAGGCTGCCCAGGGCAGTGCTGGAGTCACCAGCCCTGGAGGGCTGGACAGACGGACATGAGGTTCTCAGGACGTGGGGCAGGGACAGGGCTGGGTTATGGTTGGACTTGATCTTGAGGGGCTTTTCCAACCAAAATGATTCTGTGATCCTATGTCCAGCCATCCCAGCTCACTGGGCTCCCCTATGGACCAGGACAGCTCCCTGGATGCTGCTCATGACACCGCAGCCCTGTGTGCACAGAGCCACCAGCTGCCTGAGCACCCCAAGGGCACTGCGCTCACACACTTTTCGGCTGGTTTTCCCGGATATGAGCTGTTTTGGTGTGCGAGATGCAACGTCTCCAAACACCCGCTGCAGCAGCAGGCAGGACAGCACCTGCTCTGCTCTGTGAATAGGAAACCCTGCCCTGATGGCAGCGGGGGCTGGAGGAGCCTCAGAGACCACCCCCCCATCATCTGCACTGGGGCTGGACCCCCAGCCCCACAGGCAGATTGGGGGGTCCCTGTGACCATAACCCGCTTCCAGGCTGCTGCTCCAAGCGGCTACAGCGCTTCCCGACCCCCATGCATCTGCCTTCCCAAAGCTTGTTCTCCTCGCCCATTGCAAGCAGGAAGATACTTGCAGTATAAATTCATAGAATAAGGGAATTCAGTTTGGAAAAGCCCCTCAAGCTCATCGAGTCCAACCATAACCCACCCCGTCCCTGCCCCATGTCCTGAGAACCTCCTGTCCGTCTGTCCAGCCCTCCAGGGCTGGTGACTCCAGCACTGCCCTGGGCAGCCTGTTCAATGCCCCACAGCCCTTTGGGGAAGAAATTGTTCCCACATCCAACCTCAACCTCCCCTGGCGCAACTTGAGGCCGTTTCCTCTGCTCCTGGCGCTTGTTCCTGGGGAGCAGAGCCCGACCCCCCTGGCTCCAAGCTCCTTTCAGGCAGTTCAGAGATCAGAAGGTCTCCCCTCAGCTCCTGTTCTCCAGCTGGTCCCAGCTGCATCCCCACCCCCCACCTCACCTCCCTTGCTGCAAAGAGACAAACCCTCTCGTGCCACTGGGCCGCTCTTTGCAAGACCGTACAACGACATCCTCGAGCGTGGTCCCACAGCCAGACACGATGTGCCTCATCTCCCTCCAGCTGAGGGCAGGGACAGGTGACACAGAATTTCCTCTTGACAAGTCCCAGAACGGCGTTTGTTCTCCATGCCGCAGCACCTCCTTGCTGGCTCCTGGATCCGAGTCCTCCCAAGTCAATCCCCGGAGCCTCCTCCAGATCTCAGGATTAAGCCACGGCTGGATATCACTATCAGCACTTAAATTCATGTCCAATGAGACCAAGAGGGCAAAGGGCATTTCCCAGCCTACTGTGTGTTTGTGTTTTGCACATGTTGATTTAACCTGAAAATTTCTCATTTTGTTTTCATGCCAACACAGGAAACTTTACCCAGACAGTTCTGTAGAGGGTATGAGAGCACTGCTGGAACAGAGCGCGGGCTGGGGGCCAGTGCGGAACTAAAACCAGAGCTCAGCAGCGCAGACAGAGCGGATGGTGGGGACGAGCACAGCTGCCTTTGCTGAGCTGTGGCGGGACACGTTAAACGTGGCCCTCGCATGCACGTGGGAACCGAGCGCTAAAGCCTGATCCGAGGCTGGACATAAAAATTCAGCCTATGGCTTCAAGCAGTTATCAGCAGCCAAGAGTTTGGTGAAAAACATGGGTATTTTCAAAACTTAGTCCCCAAAGGGCTGTGGGGCATTGAACAGGCTGCCCAGGGCAGTGCTGGAGTCACCAGCCCTGGAGGGCTGGACAGACGGACATGAGGTTCTCAGGACATGGGGCAGGGACGGGGTGGGTTATGGTTGGACTTAATCTTGAGGGGCTTTTCCAACCAGAATGATTCTGTGATTCCAAGATTCTATGATTACAGACATAACTTTGCTACCTAAATGCTAACTTTAACAGAACTTCTTTAGCTTTGCTGGCTTTTTTCTCTTCCAAACTGACTAATTCCAAAACGCCGTGGCAAAGCAGAGCTCTGCAAAGCCCCACCAGCCGCCAGCAAGACCACCGGCCCCACAGCAAGCGCAGAGCACGGGAGGAGACACCTACCATAGTTTTCGGAAGAGGAGACGTAGGTGAGGACGAGGAGGGCGAAGTTCTCGAGCAGGCTGAGCAGCAGGTTGCAGTGGCAGAGGCGCAGGTAGCGCGGGTGGGAGCAGTGGCAGCTCTGGTAGTGGTTCCAGTAGGCGATGGCCACCAGGAAGCGGGGGGCGGAGTGGAGGCCGATGCAGAGACGCCAGACGTAGCGCTGGGGGGTCTCGCCCCCGATGGCCGCGCTGATGGAGGGGAGGTAGTTCGGGACCTGGAGGAGAGACAGCGGCTGGTGGGACAGGAGCAGGGAGCATGTTGAGCATCACAGCATCCCAGGCTGGTTGGGATCTCTGTAGATCCCCAGCCCCACCTGGTCACACAGGATCACAGGGCAGATCACACAGGGTCACAGAGCAGATCACACAGGTCACAGAGCAGATCACACAGGGTCACAGAGCAGATCACACAGGGTCACAGGGCAGATCACACAGGGTCACAGAGCAGATCACACAGGTCACAGGGCAGATCACACAGGTCACAGGGCAGATCACACAGGGTCACAGAGCAGATCACACAGGTCACAGAGCAGATCACACAGGTCACAGGGCAGATCACACAGGTCACAGGGCAGATCACACAGGGTCACAGAGCAGATCACGCAGGTCACAGAGCAGATCACACAGGGTCACAGAGCAGATCACACAGGTCACAGGGCAGATCACACAGGGTCACAGGGCAGATCACACAGGTCACAGAGCAGATCACAGAGGATCCCAGGGGGTTTGAATGTCTCAGAGCAGGAGACTCCACACCCGCTCTGGGCAGCCTGGGCCAGGCTCTGGCACCTCCCAGCACACAAGGTTCTGCTCATGTTCACATGGAGCCTCCTGTGTTTCAGTCTGTGCCCGTTGCCCCTCACCCTGGCGTTGGGCACCACTGAACAGAGTCTGGTCCATCCTCTGACACCCACCCTGACATATTGATCATTGATCACATCCCTCTCAGCTTCTCTTCTCCAGCTCAGCAGCCCCAGCTCTCTCAGTGTCTCCTCACACAAAGATGCTCCAGACCCCTCAGCATCTTCGTGTCCCTCCCTGGACTCTCCAGTGACTCCTTGTCCTTACACTGGGAGCCCAGCACTGGCCCCAGTTCTGCAGATGGGGCCTCACGGGGCAGAGTATTCATAGCCCTCCAAGATGCTAAAACTGTTTTTTTATCTGAATAAGTTTATTCCCATTTCAAAAGCCAGGACACACCACAGGGCAGCAACCCTGGTTCACCCCCCAGGACCAGCCGGCCCCCCACGCTGTCCCCAGCCCTGGGACGACAGTCCCCTTGTGCTGGACTGCCCTGCTCAGGGTCCCCTCGGGTTTCTTAGCTGTACATTTATGGCCTTTATTCCTTCCCTTTGCTCAGCTGTGGTCCCTCGTGTCTGCTGTGCCACTTTGGGGACAGAGGAGGGAAGGGCGCAGGGTCTGTTAGCCCCGCTCTAGCGGAGGGAACTGCCAGCAACAGCGGGAAAACACCGCGCAGTGGGGAACAAGGACAACCATCAGTACAGCCCGGAACAAACTCCCAACGTCCAGAGCGTCACAGCCTGGGGACATCCCGAGGCACCACAGTCACTGTAGAGCAGGTGATCCGCTCTGCCCTGGTCCCACTCGTTCTCCCCTGGGCCCCACACAAAACCGTCCACCCCCAGCTCGGCCGCTCTCTGCCAGAGGAACCAGCTCCTTTGTGGGCCTTGAACCTGACACCTCCACACAGTGTCCCCACGTCACGGGTCACACCAACCCCATGGACGCTGCAGCTGGGGAACAGCGGCTGGAAAAGGCCCTGGGGGTGTTGGTGGCAGCGGCTGAACATGAGCCAGCGTGTGCCCAGGTGGCCAAGAGGCCACAGGATCCTGGCTGGTACCAGCACTGGTGTGGCCAGCAGGCCCAGGGCAGTGACCGTCCCTGTGCTGGGACCTGGGGGGACAAACCGCCAATCCTGGGGCAGTTCTGGGACCCTCACGCCAAGAAAGGCCTTGAGGTGCTGGAGCGAGTGGAGAGAAGGGAACGGAGCTGGTGAGGGGCTGGAGCACAAGTGTGATGGAGCGGCTGAGGGACCTGGGGGGTTCAGCTGGAGAACAGGAGCTGAGGGGAGACCTTCTGATCTCTGAACTGCCTGAAAGGAGCTTGGAGCCAGGGGGGTCGGGCTCTGCTCCCCAGGAACAAGCACCAGGAGCAGAGGAAACGGCCTCAAGTTGCGCCAGGGGAGGTTGAGGTTGGATGTGGGAACAATTTCTTCCCCAAAGGGCTGTGGGGCATTGAACAGGCTGCCCAGGGCAGTGCTGGAGTCACCAGCCCTGGAGGGCTGGACAGACGGACAGGAGGTTCTCAGGACATGGGGCAGGGACAGGGTGGGTTATGGTTGGACTCAATGGCCTTAAAGGTCTTTTGCCACCAAAACAATTCTGTGTGCTACTCCTCGCACGGGCAGAGGGTGCAGCGGGTCCCTCCCCAGCCTGAACACAATCCCAGAGGTCCCTGTCTCACCCCTCCCCGTTCCCAGCCCGTTGTCTCTTCCCGTGTGCAGCTGAACACCCCCCAGTTCTGCACCCCAGCAACGGGAGCTGTGTGACTCCCCCAAGCACCCTTTCCATGGCCCATACACCCGTGTCGCAACGAGGGGTCAGAACCGTATGCTGGGTGTACACATCACTTGTATCTCCAAAACAATCTGCCCCGGCACATTATTGCTTCGTCACCCTGGCTCGTCCTCCCCGCTGCGGGACCCTGCCGCCCGCCCATGTCACCCCACGGCGACGGGCACAAGGAATGACGCGGACCCCCCAGGTGCCCGTGGTCACCTCCCGCTGCGGGAGGACGCCCGCCCGCTCCCGCCCCCTCTTCCCACATGTCCCCAGCGGCTCCTCCACACTCGTGCCTGGGCAAAGAACCCAACGCCAGCCCTTGTGGAAATCCAGGGGGTCCCTCTTAACCCGCACTCCCCACGCACGTGTTTGTGCTTCCTCTGACACAAGGGGCAAAAATTCCTCTTCTAGAAGCTGGTTAACTCTTCCACAAGGCAGTATATTCATCCGCAGCTTCACCAGTTTTATTCCTTATCGTAATTACAGACACCAGCCTGACCCATCTGTACCTCCTTAGGTCCCTTCTAAAGAGCCGAAACCTCCGTCCCCCGTCCCAGGACATCACAAATACAATAAAATGAAGCAGCTTGTTCAAGACCCTGTAACAGCTCTGGTGGGAAAGCCCAAAAGAAGAGAGGAGCCCTGCCACCCCGCCGGCCCCGCAGCCACAGCTCTGGGGACACTTGGCTCACCCCGCAGTGAGTCGCCGTCGTCTCCTGGAAATGGAACAGCAGAGACCAGATCACGCAGAAGAGGAAACCAAAGAGCGGGCAGAACACAGTCCCGAGGGCCAGCGTGGTGAAACGGAGCCGGAACAGGATCCCGTCTCGGTCCAGGGGCAGCGGCACCTGTAACATCTTGCTGGACCTGCGAACAAACACAGAGTTTGGTGGGGATTCTCTGTTGTCCTGCGAGGTGCAGCCCTGGGCAGGGACGCACGTTCCCGCAGGCAGAGCAGCGGCCCGCGGGCAGCGCGGCCGATCTGGAACGGCACGTGAGCTCTTCTGGGTGGGACTTGTCCGTCCAGAGCTTTCCTGGGCTCAGAGCCGCACAGGACAAGCTGACAAACCCCGCGGGTGCTGGGGACGGTTCTGGGCCCCTCACGCCAATAAAACCATTGAGGTGCTGGAGCGAGTGGAGAGAAGGGAACGGAGCTGGTGAGGGGCTGGAGCACAAGTGTGATGGAGCGGCTGAGGGACCTGGGGGTTCAGCTGGAGAACAGGAGCTGAGGGGAGACCTTCTGATCTCTGAACTGCCTGAAAGGAGCTTGGAGCCAGGGGGGTCGGGCTCTGCTCCCCAGGAACAAGTGCCAGGAGCAGAGGAAACGGCCTCAAGTTGCCCAGGGGAGGTTGAGGTTGGATGTGGGAACAATTTCTTCCCCAAAGGGCTGTGGGGCATTGGAACAGGCTGCCCAGGGCAGTGCTGGAGTCACCAGCCCTGGAGGGCTGGACAGACGGACATGAGGTTCTCAGGACATGGGGCAGGACAGGGCTGGGGAATGGTTGGACTCCATCTGGAGCGGCTTTTCCAACTGAAGTGACTCCATGCTGCCCGCCGGTGCTGTGACCTGTCCACGCATCCCCCGCCACCCAGGGCACCGTCCCCTCTCCGCTGGCCCCAGCACCATCACGCCGCAGCCGCACCCAGAACCGCCCCTCTGCGCACTCAGCACCTTTACAAACAGGTTTGTTTTACAGCGCCTGGCTGCAGGATCAGGACCCCTGACCTTGCACCGCGATACCACCGTGACTCACCGCGTCGGGCAAGTCAGGACAGGTGGTTTATCGAGCTGCCGCCGGGCTGCGCGCCAGCTCAGCCCCAGCTCTCAGCTCAGCCCCGCTGCTCGTCCTTCACTCCCCTCTCCCTTGGTCCCTTATCCTCTGGCCCCAGGGGTCCCCCAGCGCCCAAACGAGGGGCTGTGCCGTTCTGCTCACAGAACGTCCTCCGCTGGATTGACCCACAGGATCACCGGTCCAGCTCCTGTCCCTGATCTCACCCCACGCCCGCTCGGACAAATCCGATTTACAGACAATCCCCGGGACGCCACAGAGCTGTCTGGGCAGGCGCGTCCCCCCAGCCACGGGAGCCCCCCGGGGCAGGGACCGTCCCCTCCCCAGCACCCAGGGGCTACAGAAAACACCGCTCAGCCCCCCGGGCTGTGCTGCTGCTTTTTGGGGATTTATCGGCAGGATGCGCACAAAGCCAAAGGGCAGATCCACGGGGGAGCGGGGGCTTGGGGACCCCCGCGCTGCCCTCCCCGGGGTCCCCAGGCCCCAGGGGAGCTGAAGGGCCCTGGCACCTGCCTGCGGGCTCAGCTGGGGACACCGGCGGTGTCACGGGACATCCGGGGCACGGCCATCCCCGGGGGCGGCCTCACGGCTGGGGGGACACGGTGTCCCCGCTGTCCCCAAAGAGGAGCCCCCGACTGGCCCCTCATGGGGGTCTTGCCCAAAGCAGGCAAATACAAACCGAAATCTCTTGTGTCACGGGCTGAGTCTGCCCTGCCCCACGGACACCCCAGGGACCCCGCACAGCCCCGAGAGCCCCCGGGCACCCCGGATCCCCCTGAGACCCCCGGGGACCCCAAACCCTCCTGAGAGCCCCCGGGCACCCCGGATCCCCCTGAGACCCCCCCGGGAACCCCAAATCCCCCAGAGACCCCCCCGGGAACCCCAAATCCCCCTGAGAGCCCCTCCCGGGGACCCCAAATCCGCCAGAGATCCCCCGGGGACCCCAAACCCTCCTGAGAGCCTCCCGGGGACCCCGAATCCCCCCTGAGACCCCCCGGGAACCCCAAATCCCCCTGAGACCCCCCCGGGAACCCCAAATCCCCCTGAGAGCGTCCCGGGGACCCCGAATCCTCCTGAGACTCTCCCCACCCCGGGGACCCCGAATCCCCCAGAGACCCCCGGGGGACCCCAAATCCCCCTGAGAGCCCCCGGGGACCACGAATCCCCCTGAGACCCCCTCCCGGGGACCCCAAATCCCCCTGAGACTCCCCCGGGGACCTCACAGCGCCGTGACCCCCCACGCCCGCCCCCGGCCCGCACCGCTCAGCCCCCGCCGCGCTGCTCCATGTCCCGGCCCGGCAGCGCCGCCGCGGCCCCGCCCCCGGCTCCTCCCCCCGCCCGCCCCCTCCTGCCGCCGCGACACCGCGACGCGACGGGGACGCGACGGGGACGCGAAGGGGACGCGAAGGGGACGCGAAGGGGACGCGAAGGGGACGCGAAGGGGACGCGACAGGGACGCGACAGGGACGCGACGGGGCTTTGCCCGCCCCGCCGGGGGCGCCCCCTACCGGCCAAGCCCCCGCAGCGCCCGCGTCTCCTGGCGGTCCCTTTAAGACGCCCCGCCCCGCCCTCTGCGCCTCTCCACGGATTGGGCCGCTCGGGACAAGTCCCGCCCCCCAACGCCCCGGATGTTAGGCGGTGCTAAGGCACGGCTTTCTGGACCCTTCCGCAGCATTAGCTCCGCCCCCGCGCTCGTCGAAGCAATCGTCGCTCAAGGCGCGGCTGACGTCAGGAAACACTTCACCCAATCAGTGAGAAGCGCTCTCAATCCCCCCGAGGAGACGAGGGGGGGAGCTGCCTCGCTTTCAAAGCGCGGCAGCCAATGAGCGGTGGGTGCTGGGGCGGGGCCGGCCAATGGGGCGGGCGGCGGCGCGGCGCGGGGGCGGCTGGGAGGCGCGCGGAGCGGGCTGTGACGCAGCTTCCCGGCCCGTGAGGCGGCGGCACCGCGGGAGCGGCCTGGAGCGGCGCGGCCGCGCTGCCCGCCCGGTGAGCGCCGCGGAACGGCCGCGGGCCGCCCCCGCGCCTCCCGCAGCGCCGCCTTTGTTCCGTAGCGCGGCTCCGGGTGACCGGGCCGGCCTGAGGCGGCGGGCGCGGAGCGGGGGGGCGGGCGGGGGCGGGAGCTCTCGGAGCGGGAGGGAGGGGGGCAGGTTCGGGAGGGGGTGCGCCGGGTCCGCCGGGTCCGCCTGCCCCTTGTGGGGTCCCCGCGGCTGCGGGAGGTGGCGGCGGCTCCGGGGCCTCCGGCCTCTTTCGGTTTCTCTCTGGGGCGGCGGTGCCGTCGAAAAGAGGCCGCGGAGAGCCGGTAACGCGGGGACTCCGGGCGGCGCGGGTGTTTCCCTGGGACTGCGGCTTGTGGGGCCCTGGGGGGGGCTCCCCGGGGCCGGGCCCTGGGGGGGGCTCCCCGGGGCCGGGCCCGGTGCGGGGCTCCCCGGGGCCGGGCCCGGTGCGGGGCTCCCCGGGGCCGGGCCCGGTGCGGGGCTCCCCGGGGCCGGGCTCTGCCCCATGGCGGGTGGTCGCAGGGTCCACCTGTTGTGGGGGTTGCGATTTAAAGCTCTGTTAGCGGGTTGCCCATGTTCAGCTGTGGCTGGAGGTTTATGCGCTGTTGCTGTAAAAGCGGAATTAAAACCCTTCCCTTCAGCAGCGAGGGGATGGGTCCCCATGCGCTGGTGGCCACAAGTGGCGGGGGATCGCTGTATAAGAACCCCAACTTTTATTAACGTTGCTCCGGCTCTCCCGAAGTTCTCGGAGCCTCTGCAGCCGGGGGCTCTGAGCCTGTTTCCCGGGGCAGCTCGGAGCGTGTGTGATTAGGACAGCCCAGCGCGAGCCCCCGTCTGCCCGCGCCCCCTCCCCGGGTCACGGTGCTCAGTGCGCCCGTGGCAGCAGTGACCACACAAAGTGGCGGTTCTTCCGGCAGGGTTCACCACCTGCTCTGCTGAGGGGCGCTGGGTGTCCCAGGAAAACAAGGGGGCTCCAACCCACACGGCGGGGGGTGAAGCCTTTTAATAATTGGTTTGTGTTTTCTACAACTACGCTCCAGGGTTCTTCTGAAATAGAATTTGGCATTTAACAATCCTTGGTGTACCGGCTGTGGAGAAACAGCAGGGGGACAGTGGAAGGAGAGGGGCTTTGTGAACTGTACATAGGAACAAATAAGATTGAACAACCGAAAACTGTGTAGACGCTATACCTGGTCTTCAGTGAGACTTGATTAGGGACTGAGTGATGATTGAAAATAACCTGTAGAAATTGGGAAATAACGAATGTGGCTGAGGTGGGTGTGCGCAGGCCAAGGAGCGCGCTCGCATCGGGGTGGAATTGATCTTAAAAGCATAAAACAAAGAGGTAGGATTTATTTTAAGGCATCCTGGCAGGCGGTGAAGGGTAAGGGGAGCGAATGGTGACGTTTGGTGCGTTGGGTGGTGGATGTTCTGGGGAGCCATGGCCGGTGGTGCTGGGGCACAGCCGGGATTTTGGGGAAGGGGTGAGCTGGATTTTGGGGAGCTGGCTCTGCAAAGCCGGCCCTGCTGGGGCACAGCTGGGGTTTTGGGGAAGGGGGCGGCTCTGCAGCTCTTAATGTGCACAAGCATTGCAGGTGTGAACAAGCGGCTCTTACCACCACCAGACTGGGACTTGCTGCTGGTCGGAGCTGTTGAAGATTCCCCAGAACCTCTTGTTGGTTACTCTTAGATGTGAAGGCATCAGGTGCTGGTTTGCCTTGGCTCTTGTGGTCTGGGGCGTCACCGTGGCCGCTCAGAACCCAGATGAGCTTTGGGGAGGTGGATGTAAATGGAAATGCTTCAAATGTAGCATACTGGGTAGGAGTTTGTTGTTATCCTGGGTGTTGAGCCTCCTGGAAAACCTGAACAGGGTTTAAAAAAAATGCCAGAACGCTGGCAGTGTGTAATTACACAGACCAGAGCTATCCGGACGCAATAGTGAGTAGTGCTTTGTAAATATTCTTGGGATTGGGCATGTCTTGCAGTTTTCTAGATGCAGGAGTTCTGTGCTGCTGTGGATTAACCAACAATGATTCTCATTTTGTTTTCCCCAGTGCTATTGGCGTTTTCACTGGTGGAGCCGACACGTGTTGGGGCCGGGACAGAAAACACTCCAGGTTTCTTGGGCTGGAGTGCGGCTGGGGCTCCGTTCTGGTTTTGGGATAGCTGGGGCGGTGCTGTTGAAAATGAAGCTGTTACGTTGTGTTGGTACTTGGAGGAGGGACTGGGGTGAGGTTGTGTTGCTGAATGTGTCCGTGGATAAAACGAGGGCTGTTGTGAAGGTGACCTGCGCCCCTGCCTCCGTGGGGTAAATGTCCCCTGAATAAGGATTTCAAACCAACAGCTTTGAGGCAGTCGGGAGAACCCCGGCGCAGCACGTGAGCGATAAATGGGAAGCAGATGGGCAGCGTGTCCCGGTAGTTCTTGTGAGCGCGTTTCCACTTCGCGTCTTGTTTGAAGCGGTTGGCAAATAGCGTTTAACACAGAATCACAGAAAACGCCGTGGGTCCCGCGTGTCTTCTCGGGGCTGCCCCTTCTGGCCCTGGGGCGGCCGGGCAGAAATGGGTTTGTGGTGTTTGGTGTGGGTCCCAGGGAGCGGGGACGTGCGGGAAGTGCCGTCAGGTGCTCTCAGGATTCCGTTGGGAACAGGCGGCGGTTTGGTCTATTTGTTCTTTTCAGCCCGGGTGTGATTGGGGTGGAAGGAGCTCACTCGTGGTGGCACCAAAGCGTTAGTGTTGTGGCAGTTCTCAGTTGTTCGGTGTCACCCAAACACGTTGTCATGCGCTTTGTGCCGTGAGTGCTCACATTAGATCACTTACATCAGCAACGAGGAAGATGAACTTCTCCTTTTCAAGATAAAATTGTATTTAAAACTGATTTTTCCCCCCCAGGTTTAAGGGAGAAACCTACTAGAGCTTGAAGATGTTTAACAAATCCTTTGGCACTCCGTTTGGAGGCAGCACCGGCTTTGGGACAACCTCGACTTTCGGACAAAGTGAGTGAATCAACCTTTCAGTCCTTCTGGATGTTTTATCCCAGCGTTGGACCGGAGGGTCGGGTGGAATTGGGGTGGAACCGGGGTGGAATTGGGGTGGAACCGGGATGGAATTGGGGTGGAATTGGGGTGGAACCGGGCGGTGCGAGGCTGTGGGTTGAGTTTGGGAGCCCTGAGCTTCTCCCCTAACCCAGGCTTTAATTTGAGGAGACACCAGGAGTCCGTGTAGAGTTGTTGAAGTGTCCTTTTGAAAAGGCCGCTTAGTGCTCAGGTGAAGCTCACCCTGCCAGGGTGGGGGAGGTTCTTTTACTCGGGACTGGATTTGTTGGGAAGACTTGGGAGGAAAAAGTGAAGCGTGGAATCTGAAGAGTTTCTTCTGGAGATGCACATCATAAACACCACCTTGGGGGGGGGCGTTTAGCCAGTAAATCAGACTATAAGCTGATGTATGTTCCGTTCATATTGCTCCTAAACCAAAGTACCAGAAGAGCGGCTTCCAGGTGCCACAGGGCCCTTGCAGAGCAGTGTCTTTACACCCTGTGGAAATATGACTCGGTTATCATAGCTTGTTCAAGAGCTCCGTGCAACCATTAATTACACCTCTTTGCTTAGCCCGGGCACCTACAGGTAGTCGTGCACTTCTGGTCAGTTAGAAGGTGGTGATGGTGTTTAGTTTCTAGTGTGCGTGTTTAGAACGCGGCTTTGTCTGAGCGGCGGTGCTGGTTTTCAGATGCTGGCTTTGGCACGACGAGCGGAGGAGCGTTCGGGACCTCGGCCTTCGGGTCGAACAACAACACTGGAGGCCTCTTCGGGAGCACGCAGACGAAACCGGGTACGCGCTGGGCTTGTGGTGCAGGACGCGATCCCGAAGGGAGGATGTTGTTAAAAAAGAGGGGGGACGGGGTGAGGAAAAAGAAACAAGAAAACACCAACCGAACAACCAAAAACCCCCATGGGTTGATTGCAAATAATGAGTAGTGTCTCTCTGTCTCCAGGAGGATTGTTTGGTTCGACCACGTTCAACCAGCCAGCCACCTCCTCCACCAGCACCAGCTTTGGGTTTGGCACGTCCACCGGCACGTCCAGCAGCCTGTTTGGCACCACCAGCACGGGCGGCGGGCTCTTCTCGTCCCAGAGCAACGCCTTCGCGCAGAACAAGCCGGCCGGCTTTGGGAGTGAGTCCCGCCGCCCCAGCTCTGCTCGTTTGCTTTGCTCGGGGGGCACGGAGCGCTGGGCAGGCCTGTGGGGTCTGTACAAGTGTCCGGGTGGGCCTTCGGTGGCTTTTGCGTGTGTTTTCCTCTCCTGGAGGATATCAAGACGCTGGTGTGGTTTGCAATAGCCAGAAGTGAGCCTGATACCCTACCCACTCTGTAGCTGTGATCTACTCATAAGTTTTAAAAGGCAGTCAGTTGGCTTTTTCTATTCTGAAATATCCTTTGGTGCTGCTTGATTTTAGCTTTTCCTTCTGCTCTGGCAGGGCAGTTGCGGTTGGTTTTGCTTCTGGCACCAGAGTGCTTGAAATGCCTGTTAAACTCTGCTGTAGGTCCCCGCAGCAGCAGCGGCTGCTCGCAGACCTTTCCTAGAAATGAACCTCCCTGGTTCCCTTTCTGCGCATCGTTTCTCAGCGCTGGCAGCGGCAGAACGGACCTGGTTATTCTGGTGCTTCCAGGGCGGGGAGTTGGCGGCTCCTGCAGCGCGATGTTGCGTTAACAGACTGTTGGTTTCCGTCTCTATTGGAAGTGGCTTTTTTCTAGTCTTTATTTTTTTCTATTTCCAAGCCAGTTTATAATTTGAACAGCGTATTAGTGTTGAAGCGTTAACATTCAGGTTTGGTTCGGTGCTGACCTGTTCATTTTTCACCTGTTTCAGACTTTGGCACCAGTACCAGCAGCGGAGGTCTCTTTGGAACCACCAACACGACTTCCAATCCTTTCGGGAGCACGTCGGGCTCGCTCTTCGGCCCAACCAGTTTTACCGCTGCTCCAACTGGCACCACTATCAAGTTTAACGTGAGTTCTGAGTTTCCTTCTTGAGCCTGGTTTTTGTTGGAAGCTTTATGTTTGGCTGTTGTTTGTCTTGATCACTGAGGTGAAAACAAAATGGATAGTTCGCCTGTGAGCGCACAGTGTTCTGAAGTGACCTGAAAACATCAGTTGTGGGACTGTTGTAGTGGAAAAAGGGTGTTTGACTCTGAAGAACTAGACTTTTATTGTGAATTTGAGGCGCTTCTCAAACCCTGGGGAGCTGCGTGCTCTCTAGACTCGGTTTGCAGCAGTGTTAAAGCCAGACAGGTAAACCAGCTCTTAAAACCGAGCCTTGTCGGGAAGGGGGCAGCGCCGCACAACTGGGGTGCTCAGCGCTAAACGCTGAGGGCAGTGAGGGCTGAAGGGCCGGGGAGCGGGTCAGAAGGAATGGGATTCTCTGGGAAGCCGGCGTGGCCGTGGCAACGCGAGCCGAGCGTGGAGGCCGGTCCCGCACGTTTCCTGGCCGCGTTCCCTTTAAGAACGGGGTCAGTAACGACCGGGTTCCGCGGCCGTTGAGGATGGAGGGCGGCCCGGCCAGGAGGCCACCGCGGCCCTGGGGCAGCCGCTGCCTCCCCAAATCCTCGCTGCCTCCCCAAACCCTTGCGCCGGCGACTCTCGGCCCTCCGCGTTTCTAGACTGAGCCGGTTTGACCGACTGACGCTCTGCGTTGGTGGTTGCGGGGCGCGGGCAGAGCTGCCATGAGCAGCTCGGGCAGCCCGGGCGCCGTTGGTGTTTGCTGTCGCAGTACAATTAAGAAAAAGGGGGATAATGAAATCTGTGCGTAGCTAGAGGACTTGTAACTCAAATTCAGGTAAACCGCCTTTAAAGCCAAGCTGGGAAATGGATTGTGCTGCGTTGTGTTGAGCGTTCGTGGGGTAAATTGCCCCGAGGGCTGCTGAGCGTGCCTGGTCTCGGGGTGAGGCCACAGCTGTGCAGACTACAGCACTCCGCCTTGGCTCCTGGGCTCGATTTGGGTTTGACAGCGTTGCCGCGGGAGCACCGTCAACAGCGGCCTGGCTGGATCCTCGATTTGATGCCGTCACCTCTTCTCTTGCAGCCGCCAACCGGTACCGATACGATGGTGAAATCTGGAGTCAGCACCAGCATCAACACCAAGCACCAGTGTATCACTGCCATGAAGGAATACGAAAGCAAATCTCTTGAGGTCAGTCGCGAGCGTTCAAACACGCTGCTCTTGTCAGGCTGCTCGTTAGTGCGTTCAGCAGAGCTTTTGGCGACGGGAATAAGTATCTTCTGTGCTCATTAAGATGTGTGCAGCCTCTAGCATCTGCATTGCTCACAGAAAAGAGAGTTATCATGTAGTAAAACACTTAGTGCATCGCGGTATTGATTGCGGTTGTTTTTAAACGTGTAACGCTGCAGTTTTTGTGCTGGAATGCCATCTCGCCGTATACCAGAAGGGCGAGAGGTGTTGTTGGGAGCAGCCCAGCGCTGCGGAGATAACAGCGGAGCCCTAGACACAACTCAGCTCTTTGGTAGGAACTGCTGTTCCCAAACAATCTGAAACCTTTCACTGGTGTTGACTTGTCTGGTACTTGAAGCAAATCTTTCAAAAGGTCTGAAAAAGCCCCGAGAGGTAAAACTGAAGCCCAAACATAGCGTAGGTCCTGCTTTTGTTGGCCTCCTGTTTACAGACATAGGAGTTAGAGCTTTTCTTGCTCTCCGCATCCCGGAGCGGGCTGGAACGCCGTGTAAACGTGCTGGTGGCACTGTTGGGACCTGATTGTGTGTGAAGCAAACTGGATTTTGCCTTTCCAGGAGCTCCGTTTAGAAGATTACCAGGCAAACAGGAAAGGGCCCTCGAATCCCGTGGGAGCGGGAGCGGCCGCCGGCCTGTTTGGCTCCTCGACTGCCACGTCCAGCACGGCCACGGGGCTCTTCGGCTCCTCCACCACCAACACGGGCTTTTCCTACGGACAGAATAAAACTGCTTTTGGAACCAGTGAGTACTGCCGTGACCAGATAGGTGATGTTCCCTTAGGCTGTTCAAATTCTGTGATTAAAAAAGATGAAGCGCTGGGGCGAGCTCAGAGTTTTACTGGTTGTATTATCAACGTTCCACAGCGGGGTTCTTTGCCATAGGAATGTCTGTTGAGTGACTCGACAGGGCAAGTAACAGAATTGGGAGTAAAAGCAGCGGGATGTGTCTGATGGTTGGTGGGTGGTGGTCAGTTGGTTCATGGTCAGGTCGAGGTTCTGCTTCTGCTAAGGAGCGAACGTAAACCCCCGGGAAATGGGGAGTTAATTCAGAGCAGCCCAAGGAGGCTTTGCCAGGGGCTTTTCCCCGCAGTAGATCAAGGGTAGGATGTGGATCCACTCTGTGTTGTGCCGTCCTGGTTTTATTCTGTCCGTTTTGGTCAAAAGCTAAAAGGTGGGTATGGAATAACTCATTTACTGCCTGGATGTTGCGGGTTGGTTGTGCTGAGGACTCCGTGTACCTTCCCGAACTCTGTAAAACAAACAGTGCTGGAGAGTTCAAGCACAAATTCTATTTTTGAGTTTCTGCTGCAAAGCTCAAAGCAGGTGTTAGCGTTTGTGGAATTAGATTGTGAACAGGGTGCAGATCCCAGGGTCTGTGGGAAGGGGAGCGATTCTGTGCTGTGCCCCCAGGAACGTGCGGGTCACCGAACCCACGGCTGCCCGGCTTGGGAGCTGCGGGGGCTGCTCATGCCGTGAGTTGTGCAGGAAGCCCCTCGCTCCGCTGAGATAGCGGCAGCGCTTGGGGGAAGGGACACAAGCTCCTGTAGACGTGCTACAATTTTACCGTATGTAAACAGCTCTTCTCCTTGAAGGAGGAGGAGGGAGAAGGTGTTTGGGCTCTGAGGGCCGTGGGTTAGCGGTGGACTTGGCGGGGCTGGGTTAGCCATTGGACTCTGTGATCTCACGGGTCTTTTCCAACCCAAACCATTCGATGGTTCTGTGTTTCTGTGGCTGTGTGGGTTGTAGTGCGAACTGGTGTGTAGGGCCCTGGCTCCCTCTTGTCCGGGGAGCTCTTCTCAGGTACTTGTGGTCAGAGGGTTGGAGAACAAATGGGCCATGGCAAAGCTGGTAAAACAGGGGCCAGATGTGAGGAGAAATTGTTGCCCTGAGGGTGGCGGGAGCCTGGCCCAGGTACCATCCCCGGAGACGCCTCAGGCTGCTCCATTGGATTCAGACATCTTTATTCCTGTTTGAATGTGCTGAGTGTGGACACGCGGTGGGGTTTACACACGCTTGAGGGGGTTTTAAGTGACGTGTTCTGTTGTAGGTACCACTGGCTTCGGGACAGGAACGACAGGGGGTCTCTTCGGTCAGCAGTCTCAGACTACGAGCCTGTTCAACAAGCCGTTTGGTCAGGCCACGACGACGCAGAACACGGGCTTCTCCTTCGTCAATACCAGCACGCTGGGGCAGCCCAACACCAACACCATGGTGAGATGCCGTGTTTGAACCCTGCCGCGTTGGTGCTGCGGTACAGCGCTCCAGGCAGAGCGAGGAGGCGTGACGTAGGGCCTGAGATCTTCCAAAAATCATAGCGCAGCTTTGGAAAGCCGGGCCGCGATGCTCTGATCGCCGCTGTTTGTGCTTGCGACTTCACGCCAAAGCCTTTCATTCCTGATGACCGGACAGCAAAACAGCTTTGAACAAATGATGTGTCTCCTTCCCGTTTTTAGCAGGCTGCTCTATCAGTTCAAGCATTTCTGGCCGTGATCACACGGATCATTCCGCTGTTGATGTTCTCTGTGAATGTGTTAACCGTTCTGTGCTTTCTGGTGGCCCCGAGCAGCGCTCCTGGGCTCGCTCTGGACAGAGATGCTGCATCATTAGTGGCTTTGGTTCCACATAATCCATATTCTGTCTGAATATGCTGTGACTTCTCCCAGAAAACACTGAAAGGTTTCCTTTCCATCTCCCAGCTCAAAGTGATGAGGAAATTTTAAGCCTGGAGCATCAATTCTTTGCTGGTTGTTGTTTTGTTTGGTTCTCTATTTCCCTTTTGTAACTGATTTCTCAGAGAACGGCTAAAGCTTCCGAAGCGCTTTTCACCCATCGTCTTCCCCAGCGAAGGGTGACGTTGTAGCGTCGTTTTATGACCTGTGTGCGTCAGTTGTGCTCACGGCAGCGCTTTCTGACCGCGGTTCCCGTTGCAGGGTCTGTTCGGGGTCACCCAGCCCTCGCAGCCCGGAGGCCTGTTCGGAACAGCCGCCAATACCAACGCCGGCACTGGATTCGGCACCGGAACCGGGCTGTTTGGCCAGGCCAACACAGGCTTTGGCGTTGGCGGATCGGTACGTCTCTATCTTCATAGAAGAAAATAAAGCGAGTTTTTTAAAAAGGAAAACAAAGCGCAAATGGCGTAGTCTGGTTCTTGGGTGCTGACCCCTATGGAAATAGCGTTGTCTTGAGAGTGAAGGTGCCGAAGGTGCAGAACAGCGTGGGTTTGTGTGTGCTGAAGGATGCAACGTAAGCCTGTGGAATAGAACTAGCACTGCAGAAATACATTTATTAGCAAATAGTGTCTTGACTGCTCAAAAGCGACCGAACACCTCGCTGTTTATAGTGCTAGGGATGCCTGGGCGTAGCGGTGCAAACGCTGACATTGAAATTGTGATGACGATATAAAACCAAAAATGAGTTGTATTCTTGGTATTCAGTCCTTTTGCTTCTAAAGGGGCGCAGACAGCGGTTTCCAGAAGGTGTTTGTCACGGGCGAGTGTGTGTGTCTCACAAACAACCCCCGATCGCGGGCCCTGGGCCCCGGCTCCGCGGCCGTGCCCGCGGCCGGATACTAACGTGACTCTTCTAATATCGGTCCCGTCAGTTTCCACAGTTGTGTTTTCTCCCTTTCAGACGCTGTTTGGGAACAAACCGGCTGGATTTGGAACCACCACGACCAGCGCTCCCTCGTTTGGCACCACCACGGGCGGCGGGCTCTTCGGTAACCAACCCACCCTCATTTGGGGACCCGTACAAACTGAGAAAGGGGGATTTCAGTCACTTAAAGCTACAGTGTGTATACCACGCACCAGAGTGTCCCGTCCCAGCTGTGCCGAGTGTTAAAATTGCCGGGCGCACAGCGTGTCCGGTGCGTGTTGCCGCAGGGAGACGCGCCGGCTGCTGTTTCGTGCTTTTGTTCCCTGGCTCGAGCAGGTAGATGCTTTAGTGCTTTAGAGACGGTGGAACCTGTGCTGGAAAATAGTTGCAATCAAAGAATTCGTTCAACGTAGAGGTTTGTTGAGGCGGTAAATGTGCTGTGGTTGTGAGGAGCGCTGAGGGAAATGGGTTAAAACCAGCGGTACCTGTAGCTTGGTGGGATAAGGATGGCGTGCGGGTAACATGAGACGGTCCCGGTTTAACCAGGGTTTTCTTGACTGGGAGAGCAGCAAAACTGCCCTGAAAAGTGAGCAGGAGCAGGTTTAGCTACTGATTTTTTAAAAAACTGTATTGGCAGTGAAGTGTAAAATGTGATTATCCTGCCGGAACGAGACGGGAGGACCTTGGGCCCGGCTTTGCTGGGCCCGGCTTTGCTGGGCCCGGCCTTGCACAAACCGATGGCGGCGCTTGTGAAGCTGCTCCCAAAGCCTCGTTGCGCTGTTCCTCCAGATCCCCACAGCTGCTTTGTTTAGGCTGGTGAACAAGAGTGATTTCAGGGCTTGTTTTTGGTTTGCCCACATTGCTTGCAGTGGCACAACTTAGAGGCTCTGAGGTGTCGCTGACGTTGGTCTGTGACTGCAGCTCTCTAGTTCAATTCCATCTTCACGTATTAACCAACCAGAGGATGCTTTCACAGCCTTCAGTTGAAGAGCCAATTTAATGTTAGGTATGGATTATGCTTAGTTACAGTGAGAGATGCATCTTCGAGCTGTGTGCTCGCACAGATCTGGGTTGTTAGCTGCTGAGAATGGGAAGCGCGTGTGTGGTATGAACAGTATGAAATGGGGTTTGTTGCTTCCAGGCAGCTGAAGGAACTCCATACGTTTTGCTGTTGCCAGATGCAGCAGCATCGTGTCAGTTCTGGCTTTCCGTAAGACGCTGCAGTTCGTAACAAACTGGAAGGCAGGATGCTGTTTTGCTGCGCCGATCGTGTCCACAACTCAAATATGGTTTTACCATTGCAATCCCTTCTTGCCCCTTGTCGGTTTAACTCGCGTTGTTGGAAAGTGGAAATCTGGCCTGAACTGTCTTTGAGCTGACGTTTTTAATGTCATCCCTAACGGTGTTAGATTAACGAGCTCCTGCTTCTGTTCCTGAAGGTTTCGGCGCCAACACTGCTGGAAATAGTTTGTTTGGAAACAAGCCTGCGACGGGGACGCTGGGAAGCGGCCTGGGGACGGGCTTTGGAACGGGTAAGAGCCCAGCGGCGATTGTCAGCCCAGGCACAGCCGCAGCGGAGCCTTGGGCCTGGTGCTGCCTCTGCAGTGAAGGCTGCAAGTGGTTTAGCCTGAAGCCATGAATCTCAGCCCCAGAACCAAGCAGAGCTCGGTAACCAATGCTAAATAACATTTTAGAAGCTGTAGGCACTGCTTACAGTGGCGGTTAACGGCTCAAAAAACCAGAGGCATCCTCTGCATTTGAAGGTTCTGATCACACGAATGTCTGTAGCATTTGTGGGCACGTCAAATGTTTTCTGCCGTTTAATAATAAGTGTTTTAGTTGTTGATGTGGGATAAATTGGCTTGAAGAGCTGTAGTGAACGGGGCATCTCGTGCCGCAGCTCTGGGCGCAGGACAGACCTCGCTGTTCGGGAACACGCAGACCAAGCTCGGCGGGACGCTGGGAACGGGGGCGTTCGGGGCGCCGGGCTTCAACACCTCGACGGCCACGCTGGGCTTCGGAGCCCCCCAGCCTGCTGTGGGTGAGTGTGCGCTAAACCCGGCCTAACCGCCGCTGCCCCCTGCCTGTCGGATGGGCCTGAGCGTGGGAGCAGCTCCCACCCAACTGCTTTGGAGGGGTGAAAGTCTTTGTGTCAATTTGAGGCCAATTCTGTTTGCAGTAGCAGTGCAGACCAGGGTATTGACTTTTAGTGCAAATTATATGTGTGTTTTTAAAGTAACTTGAAGTTGCTTAACGTTACTACTAAATGCAGCTACATTAGAACTTTGTCTTCAAGATGACTAATGTGTTTCCCATTATTGAATTTGGGGCAGCAACAGTAGGTGCTTATGGAAAAAACATCGGGGAATGTGGTGTTAGCTGTGCAGTAACTCCAGGCAGAGCTGGAGGGGCTTAATTAGCGGGTGTGCTGTGCCACCGCTGAAATAAATGGTCTTTAGATTCGGGCACGTTAGAATGTGCATCATTCCCAGCAGCGTTCACTGTGTTTGGAGGATCTAAGCACCTGAAATGCAGCACAATAAGTGATGCTCGGGCTCCTGAGGCGGTGATTTCAGGAGAATGCTGACACACGCAGCTCGTGACGCTGCGGGACGATGGGCTGGCGGAGCTGGTGGGTGTTCAGGGACCGGCTCGCGTGAGCCCGCCGCGGTTCCAGAGGCGCCCGCCGCGGTTCCAGAGGCGCCCGCCGCGGTTCCAGAGGCGCCCGCCGCGGTTCCAGAGGCGCCCGCCGCGGTTCCAGAGGCGCCCGCCGCGGTTCCAGAGGCGCCCGCCGCGGTTCCAGAGGCGCCCGCCGCGGTTCCAGAGGCGCCCGCCGCGGTTCCAGAGGCGCCCGCCGCGGTTCCAGAGGCGCCCGCCGCGGTTCCAGAGGCGCCCGCCGCGGTTCCAGAGGCGCCCGCCGCGCTGGGCGAGCAAAGCTGCCCGCAAAAACACCGCGAGGAGGTGGGACTGACACGGGGAGCCTGGGAAGGAAACAGGGACATCCCCCGGGCTTGCAGGGCTGGGCTTAAGAAAGCCCAACTGGAACTCAGTCGGGGGGGCTCCTATAAGTGTCCGGGTGGCAAAGGGAAGAGTAGGGGGTTTGATTCGGGTGAGGGTTGTGCTGCCATCCAGGTGCACCTGGGTGGGCTGGACAAATGGGGTGACCTTGGTGTAGCTGAACTCGGCAGGTAGCCCGAACAGCAAGCTCAGTGGGCAGCGCAGGAAGGGTCTCGCTGGTTAACGTCTGCGCGGGTAAAGCAGCAGCAGCGGGTGGTGTGGGGAGGAGCTGTGGGCTGTGCTCTCCGGGGCTCCCTCCTCGGGCAGCGGCTGTTGTGTCTCAGAGCAGTGTTCTGCTTGTGTCTCAGAGCAGTGTTCTGCTTGTGTCTCAGAGCAGTGTTCTGCTTGTGTCTCAGAGCAGTGTTCTGCTTCGGGAACGCAGGGTTCAGCCCGGCCTCCTGGGATTAGAACGCTTCGTTATGTCAACATGTAGTATTTTATTGGGAATTAAAATTAGGTGATAAAAGACAGAGAGGTTTGTTGTAGGGAGGACTCGACCTGTTTGATTGCAGTAGCAAGAATATAACAACTTCACATCATGGATTTTGATGTCTTGGGTTGGTTTTTTGTTTGCTTATTCTCCTTGAAAGATGTTTCAGAAGCCAAAAGTATTAGTTAAATACAGGTTTTGTCAGGCCAGGCTTATTCTACCAGCGTGTGGCTCTCTGTGCCCTCAGCTTCCACAGATAAACGTACTGAACGTGGTTGCAAATTCTAATGAAGGAAGAGGGTGTGGATTTTTCCTTGGGGGTGCTGCAGGAACGGTGGCTGCGAGCAGGGAAAGGACGCTGGAGCTGGCGTAGCAATGCGAATTCCCGTCTTGGGAAGGGTGTCTTTTCTGCCCGCCTCGGTTCTGTTAGTGAAACTGTTACAACTACAAAGCGATGTTGTTGTTGTAGCGCTGACGGACCCCAACGCGTCGGCTGCCCAGCAGGCCGTGCTGCAGCAGCACCTCAACAGCCTCACGTACTCGCCCTTCGGAGACTCCCCGCTCTTCAGAAACCCCATGTCAGACCCAAAGAAGAAAGAGGAGGTAAGTGCACCCACAACTAGACCCATTTTGTGGGTAGGGTTTGAGATGACTTCATATTTTGTGCTGGCTCCCTTCACTTAATCATGCAGTGGGCAGCCAGACAAGCAGCTGTGTACCCGTCCTTGTGCAGCGGCTTCTCCTGCTCTCCAGGACACAGACTGCTTGTCCTGGGGCTTCATTCACTGCTCTTGCTGCTCCAGAGCCTTGGCTGCGGAGTTCTTGTGCACACGGCTGCTAACTGAGAATAAGGACGGGTAATTGCCTGCTCTTGAACTATTTTTAGTGCTTAGCGTGAGCTTTGCTTGTGACGTCTCTTACGACAGTCTCCGACAAACCAGCCGCTGGTGGTTTGTTTTAAAAGACAACAAAACAAACACTTTTCAGACTGTGTGTGAAGGTTCCGAACAGCTGCTGCCTCTGGGCAGGTTGCAGGGCTGAGGTGGCTCGTGCCCAGCGCTGGCTCCCAGCACGTTGCTGCAGACACAGGCTCTGTGCCGGCTCCTGCACCTGCCCGGTGCTTCCCGCTCCAGTCCCGCAGCCGAGCGTGTGTCCCCGACACGGACAGCGAGGGCGCTGGCACAGCTGCCTGCACAGCCACAGCCCCCGCGCGGCCTTCCGCAGCTCCTGCGTGACTGCCAGCACTGCCCTAGGACGTGAGCGTGTGCAGCCGCGTCCCCTTCCGCCCCTTAGAATCACAGAGTCATTCTGCTTGGACTCACAGAACCACAGGCTGGTTGGGTTGTGCCCTCTGTAGATCCCCAGTCCAACCCGCTACCGCGGGCTCACCAGAGCAGATCACAGAGGATCCCAGGGGGTTTGAATGTCTCAGAGCAGGAGACTCCACACCCGCTCTGGGCAGCCTGGGCCAGGCTCTGGCACCTCCCAGCACACAAGGTTCTGCTCATGTTCACATGGAGCCTCCTGTGTTTCAGTCTGTGCCCGTTGCCCCTCACCCTGGCGTTGGGCACCACTGAACAGAGTCTGGTCCATCTGACACCACACTGACATATTGATCATTGATCACATCCCTCTCAGCTTCTCTTCTCCAGCTCAGCAGCCCCAGCTCTCTCTCTATTCATAAGAAGGGTGCTCTAGGCCTCTCCAGACCATCGAGTCCAGCCGTTCCCCAGCCCTGTCCCTGCCCCATGTCCTGAGAACCTCCTGTCCGTCTGTCCAGCCCTCCAGGGCTGGTGACTCCAGCACTGCCCTGGGCAGCCTGTTCCAATGCCCCACAGCCCTTTGGGGAAGAAATTGTTCCCACATCCAACCTCAACCTCCCCTGGCGCAACTTGAGGCCGTTTCCTCTGCTCCTGGCGCTTGTTCCTGGGGAGCAGAGCCCGACCCCCCTGGCTCCAAGCTCCTTTCAGGCAGTTCAGAGATCAGAAGGTCTCCCCTCAGCTCCTGTTCTCCAGCTGAACCCCCAGTCCCTCAGCTGCTCCCATCACGCTGTGCTCTGTGCTGATGGGGGTTGCAGTTCCTGCTGAAAGCACGTGTGCTCACACTCTCTAGACTCACCTGCACGTTTGTGGATCCCCAGAGCATTAACGTGGCCCCTCTGCCCATCCCATAGCCCTGCCCATGCATTGAGCATCTTGCTGCCCCACAGAGCAGGCGAGTCCAGCATGCAGCTTGCAGCACATAGACGCAGCGCTCAGACACGCGTTTAGTGGGTACCCTGTGCTCATGGATCCCTCAGCACCAGCTCTCTGACAGCACCCAGGACCTTCTGCACGTAGGCCAGACCATCTTGCAGCTTGCTGGCCTACCTTACACATGAGCTTTGGGGACTCTGCGTGTCCCTCACCGCCAGCTGCTGTCACCCGGGCGCACGGGCTGGAGAGCTGTGCTGCAGTGCCAGAGGATGTTGTGGGGACCTTGCGCTGGTTGAGCCAACGGTGTCCCTGGCACCAAGAGGGACCCGTGTCCTGGTGCAGCCAGCACAGCATTTCCAGCCAGGCAGGGGGGGATTGTCCCGCTCTGCTCTGCCTGGGCGGCCTCACCTGCAGCATTCCCTGTGTGCAGGGCTGGGGACACGGGTAAAGGAGATAAAGCTGCTGGAGAGGGTGCAGAGGCCATGGAGCTGGGGAAGGTTTGGAGTGAAGCCGTGTGAGCAGCGGCTGCAGTCCCTGGTTTGCTCAGCTGGAGCAGAGCAGACTGAGCGCAGAGCTCATGGGCTGCAGGTTCCTCAGCAGGAGCAGGAGGGGCAGGCTGAGCTCTGCTCTGTGACAGTGACAGACCCAGGGAGCGGCAGGAGATGTGCCAGGGGGTCAGTGGGACATGAGGCAAAGGTTCTTCCCCAGAGGTGCTGGACACTGAACAGGCTCCCAGGGAGGTGTCACGGCCCAACCTGACAGTGTTCAACAAGAGACTGGACACCGTCCTCAGACACACGGGTGACCTGTGGGGTGTCCTGTGCAGGGACAGACGTTTGACCCGATGATCCTGTGGGTCCCTCCAGCTCAGGACACTCTGTGGTTCTGGTGTCCTCAGTACCCCTGGGGCACACGCGGCTCCCGTCCCAGCCTGGAGCACAGACCCTTGTTTCCGTTACCTGTTGTCAACCAGCTTTTTGTCTCTCTTTTTGTTTATTACTTCCCCTGTTACTTATTTGCTCACAGTCCTCGAGCGGATGCCTGACCAGCAGCATGTCCTCTCCCTGGCCACAAACCTCACTGTAAATGGTATGAAAACACCAATTCTCCACCTTTTTGTTTCAGAGGCTGAAGCCAACGAACCCAGCGGCTCAGAAGGCCCTGACGACACCCACCCACTACAAACTGACTCCGCGTCCAGCGACCAGAGTGCGGCCGAAAGCTCTGCAGTCGGCCGGATCCGCTAAGTCTCAGCTCTTCGATGGCCTCGACGATGACGAACCGTCCCTGGCCAACGGCGCCTTCATGCCAAAGTTCGTTCTTTTTCCTCTTGGAGGGTTCAGTGAAGTCCTGAATTCTGTGACTGTTTTGTGCCTCAAATATTAGTCGCAATAACAGGTTTTACATGACATTCGAATGGAAATGTTTTCCGTAGAGGAGATTAAAATGTTCAGGTTAAACCATGAAGGCCAAACAAGGTGTAAAATGAGGTCATCCCGAGTCTGAGGCAAAGCTGCTCTGCAGTCAATTAGGAATCATTACAAGGAGCGCTTGCGGTACGTCCTGCCTCTGGAGCGGAAGCATCAGCAGGTTTGCCAACTCACCCAGTCCCAAGGCAGATTTTGGACGTTTTCACAGCGTGGAACTGGTTCTGTTTCGGATACGGTTCCGCTTCTGTGAGAGATGAACAGTGATGCTGTGGATCCGCCCTCAGGAACACTTTGGTTTGAGCCTGCAGGAGCATCGGGGCAGTCAGACTGAGGAGGGGCCTGGGAGGCCTTGGCATCAGTCATCGAAAGCCCATCTGAACACGGGCTTTTTAAAAGCATTTGTGACTTGGGTGACCTTGGTGTCTTTCCTGTGGCCTGAACCAGCCGTGCACTCTCCACAGAGAGAGCAGGGCGTGGAGTTACCTGCTGTTTCAGTGAAAAGCACCAAATGACCAGTTAAAACCAAGCAGATAATACCATGGGTGCTGAACTTGGTGTTGGAAGCTTTCAAAGCAGCTCGGCTGCTGCAGGGGTGTTACTGGAGGTTTCACATCTGGAGTGTGGGAACTGGTCTTATCCAGCTGGTTCCTGAACGCAGGAATTAACCGTAAAATACAGACCTATGCAGTGAATATATCCACGTTTCTCTGTGTTTGTTTTTCTTGCTAGGAAGAGCATCAAGAAACTGGTTCTGAAGAATCTCAACAGCAGCAACCTCTTCTCGCCCGTCAGCCGTGACAACGAGGACCTGGCTTCTCCCTCCGAGTACCCGGAGAACGGCGACCGGTGCGTTGCTTCATCGGGATGGTGTTTGACCTTAGGGAAACGCAAACTGGTTCTGCCTGTCTCTACATTGTTGTTATTATTCAGCGGCGTCTTTTTAGCTGTTTGTTGGAAGCGAGTTGGCCCATTGGGAGGTTAATTTCCTCTTACATGAGCCCTGTGTGCTTCCTGTGTGGTCACACACCAACTCATTCCATCCGGAATCGGGAGTTGGGGGAATGACGTACCCTGGGGGGTGTCTCTCCTCATTCCTGGGGTGAGGAACTAGGGCAGCGATGGACCCAACCCGAGGGGAGAACCTTTCCTTCCCTTGGTCCTCAGGAGCGGGGAACCGCAGGGAGCTCTGCTGACCCAAATGTCTCATCATCATCATCATCATCATCATGTGTTTTCTACGTGGCAAAATGAGTGTTTTCCAAGGCTCTCTGTTCCCCACAAAAACCTGAACATCTACTTCCTCTCAAAATCTGCGACCGTACTGCAGATAAACTTCTGGGTTTTCTTTTTCTTTAGAGGCTGGAAACGTTCCTGACCAGCTCAGCGTTTTCTTTTTATTTGAAGCTATTTGCCCTAGAGCCGCTGGTGGGAGCGAGACCGTGCTTGTCCGAACCTCCGGCTCGCAGCTGCCGTGGGCTCTGGCCTGGTGACTCTCAGAGCCCCGTGGACAGGGGTCCCCAGCCCCTCTGCGTCACTGCTCCAGCGCTGATGTCCTCAGCTGTTCCCCTGGCTTAATGTGACTGTTTCTCCTCCTGCTGCCGTGTCTGTCCATGCAGAGCCTGAGTTTTGTGTTCAGTGCTGTGGCTGCAGCCCCCGCCATCCTTTACTCCAGACTGAGTGACCCATTTCTCTCAGCTCTGCCCGCAGGGCACGTGCTCTAGTCCTCTGACCATTGTGTTGCCCTCTGCTGGGCTGGCCACCAGCGTTTTGGCAGTGGGAGCCCCAGGTTAGATGGAGAACAGCAGAGCTGGTTTGACAAAGGCAGAGTGAAGGGAATAACTGCTGATTTGGCAGTTTGTTCTGGTCCGGTTTGCTCTTTATGTGAAAAAACATCAGAATTCTCATGTTGATGAAAGTCCCTTAGGACTCAATAATTCCATGTTATTCTTCACTTCTTCAGGTTCTTTCTGTCGGTGCCTCCTGACGAAAACCACAGAGCAGACGGCGAGCGAGAGGAGGAGGAGGATCACCACGAAGTGACCAGGTTCTACACCAACCCCATCGCCAAGCCCATCCCGCAGACCCCCGAGAACGCCGCGCACAAGCACCAGAGCAGCGTGGACGACACCATCGTGGCTCTGAACATGCGGGCGGCCCTGCGCAACGGGCTGGAGGGCAGCAGCGAGGACGCCTCGTTCCACGACGATTCCCTCCAGGACGAGCGCGAGGAGGAGCCCGAGCCCCCGCACCACCCGCATCCCGCAGGTCAGGCCGGGCAGCGCACACGGCTCCCAACAGCGCCTCCTGTGCCCTCGAGTTCTCCTGGGCTGCTTTACACCCTCGGCTTTTTCTCTTTTCCTCCTCTTTTCCCTTCAGAATCCAAATCTTGCTTTTCAGCCTCTTACCTAGTGCAAATATTTCTTTTGCTGAGCCAATGAGCTGTTAAATTTCCTCACTCAGTTTTGGATTAGACTGAGGTAGTGGGATGTGCGAGAGGGAGGAAGACCCGGTCTGCAATGGTTCTGCAGCAGCAGGCTGAGTTATCTCCTTCAGGAACGGGGCTGCATCCAGCTGGCGGCCAGGCACTAGTGGTGTCCCCAGGGGTCAGTGTTGGGTCCAGTCCTGTTTAACATCTTTATTGACGATTTAGATGAGGGGATTGAGACCATCATCAGTGAATTTGCTGATGACACCAAGTTGGGAGGGAGTGTGGAGCTGCTGGAAGGCAGGAGGGCTCTGCAGAGGGATCTGGATAGACTGGAAAAATGGGCTGATTCCAATGGGCTGAAGTTCAACAAGGCCAAGTGCAGGGTCCTGCCCTTTGGCCACAACAACCCCCTGCAGCGCTCCAGGCTGGGCACAGAGTGGCTGGAGAGCAGTGAGACAGAAAGGGACCTGGGGGACTAATGGACAGGAAGCTCAACAGGAGCCAACAGTGTGCCCAGGTGGCCAAGAAGGCCAATGGTGTCCTGTCCTGTATCCAAACCAGCGTGGTCAGCAGGACAAGGGCAGTGATCCTTCCCCTGTGCTCTGCATTGGGGAGGCCACACCTGGAGTGTTGTGTTCAGTTCTGGGCCCCTCAGCTCAGGAAAGAGATTGAAGTGCTGGAGCGGGTCCAGAGAAGAGCAACACGACTGGGGAAGGGACTGGAACACAAGACCTATGGGGAGAGGCTGAGGGAGCTGGGCTTGTTTAGTCTGGAGAAGAGGAGGCTTAGAGCTGAGCTCAGCACTCTCTAGAACTACTTGAAGGGCAGTTCTAGCCAGGTGGGGATTGGGCTCTTCTCCCAGGCATCAGCAATAGGACAAGGGGCCATGGGCTTCAACTCTGCCAGGGGAAATTGAGGCTGGATATTAGAAAGCAATTCTGTGCAGAGAGAGTGGTCAGGATTGGAATGGCTGCCCAGGGAGGTGCTGGACTCACCGGCCCTGGAGGTTTTTCAACTGAGATTGGACATGGCACTTAGTGCCATGATCTAGTAAACGGACTGGAGTTGGACCAAGGGTTGGACTGGATGATCTCTGAGGGCTTTTCCAACCCAGTCCATTCTGTGTTATCTGAGAGGTGGAAGTGGAACACTGGGTAGTTATCAACCCCCAAACTGTGTTGTAGTTTGCTGGGAAGGGGATGGAGCACAGGACATGGTTGTGTCTCTCCAGACCCATCGTGCTCCTGTTTTCAGTGCTCTCCATTCCAGTCCTGAGGGTCAGTGAAACAGAACAAGATCTAGAAGCATGAAAAGATCGTAAGAGTTCTTGAGTAACGTTCCCTGAAGTGAGACTCTGTAGCTGGTGGAGAGATGGGCTGTGATAGGTTGGTTGGTTTTTAACTCAAGTCATCTGGAGAAGGTGAGGAGGGAAAGATCAGTTTGGCCTTTCAGGGAATACCCGGCATCTAAGGAAACGAGCGGGTGACGTGGGCAGAGAAAAATTTAATGAAATACAACAATGGAAAGTGTAGGGTCTTGAATCTGGGCAGGAACAACCCCAGGTTCCAGTGTAAGTTGGGGAATGAGCTGTTGGAGAGCAGTGTAGGGGAAAGGGACCTGGGGGTCCTGGGGACATCAGGGTGACCATGAGCCAGCACTGGGCCCTTGTGGCCAGGAAGCCAATGGTACCTGGGGTGGGTTAGAAGGGGGTGGTCAGTAGGTCAGAGAGGTTCTCCTGCCCCTCTGCTCTGCCCTGGGGAGACCACACCTGGAATATTGTGTCCAGTTGTGGCCCCTCAGCTCCAGCAGGACAGGGAACTGCTGGAGAGAGTCCAGCGCAGCCACCAAGATGCTGGAGGGAGTGGAGCATCTCCCGTGTGAGGAAAGGCTGAGGGAGCTGGGGCTCTGGAGCTGGACAAGAGGAGACTGAGGGGGGACTCATTCCTGGGGATCAATATGGAAAGGGGCAGTGTCAGGAGGATGGAGCCAGGCTCTTCTGGTGACAACCAGGGACAGGACAAGGGGCAATGGGTGCAAACTGGAACACAGGAGGTTCCACTGAAAGAGGAGAAGCAACTTGTTCCTGGTGAGGGTGGCAGAGCCTGGCCCAGGCTGCCCAGGGGGTTGTGGAGTCTCCTTCTGTGCAGACATTCCAACCCGCCTGGACACCTTCCTGTGTAACCTCATCTGGGTGTTCCTGCTCCATGGGGGGATTGCACTGGATGAGCTTTCCAGGGCCCTCCAACCCCTGACATCCTGGGATCCTGTGAGTCTGTGTTCAAAAGAAACGTGTTCAGGAGCCCCAGCAGTGGGAAGTTGTAGATGTAAAAAGCTTTTGTGGATTTTAAATATCACTGCACAAATTAAGAGGTGGAAAAGCACTGGAGGCTGTTAAATGTGAAAGGTGCTGTGTCTTGGTGAGCAGGTGCCCGAGCCCCAGGCTGTCAGAGCAGGAGTGTCTCTGGCAGGTGTTGCTGGACGTGTTTGTTTTTCCCTTTCACCCCTGGGACAGGTCTCTGGAGAGCCTGGTGTAGCTGTTGTCCTGAGCGGGTGACGATAGACGTGGAAATCGGGTGTTTCAGTTTCTCTGCATGCGCTGTGGCGCTGATTCCCTGTTTGGGCCCTGTGGTTGTAGAGAACTGGAATGAAACATGTGAAACGCTGAAGCTGGGAACTTGCTGTCCGCTCTGTTCTCAACAACGTTTGTGTTGCAGGGATCGTTCTGACGAGAGCTGGTTATTACACCATCCCATCCATGGAGGAGCTGGCTCGATTCACCAACGACAGAAACGAATGTATTGTGACAGACTTCACCATCGGCCGCAAAGGTGAGCGCAGGCGGCTTTTCTGCTTGTGTACGGTTAACCAGCCACTTTAAATCACAGAGTCACAGGGGGGTTGGGTTGAAGGGACCTCCCCAGTCCCCCTGCCGTGAGCAGGGACATCGTCACCAGCTCAGGGTGCTCAGAGCCCCGTCCAGCCTGGCCTGGGATGTCTCCAGGGATGGGGCATCTCCTTTAAGCTGGAGCCTTGTCTGCGTCCTGTGCCCTCAGCAGGGTTATAAACAGAGCCCTGCTGTTGGGAACAACTCGCATCGAAGGCTCGGGGTCGTCACGCTGGCAGCGCCACCCAGCTGTGTTGTGGGGTGACTTGAGAAGCTCGAATGCGAAAAGAACAAAAGCACCTGTACTTGCAGCTGTCGCAGTGGATAGCAGGGTGACCGTGAGCCAGCACTGGGCCCTTGTGGCCAGGAAGCCAATGGTACCTGGGGTGGGTTAGAAGGGGGTGGTCAGTAGGTCAGAGAGGTTCTCCTGCCCCTCTGCTCTGCCCTGGGGAGACCACACCTGGAATATTGTGTCCAGCTGTGGCCCCTCAGTTCCAGCAGGACAGGGAACTGCTGCAGAGAGTCCAGCGCAGCCACCAAGATGCTGAAGGGAGTGGAGCATCTCCCGTGTGAGGAAAGGCTGAGGGAGCTGGGGCTCTGGAGCTGGACAAGAGGAGACTGAGGGGGGACTCATTTGTGGGGATCAATATGGAAAGGGGCAGTGTCAGGAGGATGGAGCCAGGCTCTTCTGGTGACAACCAGGGACAGGACAAGGGGCAATGGGTACAAACTGGAACACAGGAGGTTCCACTTAAATATGAGAAGCAACTTGTTGGGGTGAGGGTGGCAGAGCCTGGCCCAGGCTGCCCAGGGGGTTGTGGAGTCTCCTTCTGTGCAGACATTCCAACCCGCCTGGACACCTTCCTGTGTAACCTCATCTGGGTGTTCCTGCTCCATGGGGGATTGCACTGGATGAGCTTGCCAGGGCCCTTCAACCCCTGACACTCTGGGATTCTGGGATTCTTTTAAGACACTTGCTGTCCGTAGGTGTTGGAGCATTGGTGTAAAACGTATTGTCACTTCTATCCCTGTTGCTACCTGCACTGGAGCTGACTGAGCTATAGGGAAAGTCTTCAGCCCAAACTCTATTCTTCTTTTATTTTTTTATAAAATCAATCTTACGGTGTATACCATTTTCTAAAATGCTGTTCCTAACTATGCTGTAGTGCTGAGGGTACACTGAGTATTTGTGTTGGCAATATGAACAGCCCAGCCATAACAAAAAGCTTTGTGCGCAAGAGAACGGGCTGTTAAAGAGATTGCCGGCACATTGTCGGTGTTCTCACAGGGAGGAGTTGTCACTTGTCCCCTGCTCTGGAGCCAGGACGGAGCCCGTGGGAAGGTGGGAAAGCAGCAGTGCAGCAGGAACGTGGGTTGTCTGGCATGTGATTTCTCATGGACAAATCATGATGTTTTGGTTTGTGTTGCAGGTTACGGCTCAATTTACTTTGAAGGAGAAGTAAATCTGACTAACTTAAATCTGGACGAGATCGTTCATATCCGTAGAAAAGAAGTTATTGTTTACCCTGACGATGAAAGAAAACCGCCTGTTGGTGAAGGTCTGAACAGGTAATCCTGCCGTCTGTGGGGACGGTGGCTGGTAAGGACGGGTTTTGTGGAGGGGGCAGCGAGCGGGGTTTGCAGGCGGCTAACACGACATGTCCATGTGAGGTGTGCGCTCAGGTCGCAGCGTTGTGCAGGTACTAGAGATGTGCAAGTTCCTGAGCAGGAAATGCTGGTCTGAGGCCGCTGTTCAACTCTCAGCTCCGTGTGCGCCCTTAGCCGCTCGGCCTCGAACCCCGTGCTCGCTCACGCTCCTCTGTTTGCCAGGCGGGCCGAAGTGACCTTAGACGGAGTGTGGCCTACGGACAAAACCTCTCGCTGCCTGATCAAGAGCCCCGAGCGGCTGGCAGAGATGAACTACGAGGGCAGGCTGGAGTCCGTCTCCCGCAAGCAGGGCGCTCGCTTCAAGGAGTATCGCCCCGAGACCGGATCCTGGGTGTTTAAGGTAAAGGCTTGGTTCTGGTCCTCACAGCTCAGTTGAGGAGGTGTGGTCTAGACAATAGAGCAGTGAGGTGGGTTGCAAACTGGCTTAAGGAGAGAAGCCAGAGAGCGGTAGTCAATGGGCAGAGTCCAGTTGGAGGCCAGTATCCAGTGCAGTGCCTCAGGGGCAGTGCTGGAGCCAATATTATTCAATATATTCATTAACGATTTAGATGAGGGAATAGAGTGACTGTCAGCAAGTTTGCTGATGAGACTAAGCTGGGAGGAGTGGCTGACACACCAGAAGGCTGTGCAGCCATCAGAGACCTGGACAGGCTGAAGAGTTGGGCGGGGAATAACCTAATGAAATTTAACAAGGGAAAGTGTAGAGTCCTGCATCTGGGCAGGAACAACCCCAGGTTCCAGTATAGGTTGGGAAATTACATATTAGAGAGCAGTGTAGGGGAAAGGGACCTGGGGGTCCTGGTGGACAACAGGATGACCATGAGCCAGCACTGTGCCCTTGTGGCCAGGAAGGCCAATGGCATCCTGGGGTGGGTTAGAAGGGGAGTGGCTAGTAGATCGAGAGAGGTCCTCCTTCCCCTCTACTCCGCCCTGGTGAGACCACATCTGGAATATTGTGTCCAGTTCTGGTCCCCTCAGTTCCAGCAGGACAGGTAACTGCTGGAGAGGGTCCAGCGTAGGGCAACAAAGATGCTGAAGGGAGTGGAGCACCTCCCTTATGAAGAAAGGCTGAGGGAGCTGGGGCTCTTTAGTCTGGAGAAGAGGAGACTAAGGGGGGACCTCATTAATGTTTATAAATACATAAAGGGTGAGTGCCATGAGGATGGAGCCAGGCTCTTCTCGGTGGCAAACAATGATAGGACAAGGGGTAATGGGATCAAGCTGGAACACAAGAGGTTCCGCTTAAATTTGAGAAAAAACTTCTCAGTGAGGGTGACAGACACTGGAACAGGCTGCCCAGGGGGGTTGTGGAGTCTCCTTCTCTGGAGACATTCAAAACCCGCCTGGACATGTTCCTGTGCGACCTCACCTGGGTGTTCCTGCTCCAGCAGGGGGATTGGACTGGATGATCTTTGGAGGTCCCTTCCAATCCCAAACATACTGTGATACTGTGGTCGTGAACTGACTTACAAGAGTATTGGGAGTAATGTCAAGTTAGAATCTCCTGAGAGCTTATAATTCACAAACTTTGCTAAACTTCTGTCTCAAGCTAAACTGTCCTCACCAAGTTGGTGAAAGCTTCTTTGAAAGGTTAAAGACGTGCATGGAGCGGGTGGTTTTGCTCTGGAAAACGCTGCGTTTATTCCGGGTGTCACTGCTGCTGGTGGACAGCGCTGGCAGCTCCTGCTCCAGAACGGACGCCTGCGACCTCTTCCCGGTCTGACGGGTTTCCCCTTCCTGTTGCGCAGGTGGCGCACTTCTCCAAGTACGGCTTGCAGGATTCGGACGAGGAGGAGGAAGAGCATCCTTTAAAAGTGGACGCCAAGAAGTTAAAAACAGCGCCCGCGGCTCCCCCGGGGCTCGCGCCGCCCCAGCAGATGGCCCTGGACGGCAAACCGACGCCCCCGGCTCAGGTAGAAGGAGGCCCGTGGCTAAGAGGGGCTTTAAACCCAGATGTGACGAGTGGCTGGTGCCTGGGGAGGGGCTGGTGAAGTAACCGGTGGCCTGGAAAGGAGCAGAAGCCACGGCGAGCTCGCGGGACTGCCTGGCTCCTGTGCCTGAGGAGAGCCTGCGTGTGCTCCGAGACCCTTCACGCCGAGGGGTGTGGGCTGGGAAGGCTTCAAACCCTTGTTTCTTGTGCAAATTTGCTTGAGTTTGGTGTGTTTGCACCACTTAAGAAAACTTGGTTTTGTGAATATTGAACATATATAACTATAATTACAAGGCCGTGTGCTGCCTGCCTTGACAACATTGTGCATTAATTTGGCGTGACCACCGTTTAGTGTGTGAGACTGTAAGCTTTATATTTGAAGAATGTGCTCTACTTGATTAAAAATGCCTTTGTGAGGCTTGTTCCCTGCCGGGTCTGTAAGTGTGTTTGCGCAGGATGTGATTGATCCCAAAGCATCGGTAGAGCATCCTCAGCAGTACCCGCCTCGCTCGGGGGGGAGCAGCTTATCCAGCTTACTGGTAACGCCTTCAGATCTAATGGCAATTGCCTTTTAAACCCCCAAACCAGGATTGTTAAAGCTTAGTCCACTTGTATTTTCGGGATGTAATTAGTGTGGATGTTGTCCCCCTGGATGAGGAGCTGCTGCAGGCTGTTTGGAAGGCGGCGGCCTCTGCCGGGCTGGAATATCCTCAGTGGCGGCTGCTCACGGTGAATGTTTGCCAAGCACCGACAGCTTTTCCAAGTCACTTATCATAAGGCAGAAAGCAAGTGCAGAACAGCCTTATTTTTTCCCAGTTTTATTTCTGCATCTCCGAAGGCAAAGCAGGAGAAGCAGCGTAAGGTGCGGGACTGTCACATAGGTCCCGTGCTTGTTTCTTTTGGTGTATTTTAGTTTGGGGTTTGTTTGCTTCACTTTTTGTACTAGATGTAGTCCTTCAGAATCCAGGAGACGTTCCAGCCCCATGTCGTTGTTGGCTTTGGGTGACAGCCCTTCGGACAGGGCTCTGTCCGTAGTGTCAGGAGACGTGACAAATCGCGTTTGGCGCTTGTGCAAAACAACAATTTGTGTGGCAGGAAAACATGAAGCCAACTGGGAATTGCTTTTAATAGCCTGTGATGTAGTTATAACCTCTAGCAACACAAGTCGCCGTCCCTGGAGGGCTTGAACAGATGTGGAGATGAGGTTCTCGGGGCGCGGGGCTGGACTTGGCGGCGTTGGGGTGATGGTTCGACTCCATCATGTTAAAGGTCTTTTCCACCCAGAGCGATGCTCCGGTTCTGGGAGCGGTGTCCTGGGTCTCGACGCAGGGTGGAGCAGCCCCGGCCACAGCTCCGGTGCATCCGTCCCCCTCGGTGCCTTTCAGTTTTCCTTCATTTTCCTTCTTGTTCCCATGAATGGGACCAGGGCTGATGTTTCGGGCAGCCGCCAGTCTTGGGAATACGTGTGGTTCATTCAGGCCTCTCCTACAGATCCTAATGTATTTAGCAAAACCATGTCCAGGTTAATTAACCTCCTTGGCTTGCCTACCATTACCAACGGCTTCGGTTTCTGAAAGCAGGGAGAATACTTAATTTCCCAGCCTTGGAGGAACAACGTAGCACGGCTTAAACTTGCTGAGCTCTTGGGGTGTAAAGCGTCTGAAAATCCTGTTCTTTGGACTGTAGGAAGCATTTAGGATCTAGACTTGAGTTTTGTGGGTTTTTTCCCTTCCCTAGCTTGAATATTAATGAATTTATTAATGTTTCACGGTCCATGGGAGATAGTTACGCAGGGACCTGGCCGCATTAAAGCGCAATGAAGGGAGTAGCGAGACTTTTGCACTTGTGACTATATTTTACTTGTAAATGCGTTGTGGTGCTGCGGGCGCACGCAGAACCCGCTGGCCCAGGCTCCTCCCGGGTCTGCCCTCGCGTTCTGTCTCTACACACCCTGGTCCGGTTTCCTTTGCCCCCTCTGACAACCTTCATCGTGTTTCTTGGCTGATTCTAATGAGCTAAGAAACAGCCGTTGGAACACGATTCACGCGATTCACTGCGGCTCCCGCACACCGAGGACTGCACAGAATCACAGAATCACAGAATCACAGCATGGACTGGGTTGGAAAAGCCCTCAGAGATCATCCAGTCCAAGCCTTGGTCCAACTCCAGTCCATTGACTAGATCATGGCACTAAGTGCCATGTCCAATCCCAGTTTAAAAACCTCCAGGGCCGGTGAGTCCAGCACCTCCCTGGGCAGCCATTCCAATCCTGACCACTCTCTCTGCACAGAATTGCTTTCTCATCTCCAGCCTCAATTTCCCCTGGCAGAGTTGAAGCCCATGGCCCCTTGTCCTATTGCTGATGCCTGGGAGAAGAGCCCAATCCCCACCTGGCTAGAACTGCCCTTCAGGTAGTTCTAGAGAGTGCTGAGCTCAGCTCTAAGCCTCCTCTTCTCCAGACTAAACAAGCCCAGCTCCCTCAGCCTCTCCCCATAGGGCTTGTGTTCCAGTCCCTTCCCCAGTCTTGTTGCTCTTCTCTGCACCCGCTCCAGCACTTCAATCTCTTTCCTGAGCTGAGGGGCCCAGAACTGAACACAACACTCCAGGTGTGGCCTCCCCAATGCAGAGCACAGGGGAAGGATCACTGCCCTTGGCCTGCTGACCACGCTGGTTTGGATACAGGACAGGACACCATTGGCCTTCTTGGCCACCTGGGCACACTGTTGGCTCATGTTGAGCTTCCTGTCCATTAGTCCCCCAGGTCCCTTTCTGCCTGACTGCTCTCCAGCCACTCTGTGCCCAGCCTGGAGCGCTGCAGGGGGTTGTTGTGACCAAAGTGCAGCACCCGGCACTTGGCCTTGTTGAACTTCATCCCATTGGAATCAGCCCATTTTTCCAGTCTATCCAGATCCCTCTGCAGAGCCCTCCTGCCTTCCAGCAGCTCCACACTCCCTCCCAGCTTGGTGTCATCAGCAAATTTGCTGAGGATGGTCTCAATCCCCTCATCTAAATCATCAATAAAGATGTTAAACAGGACTGGACCCAACACTGACCCCTGGGGACACCACTAGTGCCTGGCCGCCAGCTGGATGCAGCCCCATTCACCAGCACTCTCTGGGCCCGGCCCTCCAGCCAGTTCTTAACCCAGCGTAGAGTACACTTGTCCAAGCCATGGGCTACCAGCTTTTGCAGGAGTATATTATGGGAGACTCTGCCCCGGGATGCTCGTACCGGAGCCACGGGGTGGTTAAACCGAGCTAAAGCAGCGCCCTGAGCCCAGGGCTGGGCTTGGAGCCCACGGAGCCTCCGCAGGGCCGTCCAGCTGCCGCGGCGCAGGCTGGTTGATTACTCCTGGATCGTCCCCGTGCCCAGCAGACCAGGCAGGAGAGGTGGGGACGGCGTCAGAGCCCCCACGGCTGCTCCATGTAGGTGCTGCCCAACGTTTTTCTGGCCTCGCTTGAGCTAGAACGTTGTCTTAAGCACTTGGAGACACGTAGAGGTCAGCACAGAGATGGAGCCGTGTCGTTAGCATCAGGAAATTCGTTACATTCATTCTTCCTCCTGCCCGGGACTAGAGGTGGAGATATGTGGCCACAAATGAATTATTGCACGCACACACAGGCTGTGACCCAGCCTTGTGAAGGGGTTCATGTCCACTTCCAGCTTCTACTGAGTTCTTTGTGGAACATGAGCTCGATGTTTTTAGCTTGTACGATGTCCCGGCTGGGGAAGCACAGCGGGTATTAGTGCCGCTGCTCCCGGGGCGGCGGTGACAGCACACGCTGACCGGCGATCGCTGCTGTTAGACTGGCTGCTCAGGCTCCTGCCCTGTCCCCGCTTGGACTCAGACGCAGCAAGTTCACCTTTGGTGGCTTTTGGAGGGAGAAGGTGGGATGCATGTTGGTCACCTGAGAAATGGAGAGCAGAAGAATAGTCTCTCAAACCGAATGGCAGGACGTGGTAACCTTCAGGAGGACACCACGAAACCATGACCGCTCTTTCGCTGGGCCTTGCGCTCCTGCCTTACGCTTCTGAAGAGACCGGGAATAGGTTGTGTATATCCATCCCTAAGCTTAATGTGGAGTCTTGACACAAGCGAGGGAGCGCTCCGCCTCGTTTGCAGGTGATTGCTGAAACCATTGGACACTGTTTGCGCGGTCCGGCTGACGCGCGGTCCGACTGACGCGCGGTGTGTGTGTGTGTCCGCAGAGCCCGGAGGTGGAGCAGCTGGGCCGCGTGGTGGAACTGGACAGCGACATGGCAGACGTGACCCAGGAGCCGCCCCGCGAGGCGCCAGCGGAGGACGGCGCGGCCGAGGAGCCCGACGCCGTGCCCGCGTCCACCCACATCGCCTCCAGCCTCGGCGTCAACCCCCACGTCCTGCAGGTGAGCGCCGGGTCCCCTCCGGACGCCAGGCCTGCCTGGTATCTCTCACCAAGTCCTCCCTCTGCCTCCCCAGGAGTGTTTGTATAGCAGCTTGTAATAAACAACACCTCACACCCCTAGTGAAACGGTGAAATAACAGCAGAGTCAGTTCTGCTGTTCAGCCCATTCTTTGTTCCACCAGCGCTGGAGCTCTGGGATCATCCTCCGTCGGTGCTTCAGCGACTGGACACTCTCACGTTGCTTATATTCACATAATTATTACATATGCGTTACAATTTTTGAAAATTTTGACATGAAATACATCTGTACTAAGAAATAATTGATGATGTTAGTTATAATTGTTTAGTTTCTTACTTAGAATACACCTGTTAATTGCTAGTTGAACACAAGCTGAGCACTCTGCTTCCCAACAGTGTTATTACTTCATCTTCTCCCTCTTGTCACGCAGAAGGATCTAAAACTTGAAAGATACCCCCTGATTTTGCAGATGGTCAGATCATGGCAGTGGGTTAATGATGGGTACGTCCTTTGTAACCTAATCACAGTATACATTAATTTACCAGCTTCTCATCGATAACATGATTAAAACTTGCACGTTAGGCTTCTAATTGTCTGTGGCAAACCTTTATAGACATGAAAAGCTTAATGCAGAGGTGTAAATCATCTTGTCCCAAGCCAGGGTGTGCACACCAACGAGCACACACAGACAAGATGCTGCTCATTAGAGTTGCACCAGCCTGGGTGCTGGAGTCAACCAGCACCCTGCAAGGAGAGTAAAGGGCCTTGTATACAAAATCTTATCCCTGTGTTCACACCCTAAAGAGCCAGTTGGTTACACATCTGTGTATTGCATTACATAGTCATTTTAGCCTGTAACGAGCAACGTTCAGCTGCAGGCCACTTTACCCACAGTCTCCATGTGTTAAAGCCAGACCCAGCAGTCGTGCGGCTTCCCAACGTCTGAAGCTGCAGGGGCAGGTGTGTCTGCAGTTCGTGACCAGGTGTTTCACAAGTCACTCTGATCTTCGTTACACGAGCAGACCGACCTAAAACTGGCAGGATTTATGTATCTTTAGGTTCTTCTCAGTGGTGACAGCGATCCAAAGGCTAGAACTCAGATTTCTAAGTTCTGCAGCATGGGCAATGTGATCAGATAAACTAATCCTGAGCCAGGGCGGCCTCAGGAGCAGCTCAGGGGAACAAGGTAAAGGGATTGCTGGTCCGGGCTTGGAGCTTGGTGTCTGCCTTTATTTTGTGAAAGGGACAGACCTGCAACACTCGTGGTTGAACAAGTAGAGTTAATCTAAGAAAACATCATTATTTTAGGACTCTGCACCCCTCCGAACAAGAGCCATGGTCCTGATTTCAGTAGTGGTTTGTGAAAGTTCATCATGAACTGACCACCTTGCTTTTGGTTCTCCTGAAGGGTGAACTTCACCGGGGTCTGAAATACTTGTAGCACGAGCGTGTTCGGGCACGAGCAGCAGCCTTGCCTTGGCGGGACGGGGCCCGTGGGCTCAGCTCGCTGCTGTGCCAGCGGTCCTAACTCACAGGCTCCGCTTATCCCATTTTTAGATTATGAAGGCCTCTCTGCTTGCTGACGACGATGACCTGGACCTGATCCTGGATCCTTACCCTGTGAAGCCACCTGTGAAAACGGACACGTCGCAGGAGATCTGCTCGCCGAGGCTCCCCATCTCAAAACCGCAGGGGCAGAAGAGATACTCAGGTACTGTGAGGAAGCACATACTGCCCGAAACGAGCTGAATTCTGAGGTGAACGGGGAAAACGGGGCCCCTGGCTGAACGTACGGCGCAGTGGGGGCGGGACAGCTCTGGCCAGCAGCCGGACGCCCACCCGCGCTCCTTCACTGCCCCTCTCAACAGGACAGGGGGAGAAAACTGGGTGAAAAATGGGTTGAGATAAAAGCAGGGAGATTGTTTTGCTTGAGACAGTAATTAGTAAACAGACTTGAGGAAAATTAATGCATCGCCTGTTAAAATAGGTCTGAGTAGGGAGAAAGACAAGCGAAAACAGCAGTTTCCTACGCTGCCCCCCCTTTCCCATGCTCAGCTTCTCTGCGCTCCCGGCGGCGCTGGGCAGCGGGGTTGTGCTCGGTGCAGAGCGGTTCCTGTCCACTCCACCCTTTCTCCTGCTCCAACACGCGTCCTGTCCCCAGCAGCGGAGGGGACGCCTCCTTCCACCTCCTGCCCTCACCTTGCTGCTCCCCTCCTGGCTTCACTCTGTCTCCTTCCTGCCCCTGTGACATTTTCTGCCCATTTTAAGCTCTCACAGAGGTGCCATGAGCTTTGCAGGTTGGTTTGAGGTGCCACCGCTCCCCCAGTGTGCTCAGCTGTCACCTGCAGTGGCGCTGGGGACAGCAGCTGTGTGCAGCGCGGGTGCTGGCCTCTTGTCACAGGGGGCACCCTGCAGCCCCGCTACCCAAACCTGGGCATTGGCATCCAGTACAGCCACCAGCTGCTCTCTGGGAACAAGTGTGGAGCTGCTTCCTGAACTCAGTGGGTAGACCCGAGATAGTAGAATCATTTTGGTTGGAATTAAGCCTCAAGATCAAGTCCAACCATTCCCCAGCCCTGTCCCTGCCCCATGTCCTGAGAACCTCCTGTCCGTCTGTCCAGCCCTCCAGGGCTGGTGACTCCAGCACTGCCCTGGGCAGCCTGTTCAATGCCCCACAGCCCTTTGGGGAAGAAATTGTTCCCACATCCAACCTCAACCTCCCCTGGCGCAACTTGAGGCCGTTTCCTCTGCTCCTGGCGCTTGTTCCTGGGGAGCAGAGCCCGACCCCCCTGGCTCCAAGCTCCTTTCAGGCAGTTCAGAGATCAGAAGGTCTCCCCTCAGCTCCTGTTCTCCAGCTGAACCCCCAGGTCCCTCAGCCTCTCCCCACATTTTGGGGGTGAGACCGTGTCCTGTTCTTGGTGCAACACCACATGCTTTAGCTTGGACGCTGGAGATCAGGCAGCGCACGGTGGGTTCTGCGGTTCTCAGTACCGCGGGTAATCTTGCTTAGCTACACGTTATCATCACAATCCACAAATGTGGCAAATGTTTCCACTGGCTGATCAAGAGCTACTGAAACACCTTTAAATACCAGAAACGCGCTGCTCACTCGCCTGTTTTTCCTCCTAGCCGGCGGGCTGCTGCAATCCAAATTCGCCAACTTAATCCTCCAGCCGCCGAGCGCCGCTGCGCAGGACCCCAAGGGAGCCAGGACAACCAGCAGCCCCGCGTCCGTCCCCCTTTGGCCGGCGACGTCTCCGCTGGCGCCCGCGTTCCCGGTGCGCCCGGCGCTCCCCGAGGTGCCCATGAGGACGGTGGGGGTCCGCAGGCGGCAGGCGCTGGTGCCTCGGGACAGGTCCATCGCCCACGGCAAAGGGAAGCTGCTGATGGACATGGCGCTCTTCATGGGCCGCTCCTTCCGCGTTGGCTGGGGACCCAACTGGACGCTTGTCAACTCTGGAGATCAGTTGAGCAGCTCAAGTGAAAGGGAAGATCCGCAGTGCGAGCCTGTGGAATACGAGTTCCTGCCGACTCCGGTCGCTCCGAAATCGTGAGTAGCCACTTCCTTCAGGGTGATCCTCACATACACTCTCTTCGTGTTTGAAAGAATCCTTGGTGTAGGTTGATATCTCTTTCAAATTCAGCTGAATGTTCCTTTTGATATGTAGAAGTGGCGCGAGATCGTGTTAGCAATGGAGATTTCCTGCAGGTTGCTACTTTACAGCAATCTGTATCTCAAAGGACGGGACTATGGTAGTAAGAGTAGTTATTTAGTTAACAAGTAAATAGTCATCCAGGTAAAGGTTAAAGAGGGTAAGTTCAACATTGTTGTCCAGGGAACTTCCAGTGGGCTCATTGTCCCTGGGGATAACTGCAGCTCCGCAGAGGTTTCTTGGTTAGTCTCAGAATTCCCAGCTGCCTTTGGTTCTGCCTGTATGGAGAGCAGCGTACGGGCCTTTCCTGCGCTGTTAACTCCGTCCCTACGCTGGACTGGAATGCGGCTGGATGTTCTACCACTCAAATCTTCACAAAGCTCATTGGGTGGTTGTTCTGCAGCGTATCTGATCCGTGGGCAGTGAGGCGCTCACGGAACGCGCTGGGGTACGGCTGCCTGTGCTAACGGCCTTCGGAGGCCTGGAAGGACGCAGTTCAATGAGGTTTACTTGCCAAAGTCTGGTTCTGGGCCCCAGACTGTGTCATTAGGTTCTTTGTACCGAGCTGTTGGCCTCGGATCACCCGTCTCATTCTCTTCCTGTTAAAACGAAGCTGCAGCAAACCACGTCAACTCACAGCATCTCTGCCCGGTTTTGTCTCCCTTTTCCCTCCAGGCTCTCAGAATCGTGTTTCAAGGTTCACGTGGAGAAGCTGAGCGTGGAGCAGCGGCCGGCGGACAGAGAGCAGCAGCTGTACCTCATCCCGCTGGAGATCAAGCTGCAGCACAGCACGGTGCACATGGACCAGCGCTGTCCCCTCCTGGCGCCCAACCCGGGGGTGGCCGCCATCCACGACTACGCCCACTGGGTGCGCAAGGCGGTCCAGGACCCTGCGCTGGCCGAAAGTGAGTGCGGGGTGGTGCTTTTCACCGTGCCAACGATGCATCTGGAAAACTGTCCGGCTCGGGTTAATTTCAGGTCTCATCAGGGCAGTGAAATGTGAATAAAACAGAAAAATGGGCTGCAGCTCAGTGTTCTTTGACTCATACACGTGGTGGATTCTATTTGTGGAGCTAGCTGACCTGTTGTAACAGGAAGTAACATATCCTTCAAGATATTATGCTTATAATCCACGAGTCCTCTCTAAGCGTTCTTTGGTGTGTTTTTATACCTGATGACAACACACAAGAAGCGTGGGATGAAATATCCTCCGTCATCCTAAGGACTCGGTACTGCTGCCACCCCTGGGCTCTTTCCTCATGTGGCAATGACCACTTGACCTCAACAGTGGTGGATTTACAGACATACTCCCAAGTAGCAAGTGATGGGACAAGAGAAAACGGCCTCAAGTTGTAACGAGAAGGTTTAGATCGGATATTAGGAAAAAATTCTTCATGGAAAGGGCTGTCGGGCATTGGAACAGGCTGCCCAGGGAACTGGTGGAGTCACCAGCCCTGCAGGGGTTTGAAAGGCGTTTAGATGAGGTTCTCAGGGACACGGGGTAGTGCTGGAGTTGGGTTACGGATGGACTCGATGGTCCTGAGTGTCTCTTCCAACAGAAACAATTCTGTGCTTTCTTTGAAATGTTCTTTGTGTTTTTACTCCCGCTGAGTAAATAACTGTGTCCCGACAGCGGTTGTGAAGCACTGGCTGCTGACGTGGACCCTCTGCGAAGCCATCTGGGGGAACCTGAAGGAGCTGGAGGCCAGTTTGGAGGAGCCCAGCGAGTACGTCCTGGCGCTGGAGCGCAGGAGAGCCTTCTCGCGCTGGCTGGCGGACACGGCCGCCCGCCGCGTGGACGAGGAGGTGTCCCTGGCGCGCCACGGCAGCCCCATCGAGGCCGTGTTCAGCTGCCTGACGGGGAGGAGGATCGGAGAAGCCTGCAGGCTGGCGCAGCTGGCGGGTGAGGCCCCAATCTCGCAGCTTTTTGCAGGGAGGAGGAAGGGAGGCGCAAAAAGAGAATTTCAGCCTCGAGAGGTGGTGGTGACTGGGTGCTCAGAATTTTCCCGTGTCCGCTTGTCCATGTGCTGCTTGCTACCAGGTTACATTAATCCTCTGTCCTTCCCATTCCTTTGTCTTTTCCCCGTGTCCCGGTTTGCTGGTGAGGGGCTGGAGCACAAGTGTGATGGAGCGGCTGAGGGACCTGGGGGGTTCAGCTGGAGAACAGGAGCTGAGGGGAGACCTTCTGATCTCTGAACTGCCTGAAAGGAGCTTGGAGCCAGGGGGGTCGGGCTCTGCTCCCCAGGAACAAGCGCCAGGAGCAGAGGAAACGGCCTCAAGTTGCGCCAGGGGAGGTTGAGGTTGGATGTGGGAACAATTTCTTCCCCAAAGGGCTGTGGGGCATTGGAACAGGCTGCCCAGGGCAGTGCTGGAGTCACCAGCCCTGGAGGGCTGGACAGACGGACAGGAGGTTCTCAGGACATGGGACAGTGCCGGGGTGGGTTATGGTTGGACGCGATGATCTTAGCGGGGTTTCCATCCAAAATGACTCTCTGATCCTATGAAATTGTGCACAAGACCCAGTAGTGCAGCTCCTGGCTGCTCAGCAGGTGGCTGTACCCGGGCAGGCTGTCCCTGAGCTGCTCTTGTCCCCGTCCAGGTGACCACCGGCTGGCGCTGCTCCTGTCGCAGCTGGCGGGCAGCCAGCCCCTGCGCGACCTGCTCACCATGCAGCTGGTGGACTGGCACCGGCTGCAGGCCGACTGCTTCATCCAGGAGGACAGGCTGCGTGTCTTCGCCCTGCTGGCCGGGAAACCCGTGAGTTCTGCTACTCAGCTCTGTTCTCATTGCCTCAGCAGCGGTTTGTTTAGGCTGTGACGCTCAGCCACAGCAGGAGAGGGGAACAAGCTGTTGGGTGTGAGCTGGCAACGTGCACTGGCAGCCCAGAAACCACCCGTGTCCTGGGCTGCGTCCCCAGCAGTGTGAGCAGCAGGTTTGGGGGGATCCTGCCCCTCTGCCCCGCTCTGGTGAGACCCCCCCTGCAGTGCTGGTCCAGCTCTGGGTCCTCAGCACAGGACACACATGGAGCTGCTGGAGAGGGGCCAGAGGAGCCCCAGGAATGACCCGAGGCTGGAACAGCTCTGCTGGGGACAGGTGAGAGAGTTGGGGTGTTCAGCTGGAGAACAGAAGCTCTGGGAGACCTTAGTGCGGCCTTTCTGGACTGAAAAGGGGCTGATGAGAAAGATGGGGACAGACTTTTGAGCAGGGCCTGTTGTGACAGGACAAGGGGTGATGGGTTAAACTAAAGGAGGGAGATTCAGGCTGGACTTGAGGAAGAAATTGTTGCCCTGAGGGTGGTGAGAGCCTGGCCCAGGTTGTCCAGAGAGGTGGTGGATGAACCATACCTGGAGACATCCCAGGCCAGGCTGGACGGGGCTCTGAGCACCCTGAGCTGCTGAAGATGTCCCTGCTCATGGCAGGGGGACTGGGGAGCTGGGGAGGTCCCTCCAACACAAACCAGCTGTGATTCTATGAACTACTTTATTTCCCGGTTTAACCTCGTGCTGCTATGCACCTGCTGTGCACCTGCTGTTGTGCGATGTTTGACCCAGTGATCTCCTCCTTTAGGTGTGGCAATTGTCAGAGAGAACGAGCATCAACGTGTGCTCGCTGCTGGACTGGAAGCGCTGCGTTGCCGTGCACCTCTGGTACCTGCTGCCTCCCACGGCTTCCATTTCCAAGGCTCTGGCCATGTACGAGTCGGCGTTTCAGGTGGGTCTGTGTCCAGTAAAAGGAGATTTTAGGCAGTACCATTGACTGTCCGGTGCTGTTCTCAGACTGTGAGCAGACGAGTATTGTGGAATATTGTGTCCAGCTGTGGCCCCTCGGTTCCAGCAGGACAGGGAACTGCTGGAGAGAGTCCAGCGCAGCCACCAAGATGCTGGAGGGAGTGGAGCATCTCCCGTGTGAGGAAAGGCTGAGGGAGCTGGGGCTCTGGAGCTGGAGAAGAGGAGACTGAGGGGGGACTCATTCCTGGGGATCAATATGGAAAGGGGGAGTGTCAGGAGGATGGAGCCAGGCTCTTCTGGTGACAACCAGGGACAGGACAAGGGGCAATGGGTGCAAACTGCAACACAGGAGGTTCCACTGAAAGAGGAGAAGCAACTTGTTCCTGGTGAGGGTGTCAGAGCCTGGCCCAGGCTGCCCAGGGGGTTGTGGAGTCTCCTTCTGTGCAGACATTCCAACCCGCCTGGACACCTTCCTGTGTAACCTCATCTGGGTGTTCCTGCTCCATGGGGGGATTGCACTGCATGAGCTTTCCAGGGCCCTTCAACCCCTGACATCCTGGGACTCTGTATCTCTGCGGAGCAGCTGAGGATGGACTCACGCCTGGGTTTGCTGTTTCATTTGCCCTTTCCACAGCTTTTGCGATGAGTTTTTGCAGCCGATCTCTTTGGGAATGTTCCTTCCCCCACTGCGGTGGGAGCAAAGTGGCAGGGTTGAACCCCTTGGGAGCTGCAGAAGCTGAGGAGCTGCTCCAGCAGTGATTTATTTGGAGCGTGTCTCGCAGCGATTGTTTCCAGGTGCTCAGAACACATAAGGTGGAAGCCGTGCTGCAGACAGCTGTCCTGCCCACGGCACAGCCACATGCGTTACGCAAAGCCTGCTGGCTGTAGAGCTCTCAGCCACTGCGTGCTGAGGGCAAAATAAGTATTTAATCATTTAACTGAAGGTAGTTGAGCCCTTGATCTTCGTGCCTAAAGAGAGCCCAAGCGCAGCATCAAGTCTCATAGCGAATGGGTGTGTGCTTAATGCTGCAGGAGTGTCCGCTGTTCAATTTGGATGTACTTAAGTGTGTTCATGGTGTCAAACACCAAGCTTTAGTTTGAGCGTGGCTTGAACTTCAGGTAATGCTGCTGGGTTAGGACGTGGGGCTGGTCTTGCTGCAGCCCGATGATGGAGGAGGAGTGGTCACAGCTCATTTCCAGAACTTTGTATGGGAATAACTGGGAACGGGCAGAACGTGGAACGTGCTTCAGACCCCGTGCTGGTGCTCCTGCCAGCACAATGTCGCGGGTTTCGGGTACCCGGGCTGTGAGACAGACCCACTGCGTCTTGTTCCATCAAGTCATACGAGGTTTTCCAGCCATACAAGCGTTCAGGATTGTTATTTTCTGGTGTGAGAGCTGCCTGTACCTCCCCACAGTGGCTTTTGAGAGCTCAGTGTGATATGGAATTGAACTTGCCAAAGCAGTTTGGGTTTAGGTTTTGCTTTTTAGCCTTGTGTAGCTGCGGGGTGGGTTTTACCGGCAGGTGCAGCTCCTGCTCCACAGCAGCTGTTCTGAGTGCGGTTTGGTTCCAGAGCGCGACCTCTAAACTTACTGTTACAACTACTGTTTTTAGAACACGCTGGAGTGTGAAAAGTACGCCTGCTGTCCCCTGCCTCCCTACCTGGAGGATTCCGGCTGTGTCTTTGAAGACGATGATAATGGAGGAAGGCCCCTGCGAGACGTCTGCTTCCATTTGTTAAAGCTCTACAGCGACAGGTGAACGGGCACATAGTTAAAAAGCATTTGGAAGAGTCTTGATGAGTGGGTGACTTGTTGAGTTCCCACCCCAGGGCTGTGAAATCAGCCTCAGTGGTTACTGAACCACTCAGAGGAGTGAAAATCTGCCTTGTGTGTGCGCCCTGGGACGGCGTGACACTGTCATGCCGCAGCTGACGAAATTAAGCTTTGGAGATGATTGTATTGGGGTTTGTAAGTGTTTTCTGGATCTGAAGAGCACAGTAATCTTGCTTCACCATAGTTGCTTGTGAGACTGAGCCACTGAGAAACCTATGGGGGAACATAGAGAGGTGGGGACAGGCCAATGCAGGCTCAAAACAGGAGCAAAAGGATTTTAACAGTTGCTCCTATTTTGTTTTAAGGCAGCCCCAAAACCCACATAAATCACACGTGTAATGCGGGAGAAGAATGAACTCGACAACTCTGAGAGTTATAAACTGAAGCCGTTTAAAGCAAAATTTGATCAGGTTATATAGTTTTAAACCGCTGATTATGTAGTTACATTATTTATACTGGATAACTATAGCCAGATTACACACCGCTTACACTTCTCTAGCTAATACACGATTGGCTTCTGTCCTGGACACTCGTCACCTCACGTGTCTCGCCACAAAGCACTTTAATTCCCCATTCTCCTCTTGCTTCATCAACTCTCTTTCCCATTCTGTGTGGTTGAGGACGTTTCTGTGACCCTTCACGTGTGGCCTAGATCGGCTCGACGCCGTCTTGCTCGCTGCACAGACGTCCGTTTGTCCACATGTAGTGAGTGGAGGTGGCAGAAAGGAAGGAACCAAGCAGGGGTTTGTGTTTCTATGAGGCCACAGCCAGCTGTGTGTTCCAAGCCCTGTTTCCCCGCAGGCACTACGACCTGGAGCAGCTGCTGGACCCGCGCAGCGTGACGTGCGACCCCCTGGACTATCGCCTGAGCTGGCACCTCTGGGAGGTGCTCCGGGCGCTCAACTACACCCACCTGGGCAGGCAGGGCCAGGGCGTGCTCAACGCCAGCTACGCCGCGCAGCTCGAGAGCCGCGGCCTGTGGGAGTGGGCTGTGTTCGTCCTGCTGCACGAGCCCGACGCGCAGTGAGTCCAACTGTCGGTTATTGTGGTTTTCCTCAAAAATACTGTGTTCTGTTTCTAGACTTCCTCTGTATGCTGTCATTACATAGAATCATTGCAGTCGGAAGAGACCCTCAGGGTCACAGAGTCCAACCATAACCCAACTCCAGCACTAACCCGTGTCCCTCAGAACCTTGTCTAGAGTCACAGAGTGTCCTGAGCTGGAGGGACCCGCAGATCACGGAGTCCAGCTCCTGTCCCTGCACAGGACACCCCACAGGTCACCCGTGTGTCTGAGGACGGTGTCCAGTCTCTTGTTGAACACTGTCAGGTTGGGCCGTGACACCTCCCTGGGAGCCTGTTCAGTGTCCAGCACCTCTGGGGAAGAACCTTTGCCTCATGTCCACTGACCCCCTGGCACATCTCCTGCCGTTCCCTGGGTCTGTCCCTGGGTGGGCGCTTTCGAACCGCTCTAGTGACGGTGACTCCAGCACGTCCCTGGGCAGCCTGTTCCATGGCACGTCACCAGGGCTTCTCTCACATTAAACTGGAACAGCACACCTGGAGAACTTTATCCTGCTTCTAAAAACTGTGTCTGCCAGAATAAGAAAGCGGCATCAATAATTCTGTGGAGTTAAATGTCTTGGTAGACGTTAAATCGTGTTGTGTTGCGCTGTCTCCTGAACGCCGCTGTAGGGAATTGTTGCCCTGAGGGTGGTGAGAGCCTGGCCCAGGTTGGCCAGAGAGGTGGTGGATGAACCATCCCTGGAGACATCCCAGGCCAGGCTGGACGGGGCTCTGAGCACCCTGAGCTGGTGACGATGTCCCTGCTCATGGCAGGGGGGACAGATGAGCTTTGACGGTCCCTTCAGCCCAAACCATCTGTGATTCTGTGATCTCGTGGTCATTTTGACGCCCTGTGGCTGCACCTTGTCTCTGGCTCAGCACATTTACTGCGTTCCAGAAGTCGTCCTGAAGACACCATTAATGCAAAATATCATCAGTGTTCCCCTGTGGTGGAACAGAAGTCGATGTTAGGAGGCGTGAGGATCACCGAAATGCAGTTTTGCTTTTGTTGGGAAATAAACCCTGAACAAAAGATTGTCTTAGACTCGTAGAGCAGTAGAACACGCGTCTGTAGTGGGAGGTGTCTCCTGCTGTTCCTGTCCAGCGACCATTCCCACGTTGCTGTAGAATCTTTTTCAAGCCCATCCCCCCAAATCGAGCCTGTGCGTTACTTTTAGGGCCTCGATCACACTTAAACCTTTCTGAGCAAAACACTAGCAATGACTGTCCTCAGCGCCTGGCCTGTGCTGAAGGAATCCAGCTGATTGTAGAACTTTGCACGCCATCCGGTGGTCAGAGCGTTCGGGGCCGGCGGGGTTGGCGTTTGGCTACAGTGACGCCTGTGTCTCCGCTCTCAGCTGCTCGTGTTGAATCGTGTCTTCTGGTGGAGGGAGCGGGAGGGTTCCAGTGGTCAATAACGCCCCGTCCTCTTTCCGCAGCACGCGGGAGAAGTCGGTGCGCGAGCTCCTGCACCGGCACTGCCAGCTCGCCGAGACCCCCGAGTCCTGGGCCAAGGAGACGTTCCTGACGCAGCGGCTCTGCGTCCCGCCCGAGTGGATCCACCAGGCCAAGGCCGTCCGGGCGCGCGTGGAGGGCGACCGGCACAAGGAAGCGCTGTTCCTGTTCAAGGCCGGGCACTGGAACCAGTGCCACAAGCTGGTGGTCCGGCACTTGGCCTCGGGTGAGTCCGCACTCCTCATTTTTCTCCGCTTTTGAACAGCTAACGGAGCAGGAACGGAGGCCGTGGGGTGGTCAGTAATGCGAAGCGGTCGTGTTGCTCCAAAACGGGGCTCTTCACCCAGCGTGTGTACAAGAGAACCAGATTTAGCACCCGGAGATCTTGTGTTCAGTACAGAGTTGCACAAGCCTGGATGCTGGAATCAACCAGCACCCCAGCAAGAACAGTAACAACCGTTATATACAAAATCGTATCGCTGTGTTCACACCATAAAGAGCCAGTCGGGTACGCGTTTGCATATTGCATTGCATAATCATTTTAGCCTGTAACGAGCAACGTTCAGCTGCAGGCCACTTTACCCACAGTCTCCATGTGTTAAAGCCAGACCCAGCAGTCGTGCGGCCTCCAAACGTCTGAAGCTGCAGGGGCAGGTGTGTCTGCAGTTCGTGACCAGGTGTTTCACAAGTCACTCTGATCTTCGTTACACGAGCAGACCGACCTAAAACTGGCAGGATGTCTGCGTTGTTGGGTCGGCAGCTGCCGACAGGGTTGGTTCTCTCTGGTGACACTGCAGCGGGGCTGTTCGTAGCCCCGGGGTCCATGTGGAGCTGCCTGGTTCAGAGCAGCTCCGGCTCACAGCTGCTGTGATGACCCTGCACTGCAAACATGAGAAGGGCAGTGAGGAACCTCCTCCCCGTGCCCGAGGGGAACAGAAGGAACGTTCTGGAGCGCCGATCCTGCGGCTTCGCTGTAGTTGTACGCAAAAAGCTCCACACAAGGGCTGTTCAGCACGGTCTGGTGGAACCAGCTCTGGAAAATCCACCTTGATGTGCTCTGGTCCCCATCTCTGCTGTCCCACCTGTATTCAGTGTTCTCATCCATCCACCTGCATGTGCTGAAACCCAGAAACCTCTGCCCTGGGCTCCCTTCCACAGTAACGGTGTTATTGAGCTGACAGCGCATCACCGAGACCGTGTTTGTTCATAAGTATCTCATCAGCCATGACATCCTTCCTGTACGAGGAAGGCACCATGCTCTACATTCTTCACCCTATTCCTGCATCAGGGCTCTGTAAAAGAGCAGAAAATCAGTTTTATCAACACTTTGATTTTCCAGAGGGTTGTTGCCCTTCCTGTGGTTTTTGTTTGAGGAGGCGGCACGTTCCCATTGGATCGTTTCATTACCTTAATAAGCGGCATGTTTGGTTTCCTGCATTTCTGCTGGGAGCTTGAGCTGGTGCTGATGAGTCTCTATAGACTGACCACGGGCATCTGAATCGGGTGATTTTAAGACCTGTAGCGGCAGAGCAGGTGACAGTGGGAATACTGGACAAATATGAAAATGAATGTTGTTTTGAAGGAGAATTGACCACAGCTGCTTCCCCCAGTGTCAGTCGCCGAGTCAGTCATTGGGGGCGTCAGTCGCCGAGTCAGTCATTGGGGGCGTCAGTCGCCGGGTCCACTAACACGCTTGTTCTCTCCAGACGCGATTATTAATGAGAACTACAAGTACCTGAAGGGGTTTCTGGAGGACCTGGCCCCCCCGGAGCGCAGCGCCCTCATCCAGGACTGGGACACAGCGGGGCTGGTCTACCTGGATTACATCCGCGTCATCGAGATGCTCGACAGGATCCAGCAGGTAACGGATTCAGACTTAAATGTCTTCTTTTTATACAGTTTGGAAGCTCCTCCGGAGTCTCGCTTTTAGAATAGCCTTTTCCTCGCTGTTGGGCGGTAACGTCAGCGTTCCCTTCCGCACACACAGGCTGTGTGTGCTGCATCTCCGAAAATACAGAGGGGTTTGGGAGATGGTGACAAAGATGTGGGCTCTGCCCTGTGGGCACAGAGCATGATAGCGAGGGGAGTGAGGAGAAGGAAAGAAAACAAGTTAGTGGGGGGTCTGCACACCAGCCCCACGTCAGTCCCCACGGGTTCGGTCCCAGAGCTTCCGGTTCCCCCACTGGGCTGTTCACGCAGGTTTTGGTGTCGGTTGTCTGGGACAGAGCAGCTGGGGGTGCAGGCGCCGCTGACACCGACTCTGCTCTTCTGCTTCCAGCTGGATTGTTCCCCCTACGAGCTGGAGCGGTTACACACCAAAGTGATGTCGCTGTGCAACCGGATAGAGCAGATCCAGTGCCACAGCGCCAAGGACCGCCTGGCGCAGTCAGGTACGGGGACGTCGGTGTCCGTCACCCGCGGGGACAGCGGGTTCTGCAGCACCGGCTGTCAGCAGCTGTGACCGTACGGCAGCTTTGGGTTGTCACTTCAGGTGGTTTTCGCTGCCTGGTTGATGTGACATCCAGTGTCTGGTCTGACAGCTGCCCCTTGATCAGCTGTAGTGTCACAGCGCCACGGGGAGCGGGAGGACACTGGGGGAACACAGTCTGGTGTGAGGAGTGAAGGCAAAGGGAGGAGAGCTGGAGCACAAGTGTGATGGAGCGGCTGAGGGACCTGGGGGTTCAGCTGGAGAACAGGAGCTGAGGGGAGACCTTCTGATCTCTGAACTGCCTGAAAGGAGCTTGGAGCCAGGGGGGTCGGGCTCTGCTCCCCAGGAACAAGCGCCAGGAGCAGAGGAAACGGCCTCAAGTTGCGCCAGGGGAGGCTGAGGTTGGATGTGGGAACAATTTCTTCCCCAAAGGGCTGTGGGGCATTGGAACAGGCTGCCCAGGGCAGTGCTGGAGTCACCAGCCCTGGAGGGCTGGACAGACGGACAGGAGGTTCTCAGGACATGGGGCAGGGACAGGGCTGGGGAACAGTTGACTTGATTTTGAGGGTCTTTACCAACCGAACAGGTTCTGTGATCCTGTCGGTGTCGGTCACACCCATGGAGGGCTCTGTGTGGAGAGAGGAGTCTCTGCTGGAGCCGGTCACACCAGGGCCTGGTTCTACCAGCCCAGCCTGAGGCTGTTCCCCCAACCCCCCTCGGCTCGCGGTTCCCCCGTTGCAGCGTGACCTCGGTGCCGCGCTGCCCGCACTGACCCTGCTCTTCCTCCTGTCTCCGCAGACATGGCCAAGCGCGTGGCCAACCTGCTGCGGGCGGTGCTGAGCCTGCAGCCGCCCCCGGAGCCCGGCCCCCCGGCCTCGCCCGACCCCCAGCGCGTCCCCCTGCGCCTGCTGGCCCCCCACGTGGGCCGCCTGCCCATGCCCGAGGACTACGCGCTGGAGGAGCTGCGCGGGCTCACCCAGTCCTACCTGCGCGAGCTGGCGGTCACCCACTGAACAGACGGACGTTCGCTGCCCCCTCCCCTCGCTCTGGCGCCAACCGCCGCTCCGCCGGGCGCGTTTCACCACCCGGGCGTGAAGCGGCTTTGGTGCGTGGGGCTGACATGGGATGGGTGTCACCTGAGCCCGGTGGGACCCGCCCGGCGCCCTCGGCCTCCCCACGTTTTCCTCGAGCCAATAAAGCGCCTGTTGCGAACGTTTGTGCGGGTGCCGTGGTCCCTGGGGTGTTGGGGCTGGAGCTCCCGCCGGTCCCTCGGTCCAGCGAGTTCCAGGCCGTTGCAGTGATCCCTCTCCCCTGCGCCGCGCTCGGTCCGCCGCTGGCACCGCGTGGATGAGCTTCAACCGGGGTCGCGTGGTGCGTTTGTTTTGCGGGGGGCGGGTGGGACAGGAATCCCAGTTCAGAAGTGTCTTTTCCCACGTTCTCCTGCCACGTTGGAGACCTGCGGGCATGTTGATTCTCCCGTTTCTCCATCTCCAAAAGCGAAGCGAGCTCGTTCCCCGCTCGGGAGGAGGGCAGGGGACACCTCTGCGTGTGCCTTACGGCCAGCGCTGCCCGGGGACCGACACTGCGGATGCTCCAGAGCGCGGCAGCACCGGGGAGGCTGGACCGCGGCTCCCGGCCCTCCCGCTGCTGCTCTGCATCGGCTCCTTGAAGGTCTTTATGCATGAGGATTATGTAAAGGTTTTTATTAAAACAACAAAAAAAATATAAATAAATGATCTAGATTATTTTCCTGTCTTTTTGAAAACAATAAATAAAGTGTTTATAGTATTCCCAGGGTTGTGTTTGCTTTTTAAGGTTCTGGTTGCCTGTCTCTGTCCCTTGGCTTGTCCCAACCCGGTGGGCTGGGCTGGGGGAGCCAGGTCTACCAAGGATGGGCGGGAAAGTGACTCCAGTTCTGTCTGTGGTGAGAAACAGGAACGGGGACATGGGCACAAAGACATGGGAAAGGGACTGGGGGTCCAGCTGGAGAACAGGAGCTGAGGGGAGACCTTCTGATCTCTGAACTGCCTGAAAGGAGCTTGGAGCCAGGGGGGTCGGGCTCTGCTCCCCAGGAACAAGCGCCAGGAGCAGAGGAAACGGCCTCAAGTTGCGCCAGGGAAGGTTGAGGTTGGATGTGGGAACAATTTCTTGCCCAAAGGGCTGTGGGGCATTGGAACAGGCTGCCCAGGGCAGTGCTGGAGTCACCAGCCCTGGAGGGCTGGACAGACGGACAGGAGGTTCTCAGGACATGGTGGGTGGGGAACGATTGGACTGGATGATCTTGAGGGGTGTTCCAACCACCATCCTGCCCAGCCCGGGTGTCACTTGTGCAGCGGGGGCTGGGGAGCCCGCTGCCCGGTGCCGGCTCTCAGGTACAAACCCCGTGACGAGCTGTGGCGGTTCGTGTCCCTCGCCCGGGCAGTTCAGCTCTCCTGCTGTCCGGTGAACATGACACCGGCCGCTCGGCGCAGGGAGCCGGGTCGCTCCGGCTTCGCCTCCTTCCATTACCGTAATTGCGTCTCTGCCGCCCCGGCTGCGGCCCGGGGCAGGGGAGCAGAGCAGCCGGGACGTCGGGCTGGGGATGAATAATTCACCGCCTGGAAACCAAACCTCCAGCCTTAAAACCTGCTCGGCATCTGCTGCCGCGGAGCGGTGCCAGGGGGCGGCGGGGGGAGCTGGTGCCCGCCCCACGGGAGATGGGGAGATGCTCCCGCACCCCCAGGGCAGCCACCTCCCTGCCACTTGCTGCTGCAACCCCTGGGTCACGTCCCTTAACCTCCTGGGGTTTTGTTCTCCCCAAATGGGAATGATCTGCCCCTACTCACCCTCTCACCGAGCCCGGAGCCGCGGGAGCTCACGCTGGGCCGGGCAGGGCGGCCCCTTCCCCCGGGGGTCCCTGTCCCCCGCGGCTCCTCCCGCTGCCCCGGCCCACGCTTGGCTGGGACCCGCTGCGCTCGGGGACCCGTCACCCCTTCAGCCCCGGGGTTTCCTTCTCCAGCTCGCTCTGGGCCAGGAATGTGGGGAGCAACCCCCCCGTCCTCCCCGCAGCCCCCAGGGCAGAGGTGATGTGGGGAGAAGCAACTTTGTCCCTGCCGGCTCCAGCCCACCTCACTGTCCTTATCACCGCGGGCCCGGCCCCGAGCGATGGGATCCATGGTTCGGGGTGCTGGGGGGCACAGCCGCCCCCGAGCACGGGCAGCGCGGCACTGCCGGGGGGTTCAGCACCCGGGCCGGCCCGGAGGGGCTCAGCTGCACCCGAACGTGCTTCGGGTCCCCGCCAGGTCCCCTCGGGGGTCCCTCCGGCCCCAGGGCTCCCAGCAGCGGGACTGTCGCTCCCTGGGGGGGCCGTGCCCCCCCGCGTTGTCCCGGCCCTGACGTCACCCGGCGCTCGCAGGCAGCGCGTCCCCCCGTGTCCCCCGGGACTGCGCGGGGATGGAGCCCGGAGCTCGCCCGCTGCTCGCCCTCTGCCTCGCCAGCTGCCTCCTGGCCCCGGGTAAGCGGCCGGGGGGGCGGCGAGGGGCGCTGACCCCCCCCGGTGCAGGGAGATGGTCCCCCGGATTCCCGGGGGGGACAGGGCTGGGGGACTGGGGCTGGTGGGGCGGAGGGACGGGGGTCCCGGGGTGCTCCCCCACCCCGCTCAGCTGCCAGCGGCACCAGGGGGTCCCGGGGGGGTCGGGCCGCCCCCGGCGCTCGCAGCCGCAGCTCCGGGTCCCGCAGGCTGCCGGGCGGCGCAGGGCAGGTTCGCGTACAAGCTGCTCCACGACCTCTTCGCCAACTACTCCAGCGCCCTGCGCCCCGTGGAGGACACGGACCGGGCGCTCAACGTCACCCTGCAGGTCACCCTCTCCCAGATCATCGACATGGTGAGCGGCTTCAGCCCGGGTGACACGGGGTTGTCGCTGTCACACTCCTGGTCACACCTGCTGGACCCAGAGCTGATGCTCAACCCTCAACACCAGCCCAGACCCCTCAAAACCAGCCCAGCTGCCCCGAGTCAGCTCAGACCACTGGAAGACAGCTCAGACCCCCCCAAAACCAGGACACACCCCCCCCAAGTGAGCTTGGTCCATTTGAAGACATCTCAGACCCCTCTAAATGAGTTCAGATGACCTGAAGACAGCTCAGACCCCCCCAAAACCAGCACACACCCCCCTCAAGTGAGCTCAGATCACCCGAAACCAGCTCAGACCTCACCAACCCCCCAAAACCAACAGAACCCTGTCCAAGGCAGCTCAGCCCCTCGGGACACGCGAGAGGCTGCTGGGCTGGGGGGTCTGTCCGGGGTCTGGCCCCCCGCGCCCACCGTCCCCGCTCGGCAGGACGAGAGGAACCAGGTCCTCACCTCGTACCTGTGGGTGCGCCAGGCCTGGCTGGACGCCCACCTCACCTGGGACAAGGACGCCTATGGCGGCATCGACAGCATCCGCATCCCCAGCAGCTACGTCTGGCGGCCGGACATCATCCTCTACAACAAGTGGGTTGTGCTTGCACCCCCCACCCCTAAAACGCTGCTCCCAGAGCAGGAGGGGGCTCAAATTGGGGCTGGGAAGGGGATGGGGGGGGTTGCCAACGTTGGGGCTACACGGCTGCATGTGGGGTGGGAGCAGGGGGTCTGGTGTGGGGTGCAGAGAGGTTGTGACCCGCACTGGGTGACAAGGGGAGGGCAGGGGCGGTGGCAGCAGCCAAGCGTGCCCGGCACCCACCTGCCAGCTGGGACGTTGTCACTCCTCCTGGGGGAGTGACATGGGGAAGGGACACGGACACTCTGCTGGGGGCAGGCACTTGGCACTGGCCCTGCAGACCCTGCCCCATGTGATGGGACAGGAGGAAACAGCCTCAGGTCACACCAGGGGAGGTTGAGGTTGGATGTGGGAACAATTTCTTCCCCAAAGGGCTGTGGGGCATTGGAACAGGCTGCCCAGGGCAGTGCTGGAGTCACCATCCCTGGAGGGCTGGACAGACGGACAGGAGGTTTTCAGGACATGGGGCAGGGAGGGGGTGGATTATGGTTGGACTGGACAATCTTGAGGGGCTTTTCCAACCAAAATGATTCCGTGTGGGACTCGGGGCCACCCCGACCCCGTGGCCATCCCTCTCCCAGCGCCGATGACCGATTCGGCGGCTCAATGGAGACCAACGTGGTGCTGCGCTCCGACGGGCACATCATGTGGGACTCGCCTGCCATCACCAAGAGCTCCTGCAAGGTGGACGTCTCCTACTTCCCCTTCGACGGGCAGCAGTGCCGCCTCACCTTCGGCTCCTGGACTTACAACGGGAACCAGATCGACCTCCGCAACCGGCTGGACACCGGGGACCTGACGGACTTCGTGGAGAACGTGGAGTGGGAGGTGCTGGGCATGCCGGCCACCAGGAACGTCATCACCTACGGCTGCTGCTCCGAGCCCTACCCCGACGTCACCTACACCTTGCTCCTCCGCCGCCGCGCGTCCTTCTACATCTTCAACCTCCTCCTGCCCTGCATCATGGTCTCCTTCCTGGCACCCCTCGGCTTCTACCTGCCGGCCGACTCCGGGGAGAAGGTGTCGCTGGGGGTGACGGTGCTGCTGGCCCTCACCGTCTTCCAGCTGCTGGTGGCAGAGAGCATGCCGCCCTCGGAGAGCGTCCCGCTCATCGGTGAGCCCCGACGGCACCCTGGGCGCTCCCCGGGGACCGGCGTGTGGGCAGCACCCGCAGCGGGGGCTACGGCGCGGGGATGGGGCGCAGGGTCTCTACCGCTCCACCACGGCGTCAATGCCTGTTGCCCACGCAGGGAAGTACTACATCGCCACCATGACCATGATCACGGCTTCCACCGCGCTGACCATCTTCATCATGAACGTCCACCACTGCGGCCCTGGGGCCCGGCCCGTGCCCCCCTGGGCCAGGCGGCTCATCCTCCACCACATGGCCCGGCTCTGCTGCGTCTACGAGGTGGGCGAGAGCTGCAAGAGCCCCCGGCGGGCGCCGGGCAGGCGGGCGGGCAGGGGGGACGCCGGCATGTCAGGGGAGAGCCCTGGGGAGGGGGAGGCGGGCGCTGAGCCGGGGGGCTGCCCCCGCCACCGCTGCCTGTGCCATCACGACGGGCTGCTGAGGAACGTCGGCTACATCGCCGGCTGCTTCCGGCGTCACCGGGCCTCCCAGCGCCGGAACGGCGAGTGGAAGAAGGTGGCCAAGGTGATGGACCGATTCTTCATGTGGGTCTTCTTCCTCATGGTCTTCCTCATGAGCGTGCTGGTCCTGGGCAAAGCTGCCTGATGGCCCCGCAGACCCACCACCCCCTGCACCCCCTGCCCACGAACCCCGGGGGCAGCAGTGGCGGTGGGTGCCCTGTGAGGGTGGCGGGTCCCAGACACCCCCTGGTCCCCCATGGAGCTGCAGGGTGAGGGCTCCACCAGCAATGGGGAAGAAGAACCCGACAGCGGGACCGCCACCCTGGCTGGGGCCGAGGGGTCCCGACCCCACCCCGGGTGGCTGCGCCAAGATGTGCGCCCACATCCCCCCATTGCAGCCTGTGCCCGAGAAATCCAACAAACTGGAAATAAACCCTGGGGAGTGTGTCCTCCCTCTCCGGCCTGGGGGTGTCCTGGGATCTTGCTGCCCCAGGGAGGGGCTGCGGCACCAGAACCGGTGTCATGGGCTGGGGGTGTGCACGGGGTGGGCAGGAAAGCCATGTGGGACCCACGGGGACCCTTCTCTCCACGGGGCCACGATCAGTCCTCACAGCCCCATCTGGAGCTCTGCAGTGGGGTAAGAGAGGCAGAGCCTTTCCCTGGGAGGATGTGGATGTATATATAGATTATATATATATATAGAAAGAGACCTATATTGACTCACATATACATGTGGAAGCTGTTGGCTGGCAGGGCCCTGCTGTCGAGGGTTAAGATTGCGGGGTGACAATAAAACCCTGGCAGATGTATTGTTAACCCCCTCTCCCCCCCACACACTTCCCCCTCCCTCTCCCCCCTTTCCACTAAGGAGAGGCGATTGGGAGGAAAAGAAGCACAGAGTGAAGAGAGTTGGAAAAAATTAAAGATGTTTTACTAATGCTACTAATAAGAATAGAGAAAATAATACAAAATATACAAAACCAATCTTGAAAGTCTCAGCAACTGCAGAGCCGGCAACCAAAGTCCTGGACTGGACTCTGCAGCCAACCGGAGCTGGATTCAGTCTGTCACTAGGCCTCAGTTCGCAGGGACGACTAGCAAGGTCCTCTCCTAATGTCGGACATAAGCAGAAGGGAAAAAGGAAAAGCACACAAGATCCTCGTGATCTCCCACTTTTATATGCAGTATTCACGTGAATGGAATGTTATACACAGTTGGTCAGTTTCTTGCTCACTTGCTTCTCGTCGCCCCTCTCGCGAGATGTCCATCCGTGCTTATCAATAAGTTTGCATTCCATTGCTAGGTTTACCAAAACATGTGTCTGGTTCTCCAGGAAAATGCAGTTAATATGAAGGCTTTAGCTGACAGGCAAATTCACTAAAAGAGAAACTTGTTTTTAGCAAAACCAGGACACCTGCTCACCAAGCCATCCCAGTACTCCGGTTATCATAGAATCATCGAATCATTTTGGTTGGAAAAGCCCCTCAATATCGAGTCCAACCGTTCCCCAGCCCTGTCCCGGCCCCATGTCCTGAGAACCTCCTGTCCGTCTGTCCAGCCCTCCAGGGCTGGTGACTCCAGCACTGCCCTGGGCAGCCTGTTCCAATGCCCCACAGCCCTTTGGGGAAGAAATTGTTCCCACATCCAACCTCAACCTCCCCTGGCGCAACTTGAGGCCGTTTCCTCTGCTCCTGGCGCTTGTTCCTGGGGAGCAGAGCCCGACCCCCCTGGCTCCAAGCTCCTTTCAGGCAGTTCAGAGATCAGAAGGTCTCCCCTCAGCTCCTGTTCTCCAGCTGAACCCCCAGGTCCCTCAGCCGCTCCATCACACTTGTGCTCCAGCCCCTCACCAGCTCCGTTCCCTTCTCTCCACTCGCTCCAGCACCTCAAGGCCTTTCTTGGTATGAGGGTCCCAGAACTGACCCCAGGATTGGCGGTTTGGCCTCCCCAGGTCCCACCACAGGGACGGTCACTGCTCTGGGCCTGCTGGCCACCCCAGTGCTGATACAAACCAGGTGTATCAAGATATTGGTGTAGCTCAAGGGTCTCTTCCATCACCCCAAAACCACACATGAAACGCTGCAGCACCCTGAGCTGCAGCCACTACTCCAGGTGTCGCCGGGGACCTCCTGTCCCCTCCTGTGTCCCCATCTGTGTCTGCCAACCCTCACACACAGGGGCTGGGTCCACTGCAGCCCCCGATATGCTGCTCCAGGGCCTGGCAGTCCCAGGGAGGGTCCTGAGGGAGAGGGAACACCCCGACCCATCCCCTCTGGGCACTGGCTGGGGAGAAGACATGTCTGGGCAGGGGTGGAGGGATCTGTCCCTCGACACCTCCATGACAAACACATGGAGCTCCCTGGGGCAGGGGTTGTGGGGCCCGATGGGAGCCTTGGAGCTGCTGCCCCTCGGGCAGGGCAGGTCAGTCCCAGGGTCCATTGGTGGCTGCACAGCCCAGCCCGTGACAGCTACAGTCCCAGGGGATCCCAGCCCGTTGGGGACCCCTGCCCAGCCCCAGGGGAGCGGAGCCCTGCTCTGTCCTCGCGGTGTGGTGGGACCCCCCGAGACAAGCCCCCCCAGCCCCTCTGGCTGCTGCAGCTCTGCTCCCGATCCTCACGCCACAGTGACTTCAGGTGGTGGCAGGTCCCTCGTGGGGGTCACCACTGGGACAAGACCCAGCACATGAGCGCAGCACAAGCCTGGGGTGGGTGTATCCAGCGTTTTGGGGCTGGGCACCCCCAGCACTGCTTGTGGCCAGGAAGCCAATGGTACCTGGGGTGGGTTAGAAGGGGGTGGTCAGTAGGTCAGAGAGGTTCTCCTGCCCCTCTGCTCTGCCCTGGGGAGACCACACCTGGAATATTGTGTCCAGCTGTGGCCCCTCAGTTCCAGCAGGACAGGGAACTGCTGGAGAGAGTCCAGCGCAGCCACCAAGATGCTGGAGGGAGTGGAGCATCTCCCGTGTGAGGAAAGGCTGAGGGAGCTGGGGCTCTGGCTTTTTGGTCGCCTTAATTTTGCGCTCTGATATCAAGGTAAAAGAACCATCACGAGCCCATCGCCGAACGTACCATGACAGTGCCAGCCCGTCCTGTTGGGTTTGGGCACTGAGGGGGTCAGACCCCGAGCTGTGGGACGGCTAGATGCAGCACAGAAAACATTTAATATTTTAACAAATCAGATGGGAGGGGGGTGTCCTAGGAGTGTTCCCAGCCCCGCACCCCAGTCCCTCAGTAGTAATGGAACCCGTTGCTCTTCTGGGACCAGTGCTGCCACCACAGGGGCTTGCAGAAGCAGACGCGGGGGCGGCAGCGGCGTCTCCACCAGCCCCTCAGCCAGCCCCACAGCCGGGCGCAGCCCTCCCGCAGGAACCGTCCTGCCCTGCGCAGCCCCGGGGCCACCCGGCCGCGTGTCCCGGCCGTGGGCACCCACCAGCGCGGCCTGGGCTCCGCCGGGGTGCTCCTGCCCCGCACCGCGGGGCTGCTCCATTTGAGCCCCACCGAGATGTGACTGTTCACCTCCATGGAGCTGCTCCTGCCTGGGCTTGTGTTGTGGCTTCTTTGCGGTTCCACAGGGCTGCTCCTCTTCCCTTCCATGAGGCTTCTCCTGCTCAGCACCACAGGATTGCTCCTGCCTGACTCCATGCGGCTTCTCCTTTCCAGCTCCATGGAGCTGCTTCTGTCTGGACCTGTGCCCTTATCTTTGTCCTCGTCACCATCCACAGCATCATCCATGTCCACGTCCACCCACGGCAGCTCCTCTCCGAGGTGCTGGGGACACTCTCTGGCCTCCGGCAGCCCCAGCTGGACTTGCTCATCCACCCTGGCAGTGGGGATGGAGGGGTCCCTGGGGGGGGTCCTGCTGCGGGAACACACCACTCCCTGCCACCGGGCCAGCTCTGCCCGCAGCTGCTCGCGGCGCCGCTCGGTCACCGCCTGGAAGGCCCGGACAGTGTGGACGAGCTCCAGGACGAGCTTCCCCTTGTCTGTGGCCATGCCTGGGGGGGTGCGGGGGGGTGGCTCCACATTCACAGGGCTTTGTGCTCTGCTCCTGCTGTCCCTGGGGCTCTGTGCCCTGTCCCTGCTGTCCCCAGGGCTCCATGCCCTGTTGCTGCTGTCCCTGGGGCTCTGTGCCCTGTCCCTGCTGTCCTCAGGGCTCCATGCCCTGTCTCTGCCATCCCTGGGGCTCTGTGCCCTGTCCCTGCTGTCCCCAGGGCTCCATGCCCTGCTGCTGCTGTCCTCAGGGCTCCATGCCCTGTCCTTGCTGTCCCTGGGGCTCTGTGCCCTGTCCCTGTTGTCCCTAGGGCTCCATGCCCTGTTCCTGCTGTCCTCAGGGCTCCATGCCCTGTCCTTGCTGTTCCCAGGGCTCTGTGTCCTGTCCCTGTTGTCCTCAGGGCTCCATGCCCTGTCCCTGCTGTCTCTGGGGCTCTGTGTCCTGTCCCTGCTGTCCCCAGGGCTCCATGCCCTGTTCCTGCCATCCTTGGGGCTCTGTACCCTGTCCCTGCCATCCCTGGGGCTCTGTGTTCTGTCCCTGTTGTCCCCAGGGCTCCATGCCCTGTTCCTGCCATCCTTGGGGCTCTGTACCCTGTCCCTGCCATCCCTGGGGCTCTGTGTCCTGTCCCTGCTGTCTCCAGGGCTCCATGTCCCGTTCTTGCTGTCCCCAGGGCTCCATGCCCTGTCCCTGCTGTCTCTGGGGCTCTGTGTCCTGTCCCTGCCATCCCTGGGGCTCTGTACCCTGTCCCTGCCATCCCTGGGGCTCTGTGTCCTGTCCTTGCTGTCTCCAGGGCTCCATGCCCCGTTCTTGCTGTCCCCAGGGCTCCATGCCCTGTCCCTGCCATCCCTGGGGATCTGATCTTGCTTTGTCCCCACTGTCAGCCCCAGTGCGGTGTCTTGGCCAAGGGCTGGTCCTGGCTCCCCCAATGGTTCCTCCACAGCCTTGGGGGTCCAGGAGGGTCCCAGTTGTTCAAGCACCGCCGGCTCTGCCATTGCACCAGGATAGGGCTCCAGGAAGGAGCAGAGGGAGCCCAGGGAAGAGAAGCTGCTCCTCGACAGGGAGCCCAGGGAGTCCATGGAGGCCAGTGGGGCTCGCGGGGACAGGCGTCCCCTGCACGACACCTCCACTCTCGCCCTGCAGAGGAAGAGAAGAAAGAGACCCCGCTGCACCCTGGCCCCTCCAGCGGGACCCACAGGCAGCACCCCCTCCTTAGGGTGCTGGACAGGGGCTGAGGGTCTGCGGCAGGACCTGGGTGTCTCCCCCAACACTCACCACATCTCCAGGGTTGAAGTGGGCTCCTCCACTCCTCTGTCTGATGGCAAAGCAGGTGCTGAGGGAGCAGACAGAGTGAGTGGCTGCAGCCCCGGGTCAGGGCTGCTGTGGGGTGTTGCTCATTTGTGGGGTGCCCAGTGCCAGGGCCACTCACCGCTCTGCTCCTCAGCATGGGGTCTTGCCAGGCTCGTCTGAGGCTTCGACTTCTTCCACCACCTCTGCAGGAAACCCAGGAGCTGGGTGAGATGGGAGCAGTTCCCAGCCCCACACACCACGTCACCCCATGGTGCAGTGCAGCTCACAGATTCATGGAATCACAGCTGGTTTGTGTTGGAGGGACCTTCCCAGCTCCCAGTCCCCCTGCCATGAGCAGGGACATCTTCAGCAGCTCAGGGTGCTCAGAGCCCCGTCCAGCCTGGCCTGGGATGTCTCCAGGGATGGTTCATCCACCACCTCTCTGCCCAACCTGGGCCAGGCTCTCACCACCCTCAGGGCAACAATTTCTTCCTCATGTCCAGCCTGAATCTCCCTCCTTTAGTTTAACCCATCACCCCTTGTCCTGTCACAACAGGCCCTGCTCAAAAGTCTGTCCCCATCTTTCTCATCAGCCCCTTTTCAGTCCAGAAAGGCCGCACTAAGGTCTCCCTGGAGCTTCTCTTCTCCAGCTGAACACCCCAACTCTCTCACCTGTCCCCAGCAGAGCTGTTCCAGCCTCGGGTCATTCCTGGGGCTCCTCTGGCCCCTCTCCAGCAGGTCCATGTGTGTCCTGTGCTGAGGACCCAGAGCTGGACCAGCACTGCATGGGGGTCTCACCAGAGCCGGGCAGAGGGGCAGGATCCCCCAAACCTGCTGCTCACGCTGCTGGGGACGCAGCCCAGGACACGGGTGGTTTCTGGGCTGCCAGCACACATGGCAGCTCATGGCCAATCTTTCACTCCCTAGTACCCCAAGTCCTTCTCCTGGGGGCTGCTCCCCATCCCTCCATCCAGCCTGGATTGATACCGGGCGTTGCCCTGACCCAGGTGCAGGGTGTTGCACTTGGCCTTGTTGGACCTCATGAGGTTCTCTTGGCCCCACTTCTCCAGCGTGTCCAGGTCCCTCTGTTCAGCGTTGGGTGCGATGCAGCGATCACCCACCTGGAGCGGCTTGGCCCGCAGCATCTTGGAGACCAGCTAGAGCTGCAGAACGAGCACCAGGAGCGGGAGCAGCTCTGCTGGGCTGCGGAGCTCAGAGTGCCCCATGGCACAGACTGCGATGTGGATCCCCAGCGACCTCCTCGGTTCCCCAGTGACAGGACTGCTGTGCCCCTTTGTGACACAGTGGGGCAGGCAGAGCCCCACTTTGTGACACCCAGTGTCCTCCTGTGCCCTTCTCTGGCCATTACAGTGTCATGGATGGCGGGGAAGCCTGAGGCGAGACCCCTCCTCAGGATCCCTCACCCCCGCCGTGATGGACGTGCAGGGGCACCCTTCACCTGCAATTTTAAAAAATTCAGTGTTCTCTGTGCTGCCAGCGCTCTGCACTCACAGAATCCCAGGATGTCAGGGGTTGAAGGGCCCTGGAAAGCTCACCCAGTGCAATCCCCCCATGGAGCAGGAACACCCAGATGAGGTTACACAGGAAGGTGTCCAGGCGGGTTGGAATGTCTGCACAGAAGGAGACTCCACAACCCCCTGGGCAGCCTGGGCCAGGCTCTGCCACCCTCACCGGGAACAGGTTGCTTCTCATCTTTCAGTGGAACCTCCTGTGTTCCAGTTTGCACCCATTGCCCCTTGTCCTGTCCCTGGTTGTCACCAGAAGAGCCTGGCTCCATCCTCCTGACACTCACCCTTTCCATACTGATCCCCAGGAATGAGTCCCCCCTCAGTCTCCTCTTGTCCAGCTCCAGAGCCCCAGCTCCCTCAGCCTTTCCTCACACGGGAGATGCTCCACTCCCTCCAGCATCTTGGTGGCTGCGCTGGACTCTCTCCAGCAGTTCCCTGTCCTGCTGGAACTGAGGGGCCACAGCTGGACACAATATTCCAGGTGTGGTCTCCCCAGGGCAGAGCAGAGGGGCAGGAGAACCTCTCTGACCTACTGACCACCCCCTTCTAACCCACCCCAGGTCTCATTGGCTTCCTGGCCACAAGGGCCCAGTGCTGGCTCATGGTCACCCTGCTGTCCCCAGGACCCCCAGGTCCCTTTCCCCTACACTGCTCTCTAATAGCTCATTCCCCAACTTATACTGGAACCTGGGGTTGTTCCTGCCCACATTCAAGACCCTATGCTTTCCCTTGCTGTATTTCATTAAATTTTTCCCTGCCCAGCTCTCCAGCCTGTCCAGGTCTCGCTGGATGGCAGCACTCTCCAATCTGGACAATTTGAAATTATACGAGGTAATCATAAAGCTGATGAAACTGCAAAGATAGCGTGGAGTGATAATGGGTGCCCTGATTCCACAAAACCCAGATGGGACCAGATGTTGAAAGATATGCAACTGGACCTAAAATGCAAAATTATGCTAATCAAATAATGAAACAAAGTGTGACATCTTATAAAAATGATCCTAAAATAGAGTTAAAGGCTCCACCTGGAGAGGTAAAACCAGGGAATACTCAAGGAGAATATTGGCAAATTGATTTTTCTGGATTACTGAAGTGTGATAGTTGTATCTTGGTATTAGTAGATACCTTTGCTGGATGGCCTAAAGCTTTCCCATGCCGGACTAACAAAGCTAGGGAAGTAGCAAAGAAAACAGGGAATGCAATCACACTGTGGTTTGGGGTTCCAGGCAGGATCTCATCACATTTTATAGCAGAAGTAAAAGCAGGAAAACCTGGTCAAATGCACATTTTGGGGAGCCAGATGCTCACTGAATATATGTTGTTCTTGGAAAAAAGTTTCTCATCACTACATAGGTGTATTCAGGAGAAAGCAGCTGTGCCATGGGAGGTAGTTGTACGTCTTTGGACCTGGAAGGACGAACCTTTGAACGAGTGGTGGAAAGGACCCTGTGTAATATCATTGATAATCAACACAGCTGTGAAACGTAAGCGAGTCGATTCCAGGATCCACTACACTAGAATAAAGGAAACTACAGAGACCGGCACGGAAATCAGAAGGGATCACTCTTTTAATGCTAAAACATAAGACAATGTAAAGAACTGCACTGTTTCAATTATTCCCCCCTCTCCCCCATGATTACTCCCCAGTAATGTATATAACAAGTGTGCTCCTGATCCTCAGCATGATGTCAGAAGGAGGGATCGCTGTCCACCCCACGCTGCAATAAACCCGTGTTGGCTTTCTGAACTCTCCATGCATTTGGAGAGTTTTCTTGGTTACAGTTTTGGTAACAGGATCATGAGTTATTGTTAAAATGTTTAACAAAATGGTCGCTGTGAACCTCTCGTCAATGCCAGGGGAGGGGGTGGGTTCCAGGAGAATCATGGGAAGGGGCAGGAGGAGGAAATGGGTCCTGGGTCCGGGACCCTCCAGGCTGCCCGTACTGGTCCCAGCACAGTGTACCCCAATCCCTGTCCCCTCCCCGAGGACAGGGCCGTGCCAGGGGCACTTCTGCCCAGTTGGTAAGACCCATCCCTGACCCACCACCCGGTCCGCACCTGTCCCTGGTGCACAACACCCCCCATCCCCGACACCCCCTGGGGAGCCACCCCAGCACCCCTGTGACACCTCAGCACCCCACCTGCCCCCCTGCATGTCCCGCCGTGTCTCGGTGCCCCCCGTACCCCGGACTCCATTTCCAGGCATGCCTTGCACCCCCCGGCCCCCAGTCCCGATGGGACCCGGCACCGGCTTCGCGCCCCCCGCAGCTTCGGGCAGCGGCGGCTGCAGCACCGGCGGGGCTGGGGACGAGGGACCCGAGTGGCCAGGGGTGGCGGGCAGGGCCAGGGGCCGCAAGGACGCAGCGGTGCTCCCGGTGCCCGCCCCCCCGAGCCGAGCGGGGCGGAGCGGCAGGACTACACCTCCCGTGCTGCACCGGCGGCGGGCGGCCCTCCCGGGCTGACGCTGCCGGCGGCTCCCGGCGCCGCCTTTGTCCGTGCGGGGCTGGCGGCGCGGCCCCGGCGCAGGTGGGGAAGGTTTGCGTACTCGGGAGCTTCCAAAACTCCTCTTTTTGAGGCTCTTTCTCGCCTTTACCCCGAGGCGGCCGGGTCGGTGGGTGACGCTCTTTGGTGGCTCCTTTTCCCAGTAGCTGTGGAGGCTCGGGGTGCAGGGAAGGCAGTTGTGGGCAGGTGAGTGAACTTGTGCCACTGATTTTTCATGAAAATGTTGTGCTTGCAGGGACCATCTGTCCTGGCTGTGCTGGTGCGGCTGGTGACGGGACAGGCATCTCGAGTGGAATCCGGAGCATCCCGCCTCCCTCTTCCCGGATCAATACCTGCACGGGCCTCCATCTCCGCGCCGAGAGCAGCGACGCGCCGGGCTCCAGGCTGCTGCGGCAAGGTGGGGGTCAGGCACGGCCCCGGCTCTGGGGACACCACGGCCTGGGATTGCTGTGGTTGGTTCCATGGTGCAGCAGTGGCAAAACACCTGTGGGACCCGCTGTGTTGGGAGTCTGGTTGGTACAGGAGGTGTGGGAGAGAAGTGTTTTGAGAGCCGGTGCGGTGCAGGGTGCTCCCGTTCCTGCCCGCTGAGCCGCACCACGGGCAGGGGCAGGCAGGAGCGTGCCTGCTGCCAGGCCTCGGGCCAGCCCTTGTGTCACGGTGCTGTGCCCGGTCCTGGTGGGTGATCTGGCTAGTGGGATGGGTGGGGGACAGGGCACAGTCCCCACTGCTCTGGCGTGGTCCCTAATCTGGCACGAGGATGGGAAACCTGCCTCTAAGCCTGCCAGCCCTGCCCCTCTGCTGGCACAGCTGGTGGGGTGTCCCCAACCCAGGGACCTGCTGAACAAGTCCCCCATGCTGCAGTAACCATGCTGTGTCGCCTGGCTGTGCCAACACCGCCCCTCTGCCTTCGCTCTTCCCTTGCACAGGTTACTCCCAGCTCTCCCAGCGCTGCTCTCATGATGCCAGAGCCGCCGCTGTCAGTGGGGCCCTGCTTGGCAGCGTCTGGATTTCAGCAGAGGTGTTTAGCAACCATGCGGTGGGGTGTGCTGAGCCGGGTGTGCTTCTTACTGCAGATGTCGCTGACGTTTGAGGACGTGGCGCTCTACTTCTCCCCCGAGGAGTGGGCAAAGCTGTCGGGCTGTCAGCGGCAGCTCTACCGGGAGGTGATGCTGGAGAACTACCAGATGGTCGCCTCGCTGGGTGAGGACTCTCTCTGGTGATGCTGGGCTGGGGTCAAGTAAGAATTCATCTCTTTAAGTGAGCTGGAGCCATTGAAAGGGCTGTCCAAGAGTTGACGTGGTGGTTGCAATTGCAAGTTTGACCCTGCCAGGCAGCCTCCTGTGGGGAGTGATCCTGAGAGAAAATGGGATGGGGTGGAATAGCCCATTTGAGATGGAAGTGACTTACAGTGCTCATCTAGTCCAACTGTGTGACCACTTCAGGGCTGATCACAAGCTGCAGCATCTTAAGGGCATTGTCCAAATGCCTCTCAAACAGGGACAGGCTTGGGGCATCGACTGCCTCTCCAGGCAGACTGTTCCAGGGTTTGACCACCCCCTCAGTACAGAAATGCTTCCTCACATCCAGTCTAAACCTCCCAGGCACAGCTTTGAGCTGTTCCCAGGTGCCCTGTGTGCAGGAGAGTGGCCGAGGTGACGGGGGCGAGGCGAGAGGAGGCTGTAGGTGCAGGGATGTGGGGGCTGAAGCCGCAGCCTGGCAGGGACAGGAGAGAGGAGCGGGGTGGGGGGGATGCTGGGGCTGTGGGTGCGGGGGCTGGTGCTGCTGTCCCAGCAGTGCGGGAGAGGGGGCTTCTCTCTGTGCCCCGGACAGGCTGGGCCAATGTCAAACCAGAGATCATCTGCAAGATGGAGCGAGAAGAGACACCGTGTGTGCCAGAGCCCCCCGGGGAGGAGCAGAGGGACCAGAGCCCTGTGCCAGGTGGGTACCGTGGTGTGGGGAGCAGGGGAGTCCAGAGGCATCGTCTCCTTGCCCAAGTGCTCTGTGCCGGGCTGGCAGGGTGCCCTTGCTGCTCCCTGTGTCCTTGTCCCACGTGCCCGTCCCGTCCCTCGCAGTGACCCCAGCTTCTCCCAGTAGCTGTTGGCCCTGGGGTGCAGAGAGATGCCGAGGGGGTTCCTGAGGGGCTGCCAGCATCCACTGCTCTGCTCTTGAAGACGTCCAACCCAGGTGGGATGTGGCAGGGGGTCTCGGCCCCTGACCGCCCCGACAGGAGCCATGTGGGCCAGTTTGGGGCACCCCACTACCCCCTGCTCCCAGACCCTGGGCCACTGGAGACAAGTTCCCCTACGTGCCCTAAGGACGACAAGAGCTTCAAGAGCGAGAAGGCACTGGATGTCTATGTGTGGAGCCGCACAGGTGAGTGTCCCTTCCACTGCACCCAGTGTGGGAAGAGCTTCGACCACAAGGATGAACTACCGAGGCACCAGTGTGTGCACACCAGGGAGAAGCCCTTCGCCTGCAGCCACTGCAGAAAGAGCTTCAGGCAGAAGAGCCACCTGGTCAGCCAGCAGTGCCTCCGCATCAAGGAGAAGCCCTTCACCTGCACTGACTGTGACAAGAGCTATGACCACAGGAGGAACCTGCAGAGGCACCAGCGTATGCACACCAGGGACAAGTCCTTCGCCTGCAGCCACTGTGGCAAGAGCTTCTGTGAGAAGAACATACTCATAAACCATGAGCGCATCCACACCGGGGAGCGTCCCTTCCACTGCACTGACTGCGGCAAGAGCTTCAAGACCAACGTCCTGCTGAGGCACCGGCGTGTGCACACCGGGGAGAAGCCCTTTGCCTGCAGCCACTGTGGCCAGTGCTTCACGCAGAAGAGCCACCTGGTGAGGCACCAGCGCATCCACACAGGGGAACGTCCCTTCACCTGCACCCGCTGCCCCAAGGCCTTCAGGCAGAAAAAGACCCTCTCCATCCATGAGCGCATCCACACCAGGGAGGAGCCCTACAAGTGCAGCGAGTGCGACAAGACCTGCAGGTGGAAGCATCACCTGAAGAGACACCAGCAGGTGCACCGTGGCCCAGCAGCAGTGCCAGAGGGTGTCCAGCAGAAGAGGGAGGGTCCTTCCCCAGCAGGGGGGCAGGCAGAGGCCAAGCCCTTCCAGTGCGGTGTCTGCGAGAAGCGGTTTTGCAAGGAGAGGCTCATGCTGGCTCACCAGCGCACCCACGGCACCCCCAGCCTGCAGCCGCCTCCGCAGCCCGGCACCCCCTGAATCTGCTGCTGAGGGGCCTGTGGGGTGCTGCGGGGGTGGCTGTTGGAGCATGTCCTAGTTTTGATTGAATACAGTTAATTTTCCTCTTAGTAGCTGGTTTATTGCTGTGTTTTGGACTGTGGATGAGAAGAATGTTTCTAATACATGGATGTTTTGAGTTGTTGCTGAGCAGCCAAGGACTTTTCATCTTCTGGTGCCCTGCCAGCTGGGAGGGGACACAGCTGGGACAAGTGCCCCAAAGTGGCCAAAGGGCTGTTCCTTACCATCTGATGTCATGGTCAGTACAGAAACTGGGGGCAGTGGGCCTGGGGCACCACAGCTCAGGGACGCGCTGGGCATCAGTCCACGTGCGGTGAGCAATTGGGTTGTTTGTCCCTTGTTTTGTATATTCTTATAATTGCCATTGTCTTTATTCCTTTCCTCTTCTATTAAACTGTCTTCATCTCAACCCACGAGTTTTACTCAGATCACTGAATGAGCCCAATTGAATTTTTGTATCGGTCATTTAGCTTCAAGAAATACGTTTTAAATAGAATTAATAGCTTAGAAGTATAAGATTGTGATTTTTAGTATGCTGTCCGCTTTGAGTTGGTTAGTAGCTAAATTTGCTCAAATCTTAAACTGTGTGTTGTGAAGTTCTGCTCACATTCACTGAACTTGTGTGTACTTGAGGAAAACAAAGCAGCTACAAACCATCAACATGCACTAAAGGCAGAAAGGTCTCTCACCTGTGGGCAGAGAGCTCAGAGACCTTGGCTCGCAGGAAACAGCAATTAAGAACATTAATTGTGTCCTGGAGTGCTATCTTCTTGTTCTGAAACAGAATTCAAACAATGACCACGCTATGTACGAAAAAGAATGGCTTCGAACTGCAAGAAGAACATTAACTCAATTTCAGTCAAACCAGCACACCAAGCAATATAAAGAATTGGATGTGCAGAGATAATCTTTGGCCGTAAACTCACATAATCCTGTTACAGGCCAGTCTGGGAAGCCTTGAGCCAGACGGATTCGTTAATTCTGCCCAGAGTGAGATTAAGATGCCAGCGAGGTCAAATGTCGCTTAATTAAGGAACTTTATTAAATACTTCTGTAAATGGATGTCTGTATGTGTCACAGAGGCACCCCGAGGTTAGTTTAAGGGACAACAGGGTCCAAAACAACTTTTATTAAACCAGTGAGAAAGAGGGTTTTAGCACTCCCAAAGTGACTTAAATACAGGTTCAGGTATTAGTTGAAGAAAATTATTAAGGGGCAGCAACTAATAATTCAGGAGATCCACAGAGTGCATGCATGTGGCTTCACCAAAAGCAATGCCGGAGCCACCCCTGAATCCGGGAAGAGTCCACACTTGACTGAACACGGCGTGGGGTTATTTTAAAGGGATACATGTACTCGTATTGAGTACAGGATGTGTACACTCGTGATTCTGCGAGGGTAAATTTATAGTACACTTGCAATTCTGTGAGGAGAAATACACGTGCAAATGTGCGCAGAATATTACACGTGCTTATGTGGAAGCACGGAGGAATATACACCTGCAATTCTGCGAGGATTAGTTTATACATGTGCTCGTATTGAGCACGGAAAGTACATGTGCAAATGTGCACGGAAAGTAGATACACTCGCAATCCTGCGAGAGTTCATTTTACTCACACCCGTGGCAGCAAGGCAAGTGGAGGCTCCGTCCCGGGGGGGTCTCAGTGGCAGCATCCGGCTCGTGCTCCAAGAGATCCATGACAAGGGGCGGAGTCTCGACGAGAGTCCTGTGTTTTATAGGCTGATCAGATGTGACTGTGGGCATTCCAGAAGCTTCTCTGCACCCCCACACTGGCTGTGGGTGCCCCTGAAGCCTCCAAACATCCCCCACACTTTCCGCAGGTGCCCAGCGGCTCCCTGGTGCCGCGGCACTCCCTTCTCCTAATGGCCCTGGCCAGGGGCTCTGGGGCCAAACAAAAGCAGCTGTTGGCCTCAAACAGCAGAGAGAGAGGGAGATGTGCCTACTCCTTCCATATCGAAGGAGGGAGGGAGAGTGGGGGGTTTGCATCCTGCCACAGTGTGTTATGGTAAGAAAATAGCAATAGGACAGGGAGAAGCAGACAGGAAAGGAGGAAACCTAACGAGCAGTGAGGATAGATTTGCAAGAGACACTCACCACCATGGATGGATCCAGTGATGTTTTCTCTCTAGTAGCCAGGCGGTGCGTCTAGGAAGGCAGCTCGTCCATCACTCACAAAATGACCACCCAGAGAGGAACACATGTAATACTTGTCAGTGGTGGGGGTCTCTGGATCATGCCAGCCCTATGGCAAGGTCATACAGTCTTTTATGAGGTATTTTGGGGATATTCTGGGATATTGTTTCCCAGACAACGGCACCTACTGTCCGGTCCGCATTTCTACATGTGCTCTCAGTCCCAGCACACATGTCCCGTGTAGTCCTGCGTCTGCCTCAGCAGGGGAAGGCGATTGCTTGTAGCCAGGCAAAGCCCCTATTGCCTGGAGCTGGGCAGGTTCCCTGCAGGCAAGTCTCCGGAAAATGACGTAGTTGGTCACGGCAGAGACGGAAGCAAACACACTTTGACATGTTTTACCTACAATATGGTCCCTGACAAATCCCTTACCTGTTTTCCATTGACCCTCAATGTCTGCTGGACACGAACCATTGACCAAATGTGGGACCAAGTTTGGATCCATCAGGACCTGGACTCCTCTCTCAGAGGGAGTTTAGCGAGCAAGGGATTCCATTCTGAAGCTGGTGAGTCTCTGTATACAGTCCTGTCCCTGTATAAATCACTCTAAAACATCTCTCACCCAGTTCTCCTCGACATATTTCCCCCATGCAGGAACTCCAAGAGTGAACCTTGCCATGAACCACGTTAAGTTGTACTTTTCTTTAAGTGATCTCAGCACCACGCTGTGGCAAACAGTACCTGGAATCAATCATTGGCGACACAGCCCCCGCGGACCCCAAGCCTGCACTTCAGTGACAGCTCAGCACCCTCAGTGCCCCCTCCCGCCCCTTTAACCCCCTGTCCCGCCGTGTCTCGGTGCCCCCGAGGCCAGGACTCCATTTGCAGGGGACCCGAGTGGCCAGGGGTGGCGGGCAGGGCCAGGGGCCGCAAGGACACAGCGGTGCTCCCGGTGCCCGCCCCCCCGAGCCGAGCGGGGCGGAGCGGCAGGACTACACCTCCCGTGCTGCACCGGCGGCGGGCGGCCCTCCCGGGCTGACGCTGCCGGCGGCTCCCGGCGCCGCCTTTGTCCGTGCGGGGCTGGCGGCGCGGCCCCGGCGCAGGTAGGGGCGGCGGGCGGCGGGCCCGCGGCACGGGGATGGGCGCTGCTGGCCCGCGGGGTCCCGGCGGAGGGGACTCGGCCCCGACGGCCTCTCCCGTGCTCTCCCCTCCGCCGGCCGCCCCCCAGCCCTGCCGGACCCCCCCGCACTCCCCTTAGGGCCCGGCTCCCCCCGGCGCTCCGGCCTTTCCCCGGCTCGCCCCGTGGCCGCCGTGCAACGCGGACACGCTGCTCCGTGTCCCAGCCGCCCGGCCCCCCTGCATCCGGCCCTGGCGGCCCCGGCGCTGGGAAGGGCTGGGCTGGGGCCGGGCCGGGTGCTCAGACCCCCGGGACACCCCCGCACATCTTCGTGCTGCCCCTGTGGGGCACCGGAGCAAGATTTGGGCACTCGCGAAATTCCAAAACTCCTCTTTTTGTGGCTCTTTCTCAACATTACCCCGAGCCGGACGGGTCAGTAGGAGACGCTCTATGCGTTGATATTTTCCCGGTAGCTGTGGAGGCTCGGGGTGCAGGGAGGGAAGCTGTGGGCAGGTGAGTGAACTTGTGCCCCTGATTTCTTCATGAAAATGTTGTGCCTGCAGGGACCATCTGTCCTGGCTGTGCTGGTGCGGCTGGTGACGGGACAGGCACCTCGAGTGGAATCCGGAGCATCCTGCCTCCCTCTTCCCGGATCAATACCTGCACGGGCCTCCATCTCCGTGCCGAGAGCAGCAACGCGCCGGGCTCCAGGCTGCTGCGGCAAGGTGGGGGTCAGGCACGGCCCCGGCTCTGGGGACACCACGGGCTGGGATTGCCGTGGTTGTTTCCATGGTGCAGCTGCGGCAAAACACCCGTGGGACCCGCTGCATTGGGAGTCCGGTTGATACAGAAGTGTTTTGAGACCCGGTGTGGTGCAGGGTGCTCCCGTTCCTGCCCGCTGAGCCGCACCACAGGCAGGGGCAGGCAGGAGCGTGCCTGCTGCTAGGCCTCGGGCCAGCCCTTGTGTCACGGTGCTGTGCCTGGTCCTGGTTGTTAATCTGGTTTGTGGGACAGGTGTGGTACAGAGCACAGTCCGAAGTGCTCTGGCGTGGTCCTTAATCTGGTACGGGCAGGGGAAACCTGCCTCTAAGCCTGCCAGCCCTGCCCCTCTGCTGGCACAGCTGGTGGGGTGTTCCCAACCCAGGGACCTGCTGAACAAATCCCCTGTACTGTGGTGACCCTGCTGTGCCTCCTGACTGTGCCAACACTGCTCCTGTGCCCTCACCCTTCCCTTGCACAGGATGCTCCCGGTGTTCCCCGGGGGATGTTGGAGCCCCCAGTGTCAGTGGGGCCCTGCTTGACAGCAGTAGGCTTTTGGCAGAGGTGTTTAGCAACCATGCGGTGGGGTGTGCTGAGCCGGGTGTGCTTCTTGCTGCAGATGTCGGTGACGTTTGAGGACGTGGCGCTCTCCTTCTCCCCCGAGGAGTGGGCAAATCTGTCGGGCTGTCAGCGGCAGCTCTACCGGGAGGTGATGCTGGAGAACTACCAGATGGTCGCCTCGCTGGGTGAGGACTCTCTCTGGTGATGTTGGGCTGGGGTCAAGTAAGAATTCATCTCTTTAAGTGAGCTGGAGCCATTTAAAGGGCTGTCCAAGAGTTGACGTGGTGGTTGCAATTGCAAGTTTGACCCTGCCAGGCAGCCTCCTGTGGGGAGTGCTCCTGAGAGAAAATGGGATGGGGTGGAGTAGCCCATTTGAGATGGAAGTGGCTTACAGTGCTCATCTAGTCCAACTGTGTGACCACTTCAGGGCTGACCACAAGCTGCAGCATCTTCTTAAGGGCTTTGTCCAAATGCCTCTCAAACAGGGACAGGCTTGGGGCATTGTCTACTTTTCCAGGCAGGCTGTTCCAGGGATTGACCACCCCCTCAGTACAGAAATGCTTCCTCACATCCAGTCAAAACCTCCCAGGCACAGCTTTGAGCTGTTCCCAGGTGTCCTGTCTGTAGGAGAGTGGCCGAGGTGACGGGGGCGAGGCGAGAGGAGGCTGTAGGTGCAGGGATGTGGGGGCTGAAGCCGCAGCCTGGCAGGGACAGGAGAGAGGAGCGGGGTGGGGGGGATGCTGGGGCTGTGGGTGCGGGGGCCGGTGCTGCTGTCCTGGCAGTGCGGGAGAGGGGGCTTCTCTCTGTGCCCCGGACAGGCTGGGCCAATGTCAAACCAGAGATCATCTGCAAGATGAAGCGCAAAGAGACACCGGGCTTGCCAGAGCCCCCTCGGGAACGGCAGAGGCACCAGAGCCCTGTGCCAGGTAGGTACCCAGGGTGGGGTGGGGTCAAGGTTGCACTGTCTCCTTGCCCTGTTTGATCCATGCAATGGCAAGGGTGGGGGGCTGGCAGGGTGCCCTTGCTGCTCCCCATGGGGAGGTGTCCAACATGCCCATGATGTCGATGGCAGTGACCCCATTTTCTCCTCCCCAGCAGCTGTTGGCCCCGGGACCCAGAGGGAGGTCAAGGGAGTCAGGAGCTTTGTCCAGAGGCAGCACCTGCTGAGTCACCAGCATGTTCACAGTGGGGAGAAGCCTTTCAGCTGCACTGACTGTGGCAAGAGCTTCAGTGCCAAGAGGTATCTCATCATCCACCAGCGTATCCACATCGGGGAGAAGCCCTTCAGCTGCACGCAGTGTGGTAAGAGCTTCAGGGAGAAGAAGACCCTCATCAACCACCAGCGCATCCACACCGGTGAGAAGCCCTTCACCTGCACTGACTGTGGTAAGAGCTTTAGCTGGAAGAGTAGCCTGTTTGGGCATCAGAGCATCCACACCGGGGTGAAGCCCTTCACCTGCACAGAATGCGGTAAGAGCTTTGGCCATAAAAGAAGCCTGCTTGGGCACCAGCGCATCCACACTGGGGAGAAGCCCTTCACCTGCACCGACTGCGGCAAGAGCTTCAGAGTTAAGTGGAGCCTCATCATCCACCAGCGCATCCACACCGGGGAGGAGCCCTACAAGTGCTGCAAGTGTGGCAAGACCTTCAAGCAGAAGTGTCACCCCATGAGACACCAGTGTGTGCTGAAGGACCCAGATATTGTGCTGGAGGGTGTCCAGCAGAAGAGGGAGGGTCCTTCCCCAGCAGGGGGGCAGGCAGAGGCCAAGCCCTTCCAGTGCGGTGTCTGCGAGAAGCGGTTTTGGAAGGAGAGGCTCATGCTGGCTCACCAGCGCACCCACGGCACCCCCAGCCTGCAGCCGCCTCCGCAGCCCGGCATCCCCTGAATCTGCTGCTGAGGGGCCAATGGGGTCTGGGGGATGCTGTGGGGATGGCTGTGGGGGGATGTCCTGGTTTTGTTTAGCACAGAGTCAATGTTTTTCTGAGTAGCAAGCAGGTTTAGTGCCTTGTTTTGGAATGAAAATGAGAACAATGTTTCTAATACACGAATGTTTTGTTTGATGCTGAGCAGCCAAGGACTTTTCCTCTTCTGGTGCCCTGCCAGCTGGGAGGGGGCACAGCTGGGACAACTGCCCCAAAGTGGGCAAAGGGCTGTTCCTTACCATCTGATGTCATGGTCAGTACAGAAACTGGGGGCAGTGGGCCTGGGGCACCACAGCTCAGGGACGCGCTGGGCATCAGTCCACGTGTGGTGAGCAATTGTGTTGTGTATCACTTGTTTTGTATATTCTTACATCATTTGCATTCTCATTATTCTTTTCCTCTTCTGTACTATTAAACTGTCTTTATTTCAACCCACGGATGTTACTCAGATCACTGGATGAGCCCAATTGAATTTTTGTATCAGTCATTTAGCTTCAAGAAATATGTTCCAAATGGAATGAATCACTTAGAAGTCTAAGACTGTGTGATTTTTAGTATACTGTCTACTTTGCATTAGTTAGTAGCTAAAGTTGCTGAAATCCCTAACTGTGTGTTGTCAAGTTCTGCTCATATTCAACAACCTTGTGCCTACTTGAGGAAAGCAAAGCAGCTACAGAACATCAACGTTCACAAGAGGCTGAAAGGCTCAGAGGCCCCTGCAACACGGCAGGATGGCAAAAGGCTGAACGGCTGACATTCCCAAACAGAACTCCCCGAAACGGAGCAGAACCAGAATGGGTCTCTGTCCCTGTCTGTCCCAACTCTGCCCCAGCTCCATCCTGACTCTGTCACCAGCCGTCAGATCGCGAGTCTCCAAATACGAAGCATGATGCTGATGGCGTGGAAGATCCTTGTTGGTCGGTCTGGATGTCCATTCTATGGGAATATAGCAGAAGAATGGTGAGGAGTTTGGTTAAATATAGATACGCTTAAGTCACTTGCAGCTGGCTGTAGAAAAAGCACATGCATCACAGCAATTGTTTTGCTGAGCTTGTGTGCTTTATGAGCAGAATCTCCACAGTAGAACCTCACATAGGCCTGTGGGAAACTCTAGACAACTTATCACTGTGCCTGAGATTCCTGCGTTGTTGTGAGAAAGAGCGGGAGGCTGCGCCCGCCTGGAACCTTGAAATACAGGCGAGCTCGGCAGGCCCAGTGATCTTCTCCCAGGGCTGAACTGACCAGCGCCTGCGTCCCCGCTTGTGTTACCTCTGCGAGGGAGCTTAGGTGCTACTTCGGAGATCCCCCGGTCGAGAGGGAACTAAGAGAAAACTTGCTCTTTGCAAATGCATTCGTGGCCTTTGGCTCTTCCTGCAACGTGCCTGCACGTGTGCACACACCACACAGAGCTTCTTGATGGATAACGCAACGATACGTTATCAGAGGTGTGTCACAGTTACTTTTTTGCATTTTCTCCTTCGTTAGTCCAACCAAGGCTGTTATTTCTCCACACACTGCAGGTCCGGCATCAGTCGTTAGCCCCAGCAGCTGTTCTCAGGGTCATTTATGATTACTTGTGGACTTCTCCACCACATCAAGTATGTCCTTCCCTGTTGTCTTCCGTGAATGGCAATGACATCCAAGAGCTCCCCGTTACAGACAAGTCTGCCTTGACACCTCTTATACAAACGGATAGATGCGCTGTGTCTGCGTTGTCTGTGCTTTCATCAACGGGTAATGAAAAAGCCAGATCACCGCACGCCTCTTCGTCCAGCTGTGTCGTCAGACTTCCTGCCTGTTCCTTAACACGGTTTGCCATGGTGTTTCTTGACAGACATCTGCAAAAGTGTGTATTTGATGGGGGCACTCCTGCTCACACACCTTTAGCGTGCACTGCTTCAAAAATGCACCCTCTGGAAAGCACTTGGAAGCTCCTGCGATTTCTTCGGCCACAATCAAGCTAGCTATCACTGCTATATCATTTTTGCCTACAGCTCTGCTCATCATATTCTGCCGCAATTGCAGTCTGCCTTGCAATTCTTGCACCAATTGTTGTTGTTGAAAGCTAAATTTAGCATCTTTAGTTCCGTGTTAGGTCTCAAAATGCTGATGTGCATTGCACTCCTTTATCACCAACACTGTCTCATAACACTAAAGACATACTGTTTATTCCCCTTGAAACACAAACACACATTTGCTTTCCCATCTATCATAAAACTGCCTTCCTTCTGCATCGATCTTTCTGTTACTGGATGTTTTGGGATTCAGATTGTTCTACCAAAGATGGTATGGTGCACCACCGAAGTACAAGACCAAGATACGCTTTAGGACCAGGTTAAATAATACTCAGGCCCTCTCCCACGGGCTCAGCTTTCCTTCAAACCTCCTTCCCCATACAGCAGAGATGGCCGTATCCATGGAAGACAATGTAGAATTCAGGAGTGGGACCCTGGTTCTGGTTAATAGAAAAAAGTATCTTTTTACAGGTGCTTTTAAAAAATAGGATGTAATTGCTGAAGTTCATCGATCTGGCTGATTTATTTTAAAATTAAATGTTTGCCCAGTTGAGAGAACGGCTTTCCTGCTACTGCGCCCTCACTCCCCCTGCAGAATTCTTGTCTGTCTTTTCTTTCAATGCCCAAAGGCAGTTACTCGTGTCCCCCATCAGTCTCACCTCTTACTCTTCGTACACTCTCCTGTAGCTGTGGACACAGCTCCCGCCGTTCTGCTCCTGCAGCACAAAGCGTGTCACACGCTGCCCAGGATATGCTACTCACATTGGCAGGAGCCTGGGGGCGAGGAGCTCGGCACTGCTGCCGGGTGGAAAAATGTGCCAGGCCGGATTGTCCTGGTTTGATTTAAAAAAAGACCAGTTTCTCTTTCAGTGAAATTTCCTTTCAGCTCAGCTCTTCTAAGTAACTGCAGTTTTATTAAGTTGACTGCATGTTTTTCCAGACACGGTTTGCTCCGGAGCCAATAACGGTTGCAATGGTATGCAGAAGAGACCCAGGTTTAGACTTATTGCTCTGGCAGCCAAGGTTACTGGTGAACTTTGCATGTCGCATAAGTAAGAAGGGCGTATTTGCAAGAAGGGGCAGACAGAACAGGTGACCAAAACTGACCAACTAAGTATTCCATCCCATACACATCATACATCCAATAGAACTGGGAGATCACGAGGGTCTCGCTCTCTTCCAACCATGGCCGGAATCTGAAGAGGACCCTGCCTGTCGTACCTGCGATCCAAGGCCCGGTTCCAGACGCTGCATCTCTGAATCCAGTTCCGGTTTGCTGCGGAGTCCAGCCCAGGACATCCGGGTGCTGCCCTGCAGCTGCTGGAGCAACGCCAGCTCCGCCGGGCAACGCTGCCCTACCCGGGAAATCAAAGACTGGGTTTGTAGATTTTGTATGGTCTGTTGTGTGTCCATTCATCTTTTCCCCACTTTTGGCCAGTGTCAATTCTTAGAGCAGTATCAAACTTACTAATGGATCTCTTATTTCATGTTAGATCATCACAGAGCTTGACACTCAGATCGTTATCATGGTCTTGGACTTCTCAGTAAAGATCTTTAGCCCCAGTGTGTTCCCTTTTGAGGTGTAATCGTTATAATAACCTTTCCCAATCTTCTGACTCAGGGTCGTTCCATAGGGGAGCAAGTCTGGCCGACTCATCTGCTTTGCTCTTTCATCACCTGGCAGGAGTCTCATTCTTCTGATGGGAAGCAACCCAAGCCACCGCAAAATTTCCCTCTTTCCCGAAGGTTAATATTTCTTGCCATTTTTCTCTCTGCCATACAGGTACCCGATTGACCTCCCTCCCATTTTGCTCCCAGAACGGGAGCCATTCAGTGCACCCCTTAAAGACAGGAACAGAATCAGCAGAGATGTAGACAGGAGAAAGAGATTGCGCCTCATGTTTCATAACATTCCAAGCTGCTACTAACTCTTCCACCTGGGTGCTACCGTCCCCCTCGGATTATTTTTCATTGGTTTCTATTTGTATTTGTATTTCCACGTTTTCCCTCTCATTTGACAGAGGCATCAGTGAACCAAACATTTTGTAGCTCCTCTGAAAACGGGGAGGTGACCTGCACCACAGGGGAGATAGTGTCCCCTGGCATTTTCAGGAATCATTGGAAACCGTACTGCTTGTCTCTCACGACAGGGCAGGAATGATACCAAGTTCCTAGGAACATGAGGAGGTGTGTAGAGTCACGGGAAGTTGGTCTCATACGTCCTCAAATGTTTCTTGAGTGGATCTTTGGTGGTACTGCGGGAAGATGACACTTCATTTTACTCCCCACTGGGAAGACACCTGTGACATTGTTTCATTGGCAATTCCTTCTGCCCTGGCATTTGAACACAGTAATTAAACAGGGCAACAGAAAAAGCTTGGGGTTTTCCTTTGACGACAGAGTTTATCTCGATTCAGTTGGGGTCCCCAGAGGAGTCCCCAGCAAACACAAAGCAAGAAATCAAGGAGCTGCGGGTTTTGAGTCCTTTGTCTTTTGGTTGGTAACTATAAACACAAATGTTGACTGGATAAATTATATTTATTATAACCAACAAGAATCTATAAATTATACTAGACAAGCAGTTGATGGAATTGCTGAACAATTAGATGCTACTAGTAGAATGGCATGGGAAAATAGGACGGTCCGAGATATGATGCTGGCAGACAAAGGTGATGCATGTGTAATGTTAGGAGAGAGGTGTTGTACCTTTATGCCAACCAATACTGCCCCCGACGGCACTGTAACCAGACTCAGGGACTCTACGACTTTAGCAGCAGAATTGGCTGAGAATTGAGGAATAGATAGTTCACTCACGGGATGGTTAGAATCTTGGTTTGGAAAATGGAAAGAAATGATAGTATCTATCTTTACTTCTTTAATCGTAGTAGCAGGAGCACTAATTTCTACAGCATGCTGCGTCATTCCGTGTGTCCAAGGACTTGTTCAACGCCTTATTGAGACAGCTCTATCAAAGCAAATGCCTTTAGGGCCACTGCCGTGCTCTGATAAAATGATGCTGCTAAAAGAACAAGAAGAAAGAAGCAATGCTGAATGTATATCTCCTGGAGAAAAATGTGAAATTACGTTTTCCCAGCTTTAAGCCACCTACTAGACTGTATCATAAGATAATGCAAAACCAACAAAAGTAAAAAGAAGAGCAGGAAAATTGTAGGGAATGTTTAATGCAGAACTGTTGTTTTTACAGAACTGAGTTCCTGGCGCCTGAGCCCAGCAGGGGGGAAGGACCCAGAGATATCGGATCAGGAATCCATAATGTAAAACACAGTCTCTTCCCGGAATATATCCTGATACCTGTATACATACTAATGCCTGTATTTACAAGTTAATTTAGGTGGGAGGACCGAGAGACAAAGGACTATGAAACCTTAATGTAAAATACAGTCTCTTCCCGGAATATATACAGATAGCTGTATTTACAAGTTAATTTAGGGGGAAGGGTATGGTATGTAAATTGAGGCAAGCGTCCAGATAGTCAGTAAACCCTGAAGTTCCCAACTAATGGGGAACAGGGAAGGGAAATTGCGTCTGGGATTTTGGAGGAATATAAGCAGGAGCTTTTTGCCCTATTAGCTGTGTCTGTCTTTATGTAGAACACCCAGCCTTGCAAAATCGTTATTAAAAATGCTGCCTGGGCCTATCATATTTGCAAAAGCGTTGTTTCCTACAGATCTGGGGGCTTGACCGGGAGAGACATCGTCATCTCGGGGGTCCCTATCGCCGAAGGACGGGAAGGGGCGCCCCGTTGATTTCAGCGGTCCTGTGGATCATCAGTGGGGACTCCAGGAGAGACCAACAGAAATCCTGAGGCTGTATTGGAAAAGGCGGATCCCTGCAATCCATAGGAGAAAGGGGAAAGGAAAAAGTGGTAGGCATAATACAAGCAACCATGGAACTCTGTGCACAGACCAAGGTAAGAAAGTAGACTTGGTGTTCAGGGCAATCTGAGAGGGGAGATGAGGTGGAAGGAGAAGCCTCAGGACTCAGAACGGGAAATGTAAAGGAAAAATGATAACATTCCCCCGTACAGTACTTTAGGGAGGGTGTTAAGCTATTGGGGAAACGTATGATGTACAAAAACATAAGGATGAATAAAAAATGATAAAGCATGGTGTTTTCTCTGGACAAAAGAGCCCATAATAGAGCGGAAGGTATTCTGGCCAAAATACAGATCCAAAGATGACTGTCTGTGCCAGGATCTAAATTGGTACATATAAAAACTGTAGGGAGTTTAAATCTTCCTCCATACCAGGGTGGGTTCGTGTTCCTCCCTTGCTGCAGCATGTTTATGAGTGCAAAGTGTGTGGCCTGATCAGTGTAAAGTGCACACAAGAGGGGGTTCAAGTCTCTCTTGAGAATGGGAAAATATCCTTTAGACATAAACCATTGACCAAGTCTGAGACTAGGACTGGATCCAGCCGCACCTAAACTCCTCTCTGAAAGAGTCAAGGTTGTCAAGAAAAGCGTGCAATGACCTTATATTGAGAAGACTGGCAAATTGTAACTAAATATCACCTAGAAAAGAGATGTCCTGGACAAATGAATTACTGGTATATATAGGATAATTGGGAATATGACCACCATAAAGAGGAAGTTCAGAAACAAGATAGAAACCTCGAGAAAGAATTTTAGCTACAGCTGTGAGGAATTTAACTGAGGCGCTTGCAGAGCTGGTCTATGCAACACCCCGCGCTCTGCTCTCTGTATCATTGATAGAGGGAACTAACATTTTAAGGGTTAACTAAACATATAATGGGTGCCTGCTAACGAACTAACACTTTAAGGCTTAGACACACAATAAGTGCTTAGTTTAGAGCTTTGTGTAAACTTATGTTAAGAAAAACAGAACCCCATCGAATGCCGAGGTAAGAACGTTTACTGCACGTAACTGTAAACTTGAGGAGACAAGACAACCAAGATTTACAACAAAAGGGGGCACCAGTCTGGTTTCAATCGACTTGGCAGTTTGGGTTCCAGTCAATTCAACATAATGAGCCAAAGGTACAAAGTTCACTGTGACGAAGCTGAAGGAGCCTTCATCCACAGACCCTCAAAGACCCCTCCTAAAAAGCACCAAGTGACACTGCGCAGGCGCAGCAGGGGAGGGTCAGGGAGGAGACTATGGAAATGGGTATCTGAGACTCATTTTAATAAGAAGCGGGGAAAGGTTATGAATATGTAGAGGCGTTCCTGGGGTCATTATGAATATGTAACACCTTACTGTACTTAAACACACCACATATTGTTAGAAGTTGCACATGAATGGTGGAACGATCCCCCTTGCGCCCGACGTCAAAATAAACATACCTGCTTTATAACTTTGAGTTGTAAACTCTTATGACTTTATAGGTTGTAAAGTTGGGCTTTACCCTGGGATTGCTAAAGTGATTTTGCAGTGCAGCCAGCAGCAGATGTGTGTGTGTATGTGTGTGTAGGGGAAGAAGTGTGGGTGGGGGGCTGTACCTGTGAATGCCCTCCAGTGTTACATGGATGCACCATCACCCCTGGCACCTGGGGATTCGATTATGTGAGGAAATCGAACTCTTAAGTTAAGGGAAGACGGGGATCGATGTGCATCGTTATTTTCTAATTTTCTAATTTTGATTGGGAGGGGTTATAATCCATCCTGAGCCGACGTTATCCTGTAATTGAGAGAGCTGGTCTGTCCAGAAAGATCAATTAAATGAATGTGGAATTCACCCTACGGACAGGGGAAAACGGGACTGCCGGGCCCCAAGGTGATTCTAATTGAGATTATGATAATCAACCAAATGGAGATAATTGCCAAACAGTGGTTAAAAATGTGCTAAGAGCTTTCGATCTTTGAGGAGATAAGAGTAAATGGAACTGAAGTACAGGAACAGAAGCCAGAGGAGCACCCTAGCGCCGACCGGGGAAGATTTTGGGAAGGCTTTGTAATGAACTGGTAGCAAGTGTGTTTGTGGATCTAGGGAAGTATTTCAGAGCGTGTGCCAGGCTGGCAGGAAGAAATTGCAAAAATTCTGCGTGTGGTCGTGTTTGTGTATGATGGTCGGGAAGAGAAGCGAAACGATGAAGGAGATTGATTTGTTAGCAGCAGCTTTAGCTAGGAATTTGCAAGTGAAAGATAAAGATTGGAAGGGAAAAAAACAGGGAGGATTTAGACGGAAGTCTAAGGGTGATGAAAGTGAGAGAATGAGAGACAATGGAATGGTATTGTTGTGGAAATCTGAGATATTTACCCCTAAAACAGCAACTGTTAAAAGTGACTAAAGCAAGAAAACTCAATACACTTTGGAGAATCAGAGGGACTGAAAATGTTTGTGGTGGTGTTTTTTTTTAAGTGGGGAAACTCGTTTAAATCATAGAAGGGTATATAAGTGGTAAAGTAGGAGGTCGTGACATCGAGTTTTTACTAAAAATGGATGTTACCCTATCCCTTTTAAATTTCTCCCTAAAAAGATCTTAGACCGAAGACACACTTGTAACAAATGGAGTAGCAGGGGAAAGGAGAGAGAATTATGAATAAACTCCTGTTTGTGGCAGGAAATTAAACCCTCCTGCTTTCCTGTGGAGAGTTGACAATGGGCTGCACCTTCATAGATGGGTCTTCAAGGGTAGTTCAGGGAAAAGACACAGTGGGTGTGCCACCACTGAAGGTGCCAGTGCTGAGAGAAGGGAAATGGGAATGTTGCCTAATAACGGGTCAGCTTAGACATGCGAGCTGTATGCTTTCCATCAGGCACTGTGAATGTTAAAAGGAAAAGAAGGTACCATCTGTAATGATTCTAGATATGCACTTGGAGTAGTGCACACCTTTGGGAAAATCTGGGAAGGACGGGGTCTAATTAATAGCACAGGGAAAGAATTGGTTCATGAAGAACCAGCGTTTGATCATCTTACCGGGGCGGGAGAAGCTTTACCTCCGAGCGCTGCCACAGCGGCAGTGGTAGCAACAGTGATTCTAGAACAAATTAAATAATGGATGGATGCTAGAAATCAGCAAAGGAAATGACGATGGCTTGTCATAGAGAACTCTCTGCTGAGGGCCACCGAGGCACCTGTTTATTCAGCCCAACAGGGGATTGTGTGACTTTGCTGCCTTCCAGGTGCTGAGGTCTGGGATGTGACTGAGGAGATGCCACAACTTTTTTAAAAACGTGGCCCGTTATTCCTTATTGCTCTTTCACGTGGGCACAAATGTCAGGGCAAGGTGGAACCTGGGCAGAATCAAGCAAGGCTGTGAAACTCTAGGGGTGCAATTGAAAGGGATAGGTGCTCAAAGGATCTATATCTCTGTTTTCCTCAGTCAGAGGAAAGGGTGCAGGCAGGAGCAGTGTTGCCTCTAACAGGGGGGGCAACGGCGACCTGGTTCAGGAACAGCACGGCGACCAACCCCAGGTCGCTCGGTCCATCAGCTCGCAGACACCAATGTGGTGGACGGCAAATGGCATTTATTGGCAGGTAACACAGCATTATATACCTTGAGTTTACAACGTCACTTCCGTCTGCTTACCTCACGGTTCTACCTACCTATGGAGTGGCTACTGCCTTTCCGTACAGTGCAAGATCTTCCAGCCGTCAGACCCTAACTACCTACATTTCGCCCCTCCCTGTGCACAACTAAATTAGCTAAAAAATATAACAGTCTTAGAAAATTTGTGCTTCTACCTTAGTGCAATACTTTGTGAATAAAGTGAATACAGTGAACAATAAGGCACTATAAATTGGTTAAAACTAGGAGGTAATAGTGTGCAATACTGTGTAAGTAATCTCTAGAGGTAGACTTCATAACATTAGCAGCAAGGCACCATAAACTGGTGAAAACTAGAGAGCGACGGTTAGTAATGGAATGTAATTAGGGATAACTAGGGATAACAACGCTGTTGTCTGGAGTCTATCAGTTTGGGACTCTTAGGCTCAGACAGGATGCTTGCCGGCTTGTTGACTTCTCTTGTCACCGGGGTACATGGATTGCGAGGGTGTCCGATGATCCGGTCCTGAAAACAGAAACTCACAGTTTTCATTAGTTTTAGTCTGAAGATGTGGTTTAACGGACTTAAGCAGACATCATCTGACTCTGCCATCTTTTTTGTCTGCAGCATACCCTCGCCCTGTCAGAACTAATTTCCACCCCGGTTCCCATTCTCCTAGCTCATTTCTGACAACAACTGACGGGCCTTCTTCTAGCGCTCGAGTGGCCCAATGTTTTTGGGCAGGGCTATTCACCTCCTCCCCCCTGGGGAATTGATTTAGTGCCAGCAAAGCAGTCACTAGCAAGCGTGCCTGGTCTCCTGAGGGAACGGTGGTGGTAAAACCTTCTGTGTTTGCTAATACTTCTAACTTAGATTTCAGAGTTTGATTTGCTTGTTCAACTATCGCCTGTCCTGTACTATTATACGGGATACCGTGTATTAGAGTAATACCCCATTTCTGAACGAATGCCTGGACTGATTTGGACACAAAATGTGAACCATTGTCTGCTTTGATCTGATTAGGGACGCCAAGCCACGCCATGGCTGTCAACCACTGTTGGATGGTTGCTTTGGAGTTGGCTTTAAGGTGCTGTGTAGTTACAATCACCCCGCTATATGTGTCCACGGTTACTGCTAGCCACACTCGAGGTCCCAGCAACTGACAGAGCGTAAAGTCCGACTGCCACACCTCGGAGGCTTTGAGACCTCTGGGGTTGACTCTACTGGACCACAGTGGTGCTTTTTGACAGTGGGGACACGTAGCTACTATGTGTTTTTGTGGGACATTTGAGTGATTTTCTTGAAGTTAATGGACATTGTATGGAATTGAACTGAACAGGCCTCTGAGGCCTATGTATTCAGCAAGAGAGCAAGAGAGCAAGAGTCGAGCAGCCTACGTGTCTTACGTGACTTTATACAACCTTGGGTAAAACAAAAGAAAGACTGTTCAGTGAAGAAAAGAATCAGCAAGTCAGCTATAATATAGATACATTTTGTTTAATATTAGAGCTTATGTAAGAATTGTATAATCCAATCACCTATTAGTTTGCGGTGCGTGAACAGCAGCTATTGACCAATTACAAGCAGCCTTCTGATGCATGGACAGCACGTGGACAGGCCAAAAAGATATTTAAGGAGAGTTATAACAAGTAATAAACGGCTTTGTTTGAATTCATATTGGATTGTGTGGAGTCCATGATTCGTCGCCATTGCAAGTGGTGACCCCGACGTGATCCCAAAGGAGAATTTACGGCGAGTGGACGACTGCTGTGAGGAGCGAGCCCTGGCTGGAGTCGGCGCGGCTGGACCGTGACCGGGACGCAGTCTGCGGGCTGCGTACCTCCTGAATGATCGCTGCAGAAGCGACGGAGGAGGAATAGAGGATCCGATATCGTTGCGCAACGGACACCCAAAGAGGCGAGCAGCCGGGGGCGAGAGGAGATGGGGCAGAGTATATCAAAAGAAGAAGCAGCAATACTGCGTCTTTTCTCGCATATCCTCTCTAGGAGAGGGGTGAAGTATGAGGAGAGTAACCTCAAAAGACTCTTAATTTGGTGTAGGGACAATGGATTTCCTGCTGATCCGCCAGGAGCTTTTCACAGAATCACAGAATCGACTGGATTGGAAAAGCCCTCAGAGATCATCGAGTCCAACCCTTGGTCCAACTCTAGTCCGTTTACTAGATCATGGCACTAAGTGCCATGTCCAATCTCAGTTTAAAAACCTCTAGGGACGGCGAGTCCACTACCTCCCTGGGCAGGCCATTCCAATGCCTGATCACTCTCTCTGTAAAGAATTTCTTTCTAATATCCAGCCTAAATTTCCCCTGGTAGAGTTTAAGCCCATGCCCCCTTGTCCTATTGCTGACTGCCTGGGAGAAGAGACCAATCCCACCTGGCTATAACTTCCCTTCAGGTAGTTATAGAGAGTGCTGAGCTCAGCTCTAAGCCTCCTCTTCTCCAGACTAAACAAGCCCAGCTCCCTCAGCCTCTCCCCATAGGGCTTGTGCTCAAGTCCCTTCACCAGTCATGTTGCTCTTCTCTGGACCCGCTCCAGCACTTCAATGTCTTCAATGTCTTTTTCAGATAGAGACTTGGGAAAAAGCGGGAACTGCTTTGTGGGAGGCGGTTAGTCGTGGAGAAAAAGATATTCTTGGCGTTGTAACCGCCTGGCAACTGATAATTACTACACTGAAACAGTTAAAAGCTGAAAAGACTGTTACACAAGGTACATTTGCTGCATTCAGTCCTATAAAAGAAGAAAAGACTGTTATGAGCCTTAATGACTCAAAACAGGCATTTCCAGCTCAAATGCCGATTAAGTTGCAAGTTTTTGCTCATGATCCAACACAGTTTTCACTCCCAGAGGAAGTGCTGGCAGAGGAACCATCTGCACCTCCCCTGGAAGAAGAATCATCGAAAAAACAGAGTCAACATATTGAGGACATGGAAATTGATAAAAATACACCGATCGACTCGACGAAGAATAAACTGTTTTATCCTCCTTTGCCGCCGTGTACACCGCCTACTCCTGAACCTCCATTTCATTCTGGGTTTCCTGATAAGCCTAAATGGGCCAAAGAGCTTATTTGGAAACTGGAAAGTTTGGAGAAACAACAACAGATTCAACAAGCCTATTTAGACGACCAACTGAACAGAGAAGACATGATAATACGTAGACTAGAACAGAACATTTCTGATAAGCATTCTGGGGGGGCGGTGGGAGGTACGGGAATTGCGGGAGCTGCGAAGGGTGCTGTGGGTGGTAATCCTACCATGAGGTGGCAGAGTGTTATAAAAAATGCATTGCTTTAAGGGGAAGTTTTACCGTCCGCGTATCCAGTGATATTGGGGGGTACAGGGAATGATGGAAAACAGAAACCTAACTATTGGGCTTCTTTTCCTTGGGAAATAATTAAGGAGGCTACGAAATCGGTAAAAGAACATGGGTTACAGTCACCTTATACTCAAGCATTTATTGACAATATTTTTACTACTAATCTTATGACTCCTTCAGATTCGCGTACGTTGATGCAAATGATACTAACACCAATTCAGCAGTTACTGTGGCGAACGCACTGGTGTGATTTGGTACAGCAAACAGTACTACAAAATCTAGAAAGGGGGATGGAGATCCATTACGAGTGGCGACAGTAGATATGCTCTTAGGTCAGGGAGAATTTGCTGATGTACAAAGACAAGCTAGATTGCTTGCACCGATATTACATCAGTCAATGAACTTAGCCAGAGAAGCATTAAAAACACTGCCTGAAGATGGAAAAGTTATACCTCCCTATACTACTGTTAAACAGGGTCAAAATGAGTCCTACATGGCATTTTTAGAGCGTTTACGTGAAGTACTGGAAAGGTCGCAGTTAACTGATCCGGTTTGTGAATCATTGCTTATGACTTTAGCAGTGGACAATGCTAATCCTTCTTGTAAGCGTATTTTACAGGCGATGCCAAAGAATTCGACTTTAGTTGATATGCTAGAGGCATGTTCAAGGGTGGGTACACCAGAAGAGCACGCTGGTTATTTGGCTAGTGCTTTTGCAGCAGCCATAAAGCCATTAATTCAAAAAGGTAGACAGGAATCAGGACTTTTGTGTTATAATTGTGGAAAATCAGGTCACATAAAAGTGCAGTGTAAAGCAAAGCTGAGACAACTGATAAAGGAATCAAACACTGGTGTCTGTACTCGCTGTCAAAAGTTTGGACACAGGGCTGTGGATTGCAGATCAAGATTTACTAAGGATGGTAGACCTTTAAACGGGTCACTGAGCGCGGGGAGGGGCAGCGCGATGGCACAAAACAGCAACCCTCACAGGCAGGCTATTTGGACAGCATCACCGCCGCCACCGCAGGGAGTGCAGGAGTGGATATCTCAACGGCAGTAGAGGCAACTCTGGTGGATTCAAAGGTTTGCTGCATTCCTACTGAAATGCATGGACCTTTGGGTCGAGGGTTAAGTGCGCTACTGCTGGGGAGATCTTCTACATCCAGAAAAGGAGTTTTTGTTTTACCAGGAATAATAGATGCTGATTTTACTGAAGTGATTTCTATTATGGTATGGACACTTTTTCCTCCAGTTCATATTCCAAAAGGGTCAAAAATAGTCAGTTATATGTTGCTTGGGCATTGGCACCTCTACGTGACAAACACAGAGAATTGATCATATATCATTACATGGATGATATTTTGATTACTGGAAAATCACTTCAAATTGAATTAATAGTCACAGAACTAGAAAAAGAGTTAGGGACCAGAGGTTTAAAAATTGCACCAGAAAAAATTCAACAAACACAGCCTTGGAAATATTTAGGCTGGGAAATTACTAAGGCTACAGTTCATCCGCAAAAATTGACTATCAGGACTAACATTCAGACTTTAAATGACGTTCAAAAAATTATGGGTGATTTGAATTGGATTCGTACCTGTTGTGGTATTACAAATGATGATTTACTGCCAATTGCTAAATTACTACAGGGAGGAGGTGGGGTTGATGCTCCACGTTCAGCAAATGCTGAAGTACAACAAGCATACAACAAGCATTAGTTAACATTATGCAAAAAATTTCCAATCATTATACATACAGATGGGATCCAGAACAAGAATTAGGATTAATGATTATTAATAACTCTGCACATCCTTTTGCTTTGATTATGCAGTGGGCAAAAGAATCTGATCCACTCAGAATTTTGGAGTGGTTGTTTCTTTCAATTCAACCCAAACGATCAGTAGTTACCAGAATAGAAGCATTTGCACAATTGAAAATAAAAGGTCGATCTCGTATAGTAGAAATAAGCGGGAAAGAACCAGATTATGTAGTCATACCTTTGTCAGCTGAATATTTACAATGGGCATTACAGAATTCTATAGCTCTACAGTCTGCAATGTTAGATTACTTAGGACCAATTAGAGTGCATTACCCTCCACATAAGCTTATGGGGTGGTTGCCAACATTTCAAATAGAACGAATGCCTCTTCTATCTCTGAATCCAGTAAGAGGTGTCACTGTTTTTACAGATACAGGAGGTCGTTCACAAAAAGCTGCAATAACGTGGCAGGAAGAGGGAGAATGGAAGGATTTTGAGCTAACTGATTTAGAGGGTTCAGTTCAACTCTTAGAACTACAAGCAGTAATTCAAGTCTTTAAGATGTGGGACAAACAACCTGTGAATGTAGTATGTGATTCACTTTATGTTGTAGGAGTTGTACTGTGATTAGAAAGAGCAGTTTTGAAGAATGTTGACACTTTACTACAGTACAGATTATTTAAAATTTTATGGGATTTACTGAATCAGCGAACACATCGTTACTTTATCACTCATATCAGAAGTCATACAAGCATTGCTAGTAGCTTAGCTGAAGGTAATCAGCGCGCAGATAGATTAGTTGCACCTGCTTGGACGGGTCCTTCTATAGACAGATTTGCTCAAGCTCGTCGCTCACATGATTTTTGCATCAGTCAGCTAACATTTTACAGAAACAGTTTCATATTCCTGAAATTGATGCACGAAACATTGTTTTGTCCTGTGCTGATTGTCAAAATTGCTCTGGTGGGATTTCAGGAGGTGTTAATCCACGAGGTCTTGGACCTTTAGAGGTTTGGCAAATGGATGTCACACACTTTGCAGAATTTGGATGTCTCAAGTATGTTCACGTTTTGGTTGATGCTTTTTCTCATGTTATATGGGCTACTGCTCAGGCAGGAGAGTCTAGCAAATATGTTCAAAAACATTTAAGGGCAGCTTTTGTGGCTCTTGGTATTCCAAAAGAAATTAAACCAGATAATGGTCCTGGCTATATTGCTCGGGCTACCACTCAATTTTTATACTTATGGGGCGTTATCCATACGACAGGGACACCGCATCAACCAACAGGGCAAGCTATTGTGGAACGTACACATCATACCTTAAAACAGCTGTTGCAAAAACAAAAAAAGGGGGAGGTTAACCTAGCACCTCAAGAGCGCTTACAAAAAGCTATATATGTTATGAACTACCTTAGGTTACCCAAGGGAGAAAAGGTTCCTCCTATGGTAACTCATGGTGCAGGTTTAACAGGAGGTTTAGAGCAAGTCAAAAGGGGACAAGCAAAAGTTTGGTTAAAAAATGGAGTTACAGGACAAATGGATGGAAGGTCCATGGAACTTGATAACATGGGGACGGGGATATGCCTGTGTCGTTACAGGATCAGGATCGCGCTGGGTTCCGGCAAAGTGGATCAAACCCTGGCTAGAAAACACTGCTCAGAGCACAGAAGTTAGAAACAGCAACAAGACGCAAGAAGCAGAAGCAGCGCCATCTAGTGGTGAAACTGATTAGATACATAGCATACAATTAATAACACGGGAAAAATTAAGACTGATTAGTTTTAACCTGTTGGGATAATATAATTGCTTCATTTATTCATACAGAGTTCAATGATGTTATGGATTTTGCAATGCATAGTAGGCATTACTCTAATAGTGCTAAACATAAGTGCTGCTTTTTGGCTTCCTTCTCAGCCAAAGACTAACATTTGGATAACTTTAGCCAACATGACAGGTCAAGATTCAATCTGTTTAGCTACTGCATCTCAGAGCAATCCTTTTTCAACATGTTTAGTTGGAGTTCCACTAGATTATTGGCCTATTCCTGGAAATAAGAAACAATTGGTTGATGGTAAAAATGTGACAGATAATTGGGACATCTGGGTTGTAGACCTACCACAAGGAGGTTTGGAACCTCAAGAAATTGAGTTACTAGGATCAATAAAAATGGATTTTTGTCTGTATTTCAATTATTCAGGGAAAAACATCTCTCTTGTTCAAGTGGTAAATGCTTCATCATCTGTATATCACAATCAGACTTTTTGGTGTAATTACACCAGTCCAAATGTATCTAGGGCTACCAATATTCCTTTGAAATTACCCCCAGGAATTTTTCTAATTTGTGGAGATAGAGCTTGGCAAGGAATTCCTTCCTACATAAAAGGAGGACCATGTTCTTTAGGGAGATTGACTCTATTGACTCCAAATACATCAAGCATTTTAATGCATAAGAGAGGAAAAAGAAGCATTCATGCCTATAATAAAGATTGTAAAGATAACATAAAATTTTGGGGAAAAGGTGAAACTATAGCATCTTCTATTTTTGCACCTGGAGTTGCAGCAGCACAGGCTTTGACTACACTTAACAAATTAGGATGCTGGTTAGCAAAACAGACTAACGCTACTTCTTTAGCATTATCTGGACTTTTAGCAGACACAGATTCAATTAGGCATGCTACGCTTCAAAATCGTGCTGCCATAGATTTTTTGTTGTTAGCGCAGGGACATGGTTGTGAAGACTTTGATGGGATGTGTTGCATGAATTTCTCTGATCATTCTGAATCAATTCACAAAGCAATTAGAAGGTTAGATGACATGACCAAGAAGTTAACCTATGAGGACTGGGGTTTAGCCAAGTGGTTGAATGGTTGGGGTATTACAGGATGGATTAAGGATCTGTTGAAAAACGGTCTAATAATATTGATTGTTGTTTTAGTAATGTTAATGTTTATTCCTTGTATCTTAGAATGTGTACAACGTACAGTAGAAAAATCCATGAAAGGTCTATGGTTGGCTCAGAAACAAAAAGGGGGAATTGTGGGACATTTGAGTGATTTTCTTGAAGTTAATGGACATTGTATGGAATTGAACTGAACAGGCCTCTGAGGCCTATGTATTCAGCAAGAGAGCAAGAGTCGAGCAGCCTACGTGTCTTATGTGACTTTATACAACCTTGGGTAAAACAAAAGAAAGACTGTTTAGTGAAGAAAAGAATCAGCAAGTCAGCTATAATATAGATACATTTTGTTTAATATTAGAGCTTATGTAAGAATTGTATAATCCAATCACCTATTAGTTTGCGGCGCGTGAACAGCAGCTATTGACCAATTACAAGCAGCCTTCTGATGCACGGACAGCACGTGGACAGGCCAAAAAGATATTTAAGGAGAGTTATAACAAGTAATAAATGGCCTCACTTGAATTCATATTGGATTGTGTGGAGTCCACGATTTGTTGCCCTCGCATGTTTTGCGTCGGCGGTCGAAATCCCACGTCTCTTTGCTAGAGCCTTAGTTCCAATGTGGAGGGACTCGTGTAGCTGACAGGCATCTCTTAGTGTCCATAACCCTTTTGCAGCGGCGTCTGCTTTATCGTTACCGATATGGTAAAACCCTTTGATTGGGTCATGGCTGTTGACATGGATGACCGATATGGTTCCTTTTCGGGAGGAAAGATCTTCTTCTAGCATTAGAGCAGCTGTGGATGTTGACACGCCAGGCCCTGACACGGCCAAGCAAAGGTTGGCTACAAACATCGAATCGGTCACTATGTTGAGATGCTCCATTGGGAACAGTCCACACGCCAGTACCACGGCCGTCGCTTCTAATAGCTGGACTGAAAGCGTACTGTCGGTCATTTTAATGCGGTGCCATTCTTCTCCCGATTGCCATACCACTGCTGCGGTTGAGGTCACTGAAGATACATCTGTGAAGACCGTTGGTCCCTGCTGGGGTCAGTCCATGATCTTCTGTGGAAGGTCGATGTTGGCAATTTTCAGCATTTGAGCCCAAGGGGGCTTGATAGCGTGATGGACTTCTCCGCGAAATCTGGCAAGGGCCATGGCCAGAGATGCCGACATCGCCACTGATTGCATTAACAGCTGTTTGCGCAAGGGTAAATATATCCTGGCAGGTTCGATACCTAGGTGCCTTAGGGTGAGTTTTCGGCCTTTCATGATGAGGTTGCCAAGGCACTCGACTCCTGGAGAGAATGAGTGTGACCGTTTTCCCAGGACTACCCACTGTATTGGTCGAGCTTTTTCATGGGGGCCCTGGGCTAGTGCCCCTACTCCCCCTCCTTCTGTGAAGTATACATAGAGATCTAGTGGTTCCACCTGGGTCAAACCACCTTGATCTAGGGTTCCACCTGGCAAGCGTGCTTGATGATATTTGATGCTCGATAAAATCGAGAGAGTCCATTGCTTCTGTTGTCAGCGTCTTCTGCTCCCACAGGTTTTTTCCTTTTAAAAGATCATGCAGGGGAACCATGGTCTCGGGAGGAATCAGGACGATGTTACGGAGCCATTGTAAGGATCCCACTAATTGTTGCACATCATGAAGCGTCTTGACACCCCGACGGATTTTTATCTGGGGAGGGGTTATGTAAGAACTTGTGATCCCCACTCCCAAAAAGCTTACACATGGTCCCTTTTTAATTTTTGCACTCGCGATTTCAAACCTGTTAGTTTTTAGGGTTTCCGAGACTGTTGATACCAGCTGGTCCACCTGACTCCCTGACGGCGCGGCGATCAGGATGCCGTCCATGTATTGAATGATTGTCGCGGTCGGGTCACTGCGCCAAACTGGTGCCAGCGCCAGATCCACCGTGATCTGGCAGTTGGTAGGCGAGTTGATCATTCCTTGAGGCAGCACTTTCCACTAGAAGCGTAGGTCAGGACGCTGGCTGTTTGGAAACACGATAGAGAAAGCAAACCGCTCCTGTCTTCTTCATGCAAAGGTATTGAGAAAAAACAGTCTTTAATATCAAGGATGGTGCAAGGTTGTGCCTTTGGTATCATAGAGTTCATGGGCAACAGCTTTGAACAGGACCCGTTGGTTGAATTGTTTTGTTTACTTCACGTAGATCATGGAGGAGACGAAACCCTTCACCAGTTTGCTTGGGTCTTACAAAGACAGGAGTGTTCCAGGGGCTGGTAGAAGGCTCTATGTGACCCCGCTGCAGTTCGTGGTCGACTAACTCGAGAAGAGCATCCATTCGAGGCTTTGACAGGGGCCACTGCTCGACCCACGCTGGGCTGGACGATTTCCACCGCCCCCAAAGCTCAGTCCTCTAGTGTTCACTTCCACACGCTCACTCGCACCTACACGGTCATTCTCCACATTCTCTACCAGCACTGGCTCCCCGTGCCCCCCAAGGACACCCTCGTCCCGTTCCTCCCCTGCGCACTGGGCGCCATCTTCGGGCGCATACGGCAGGGGTCTCGTCCCGACTCCCTCAGACTCTGATTTCTCAGCAGCACGCCTGGCTTCCTCGACTAAACCACCCCAAAAAGATTTCGCTCGCTCGTGTGCCTCATTTTCGCCTTCTCGCTGATCTCTGGGCTCAGCAGGATCGTCCTTCTCTGGAGAGTGCAGGGTCTGTGTGGCTGCCCCGGGGGGGTCGCCCTCTCGCAGACCTTTAGGCTCTGCGGGACCGTCACTTTCTGGGGGGTGCATAGTCTGCGTAGCCGCCCCAACCCCCAGTTGTGGGGAGGCCAACAAACAAGCCTGTGCAGCCTTCCAGGTTTCCTGCGCTCGTCTAGCCTTCTGCAGAGCCTCTACAACCTTCCCCCACGACTTCAGGTTTTTCCCACTACCCGAGGACATCGTTTCCTCAGCAAGCGCTTTAGTGCCTCTAACAGGGGGCAACGGCCACCTGGTTCAGGAACAGCACGGCGACCAACCCCAGGTCGCTCGGTCCATCAGCTCGCAGACACCAATGTGGTGGACGGCAAATGGCATTTATTGGCAGGTAACACAGCACTATATACCTTGAGTTTACAACGTCACTTCCGTCTGCTTACCTCACGGTTCTACCTACCTAGGGAGGGGCTACTACCTTTCCGTACAGCGCGAGATCTTCCAGCCGCCAGACTCTAACTACCTACAGAGCAGACACATGATGTGAGTTAACACTTGGCTTTTTGGCTGGTGCTGCCACCAGGGTTGTGGCTTTCACGATGATGGGACACAGTGATGACTCTGGGAGGGGGAGATGGGACCCGTCTGAGTAGACAAGGCAAAGGAATGTTTGCCAACAGCCACCCGGCCTGTCCCTACCAGCCGGCGTGTCCCGCCGTGTCTCGGTGCCCCCGAGCCCAGGACTCCATTTGCAGGGGACCCGAGTGGCCAGGGGTGGCGGGCAGGGCCAGGGGCCGCAAGGACACAGCGGTGCTCCCGGTGCCCGCCCCCCCGAGCCGAGCGGGGCGGAGCGGCAGGACTACACCTCCCGTGCTGCACCGGCGGCGGGCGGCCCTCCCGGGCTGACGCTGCCGGCGGCTCCCGGCGCCGCCTTTGTCCGTGCGGGGCTGGCGGCGCGGCCCCGGCGCAGGTAGGGGCGGCGGGCGGCGGGCCCGCGGCACGGGGATGGGCGCTGCTGGCCCGCGGGGTCCCGGCGGAGGGGACTCGGCCCTGACGGCCCCTCCCGTGCTCTCCCCTCCGCCGGCCGCCCCCCAGCCCTGCCAGACCCCCCCTCACTCCCCTTAGGGCCCGGCTCCTCCCGGCGCTCCGGCCTTTCCCCGGCTCGCCCCGTGGCCGCCGTGCAACGCGGACACGCTGCTCCGTGTCCCAGCCGCCCGGGCCCCCCTGGATCCGGCCCTGGCGGCCCCGGCGCTGGGAAGGGCTGGGCTGGGGCCGGGCCGGGTGCTCAGACGCCCGGGACACCCCGGACATCTTCGTGCTGCCCTTGTGGGGCACCGGAGCAAGATTTGGGTACTCGGCAGCTTCCAAAACCCCCTTTTTCTCGTGGCTCTTTCTCTGCTTTGCCCCGAGCTGGCCGGGCTAGTGAGCGATGCTCTTTGGGTCGGTCCTTTTCCCAGTAGCTGTGAAGGCTCGGGGTGCAGGGAAGGCAGCTCTGGGCAGGTGAGTGAACTTGTGCCCCTGATTTCTTCATGAAAATGTTGTGCTTGCAGGGACCGTCTGTCCTGGCTGTACTGGTGCGGCTGGTGACGGGACAGGCACCTCGAGTGGAATCCGGAGCATCCTGCCTCCCTCTTCCCGGATCAATACCTGCACGGGCCTCCATCTCCACGCCGAGAGCAGCGACGCGCCGGGCTCCAGGCTGCTGCGGCAAGGTGGGGGTCAGGCACGGCCCCGGCTCTGGGGACAGCACGGGCTGGGATTGCCGTGGGTGGTGCTGTGGTGCAGGAGTGGCAAAACGCCCCTGGGACCTGCTGCTGTGGGGCTGTGTGAGTGCGAAGTGGTTTGAGACCCGGTGCGGTGCAGGGTGCTCCCGTTCCTGCCCGCTGAGCCGCACCACGGGCAGGGGCAGGCAGGAGCGTGCCTGCTGCCAGGCCTCGGGCCAGCCCTTGAGTCACGGTGCTGTGTCCGGTCCTGGAGGGTGATCGCGTTTGTGGCATGGGTGTGGGACAGGGCACAGTCCCTGCTGCTCTGGTGTGGATCCTCGATCTGGCATGAACAGGGGAAACCTGCCTGTAAGCCTGCCAGCCCTGCCCCTCTCCTGGCACAGCTGGTGGAGTGTCCCCCAACCCAGCAACGTGCTGAGAGAGCTCCCCATGCCCCAGTGACCCTACTGTGCCACCTGGCAGTGCCAACACTGCCCCTCTGCCCCCAGCCTTCCCTTGCACAGGATTCTCTGAGCTCTCCTGGTGTTCCCCTTGGAATGCCCAAGCCCCTGGTGCCAGTGAGGCTCTGCCTGACAGTAGTGAGGTTTTGGCAGAGGTGTTTACCAACCATGCGGTGGGGTGTGCTGAGCCGGGTGTGCTTCTTGCTGCAGATGTCGGTGACGTTTGAGGATGTGGCGCTCTCCTTCTCCCCAGATGAGTGGGCAAAGCTGTCGGGCTGTCAGCGGCAGCTCTACCGGGAGGTGATGCTGGAGAACTATGAGATGGTCGCCTCGCTGGGTGAGGACTCTCTCTGGTGATGTTGGGCTGGGGTTAAGTAAGAATTCATCTCTTTAAGTGAGCTGGAGCCATTGAAAGGGCCGTCCAAGAGTTGATGTGGTGGTTGCAATTGCAGATTTGACCCTGCCAGGCAGCCTCCTCTGGAGAGCATTCCTGAGAGAAAATGGGATGGGATGGAATAGCCCATTTGAGATGGAAGAGACTTACAGTGCTCATCTAGTCCAACTGTGTGACCACTTCAGGGCTGACCACAAGCTGCAGCATCTTGTTAAGGGCATTGTCCAAATGCCTCTCAAACAGGGCGAGGCTTGGGGCACCGACTGCCTCTCCAGGCAGCCTGTTCCAGGATTTGACCACCCCGTCAGTACAGAAATGCTTCCTCACATCCAGTCTAAACCTCCCAGGCGCAGCTTTGAGCTGTTCCCAGGTGTCCTGTCTGCAGGAGAGTGGCCGAGGTGACGGGGGCGAGGCGAGAGGAGGCTGTAGGTGCAGGGATGTGGGGGCTGAAGCCGCAGCCTGGCAGGGACAGGAGAGAGGAGCGGGGTGGGGGGGATGCTGGGGCTGTGGGTGCGGGGGCTGGTACTGCTGTCCCGGCAGTGCGGGAGAGGGGGCTTCTCTCTGTGCTCCGGACAGGCTGGGCCAACTTTAAGCCTGAGATCATCTGCAAGATGGAGCGAGAAGAGACACCGTGCGTGCCAGAGCCCCCTCGGGATCGACAGAGGCACGAGACACCTGTGCCAGGTAGGTACCCAGGGTGGGGGGGGGTCAAGTTTGCACTGTCTCCTTGCCCTGTTTGATCCATGCAACTGCAAGGGTGGAGGGCTGGCAGGGTGCCCTTGCTGCTCCCCATGGGGAGGTGTCCAACATGACCATGATGTCAGTGCCAGTGACCCCATTTTCTCCTCCCCAGCAGCTGTTGGCCCCGGGACCCAGAGGGAGGTCAAGGGAGTCAGGAGCTTTGTCCAGAGGCAGCAGCTGATGAGTCACCAGCGCATCCACACCGGGGAGAAGCCCTTCACCTGCACTGACTGTGGCAAGAGCTTCAGAGCCAAGAGGTATCTCATCATCCACCAGCGCGTCCACACCGGGGAGAAGCCCATTGCCTGCACCGACTGTGGCAAGAGGTTCAGCCAGAAGAGCAGCCTGCTGACTCACCAGCGCATCCATACTGGGGAGAAGCCATTCACCTGCACTGAGTGCGGTAAGAGCTTTACCCGCAAGAACAGGCTCCTGATTCACCAGCACATCCACACCAGGGAGAAGCCCTTCACCTGCACTGAGTGCGGTAAGAGCTTTAGCCACAAGAACAGGCTCCTGATTCACCAGCACATCCACACTGGGGAGAAGCCCTTCACCTGCAACAACTGTGGCCAGAGTTTCAGGGCAAAGAAGACCCTCGTCCTCCACCAGCGCATCCACACTGGGGAGAAGCCCTTCACCTGCAGCGAGTGTGGTAAGAGCTTCAGGGAGAAGAAGACCCTCATCAACCACCAGCGCATCCACACCAGGGAGAAGCCCTTCACCTGCACTGACTGTGGCAAGAGCTTCAGTGAGAAGAAGACCCTCATCATCCACCAGCGCATCCACACCGGGGAGAAGCCCTTCGCCTGCAACAACTGTGGCCACAGTTTCAGGGCAAAGAAGACCCTCGTCCTCCACCAGCGCATCCACACTGGGGAGAAGCCCTTCAAATGCACCGAGTGTGGTAAATGCTTCCGGGAGAAGAAGAACCTCATCAACCACCAGCGCATCCACACTGGGGAGAAGCCCTTCACCTGCACCGACTGTGGCAAGAGCTTCAGCGCCAAGAGGCGTCTCATCATCCACCAGCGCATCCACACCGGGGAGAAGCCCTTCAGCTGCAACAACTGTGGGAAGAGCTTCAGGGCAAAGGATACCCTTGTCTTCCACCAGCGTATCCACACCGGGGAGAAGCCCTTTTCCTGCAATGACTGTGGCCAGAGCTTCAGGGAGAAGACGACCCTCATCATCCACCAGCGCATCCACACTGGGGAGAAGCCCTTTGCCTGCAATGACTGTGGCCAGAGCTTCAGGGAGAAGAAGAAACTCATCGTCCACCAGCGCATTCACACCGGGGAGAAGCCCTTTACCTGCACCGAGTGCAGTAAAAGCTTCAGCCGGAAGAGAAGCCTGCTTGTGCACCAGCGCATCCACACCGGGGAGAAGCCCTTCACCTGCACCGACTGTGGCAAGAGCTTCAGGGCAAAGACGACCCTCATCGTCCACCAGCGCATCCACACCGGGGAGAAGCCCTTCACCTGCACCGACTGTGGTAAGAGCTTTAGACAGAAGAGAAGCCTTCTTGGGCACCAGAGCATCCACACCGGGGTGAAGCCCTTCACCTGCACGCACTGCGGTAAGAGTTTCATCCAGAAGAGAAGCCTGCTTGGGCACCAGCGCATCCACACCGGGGAGAAGCCCTTCACCTGCACCGACTGCGGCAAGAGCTTTAACCGGAAGAGTAGCCTGCTTGGGCACCAGCGCATCCACACCGGGGTGAAGCCCTTCACCTGCACGGAATGCGGTAAGAGCTTTGTCCATAAAAGAAGCCTGCTTGGGCACCAGCGCATCCACACTGGTGAGAAGCCCTTCACCTGCACCGACTGCGGCAAGAGCTTCAGAGTTAAGTGGAGCCTCATCATCCACCAGCGCATCCACACCGGGGAGGAGCCCTACAAGTGTTGCAAGTGCGGTAAGACCTTCAAGCAGAAGTGGCACCCGATGAGACACCAGTGTGTGCCGAAGGACCCAGATATTGTGCTGGAGGGTGTCCAGCAGAAGAGGGAGGGTCCTTCCCCAGCAGGGGGGCAGGCAGAGGCCAAGCCCTTCCAGTGCGGTGTCTGCGAGAAGCGGTTTTGGAAGGAGAGGCTCATGCTGGCTCACCAGCGCACCCACGGCACCCCCAGCCTGCAGCCGCCTCCGCAGCCTGGCACTGTGGACAGGTTTTGATAGATAAAGATTTGTTGCTGAATTAGTCAGGCTCAAAGGAATCTCAAGGCCACTTCGAGAAGCTGAGATCAGAGTCTGATGTCAGAAAGAGGGGCGTTCCACAATCAGCGGGGTCCTGGCGTGGCGTGAATCATCGGACGTATCATCAGTGAGACTCCAGTGCATGGACAGCCCACGATCCTCATTTAGCGAATCCATGCTTGGAACGTGGACGCGTGATTAGAATATAGTTACGTATATAAGGAGGCTGGTTTCTGTGATGAATGGCTTAGCGTGATTCACATTGAATCGGCTTGTTTTGCTGAGTCCTTATCTCGTTCCTACAAATGGTGACCCCGACGTGATACTCTGAGCGGCGTACCACCGAGGTCGGGGAAAATCCTGGAGCGGCCCAGCCGGAGGCGGATCATGATCGCTGGACTGAGAACTGGGCGGAGGCGTACGGACGTTCCGCATTTTTTTGAAGAAGTCGCCGTAAAGGGTGAGCGGCTGGGAGCGGGAGGAGGGAAGAGTGAAGTTGTAGGGCAAAATATATCCTCTGAGGAAGGAGCCATAGCTAAACTCCTCCTGCATATTCTCTCTATGAGAGGACTTAAATATGAAGAAAGTAACATCCGTAGACTGTTGGTTTAGTGTAGAACTAACGGCTACCCGATAGAAGCTGAAAAAGCTTTAAAAATTGAACTTTGGGACGATATAGGGCAGAAGTTATGGGATAAGGTTAGCAACGGAGATAAAAAAGCTAAATCACTAGCGACTACTTGGAAGCTTATATTGTCCGCTTTAAAAGAACTTAAGGCCGAACGGGCTGCGGTTACTGGAATTTTTACAGCGTTACAGCCTGATAAGAACTCTAAAAATAACTGTGAAGCTTACCCAGTTCGTGTCTTTGATCCCCTTCCTGACCCAACCCCTGTTGCACCCCCGATGATACAGCAGTCTGGGGCCGGGGGAGGAAAATCACTCCGCAGATGGGCCCCCATACCATCACACGACCCTGAAGAGACTAAGCAGTTCAAGGAACTGGAGTCAGATAATTTGTCAAAAGAACTGGTGAAAGCTGAGAATGCTAAAGTCGTAAGTAAGTCTAAAATCAGTCCTTTTACTGATTCGTGTCCGCCTTTACCGCCTTCTACCCCTCTAACTCCTACGCCGGAGGAGAAGCAGTCGCCGAAAAAAAACTGGACTAAAGAACTGTGTGAAAAATCAGATCAGCTATTAGCGAGTGAATCCAACAGTCAGCAACGCGGTCATGCTGATCGTGACGGGAAAGGGGATTCATTGAAAGGGGCAGGTATCCCACAACTCCTGGAAGAGACACTAATTGACACACCACAACTACAGACACGACAAGTTTCTGAAATCCTGAGCTATGAGAGAGGTGTCTGAAACCAACAAAGCAGCCAAATCATTTGCAACTATTAATCAGGGTCCCAATAAGAATTACACGCAATTTATTGACCATCTTCAAGAGGCCATCAGTAAGCAGGTCGAAAACTTAGAAGCTAAGGAAGCATTGGTGTTGAGATTAGCAGAAGAGAATGCTAATGTTTGCTATCAACATGTTATTTGCAAGTTTTACAGTACATATTATGTGCTCCTGTGTATTGCCTCTCTGATGTTCAAGCAGCTTGTCCGGAATGTGAGTTACTTGTTTCACTAGTTGCGAGCAGCCCTGTGCCTCCTTCCTCCCCGCCCACCCCCCTGCCTCCTCCTCCGTCCCTCCCTCCCTCTTCTCAAGGTTTTTACTTGCAAGATGGGGTCAGGAATAATTGTTTTCAGTTGTGTTCCTAAAAAATCAGTATTGGGAGGTGTTTTAAAACTTAGGAAAGCACTCAGAATTATAAGGAAGGAAGATCTTGTTAAATATTGAAATCGGTGTTGGCTGCTGTATAAGTTAAATGATTGGGAAAAGTGTCCGGAGAATAGAATCTTGTTGCGATTAATGTTGTTTTTGAGGCCAGAAGAGCAGGATGAAACAAATCTCTACAAGAAATCATTAAATCATTTCAGACAGTTTTACAGGTGGGGCGATTTGAACTTCAACAAGCTGAGAGAGTTAACTGATAACACGCAGGTCACAGTAAACTTGCTAAAGTCTGCAGGATGCTTTCCTTATTAACCTGTTTTCTTTGTGGGTATCTGTTTAAGTGTGTTGCAATTTTGGTAGGTCTGTGCTATATGGTACCATAAGTTCCCAGTCTGTTAAATCATGAGAATCCGTTGACTCAAAATGTGCATTTTGTGATAGTACAAAAGATCATGAGTAATTTAGCTCCTTACTGCGTGAACGTGATATTAAGATTTTCTGTGTAGTAGCTGTTATATTTTTTTCTAGCATACTGGCTTTATTCCAGCATTCAGACTTGCGCAACTCTGTTACAGGCTGTGTCTCATCTCGATGTGCTGGATTTGAAAGAATCCTGGTTTTGGAATAACAGTTGTAGTGCACCCAGTAGTGCCTTGCCCAGTCCAGCTCGCTGCGGCGGCGGGGGGGGCGGGTGCTGATGGGGCTCCAGCGCGCACTGACTTTTTTTGTCAGGGAGACCAAGAGGTACCTCCACCTGCTGAGCAGTGAGCGGCCCAAAGGTGCAATGCAAAAATTGAGATATTGTCTTAAATTAGTGTAACTGTGATCCATCTGCACATTTGAACTTGGTATATGGTTTTCATATCTGAGCTACGTATTTTAGTTTGCATATTCATATTTGGTACCAAAAGAATCTTGTTTGGGGAGATAATTACAAAATGGGAACTGGTTCCACTGCTGAAATTCTACCTTGTCTCACCTTAGGATGCATCCTTACACATTAGAATGATTGCTTATATTGTTAGAAAATCATTTAAATTGTTAAAATGCTATGATAGATATGAATTTAGAAGAGGTTGTATTTAAAAGTTGCTAGAATATTAACTGATTTAGATTTAGGAAAATAGAATGATGGATTTATGTTTGTTATACTGGTTTATACTGTTTTTTTGACATCTCTAAATTGTAAAAGGTAAATGGAGCTAAGGAAAGTAACTATTGCTGAGCTACTTGAAATTGCATTATTATTATTGCATTGTATTATGGTTGGAATGAAATGGGAAAACAAAAGAAACAAAAGAGTAAAATATCCCAGGCCTGTGTGCAGCTCATTGTAACTGAGAAGTTTCCCAGAGCCTCCCACTTCGTACCAGCCACTATGCCAGCTGCGTGACCTTGGTTATATCTAAACTGCAGCAGGAAGAGAAAGAAAAAACAACTGGAAAAACCTGGCTGCCCGCTTTTAAAGCAGTGAAAAGGGGGTTCTCTCTCCCCCCACTGCAGCGATGTAATACTGAATGGAGCAGTCCAAGGGTGAAGTTTAAAGGCATCCTTAGCAGACCCATAGTTCTAATGAAACTGGAAAATTAAACCAAAAATTTGTTAATAGACTTATTCTGTGGTAACTAGTTGTAAGAGACTTCTTAGTAAATTCACCATGCTAGTTTTTGAGATCATGGGAGAGAATGAAAGAAAGACCATTTTTTGAGACCAATAGAATGCCAAATTTGGAACAAAATTTTAATACGTGAATTCTTATAGTTGCCAGTAAGTCCTATACCTCTCTTAGGTTAAGATTTGTTAAGTAAATTGTAAGCTCAAATAACGTTTTCTGAGAATTCTGTTTAGTTGGATGTCCTACAAGAAGCTGCTGGGATGGTTCAGATCTGCTTGTGCAAGTGAGAAATCTCCAAGGAAATTTCAAATGCTGAATTTCCACTAGTATTAACAGCCAATGTTTTGATAAAGCAAATACTACACTGATAGATCTGAAACAGGACTTTGATCTGGTAAGGAAAAACAATATACGATAAATATGACAGCCAAAATGGAGTTGGACACTTTGAGGAATCAATTTATGACACCTTTACAGGCTGTCTGCATTCGATTGGACTTGCAGATTTGTCTATGAAACAACCTGTGGCTATTGTGGGACAGTATGATGAGAATGCTAACAGACTGATATACCACTTGTCACTCTGATCAAGAAAATGCAGGGAAGGAATTTAAGTCTTAATAGGCCATGATCCTTTTGTCATATATGTACTATTTGTGAAACTGAATTCTGCTTTTTTTTATTTGTAATCTATGTCTTTATAAATTGCACTAGCTGGTTTTCTTAACAGCACAGCTTTTAGCATGCATAAATGTAAATTGCTGCAGAACCTGCAAGTCTTTAACATCAGGCCATAGGCCATACTTGTATTTGGTCTGATCCTACATACTTGCACAGTTTTGTTGATGGTTCTGGGCAGTCTCATAAAGCTGTAGTGGTTTGGCGTGAAGATAACGATTGGCATCATTCTGTAAAAATTATTGAAGGTTCAACCCAATGAGCAGAACTTGGCTCAGCTTTACATTACTTAGAGCTGTTTAAGGACGAACCTCTAAATTTGATTTGTGATTTTGAGTACATAGTCAAGATCCAACGTATGTATCTGGTTCTGAACTTTTTTTGTTTGTTTGTTTGTTTTTATAAAAAAAGGGGGGAAGTAGGGGAAACACCACAAAACCGATTATCAAAAGCATTGTATGTGATGAAATACTTTGCAAGTATGACCCAAAACCATGCTAAATCAGAAAGAACCTACATTAGTTATGGTCAAATCACTAGTCAATGGAAAAGGCCTCATCAATTGATAACCTGGGGAAAAGGTTATGTTTGTGTCATTACAGGCCGAGGATTGAAGTGGATTCAACAAAGATTCAACGGATGCAGATGGACAGGAGGGAGATAAGTTGTGAGGGCTGTTTCAGATGTAAACCATGGATCCTAATTCAGTGTTACAGATGCTCACAGTCCTGGTGGTCTAGAAGCCTATTAGCAAGCAGGTGGTGTACCTTCTGTGGAGAATGGCAATTTGAACAATCAGCAGGAGATCCAAAAGGGTGATATTATGATCAGATAGTCAATGCATAGATAAGGTAAAACTATGAGATATCTCTTCCATAGTAATCTAAGATTAGCAACTGATAAAGTTTTAGAAGGGATATTAAGGTTAAGCTATTGATCTTTTAAATAGGTTAAGATAACTTTTAAGATATTAATTCAATTATTAGTATATGCTGATGGTATTAAGTATGTTACTCTATAAACTGCGCAGTTATAGATACTTAGGAGGTTAAGAGAAAATATTGTATTCACTTGTCTGGTTATGTTGAATCTATTAAAATAGTGTGTTGATAAGGTTGTTATAACGGAATTAAGGTTTTAAGAATAGGCAGGTAGTTGTTTGATCTTATTAAGTAAGGTTTATTGGCCAATGTTACCCCAGTCCACAAAAAGGGCTGCAGAGCTGACCCTGGCAACTCCAGGCCCGTCAGCCTGACCTCGGTGCCTGGCAGGGTTATGGAGCAGATCATCCTGAATGGAATCACACAGCACCTTCAGGATGGACAAGGGATCAGACCCAGCCAGCATGGGTTTAGGAGGGGCAGGTCCTGTCTGACCAACCTGATCTCCTTTTATGATCAGGTGACTCACCTGGTGGATGAGGGGAAAGCTGTAGATGTGGTCTATCTGGACTTCAGCAAGGCCTTTGACACTGTCTCCCATAATATACTCTTGCAAAAGCTGGTAGCCCATGGCTTGGACAAGTGTACTCTACGCTGGGTTAAGAACTGGCTGGAGGGCCGGGCCCAGAGAGTGCTGGTGAATGGGGCTGCATCCAGCTGGTGGCCAGTCACTAGTGGTGTCCCCAGGGGTCAGTGTTGGGTCCAGTCCTGTTTAACATCTTTATTGATGATTTAGATGAGGGGATTGAGACCATCATCAGCAAATTTGCTGATGACACCAAGCTGGGAGGGAGTGTCAACCTGCTGGAAGGCAGGAGGGCTCTGCAGAGGGATCTGGATAGACTGGAAAAATGGGCTGATTCCAATGGGATGAAGTTCAATAAGGCCAAATGCCGGGTGCTGCACTGTGGTCACAACAAACCCCTGCAGCGCTCCAGGCTGGGCACAGAGTGGCTGGAGAGCAGTCAGACAGAAAGGGACCTGGGGGGACTAATGGACAGGAAGCTCAACATGAGCCAACAGTGTGCCCAAGTGGCCAAGAAGGCCAACGGTATCCTGTCCTGTATCCAAACCAGCGTGGTCAGCAGGAAAAGGGCAGTGATCCTTCCCCTGTGCTCTGCATTGGTGAGGCCACACCTGGAGTGTTGTGTTCAGTTCTGGGCCCCTCAGTTCAGGAAAGACATTGAAGACATTGAAGTGCTGGAGCGGGTCCAGAGAAGAGCAACACGACTGGTGAAGGGACTTGAACATAAGACCTATGAGGAGAGGCTGAGGGAGCTGGGCTTGTTTAGTCTGGAGAAGAGGAGGCTTAGAGGTGAGCTCAGCACTCTCTAGAACTACCTGAAGGGAAGTTATAGCCAGGTGGGGATTGGTCTCTTCTCCCAGGCAGTTAGCAATAAGACAAGGGGGCATGGGCTTAAACTCTACCAGGGGAAATTTAGGCTGGATATTAGAAAGAAATTCTTTACAGAGAGAGTGATCAGGCATTGGAATGGCCTGCCCAGGGAGGTGCTGGACTCACCAGCCCTGGAGGTTTTTAAGCTGAGATTGGACATGGCACTTAGTGCCATGATCTAGTAAACGGACTAGAGTTGGACCAAGGGTTGGACTCGATGATCTCTGAGGTCTTTTCCAACCCAGTCGATTCTGTGATTCTGTGATTCTGTGAACTGCATTATATGTAATTGTAATTATGTTGTTAATCACGTGTTCTGTGTTGCAGTATATTTCAAAAATGATGCACCGTGCGGTTTAAGGGGCCTGACTAATTCAGGAAAAGAAAGGGGGAAGTGTGGAGGGGTTTTGATAGATAAAGATTTGTTGCTGAATTAGTCAGGCTCAAAGGAATCTCAAGGCTGCTTCGAGAAGCTGAGATCAGAGTCTGATGTCAGAAAGAGGGGCGTTCCACAATCAGCGGGGTCCTGGCGTGGCGTGAATCATCGGACGTATCATCAGTGAGACTCCAGTGCATGGACAGCCCACGATCCTCATTTAGCGAATCCATGCTTGGAGCGTGGACGCGTGATTAGAATATAGTTACATATATAAGGAGACTTGTTTCTGTAATAAATGGCTTTAGCGTGATTCACATTGAATCGACTTGTTTTGCTGAGTCCTTATCTCGTTCCTACACATCCATGGAAGACAATGTAGAATTCGCGGAGCTCGGCACTGCTGCCGGGTGGAAAAATGTGCCAGGCCGGATTGTCCTGGTTTGATTAAAAAAAATACCAGTTTCTCTTTCAGTGAAATTTCAGCTCAGCTCTTCTAAGTAACTGCAGTTTTATTAAGTTGACTGCATGTTTTTTCAGACACGGTTTACTCCGGAGCCAATAACGGTTGCAATGGTATGCAGAAGAGACCCAGGTTTAGACTTATTGCTTTGGCAGCCAAGGTTACTGGTGAATTTTGCATGTCCCAGAAGTGAGAGGGGCGTATTTGCAAGGAGGGGCAGACAGAACAGGTAACCAAAACTGACCAACTAAGTATTCCATCCCATACACATCATACACCCACTAGAAGTGGGAGATCACGAGGGTCTCGCTCTCTTCGACCATGGCCGGAATCTGAAGAGGACCCTGCCTGTCGTACCTGCGATCCAAGGCCCGGTTCCAGACGCTGCATCCCTGAATCCAGTTCTGGTTTGCTGCGGAGTCCAGCCCAGGACATCCAGGTGCTGCCCTGCAGCTGCTGGAGCAACGCCAGCTCCGCCGGGCAACGCTGCCCTACCCGGGAAATCAAAGATTGGGTTTGTATATTTTGTATGGTGTGTTGTGTGTCCATTCATCTTTTCCCCACTTTTGGCCAGTGTCAATTCTTAGAGCAGTATCAAACTTATTAAGGGATCTCTTATTTCATGTTAGATCATCACAGAGCTTGACACTCAGATCGTTATCATGGTCTTGGACTTCTCAGTAAAGATCTTTAGCCCCAGTGTGTTCCCTTTTGAGGTGTAATCATTATAATAACCTTTCCCAATCTTCTGACTCAGGGTCGTTCCATAGGGGAGCAAGTCTGGCCGACTCATCTGCTTTGCTCTTTCATCACCTGGCAGGAGTCTCATTCTTCTGATGGGAAGCAACCCAAGCCACCGCAAAATTTCCCTCTTTCCCAATGGTTAATATTTCTTGCCTTTTTTCTCTCTGCCATACAGGTACCCGATTGACCTCCCTCCCATTTTGCTCCCAGAATGGGAGCCATTCAGTGCACCCCTTAAAGACAGGAACAGAATCTCAGGACAGGAACAGGCAATCTCATCATACTGTCCCACAATAGCCACAGGTTGTTTCTATGTTGTAGCTATAAAGAGACAAATCTGCAAGTCCAGTCGAATGCAGTCAGTCTGTAAGGTTGTCATAAATTCATTCCTCAAAGTGTCTAACTCCATTTTTACTGTCATGTTTATCGGATATTGTTTTCCCTTGCCGGATCGAAGTCCTGTTTCAGATCTATCAGTGTAGTATTTCCTTTATCCAAACATTGACTGTTAATACTAGTGGAAATACAGCATTTGAAATTTCCCTGGAGATTTCTCACTTGCACAAGCAGATCTGCACCATCCCAGCAGCTTCTTGTGGGACATGCAACTAAACAGAATTCTCAGAAAACGTTATTTGAGCTTACAATTTACTTAAGAAATCTTAACCTAAGAGAGGTATGGGACTTTCTGGCAACCATAAAAATTCATGTATTAAAACTTTGTTCCAAATTTGGCATTCCATTGGTCTCAAAAAATGGCCTTTCTTTCGTTCTCTCCCATGATCTCAAAAACTAGCATGGTGAATTTACTAAGAAGTCTCTTACAACTAGTTACCACAGAATAAGTCTATTAACAAATTTTTGGTTTAATTTTCCAGTTTCATTAGAACTATGGGTCTGCTAAGGATGCCTTTAAACTTCACCCTTGGACTGCTCCATGCAGTATTACATCGCTGCAGTGGGGGGGAGGGAAAACCCCCCTTTCACTGCTTTAAAAGCGGGCAGCCAGGTTTTTCCAGTTGTTTTTTCTTTCTCTTCCTGCTGCAGTTTAGATATAACCAAGGTCACGCAGCTGGCATAGTGGCTGGTACGAAGTGGGAGGCTCTGGGAAACTTCTCAGTTACAATGAGCTGCACACAGGCCTGGGATATTTTGCTCTTTTGTTTCTTTTGTTTTCCCATTTCATTCCAACCATAATACACTTTATATGCAATTTCAAGTAGCTCAGCAATAGTTACATTCCTTAGCTCCATTTACCTTTTACAATTTAGAGATGTTAAAAAACAGTACAAACCAGTATAACAAACATAAATCCATTGGTCTATTTTCCTAGATCTAAATCAGTTAATATTCTAGCAACTTTTAAATACAACCTCTTCTAAATTCACATCTATCATAGCATTTTAACAATTTAAATGATTTTCTAACAATATAAGCAATTACTCTAATGTATAAGGATCCGTCCTAAGGGGGAGCAAGGTGGAATTTTAGCAGTGGAACCGGTTGCCATTTTGTAATTATCTCCCCAAACAAGATTATTTTGGTACCAAATATGAATATGCAAACTAAAATACTGAGCTCAGATTTGAAAACCAAATACCCAGTTCAAATATGCAGATGGATCACAGTCACACTAATTTAAGACAACATTTCAGTTTTTGCATTGCACATTTGGGCCGCTCACTGCTCAGCCAGGTGGAGGTACCTCTGGGTCTCCTGCCAAAACAGGTCAGTGCGCGCTGGAGCCCCATCAGCACCCGCCCCCCCGCCGCCGCAGTGAGCTGGACTGGGCAAGGCCTTTTTTTTCTGTTTTGTTTTGTTTAGTGTCTCATCTGGTGCATTACCACTGTTATTCCAAAACCAGGATTCTTTACATGGTGTGCATACAGAAAAACCAAATCCAGCACACCGAGATGAGACACAGCCTGTCACAGAGTTGCGCAAGTCTGAATGCCGGAATAAAGGTAGCATGCTAGAAAGAAAAATAACAGCTACTACACACAAAATTTTACCATCACACTCACACAGTAAAGAACTAAATTACTCATGATCTTCTGTATTATCAAAAATGCACATTTTGAGTCAACGGATTCTCATGATTTAACAGACTGGGAACTTATGGTACCATATAGCACAGACCTACCAAAATTGCAACACACTTAAACAGATACCCACAAAGAAAACAGGTTAATAAGGAAAGCATCCTGCAGACTTCAGCAAGTTTACTGTGACCTGCGTGTTATCAGTTAACTCTCTCAGCTTGTTGAAGTTCAAATCGCCCCACCTGTAAAACTGTCTGAAATGATTTAATGATTTCTTGTAAAGATTTATTTTGTCCTGCTCTTCTGGCCTCAAAAACAACATTAATCGCAACAAGATTCTATTCTCCGGACACTTTTCCCAATCATTTAACTTATACAGCAGCCAACACTGATTTCAGTATTTAACAAGATCTTCCTTCCTTATAGTTCCGAGTGCTTTCCTAAGTTTTAAAACACCTCCCAATACTGATTTTTTAGGAACACAACTGAAAACAATTATTCCTGACCCCATCTTGCAAGTAAAAACCTTGAGAAGAGGGAGGGGTGGGAGGGGGAGGAAGGCACAGGGCTGCTTGAAAACAATTAACTCACATTCCTGACAAGGTGCTTGATTTTCAGAGAGGCAATAAACAGGAGCACATAATATGTACTGTAAAACTTGCAAATAACATGTTGATAGCAAACATTAGCATTCTCTTCTGCTAATCTCAACACTAGTGCTTCCTTAGCTTCTAAGTTTTCAACCTGCTTACTGATGGCCTCTTGAAGGTGGTCAATAAATTGCGTGTAATTCTCATTGGGACCCTGATTAATAGTTGCAAATGATTTGGCTGCTTTGTTGGTTTCAGACACCTCTCTCATAGCTTGATATGCAAGATCTGTTGACTGCCTCAGGATTTCAGAAACTTGTCGTGTCTGTAGTTGTGGTGTGTCAATTAGTGTCTCTTCCAGGAGTTGTGGGATACCTGCCCCTTTCAACGAATCCCCATTGTTCCGTCCTAAATGATCTATAGCTGTTACATTGGATAGGTCTAATTTTGCTTGAGTTTTTCATGGTTCTTATCTGATCTCAGGGCAACTCGTACACATGCTTAACTTTTCAAGAAAAATGCTTCAAACCCTCATCCTCTTCCGAGTCATCAGCTAACACGGACTTGAACGGTGCTGGAGAATCATTAATAACAGGGGTGTTTGGAACAGTGCACATTCTTGCCAATACTTTCTAGCATCATAATTATTCGTATAACCTGAGTCCCCAAGCGCATCCCCTTTCCCGTCACGATCAGCGTGACCGCATTGCTGACTGTTGGATCCACTCGCTAATAGCTGATCTGATCTTTCACACAATTCTTTTGCCCAGTTCTTGTCCGGCGACTCCTTCTGCTCTCTTGTAGGAGTTAGAGGGGTAGAAGGCAGTACAAGCAGACACAAATCAGTAAAAGGACTGATATTACACTTATTTACAACTTTAGCATTCTCAGCTTTCACCAGTTCTTTTGACAAATTGTCTGATTCCAGTCCTTTGGACTTCTTGATCTCTCTAGAGTTGGGTAATGGTATAGGAGTCCATCCACTCGGTAATTTTCTTCCCTCCGTCCCAGACTGCTGTATCGTCGGGGGTGCCGACGGCACAACAGGGGATGGAGTGGGAAGGGGGTCAAAAGACACGATCCGGTAAACTTCACAGTTATTTTTAGGTTCATTATCAGGTTGCAACGCTGGAAAAATTCTGGCAACGGCAGCCCGCTCAGCCTTAAAGTCTTTTAAGTGGGAAATTATAAGCTTCCATGTAGTCGCTAATGATTTAGTTTCTTTATCATCTCCATTGCTGACCTTATTCCATAATTTCTGCCCTTTATCGTCCCAAAGTTAACGTTTAAAAGCCTTCTCGTTTTCTCCCGGGTAGCCATTAATTCTATATCGAATTAATAGTCTACATATGTTACTTTCTTCCTATTTAAGTCCTCTCATAGAGAGAATATGCAGGAGGAGTTTAACTATAGCTTCGTCCTCGAGGACATATTTTGCCCCATAACTTCACTTTTCCCTCCTCCTGCTCCCAGCCACTCAACTTTTCCGGTGATTTCTTCAACAAAATTAATGCGGAACGTCCATACGCCTCCTCCCGGTTCTCAGTCCAGCTGATCCGCCTCCGGCTGGGTCGCTCCAGGCTTTTTCCCGATCTTAGTGGTACGCCGTTCAGAGTATCATGTCGGGGTCACCATTTGTTGGAGCAATAAAGGACTCAGCAAAGAATTCGATTCAATGTGAATCACGCTAAAGCCATTTATTACAGAAACCAGCCTCCTTATATATGCAACTATATTCTAATCACGCGTCCACACTCCGAGCATGGATTCCCTAAATCAGTATCGTGGGCTGTCCGTGCGCTGGAGTCTCACTGATGATACGTCCGATGATTCACGCCACGCCAGGACCCCGCTGATTGAGGAACGCCCCTCTTTCTCACAGCAGATTCTGTTCTCAGCGTCTCGAAGCAGCCTTGAGATTCCTTTGAGCCTGACTAATTCAGCAACAGATCTTTATCTATCAAAACCCCTCCACAGATGGACGCTAGAAATCACCAAAGGAAATGATGATGACTTTTTATAGAGAACTCTCTGCTGAGGGCCACCGAGGCACCTGTTTATTCAGCCCAACAGGGGATTGTGTGACTTTGCTGCCTTCCAGGTGCTGACGTCCGGGATGTGACCGAGGAGATGCCACAACTTCTTTAAAATGTGGCCCGTTATTCCTTATTGCTCTTTCACGTGGGCACAAATGTCAGGGCAAGGTGGAACCTGGGCAGAATCAAGCAAGGATGTGAAACTCTAAGGATGCAGTTGAAAGGGATAGGTGTTCAAATATCTGTATCTCTGTTTTCCCCAGTCAGAGGAAAGGGTGCAGGCAGGAGCAGACACATTATGTGAGTCAACACTTCGCTTCTTGGCTGGTGCTGCCACCAGGGTTGTGGCTTTCACGATGATGAGACACACAGTGATGACTCTGACCTGCGAGGGGGAGATGGGACCCGTCCGAGTAGATAAGGCAAAGGAATGTTTGCCAACAGCCACCGGGCCTGTCCCCACCAGCCGGCGTATCCCGCCGTGTCTCGGTGCCCCGAGCCCAGGACTCCATTTGCAGAGGACCCGAGTGGCCAGGGGTGGCGGGCAGGGCCAGGGGCCGCAAGGACACAGCGGTGCTCCCGGTGCCCGCCCCCCCGAGCCGAGCGGGGCGGAGCGGCAGGACTACACCTCCCGTGCTGCACCGGCGGCGGGCGGCCCTCCCGGGCTGACGCTGCCGGCGGCTCCCGGCGCCGCCTTTGTCCGTGCGGGGCTGGCGGCGCGGCCCCGGCGCAGGTAGGGGCGGCGGGCGGCGGGCCCGCGGCACGGGGATGGGCGCTGCTGGCCCCGCGGGGTCCCGGCGGAGGGGACTCGGCCCCGACGGCCTCTCCCGTGCTCTCCCCTCCGCCGGCCGCCCCCCAGCCCTGCCGGACCCCCCCGCACTCCCCTTAGGGCCCGGCTCCCCCCGGCGCTCCGGCCTTTCCCCGGCTCGCCCCGTGGCCCCCGTGCAACGCGGACACGCTGCTCCGTGTCCCAGCCGCCCGGGCCCCCCTGGATCCGGCCCTGGCGGCCCCGGCGCTGGGAAGTGCTGGGCTGGGGCCGGACCGGGTGCTCAGACCCCCGGGACACCCCCGCACATCTTCGTGCTGCCCTTGTGGGGCACTGGAGAAAGATGTGGGTGCTTGGGAGCTTTCAAAACATCTTTATTTTCGTGGCTCTTTCTTACCTTTACTGCAAGATGGCCAGGTCAGTGAGTGACGCTCTTTGGTGGCTCCTTTTCCCAGTACCTGTGAAGGCTCGGGGTGCAGGGAAGGCAGCTGTGGGCAGGTGAGTGAACTTGTGCCCCTGATTTCTTCATGAAAATGTTGTGCCTGCAGGGACCATCTGTCCTGGCTGTGCTGGTGCGGCTGGTGACGGGACAGGCACCTCGAGTGGAATCCGGAGCATCCCGCCTCCCTCTTCCCGGATCAATACCTGCACGGGACTCCATCTCCGCGCCGAGAGCAGCGACGCGCCGGGCTCCAGGCTGCTGCGGCAAGGTTGGGGTCAGGCACGGCCCCGGCTCTGGGGACAGCACGGGCTGGGATTGCCGTGGTTGTTTCCATGGTGCAGCTGCGGCAAAACACCCCTGGGACCCGCTGCATTGGGAGTCCGGTTGGTACAGAAGAGTTTTGAGATCCGGTGCGGTGCAGGGTGCTCCCGTTCCTGCCCGCTGAGCCGCACCACGGGCAGGGGCAGGCAGGAGCGTGCCTGCTGCCAGGCCTCGGGCCAGCCCTTGTGTCACGGTGCTGTGCCCGGTCCTGGTGGGTGATCTGGTTTGTGGGAAGGGTGGGGTACAGGGTACAGTCCAAATTGCTCTGGCGTGGTCCTTAATCTGGCACAAGCAGGGGAAACCTGCCTCTAAGCCTGCCACCCCTGCCCCTCTCCTGGCACAGCTAGTGGGGTGTCCCCAACCTGCTGAACAAATCCCCTGTGCTGTGGTGACCCTGCTGTGCCTCCTGACTGTGCCAACACTGCTCCTGTGCCCTCACCCTTCCCTTGCACAGGATGCTCCCGGTGTTCCCCGGGGGATGTTGGAGCCCCCAGTGTCAGTGGGGCCCTGCTTGACAGCAGTAGGCTTTCGGCAGAGGTGTTTAGCAACCATGTGGTGGGGTGTGCTGAGCCGGGTGTGCTTCTTGCTGCAGATGTCGGTGACGTTTGAGGACGTGGCGCTTTACTTCTCCCCTGAGGAGTGGGCAAAGCTGTCGGGCTGTCAGCGGCAGCTCTACCGGGAGGTGATGCTGGAGAACTACCAGATGGTCGCCTCACTGGGTGAGGACTCTCTCTGGTGATGTTGGGCTGGGGTTGAGCCGGAATTTAGCTCTTTTAGTGAGCTGGTGTTACCGAAAGGGACAATCCAGCTGTTTGCTCTCTGAGTGCTGACATATCAGTTGTGATTGCAAGTTTTACCCTCCAGGCCCACTGTGGAGACTGGTCCTGAGAGAGAAAATAGGATGGGATGGAACAGCCTATTTCGGTTGGAAGGGACTTTACAATGCTCATCTAGTTTAGCTGCGTGACCACTTATGGGCTCACCACAAGCTGCAGCGTGTTGTAACGGGTGTTGTCCAAGTGTCTCTCAAACAGGGACAGGCTAGGGGCATCGACTGCCTCTCCAGGCAGCCTGTTCCAGGATTTGACCAACCCCTCAGTATAGAAATGCTTCCTCACATCCAGTCTAAACCTCCCAGGCGCAGCTTTGAGCTGTTCCCAGGTGTCCTGTGTGCAGGAGAGTGGCCGAGGTGACGAGGCCGGGGCGAGAGGAGGCTGTAGGTGCAGGGATGTGGGGGCTGAAGCCGCAGCCTGGCAGGGACAGGAGAGAGGAGCGGGGTGGGGGGGATGCTGGGGCTGTGGGTGCAGGGGCCGGTGCTGCTGTCCCGGCAGTGCGGGAGAGGGGGCTTCTCTCTGTGTCCCGGACAGGCTGGGCCAACATCAAACCAGAGATCATCTGCAAGATGGAGCGAGAAGAGACACTGTGTGTGCCAGCGCCCCCTCGGGAGTGGCAGAGGGACCAGAGCCCTGTGCCAGGTGAGTACTAGGGGACTGTGTAGGGGGTGGTGTTTGAGTGTCTCTGTCCTCTTGCCCCTGGTGTCTGTGTATCTGGAAGAGTCAGGGCTGGGTGCCATGCCCGTGCTGCTACCCAGGGGAGCCATCCCACATGCCCATTCTGTCCCCAGCACTGACCCCGGTCTCTCCTCCCCTATAGCTGTCGGCCCTTCGGTGCAGAGGGAGGCTGAGGTGGTGCCGGTGGAGCTGCCAGCACCCACCACGCCTCTCCCAGGGATGCTGCATGGCGACTCTGTGTGTGACCAGCCAGGTGGGAGCCGGGGGATCCGGTTGGGGTGCCCCCTCATCCACCATCTCACAGACCCTCAGCCTCTGGAGCTGATCCCCCCCACATGCCCCAGGTGCAACAAGAGCTTCCAGAGCCAGCCTGCGCTGGATGTCCATGTGCGGAGCCACATGTGTGAGCGGCCCTTCCACTGCACTGACTGTGGCAAGAGCTACATCTACAAGCAAAACCTGCTGAAGCACCGGTGTGTGCACAGTGGAGAGAAGCGCTTTGCCTGTGGCCACTGCAGCAAGAGCTTCACACGGAAGACAACCCTCATCATCCACCAGCGTGTCCACACTGGGGAGAAGCCGTTTGCCTGCACTGAGTGTGGAAAGAGCTTCAGGCACAGGGCAACCCTCATCATGCACGAGACCATCCACACCGGGGAGCGTCCCTTCGTCTGCACTGACTGTGGCAAGAGCTTCAGTCACAAGAGTCACCTTGTGAGGCATCGACGTGTGCACACCATGGAGAAGCCCTTCATATGCACCGACTGCGGCAAGAGCCTCAGCTGCAAGAAACGGCTGCTGAGCCATCAGCGTGTGCACAGTGGGGAGAAGCCTTTTGCCTGCACCGACTGCAGGAAGACCTTCACAGAGAAGAAGACTCTTATTGGCCACCAACGCATTCACACTGGGGAGAAGCCCTTCACCTGCACTGTCTGTGGCAAGAGCTTCAGGGAGAAGACGAACCTCATTATCCACCAGCGCATCCACACAGGGGAGAAGCCATTCACCTGCACAGATTGCGGCAGGAGCTTTGCCCACAGTCCAAACCTGCTGAGCCACCAGCGCGTGCACAGTGGTGAGAAGCCCTTTGCCTGTAGCCACTGTGGGAAGAGCTTCAGGCAGAAGAACCAGCTGGTGAGCCATGAGCGTATCCACAGTGGGGAGAGGCCCTTTGGCTGCACCGACTGCGGCAAGGGCTTTGTCCATAGGCAGCACCTGCTGAACCACCAGCGTATCCACACAGGGGAGAAGCCCTTCTCATGCACCGAGTGCAACAAGAGCTTCAGTCACAATCATCACCTTGTGAGCCACCGATGTGTGCATGCCAGGGAGAAGCCCTTCACCTGCACTGACTGAAGCAAGACCTTCAGTGACAAGGAGACCCTCATCATCCATGAGTGCATCCACACTGGAGAGTCACCCTACTTATATGGCAAGTGTAGCAAGACCCGCAGCTATGAGAGGCATCTGCAGAGCCAGCAGTGGTGGTGCTGGTGGGTGGATGGCAGGAGAGAGAGGTGTCCATCCCCATTGAGGGCGGGCAGGCAGAGGCCAAGCCCTTCCAGTGCGGTGTCTGCGAGAAGCGGTTTTGGAAGGAGAGGCTCATGCTGGCTCACCAGCGCACCCACGGCACCCCCAGCCTGCAGCCGCCTCCGCAGCCCGGCACCCCCTGAATCTGCTGCTGAGGGGCCTGTGGGGTCTGGGGTCTGTTGTGGGGGGATGTCCTGGTTTTGTTTGGGACAGAGTTAATTTTCTTCCTAGTAGCTGTTTTAGTGCTGTGATTTGGATTGAAGATGAGAATAATGTTTTTAATACATGGATGTTTTGTTTGTTCCTGAACAGTCAAGGACTTTTCAGCTCTGGTGCCCTGCCAGCTGGGAGGGGACACAGCCGGGACAGCTGAAACAAAGTGACCAAAGGCCTATTCCATATGATGTCACACTCAGTATAGAAACTGAGGGGGTTTGCTGGGGGCACCACAGCTTGGAAACAGTCTGGGCATCGGTCAGCGGGTGGTGAGCAATTGTGTTGTGCTTTGCTTGTTTTGTATATTCTTATATCATTGTCACTGTCATTATTCCTTTCCTCTTCTATCCTATTATCGGTCTTTATCTCAACTTAGGAGCCTTACACATATCACTGGAGGAACCCAATTTAAATTTTATGTTAATAATTTAGCTTAAATAAGTACATTTTTGATAGCATGGATCACTTAGAATTATTTTCTATTTAAGTGATCTGAACACCACTCTGCAACAAGCAGGACCCTAAATCACTGCTCTGTGACAAATTGGCGTAGTTGGCAGGATGGCGGGTGACATCGCTGATTGTGGAGGCATGGGGTGAATCCGAGACCCAGATTATCAGAAAAATGGGCTTGTGATAATTGGCTTGATTGGAAAGCTGGGACCTCTCCAGCATATTTGTGGTGGGTCTGCCTAAGTCACAGTGACCAAATAATGCTGAATGGAAATGAAACAATTGGCTTTTGAAGTCCAGGGGCTCGATTAAATTTAGCAGCTGACCCAGCTGACCCAGCGTTTTCAATTCCGCTACCCGGGAGTCCCCGGCAGCCCTTGCGGAACCGGCTGACGTGGCGCAGCCGTTACCACAGTGACGCGGGAAATTTAAAAGCGGCTGTAACTCGAGACAAGCACTCCGTTCCTCGGATCAGCTGACTGAAGCCAGCTCGGCCGGAGCCGGGAGGGAAATCTCGAAGCTACAGAGTTAAGAGAGGGTAAAGAGAGGGGTTTCTGGTCGCGTTTTCGATTCCGCTACCCGGGAGTCCCCGGCAGCCCTTGCGGAACCGGCTGACGTGGCGCGGCACACCCCTCCCCCTTGCTTTGAAAAAGCCTCCGGGAGCCCACCAGGCACTGGCAGGTGAACGTGCTTGTGAGGCAGGTGAGCACTACCCACATGGTGCTGCAGCAGCGACTGGGGCTGCTTGTGCAGTGGGGCTCAGAGGTTCTGTCACTCCTCGCTGTTAGACCTCTCACTTGTTGCTGGTGACACAGACTGGGGTGTGGCAGGGCAAGTAGACTGGACACAACTAGCTCTTGTAGGTGATTTTGTCCAGGGTTTCATTTTGTTTTCTTGTCCCCAATTTAACTAAGGGTAGTAATGGTTTCTAGGAAAAGGAAAGCTGTTGCTGCCATTAATACAAAGAGTGTGTCTACACAGACACTACCTGCCAAGAAGGATGCAGCCACCCAGGCTTCTGGCTGCGCAGAGTGTCTGTGCCTGGCATTAGTATCAGAGGATGGTATGGGAGGCACCTGTGTACGATGTGACCAGGTCAATGACTTACTGTGCCTAGTGGCAGAGCTTAAGGAGGAGGTGGAGAAGGGAGAATGCAAGAAGCATTAGGGAGAGTGAAGAAGAAATAGACTGGTGGGGTCAGGCTCTTTTGACTCCTAAGGGTGTGCAACAGGAGATGGCAAAGCCTTGTCCCTCCTGCCATAAGGCGGATACAGCAGATCTAATTGATGGGGGGGAATGAGGCTGAGGGAGCTGGGGTTGTTTAGTCTAGAGAAGAGGAGGCTTAGAGGTGACCTCATCACTCTCTAGAACTACCTGAAGGGCAGTTCTAGCCAGGTGGGGATTGGTCTCTTCTCCCAGGCAGTCAGCAATAGGACAAGGGGGCATGGGCTTAAACTCTACCAGGGGAAATTTAGGCTGGATATTAGAAAGCAATTCTTTACAGAGAGAGTGATCAGGCATTGGAATGGCCTGCCCAGGGAGGTAGTGGACTCGCCGTCCCTAGAGGTTTTTAAACTGAGATTGGACATGGCACTTAGTGCCATGATCTAGTAAACGGACTAGAGTTGGACCAAGGGTTGGACTCGATGATCTCTGAGGTCTTTTCCAACCCAGTCGATTTGTGATTCTGTGTGTGATTCTGTGATTCTGTGAATGGAAACAGGTCCCTGATCGGAGAGGTAAAAGAACCCTCTCTCAAACCCCATCACCACCCTTGGTGCCCTTAACAAATAGATATGAGGCCCTGGACCCTGAAAATCAGGCAGAGGACAGCCAAGAAGATCCACCTGGAGAACCCTCTGGATGGACCTCATCAACAAAAAGAATTACAACTGCAGCTGTAAGAAGAAAAAAAAAAAAGAAGAGTGGTAGTAGTCGGCGACTCCCTTCTGAGGGGAACAGAGGGCCCTATATGTCGCCCAGACCCATCCCACAGGGAGGTCTGCTGCCTTCCTGGGGCCAGGGTGAGGGACATTAATAGAAGACTTCCAGAGCTAATTCAGCCCTCAGACTACTATCCCCTGTTAGTAGTCCAAGCTGGCAGCGAGGACATCAACAGAAGAAGTACCAAGATAATTAAAAAAGACTTTAAAGCACTGGGTTGGTCAGTTCATGGGACGGGAGCACAAGTGATATTTGCCTCAGTTCCTGTGCTAGCTGGGATGGATGAGGAGCTAAATAAAGAGAGGAGCAGAAAAGCCCATCTCATCAACAGGTGGCTTAAGGATTGGTGTCACCGTCAAAATTTTGGGTTTTTTGACCATGGGGCAAACTCCGTGGTACCTAGTCTCCTCAAATCAGATGGGCTTCATCCTTCTAGGGAGAGCAAGAGGACTATAGCACATAAATTGGCAGGGCTGATCAGGAGGGCTTTAAACTAGGTTTGAAGGGGGAAGGGCTTGAAACTGGGCTCTCCAAAGATCAGCCTAAGGATGGAAAGCCCGAATTAAGAGTGAAATCAGGAGCCCACTTGAAGTGCATGTACACTGATGCACGCAGTATGGGCAACAAACAAGAGGAGCTGGAAGCCATCGTGCAGCAGGAAAGCTATGACATAGTTGCCATCACAGAAACATGGTGGGATGACTCGTATGACTGGAGTGCTGCTATGTGTGGTTACAAGCTCTTCAGAAAAGATAGGCAGGGTAGGAGAGGTGGAGGGGTGGCTTTATATGTTAGAGAGTCACTCGACTCTGTTAAACTTGAGGTCAGCAGTGACAAGGTTGAGTGTCTGTGGACCAGAATCAGAGGGAAGTTCAACAAGGCTCACATCCTCGTGGGTGTCTGTTATAGGCCGCCCAACCAGGACGATGAAGGAGACTAATTATTCTACAAGCAGCTGGCAGATGTCTCAAAATCGACGGCCCTTGTTCTTGTGGGTGTCTTTAACCTGCCGGATATCTGCTGGGAGCTCAGTACTGCACAGAAGAGGCAGTCTAGGAAGTTCCTAGAGTGTATAGAGGACAATTTCCTTCATCAGCTGGTAAATGAGCCAACCAGGGGCAAGACCCCGCTAGACCTACTGTTTACAAACAGAGAAGGGCAGGTGGGAGATGTAGTGGTTGGAGGCCGCCTGGGGCATAGCGACCATGAAATAATAGAATTTTCAATACTCAGAGATGCAGGGAGAACCATTAACAAAACATCTACGCTGGACTTCCAGAGGGCAGATTTTTGCCTATTCAGAAGTCTAGTTCAGAGCATACCCTGGGAAACAATGCTTAAAAACAAGGGGGCCCAGGAGGGTTAGACATGCTTCAAGCAGGTGGTTTAGAGTGCACAGGAACAGGCTATACCAGTGTGCCGAAAGGCTAGCCGGCGGGGAAGACAACCGGCTTGGCTAAACAGGGAGATTTTGAATGAAATCAGAAATAAAAAGAGACTTTACCGACTGTGGAAAAAAGGGCTGGCTACTTATGAAGAATTTATGGAAATAGCTAGATCATGCAGGAAAAAAATCAGGGAAACAAAAGTGCAATTTGAAGTTAATTTGGCCAATTCTGTCAGGGATAATAAAAAGTCCTTCTTCAAATATGTTAATAACAAAAGGAGGGGCAAGGAAAACCTCCATTCTCTGTTGTACTTTGAGGGAAATGTAGTTAACAAAGATGAGGAGAAAGCTGAGGTACTTAATACCTACTTTGCCTCAGTTTTTACCAGTAAGACAGGTGGCCCTCAGGACAATTCATCTCTGGAGGTGATTGACAGAGATAGGAAGCCAAATAGGCCCCTTGTGTTCCAGGATGAAATAGTTGGTGATTTACTGAGCCATCTGGATCCTTCACAAGTCTACGGGACCAGATGGGATCCATCCTAGGGTGATGAGGGAGCTAGCAGAAGAACTTGCCAAGCCGCTCTCCATCATCTTCCAACAGTCCTGGCTCACTGGGGAGGTCCCATATGATTGGAAATTGGCCAATGTTACCCCAGTCCACAAAAAGGGCTGCAGAGCTGACCCTGGCAACTCCAGGCCTGTCAGCCTGACCTCGGTGCCTGGCAGGGTTATGGAGCAGATCATCCTGAATGGAATCACACAGCACCTTCAGGATGGACAAGGGATCAGACCCAGCCAGCATGGGTTTAGGAGGGGCAGGTCCTGTCTGACCAACCTGATCTCCTTTTATGATCAGGTGACCCAGCTGGTGGATGAGGGGAAAGCCGTGGATGTGGTCTATCTAGACTTCAGCAAGGCCTTTGACACTGTCTCCCATAATATACTCCTGCAAAAGCTGGTAGCCCATGGCTTGGACAAGTGTACTCTACGCTGGGTTAAGAACTGGCTGGAGGGCCGGGCCCAGAGAGTGCTGGTGAATGGGGCTGCATCCAGCTGGCGGCCAGTCACTAGTGGTGTTCTCCAGGGGTCAGTGTTGGGTCCAGTCCTGTTTAACATCTTTATTGACGATTTAGATGAAGGGATTGAGACCATCATCAGCAAATCTGCTGATGACACCAAGTTGGGAGGGAGTGTGGAGCTGCTGGAAGGCAGGAGGGCTCTGCAGAAGGATCTGGATAGACTGGAAAAATGGGCTGATTCCAATGGGATGAAGTTCAACAAGGCCAGGTGCCAGGTGCTGCACTGTGGTCACAACAACCCCCTGCAGCGCTCCAAGCTGGGCACAGAGTGGCTGGAGAGCAGTCAGACAGAAAGGGACCTGGGGGACTAATGGACAGGAAGCTCAACATGAGCCAACAGTGTGCCCAGGTGGCTAAGAAGGCCAATGGTGTCCTGTCCTGTATCCAAAACAGCGTGGTCAGCAGGACAAGGGCAGTGATCCTTCCCCTGTACTCTGCATTGGTGAGGCCACACCTGGAGTATTGTGTTCAGTTCTGGGCCCCTCAGCTCAGGAAAGAGATTGAAGTGCTGGAGCGGGTCCAGAGAAGAGCAACACGACTGGGGAAGGGACTTGAACATAAGACCTATGGGGAGAGGCTGAGGGAGCTGGGCTTGTTTAGTCTGGAGAAGAGGAGGCTTAGAGGTGAGCTCAGCACTCTCTAGAACTACCTGAAGGGCAGTTCTAGCCAGGTGGGGATTGGTCTCTTCTCCCAGGCATCAGCAATAGGACAAGGGGGCATGGGCTTAAACTCTACCAGGGGAAATTTAGGCTGGCTATTAGAAAGCAATTCTTTGCAGAGAGAGTGGTCAGGCATTGGAATGGCTGCCCAGGGAGGTGCTGGACTCACCGTCCCTAGAGGTTTTTAAGCTGAGATTGGACATGGCACTTAGTGCCATGATCTAGTAAACGGACTAGAGTTGGACCAAGGGTTGGACTCGATGATCTCTGAGGTCTTTTCCAACCCAGTCCATTCTGTGATTCTGTGATTTCACTCCAAATTCCTGAAACTTCTTACGCCAACACCAGCAAGTGAGCTGGGGGACACCCGTGGGTATATTTTAGACAGCTCACGGAAAACTAGCAGGGGGATCTGCCGGTAACTTTCCCTCTTGACCTTTTCAAAACCCCGGTCACTTTCCTGGTAGACACAGGAGCCCAAATATCTGCTTTACATTTCAAAACAGCAGACTGGAGTGGGATTGTCCCCCACAAAAAACAGACGTTGGTTACTGATGTGTTTGAATGGTCCAAGCCCCAGCCCAGAGCTCGAGTAAAGTGTTGGCTGCCTGGAGACATCACCCCCACTGAGACCACTGTGATATTGGGAACTGCAAATATTCTGGGCTTGGATTAATTGCCAGGAAAAGCCTGGATGGATTCTGCAGGCAGGGAATTGAAGTTCGGGCCTCTGGCAGTCACTCCATGTTGCTTTTGTGAACTGCTCCTGCCCTTCCCCATCCAAAACCATGGACGTGAAACCCTGTCCCCTGGGGCTGCAAGCAAGAGAAGGGATTACTCCGGCAGGAACAGGGAGTAATAATTCAAACTCACTCTACTTGTAATTCCCCAGTGTGGCCAGTTCACAAGTCAAATGGAAAATGCAGTCGAGTATCGGCATTTAAATGCAGGCACTAGTCCCTTGTCAGCAGCCGTGCCTAACATAGATGAACTGATCTCCACGACACAGGAACAGCCCCATCAAATTCTAGCCACCATTGATGTAAAGGGTATGCTTTTTATGGCACCTATACAGGGAAGGGATCGAAAAATAATTGCATGCATGTGGCATAGTATTTAATACACCTTCACGTGTCTTCCCCAAGGGTATAGGTGTACACCTCCCTTGGCGCATCTCAGTCTAGCCCAGGCTTTAGGAGAAATCACCTCCAAGAGGGGAGTTAAACTGCACCAATACACCAATGATACATTGGTGGGTGGATCTGATGCCAAAGCAGAACCCAAGCCCAAACGAAAATAATCACCCACCTGGAAGATATGGGATTTCAGATTCCTGCAGAAAAGGTACAACTCCTCTATCCTGAGGTAAAGTTTTCAGGTGTATGGTGGAGAGGAGAGGCAGTGTGCATTTCCCCCGAAGCCATGACCGCTTTAGAATGGATAAAGATACCAGACAACAAAAAGGAGCTGCAACATGCCCCAGGCCTACTGGTGTTCTGGAGGAAGGGCATTCCAGATTTCTGTATCATAGCTCATCCTCTGCATGATTTCACACATAAAAGAGCTGCCGGGGACCGGACACCTAAGAAATAATTGATGATGTTAGTTACAATTGTTCAGTTTCTTACTTACAATACACCTATGAATTTCTAGTCAAACATTACCTAAGCACTCTGCTTCTAAACAATATATTACTTAATCTTTTGTCTCTAGCTTGTAATGCAGGAGGATCTACAAGTAGAAAATTGTCTCCTCCTTTGGCAGGTAGTTAGAAAGCATTTATATTTAACTAATAATTATGTAAGTGAGCACTGATTGCGCTTGTGCGAAGAGCTGCCAACATGGAGAGGTCGATCAGCGCACACATGAAAGGACCCCCAGAAGACCCCCCCAAAAGAGACTGTGGTACTTGTAGAGGGAGACTAGATGGCAGCAAAGACCATGAAATAACTAACTCTATGCCAATGATTATGCAATTATTTATTAGTATGGATGTATTGCATGTTAAAAATTCCCCCATATTCCAAAGAATATGCAGTAATTGTATGAATATAAGCAATACAAGAGCACCCACTCGTTGGAACACTTACGGTGGATGATCCCCAGTGTTCCCCAGCACTCTCAATTGAAGAGAAGCTGCCAAATTAATGTGGGTCATGTCAGATGGATTTTAGACTGCCCAGCTGTGACTTAGTACAGTAACTAAGCAGGTGGCTTTTGGATTACAGACCCTGTGTCCTACCTGGAAAAAGAGCCAAATCAAAGCTCAGTATTGGGGGCAAGTTAAAAGAAGAGACCCGGATACATGGTCGTGGCCATCAACCACAGTACAGCTGAGTTGGGAATGTCAAAGTTTGCTTTTACCGCAAATAATGGCTTTGGAAAATCCAGTGTTAATAAAAAATCTAACTTGGCAAGTAGAGGCCTTGTCCAGAGCCACTCAAAAAGGATTTCAGATTATTAATAAAAAGGTCCAAGCTAATGCTAAATTGACTTTACAAAATAGGCGGGCATTAGACTTTCTATGAGTCAAGGAACAAGAGGCATGTGGGTATCTTAAATTAGAAGAAGACTACAGCTGTATCCACATCCCAAACATCACTGCTGATCTCCAAGAACAATGAGACAAGATGAGAAACGTGCCAGAAGGTAGCAAAGGAATTAGAGATACAGCAGAAAGGAATTGGCTCAAGAAGATCCTTCAAGGTTTGGGTGGATGGTCTCTAAAAGAATGATTAGCCACATCGCTAGAAAGAATTATCCTTGTAGTCATGATGATAATTATGATGGGACTCTACATAGGTTGTGTAAAGAAAACTCTTCAGACAGATATACAGCAGCAGAAAGAAAAGATCTGAGTACTTCCAACGGGGGGAATTGATACCAAAGGCTTGAATAATGTTGTTAGAGCAGGCCTGTATTTCTCGGTACCAGCAGCATATATACATCCTGTGCACGACTATAATTTTGCAATAGCTTAGCATATGCGTTAGATTTTTTGGGGTCAGGCAGGTCTTCTCAGAAATAGTATGAATATTCGCTGTTGTAAAGTATAGAAAAGGTGTTTTTCTGATCCTTGGTGAGATGTTAAGGAGAAAAATCCCCAATGCACCCAGCGCTGTCGGCTTTCTGACTAGTCACTGCGTTCGGAGAGTCTTCTGGGTTCCTGGTTGGGTCCCAGCCTGTTCCTCACACAATGATCCAGTCCAATAACAACATTCCTCTCTAGGGTTTTCTTCACATTGGATCCTTTCCCTGTCTTCAGACAGGCCTTTGCAGACATCGTTGACAGTCCGTAGCCAGTTGGTACCGGCCTTGAAGCCGTTATTTGCCTCAACTGGATCCTGTTTCATTCTGTAATGTGCAAAACAGGCCATATCATGCAGGTTGTGTTGATGGTTTGTAGCTGCTTCGTTTTGCTCAAGTACACACAAGTTTGGTTAATATGAGTGGAACTTCACAACACACAGTTTAAGATGTCAGCAAATTTAGCTACTAGGTAACGCGAAGCGGACAGTAGACTAAAAATCACACATTACACATCTAATTGCTTCATTCTACTTAAAATGTATAACTTGAAGCTAAATGACTGATACAAAATTTAAATTGGACTCATCCAGTGATCTGTGTAAAACTCATGGGTTGAGATTAAGACAGTTTAATAGAAGAGGAAAGGAGTAATGACAAAGATGGCAATGTAAGAATATACAAAACAAGTGATACACAACACAGTCGCTCACCACACGTGGACTGATGCCCAGCGCGTCCCTGAGCTGTGGTGCCCCAGGCCCACTGCCCCCAGTTTCTGTACTGACCATGACATCAGATGGTAAGGAACAGCCCTTTGGCCACTTTGGGGCAGCTGTCCCGGCTGTGTCCCCTCCCAGCTGGCAGGGCACCAGAAGATGAAAAGTCCTTGGCTGCTCAGCATCAAACAAAACAGTGGTGTATTAGAAACATTGTTCTCATTTTCATTCCAAAACACAGCACTAAACCAGCTACTCAGAAAAACACTGACTCTGTCCCAAACAAAACCAGGACATCCCCCCACAGCCACCCCTGCAGCAGCCCCCAGACCCCACGGGCCCCTCAGCAGCAGATTCAGGGGGTGCCGGGCTGTGGAGGTGGCTGCAGGCTGGGGGTGCCGTGGGTGCGCTGGTGAGCCAGCATGAGACTCTCCTTCCAAAACCGCTTCTCGCAGACACCGCAATGGAAGGGCTTGGCCTCTGCCGGCCCCACAACCAGGGACAGATCCGCTCTTTCCCACAGATCACCCACCTGCACCTCCCATGGACCCCGGTGCACCCGCTGGTGGGTCTTCAGGTGATGCTTCTGCCTGCAGGTTTTGCCGCACTTGCCGCACTTGTAGGGCTTCTCGCCAGTGTGGATGCGCTCATGGATGGTGAGGGTCCTCTTGTCCCTGAAGGCCTTGGGGCAGCGGGTGCAGGTGTATGGACGCTCCCCAGTGTGGAGGCGCTGGTGGGTTACCAGGTGGCTCTTCTCCCTGAAGCTCTTGCCGCAGTGGCTGCAGCCAAAGGGCTTCTCCCCGGTGTGCACACGCCGGTGGCACACCAGGTGGTTCTTACGGCTGAAGCTCTTGCCGCAGTCGGTGCAGGTGAAGGGCTTCTCCCCGGTGTGGACACGCTGGTGGCTCAGCAGGTTGTTTTTCTCCCTGAAGCACAGACCGCATTGGCTGCAGGCGTAGGGCTTCTCACCACTGTGTGCACGCCGGTGCTTCAGCAAGGCATTCTTGCGTTTGAAGCTCTTGCCGCAGTCGGTGCAGCTGAAGGGCTGCTTGCCCATATGTCTCGACCCATGACCATCAACCACCTTCTGGCTCCTGAAGCTCTTGTCACACGTGGGGGGGCTCTTCTCCAGCAGCTGATGGTCTGGGAAGGAGTGGAGGCGGGGGTGCCCCAACCGGCCCCTCTGGCTCCTGCCCAACCAACCATGGACTGAGTCCCCCTGCCGCCTCCCACCCAGGTTGGGCACTGCTGGGAGAAGGGTGGTAGGTGCCACCGGCTCCTCATGGACCTCCTCGGCCTCCCTCTGTGTCCCGGCGCTGACAGCTACTGGGGAGGAGAGACGGGGGTCACTGCCAGGGCAGGAAGGGCGTGTGGGACCCCTCCCATGGGGAGCAGCATGGGCACCACACAAGCTCCCCACCCATACTGGCACAGGGAGCACATGAGGCAAGGGACGTTGCTTCTGGAAGTCCCATCCGGTCCCCTGCAGACTCCCCAATACCCACCTGGCACAACGGTCTGGTGCATCTGCTGCTCCCAAGGGGGCTCTGGCACGCATGGTGTCTCTTCTCGCTCTATCTTGCAGATGATCTCTGGCTTGTCAGTGGCCCAGCCTGTCTGGGGCACAGAGAGAAGCCCCCTCTCCCGCACTGCCGGGACAGCAGCACCGGCCCCCGCACCCACAGCCCCACAGCCCCAGCATCCCCCCCACCCCGCTCCTCTCTCCTGTCCCTGCCAGGCTGCGGCTTCAGCCCCCACATCCCCTACAGCCTCCTCTCGCCTTGCCCCCGTCACCTCGGCCACTCTCCTGCAGACAGGACACCTGGGAACAGCTCAAAGCTGCGCCTGGGAGGTTTAGACTGGATGTGAGGAAGCATTTCTATACTGATCGGGTGGTCAAATCCTGGAACAGGCTGCCTGGAGAGGCAGTCGATGCCCCAAGCCTGTCCCTGTTTGAAAGGCATTTGGACAAAACCCGTTACAACACGCTGCAGCTTGTGGTGAGCCTTGAAATGACTGCACAATTGGACTAGATGTTCATTGTAGGTCCCTTTCAATTGAAATAGGCCATCCCATCCATTCCCATCCCATCCATCATCTTCTCTCCCAGGACCACGCTCCACTAGAGGCTGCCTGACAGGTTAAAACCTGTGATCACAACTGGTATGTCATCGCTCAGGCAGCACAGGGAACAGCTGGATTGTCACTTTCAGTGGCTCCAGCTCACTAAAAGAGCTAAATTCCGGCTCAACCCCAGCCTGGCAGTGCCAAAGAGAGTCCTCACCCAGCGAGGCAACCATCTGGTAGTTCTCCAGCATCACCTCCCGGTAGAGCTGCCGCTGACAGCCCGACAGCTTTGCCCACTCCTCAGGGGAGAAGTAGAGCGCCACGTCCTCAAACGTCACCGACATCTGCAGCAAGAAGCACACCCGGCTCAGCACACCCCACCATACAGTTGCTAAACACCTCTGCCACAATCCTGCCAATACCGGGTAGGGCCCCGCTGGCACTGGGAGCAACATGAGAGCAGCGCTGGGAGAGCTCGGAGCATCCTGTGCAAGGGAAAGGTGAGGGCAGAGGGGCAGTGTTGGCACAGCCATGTGACACAACAGGGTCACCGCAGCACAAGGGGCTCTCTCAGCAGGTCCCTGGGTTGGGGACGCCCCACCAGCTGTGCCAGCACAGGGGCAGGGCTGGCAGGTTTAGAGGCAGGTTTTCCCTGCTTGTGCAAATTAGGGACACATGCCAGAGCACTGGGGACTGTGCCCTGTCCCCAACCCATCTCACAAGCCAGATCACCCACCAGGACCGGGCACAGCACTGTGACACAAGGGCTGGCCCGAGGCCTGGCAGCAGGCACGCTCCTGCCTGCGCCTGCCCGTGGTGTGGCTCAGCGGGCAGGAACGGGAGCACCCTGCACCGCACCAGGTCTCAAAACACTTCTCTCCCACACCTCCTGTACCAACCGGAGTCCCAACCCAGCAGGTCGCACGGGTGTTTTGCCGCAGCTGCACCACAGCACCACCCATGGCAATCCCAGCCCGTGGTGTCCCCAGAGCCGGGGCTGTGCCTGACCCCCACCTTGCCGCAGCAGCCTGGAGCCCGGCGCGTCGCTGCTCTCGGCGGGGAGATGGAGGCTCGTGCAGGTATTGATCCGGGAAGAGGGAGGCGGGATGCTCCGGATTCCACACGAGGTGCCTGTCCCGTCACCAGCCGCACCAGCACAGCCAGGACAGATGGTCCCTGCAAGCACAGCATTTTCATGAAGAAATCAGGGGCACAAGTTCACTCACCTGCCCACAGCTGCCTTCCCTGCACCCCAAGCCTTCACAGCTATGGGGAAAAGGAACGACCCAAAGACCGTTGCCCAGCGACCTGGCTGGCTCAGGTAATGGTGAGAAAGAGCCACGAGAAAAAGGGGTTTTGGAAGCTCCCGAGTACCCAAATCTTGCTCCGGTGCCCCACAGGGGCAGCACGAAGATGTGTGGGGGTGTCCCGGGGGTCTGAGCACCCGGCCCGGCCCCAGCCCAGCCCTTCCCAGCGCCGGGGCCGCCAGGGCCGGATCCAGGGGGGCCCGAGCGGCTGGGACACGGAGCAGCGTGTCCGCGTTGCACGGGGGCCACGGGGCGAGCCGGGGAAAGGCCGGAGCGCCGGGGGGAGCCGGGCCCTAAGGGGAGTGCGGGGGGGTCCGGCAGGGCTGGGGGGCGGCCGGCGGAGGGGAGAGCACGGGAGAGGCCGTCGGGGCCGAGTCCCCTCCGCCGGGACCCCGCGGGCCAGCAGCGCCCATCCCCGTGCCGCGGGCCCGCCGCCCGCCGCCCCTACCTGCGCCGGGGCCGCGCCGCCAGCGCCGCACGGACAAAGGCGGCGCCGGGAGCCGCCGGCAGCGTCAGCCCGGGAGGGCCGCCCGCCGCCGGTGCAGCACGGGAGGTGTAGTCCTGCCGCTCCGCCCCGCTCGGCTCGGGGGGGCGGGCACCGGGAGCACCACTGTGTCCTTGCGGCCCCTGGCCCTGCCCGCCACCCGTGGCCACACGGGTCCCCTATAAGGGGGATGGGAAGGGGTGCTAGCTGGGCTTGCATCAGTGGGGCATCACTCTAGAGTTCATGAGGGCCAGGATGCCTCCCACACCGCTGAGGTGGAATCGGAGTGCTCAGCTCACTCTCTGACATGCCTGTACACCAATGCGTGCAGCACGGGGAATAAGCAGGAGGAGTTTGAAACCTGTGTTAGGGCAGGAGGTTATGACCTAGTGGCAATTACAGCGACGTGGTGGGACAGCACACATGGCTGGAATGTGGTCAAGGATGGCTATGTCCTTTTCAGGAAAGACATGCCATCCAGGCGTGGTGGTGTTGTTGCTCTTTATGTGAGAGAGCAATTACAATGTATAGAGTATTGTCCAGGCATGGATGAGGAGCGAGTTGAGAGTCTGTGGGTGAAAGTTAAGGGGCAGGCTGGCAAGCATGATACTATTGTGGGTGTCTATTACAGGCCACCAGATCAGGGTGAGGAAGTCAATGAGGCCTCTACAGACAGCTGAGAGCAGCCTCACAATCACAGGCCTGGTTGTGGTAGGGGATTTTAACTTCCCTGATGTCTGTTGGAAGGACGACTCGGCCGGCCAGCCACAGTCCAGAAGGTTCCTCCAGTGCCTTGACCAGAACTTTGTGATGCAAAGGGTGGAGGAGCCGACTAGAAGAGGAGCACTGCTGGACCTCATCCTCACTAACAAGGAGGGTCTGGTTGAAGCGGTAAAGGTTGAGGGCTGCCTGGGCTGCAGCGACCATGAGATGGTGGAGTTCAGGATCTCCTGTGGCAGGAGCAGGATAGCAAGCAGAATTGCAACCCTGGATTTCAGCAGGGCAAACTTTGGCCTTTTCAGGCAATTGGTGGGGGAAATCCCATGGGCAAGGCTGCTTGAAGGTAAAGGGGCCCAAGAGAGTTGGTTAGTGTTCAGGGACTGTTTCTACCGGGCACCAGATCAGAGCATCCCGACACGTAGGAAGTCAAGGAAGGGAGCCAGGAGACCTGCGTGGTTAAACAGGGAACTGCTGGGTGTGCTCAAGTGGAAGAGGAGAGTTTATAGATCATGGAAGGAGGCGCTGGCCACTTGGGGAGAATATAAGGCTGTTGTCAGAGGGTGTAGGGAGGCAACTAGGAAAGCTAAGGCCTCCTTAGAATTAAACCTGGCGAGAGGGGTCAAGGACAACAGGAAGAGCTTTTTCCAATATACGGCAGATAAAACTAACACCAGGGCGATGTAGGCCCACTGATGAACGAGGTGGGTGCCCTGGTGACAGAAGATACAGAGAAGGCAGAGTTACTGAATGCCTTCTTTGTCTCTGTCTACTCTGCCGGGGGCTGTCCTGAGGAGCCCCGTACGGCTGAGGCCCCAGAGGAAGGCAGGACAATGGAGGAGTTTGCTTCAGTTGATGAGGACCGGGTTAGGGAGCAGTTAGGCAATGTGGACATCCATAAATCCATGGGTCCAGATGGGATGCACCCACGGGTGCTGAGGGAACTGGCTGAGGTCATTGCTGGACCACTCTCCATCATCTTTGCCAAGTCTTGGGAGATGGGAGAGGTGCCTGAGTGTGGGTTGTCTGAATGTAGAGTTGATGAGTTAGTTTTCTGTATTTGGAGTTAATAGGCTAGTTTGCTGTATGAATAAAGTTAAGTGTTGCGGTAGTTGTGTGGCGCGACTTGGAGGCGGGGAGCTTGTGGTCGGTGGGGGTGCCTGCGCCCTGGAGCGGGGGACAGCTTGTGACTACGAGATAACGATCTTGTTACCATGGAACACTGCCTGACCAACATTCCCGCCTTAGCTAGCTTAATGTCTGTTAAAGTGATTAGCCAATCAGCATGAAACATGTGTGCCTTAGGCTATATAAATGTATGTTTGCCAAACAATAAAGCGGACACCTTGCTTGCATCAAGCTGCGTCCCTGTCTCTCAATCGCGGCACCTGAGGACTGGAGGAAAGCAAATGTCACTGCAGTCTTCAAAAAGGGCAAGAAGGAAGACCTGGGTAACTCAGCCTCAACTCCATCCCTGGGAAACCGATGGAACAACTAATCCTTGGTGCCAACTCAAGGCATATCAGGGATAAGAGGATCATTAGGGGCAGTGAACATGGCTTCACCAAGGGGAAGTTGTGCTTGACCAACCTCAC